>NC_073696.1:216852736-217482962 GCF_029784165.1 Wyeomyia smithii | reverse complement strand
AAACTGTGCTGGTTTATCCAGGAACAAGCACACTTCGGTACGTGTTCGGTACTACCAAATTTGGCCCAACAGACGGGCATAAAAAGGCAGCACGTGTGACACTGGTTTAGAAATTGCAACCGATTGTTAGCACTGAATGCGGAAATAGAACGAGTTGTTTGTCGTGGAACTTTCGACGTACATTGTTGTTGGCATTTGGCAACTCAGCAAGAAAAAAAAACAATATCACCAACAAAACTATGCCAAACTAGGTATGCAAATTGTTTTCTGTTCCTATGTAACGAACATTTTCGGCATTTTGGTCACACATACACTGGTATTTAAGCTCGTGTAATCTTTTCTCACCAACAACGACGTAGATCCAACGATAGAGCAATTCAATGGCTGGGTTTGGATAACATGCTGCTCGACATGCGAGTTTTGCTATCCGCTTAAAGCTTCTGTGCAGCTTCGACATAGAATTCGTATCCACAGGATAATTGCGATCTTATTGACTCAATAAATTTTCCTTGTGAAAATTTGAATAGGCGATGGCTGATTTTCTATGCCACCATCTCAGGTAACCGAACAAGTAAAATAATATAAATAATATTTACAAATATTTAGAAAAGCATTAGGCTTGAGGCTAAGCAATGTGAAATGGAACGACATGTTCGCATGCTAAATGTTAGGAAGAGCTCATCTACTCTACAAAATCTCCCAAATGTCACTAAGAACCTTTAAATCGTTCTAAAATTAAAAAAAAGAGAAGATTGAGTTAGTCTTTTGTATCAATCTATTAGAGAGAAGAGGTCTAGTAATACAGTATATCAGCCAAGGCTCGGACAGTGCCCCTCAAGTTACATCATTTCCTCCAGCGCGTCTATGTGTCATCTAACAGCCACACAACATAGCTACAGCGAAAATCCGCATGTCTGGCGTTTTTTTTTCTCCTTAAAAGCGAATTTTCTTCTGGACCACAGCCAAACCGATCGCCAGATTTCGTTTTCCCACTCTACATAGCAGCGCATCGTTCGGCGGAGTCGGCCGACCATGAGTCAAAGGTGTTATATTTTATGTCACCTCGCTCCTCCTCGCCCACCGCGTACGTTCCACCCATTTCCTGTTGGTCTGGCTTGTCAGTTTCCATCACCCGGTTCATAAAATATACACTTGAAGTGCGGGTGTTGGTAGCCCATACGTACTTGCTTCTCAGCCGATTTTTTGTTCTCGATACGCGTTCCTACCAGCATATGTGTGTTTATCAATGTTGAGGTGGAAAACACTTATTTATAGGAATGCAAGTAAGCAAGCACCACCGCCACGTGTGTGCGCGTGTGTGTTTGTGCGGGGCGAGCGAAAAATCTCCGACCGTAGCCAGCAGTTAGCGGCCAGGGCCAGGGCCAAAAGGCACTAATGGTGATTGGATTTGGGAGTCGACGCGTGATGAAATGTGATATATTTGGCTTAGATCGGATGTTGATTGATTTCTGGAAAATATAGTCAATGAAGCGTGAAGGAGGGTGTTTTTCTACGAAGGAAAGTTGTTTTCATTGATACCTGTATCGAGCGGATATTGAACGGGGATGAAATTAGAAAACCGGAAGCGCAGAATTCAATCAATCCATATTTGTGTTTTTGAATTGTTACATCGGATATAAAAGAGGATTTATTAGAATGTTTAGCTTGTTTGATGTAAGCTTGAGCTTGGTTGAGTTTTCTGTCATGTTCGGTAATTTCCGGTCCCCACGATTAAAAAAGATATATTATGGAGATATTGATATCAAGTGTAAAAAAACTGTCAAATCTACTTCAAGCACATTGAATGTATTCGCTTCGCTTTCAAGCGTATACAAGCATGAATTTTTGTGCCAAATTTTGACAGAAGCACCAACAAACCTGTTGCAATTTTCATACTCGTATTGGTGCTACGTTTAAGCAGAACAATACACACAGCAGCAATAATGGCAGCATCCGTGAAACTATTCGTTTATCTGCTGTGGCTAATTTGCTTCACCGGCGGCATGGCGATGCACCGCTGCCGGATTGGTCTGCTGCAGAGCAAACTACGAGCGTGACCTAACCTCGCTTTTCGGATAAAAAAAGTTCTCCGTCCGCCGATTGCCAACAATACCGGTGCTGTGCAGTGCGCTAACGAGAACGGCCAAAGCTGTTAAGTTCAATTATTTTTAATTATTCTCGCTGCGCTATGAGGTTTCAGAAGCAATTTAGCAGAAGCAAAATGCCACCGTAAACTAAACGGCTTTATCCGAATTGTGCCTGCATTTTATAAATTTGCATTTGCGGTTGCACTTGCGGTAATGTCTTTTGGGAAAAAGGAATCATTGATAAATATTGCGATGTGAATGAGGTGCTCTATTGTCCTGGTTAGTTTCGTGTAAAGTTTTGCAACTTTTTATGTTACAGTAAGATGGTGCTAACAGTGTTTTTAAATATATCATAAACATTAAAGTGTTAATGATGACGAACAGCTGACTTCAGCGAATGCAACCAATGCAATGCTTTACCACGACACTTTACCGGGTGACTTGGAATGCGGTAAAATTTATTATTTTTAGCATTCTTTTTCAAATGAAGTTTTAATTTTTTTCCGAAACAGCATTTATTTGAAACGTGGACTATTATGTGCCCAAAAAACTGCTATGGACGGACATAAATGAAATTTTGTGTCTCTATCTTTGTAAAATAGATCTTCAAGCTCATGCAATATATTGAAAATGTGATTTTTTTCGCTTTGTGATAGCAAATGATGATTTTTCAACTGAAAATATCACTACTTTACTTTGAAAACTAAAATGATGATATAACTATAAGTAACTATTAACCAATTTCAATACTTCCAACTTTGTATAAACTATTTGCCAAGCTACGTAGTTTTCTTAATAGACACAACATAATCAACAACAATCAGTACGAATTTTGACCAAACTCAAACACCACTAGAGCTGCTGTTGATCTCATAAACGAAATTTAACGGAACATTTACCACGCGGAATTTTCTCTTCTTCCTTCATTGATGTATCAAAAGCATTCGACTGTGTGCCACATCAGTGCCACATTGCTTATTGCTGTCGAAACTTCAATGCTATTGTATCATCTTCTCTTCTATCTTCTCTTATTATATTAAAACGAAATTTCGTAACATAGTTGATCTTGGTGATATTGATCCCTCCGTGTTTGAGGTGTGCAGTATCCCCATTATTTTAAAACGTTCTAAAAGAAAAAAAAATTAAGTGGTGACATGTAGGGTTTTTGATGTGGGACTACGTCTTTGTTTTCTATACTGGTATGCATTCTGTAAAATTGGAAATGAAACTGGCGAAAGTTGCGTCAGATTTCAAACGATAATAACAGCATAACCACATGATGCATAACAATAACCAATATGTGGTTGTATAGATAGAATTTTAACAAATTTGTAATACGCTAGTTATCCATATTTTTTCATTACAAAGCGGTAAAAATCGATAAAAAGTGTCAAGGACAAATTTACGCGAACAATGAACCAATCACATGCGAGCATTCCTAGCACAGACGACATGAATAGACATCAACCATTCCCTGTGATGTTCTCTGTATCAATATCAAAAAAAAAAAAAAAAGCAGAGTCTCCCTTTCCTAAAAGGTCAATTTATGTTTGCTTCCATGAACCTAGACTAATTTTATGTCTCGAAGGTAAAGATTTTTCGAAAAGTTTGAAACAACCCCTTTTCTTGAACAAATTATTAGCCTGTTGTTGGAGCGTAATAGAAACTGATGTCTTGAGAGAAAACATGCTGGTAAAAGCAACAGTACCGTACAGTATATGTGGAGCTGAGCGCCGCTAGTTTCTCGTCGCCTATCATTGCAGCGGGCACGACTTCTATTCGCGTGCCATCAAAACTGCAATGCTGCTACTGATGGTGATTGAAAGTTTATCTCATGAAAATGATTACCATTGAAACCATTAATTATTACCATAAAAACTATTAATGTTTTTCACAAAAAACACTACAGGCACAACATCAGGCATCAATATCATCAGTATAAATGGAGTTTTTTCGAGTGTAATTTAATATATTTCTGTAAAAATAATGGGGAGGCTAAAAATTAAAATAAGTAAATCACTTAACAAACGAATTTATTGTGCATGTAATTACAGTGTTTAGTCCCACGTCACCATTTTATACAACCTTAGGGATGTTTACCTTGTAGTATTTTACATGAAAATGGTCGTGGATGTCGTTTTTTTATCTACATAAATATGTTCGTTGATACTTAAAAAAGACATTTGAGAAAAAAATAGTTGATATTTGATTACTAAAAGTTGAGATATTTCTCACGAAATTACGTAAAACACGCAAAATCATAACTTTTTATGCTCAATTGGCCTCTAACTCAACATCCTAAGTGATGACATGTGCTTTTTTCTACCTTCAAAAGTTTGTATTGTTGATGTTCACGAAAACTTTTTGAGGAGAAAACTATTTGAGGAAAAATAGTACAAAACTACGTAAAACATGCAAATGTAAACATGAAAATTATTTAGGGATAAGGATTCTTGGAATTATTTTTTTTAGTTCCACATAATAGGTGGTCTGAAATAGAAGAAGGTTAGGGGCGGTTCACGCCTGCTTTTGATCGGAAAAGGCCGGCTGAGTCAAGAAACGACAACCTGTTTTATCGAGAATTATATCGAGGATGGCATCCCCACCACGCTATTTGGTAGCGTGACCTAGTAAGGCAATCTAACTAAATAATTGCACAACGAACAATGAAGTAAATATAACTCGGCTTTTTGTAGGCGGAGACTGTACTTGAGCAACTAGAACCCCGTAAGTTCGGCATCGCAGCTCTGCAGCAGGTCGCCTAAGATCAAAAGATGTGGAAAGTACGTGGTGGTAAGGCCCAGTTCTACAAAAGCAGTGGAGTAACCAACGGGGACTGACGTATATAGACCTGTGATAGGGCCTTCAAGTCTACACATTAACATGCACGAAGACCACCAATGCATCAATTTCTCAACTTCCCGAGTGAGATTAGAACCACCTTTTTGTCCCGCAAATATGCCTTGAGATCACCTACCCACCGTGTATTATTTTTGTCAAATACCACTGAAGTTCATTGTATTTTGAGTAGAACAACGCATTTTACTAGTTCAATAGTTGTTATTATGATGTTAAGATACATTAAATAAAGAAATAGTTCATAATATTTTTCTCCATAGTTTTTTCACGAGCTTTCTTCAATGCAATTATATATTCAATGTCAATTTGATTCTGTTTTGGCCATTCTACAGCATAATCTAATGCTTGTTTATGTGAAACTGGGAAACCACCATATTCACTAGTATTAAGGCCCAAACACATTGGATTCGTTTGCGTTGAGTTGAGTTTCTGCACCTTCAAGGGCGATGTTAAACAGTAGATTAGAGAGCGCATCCCCCTGCTTCAGTCCATCTAACGTCACGAATGCGACTGATGTCTCGCCAGCTATCCGCACGTATGATTTCGATCCATCCAGCGTTGTGCGACTCAGCTTAATCAGTTTCGTCCGGAAACCTTCTTTCAGCATGATCTACCACAGCTCGTTTCTTTTCACTAAATCGTATGCCGCCTTTAAATCTATAACCGGATGGTGGGTCTGCAAGTTGTACTCCCAGAAATTATCGAGAATCTGTCGCAGGGTGAAAATTTGATCCGTCGTGGAACGCCCTTGTCGAAAACCAGTCTGGTTCGCCGACAAAGGCTTCCATTAACGGTCTCAACCTGGAGAACAGGATACGGGAGAGCACTTTGTATGCGAAGTTGAGCAACGTAATGCCTCGATAGTAACTAAAATCCAGTCGGTGGCCCTATTTGTAGATTGGGCATATGAGGCCTTCCAACCATTCGTTCGGTATTTGTTCGTCCACCCAGATCCTTAGTATGATCTGGTGCATCGCATAGTACAGCCGCTCACTTTCCGCTTTTAGAAGTTCGGCCGGGATATCATCCTTCCCAGCGGCCTAGCCGTTTGACAGCTCACTTATCGCCTTTTTAAACTCGCTCAGAATCCTATTTCTGTCATCGTTTATCGTTTTATACCGCCAACAGGGCTCCTTCCACCTGGTTGCAACCGTCGGTTTATCCGTAAGTTGTCATCCTTGTAATTGCACATGACCGGCACAGGGACTTCCTGCTTTTTATTCTGTTGTCTGCTCAATAGAAGCACCGCACGTCGTTTCTAACGAAGTTGTCCTCTGTGCTGGCGAGCTGGTGAGGCCTGCTCTTCGTGCTCGCGCTTCTCCTGACGGTGAACTCTATTTTGGGAAGCTTTAGCCCTGTATTTCAGCACGTTCGACAACCGTGTGCGGATCTTACAAACGACGAGATAATGGTCAGAGTCAATGTTTGGTCCCGAAAAGACCTAACATCAGTAACATCCGAAAAGAGCCGACCGTCAATCAGTACGTGATCGATCTGGGAGCAAGCTTCTCCATTTGGATGCCCCCAGGTGTGTTTTCGAATATTCGAACGTGGAAAACAGGAGCTGCATATGGCCATTCCTCTGGCCGCGGCAAAATTTATCAGCCTCAGGCCGTTTTCATTGGTTGACGAGTGAAGGCTTAGCCTTCCAATGACCGGACGGAAGCAATCCTTCCAAACCTGTGCGTTTGCATTTCCAACGACAACCTTTACGTCGTGTTTTGGGCACTCGCCATAGGTTCGTTCCAGCTTTTCATAGAACTCATCTTTGACATTATCGGATTTGCCGTTTGTCGGTACGTAGGTGTTGATTAAACTATAGTTGAAGTATTTGCCCTTAATCATCAACACGCATATACGGGCCTCCACCTCAATACGGCATCTACAGGCCTCCACCGGAAAACTTTTGTTTTCTGATATCCCAGCACTACGAAACCGACGCCCCGTTCCGCTGCTTTGCCGCCACCTGTAGCAGATGTGGTACTTGAAAGAATTGTGTGCAATAGGGTCTACAGCACGGGATTCCCTTTCTCCGGAATTTGGCTACCGAACCTCCTGAATCGCTGCGATTTCGACTTCCTGCCACTGTAGTTCTCGAGCAAGCAAGCTAGCTGACGCCGGTTCATTGAGGGACAGACGTTCCAAGTGCCCAATTTCCAATCGGTTATCGTTTCCGGTCTGTTTCCGTGTTCGAAGTCTAGGTCTTTTGCCGAGTGATCCGTTCTGTATTTCTGTTTCCGTTGTTCGTGGTAAGGAGAGATTTCGGTATGCTACCTTACCTATATCCCGCTGATGGGGCTGCCATCCTAGGTATAGATGGTGGGATAGAGCAATTCATGATTTGGCCGCCAGCTCTGGGTCAGACACTTCTGTACGCCGCCCCTAACATGAGGATATCAGCGTATCATTTCCACCAAGGGTTGGTTACCCGATCTCCGCTAAGGTTACTCGTATCTCGGTCGGCGCCACGTGGAGGTTGGTATGGGAGTTGCTGAACAGGGGTAAATGACCACATCAAGTTTAAGTTAGACGTGTCCAGCCGTTTGCCAACCATATGAAAATACAAATTAATCCCCGGTATTCAGGGGATATTTTATTAGCACACAATTTATGACTGAAGGATCTCGAAATTTTTTAAAGTTTTGTGAATCATTATTGAAAATATTTTGAAGAGCAGTGCTATCAGCCTGGAAAAACAAATGTTTTCGAAAACCTCAAAAATATATAGGGTATCGGCTCTATTATCGTCAGGTTTTACCTATTATCGTCCGGAGGGATAATGAAGTCATAGAGAACTAATTTTTTACAGAGAGGTACTCTGCATTATGAAGAACCTTCATGCAAGAAATTAACGATCTAGGACATCATTCACCCCCTGACGATAATAGGTAAAACCTGACGATAATAGAGCCGATATTTAAAATTTATTTCAATTCCTTGGTTATCTAATCCTGGATCGACTAGATTTTAATTTGTATCAACGCTTTGTTTCACTTGTCAGTTACTGCGAATAGTAAAAAAAATGTAAATGTTGATTAGAGATTAGATTTACTGATTAACACATGAAGGTAATTATTAATTTAAAAACCCAAATCAATTCACCTAGCGGTCAGACCCAGCCTTTCTCATTCAAACTTATTGTTTGTTTGACCCTTAATTACCGTTCATCTGATATCACTATTGTTCAAATCGGTTTTCTGAGATGATCAAGTTTCGTGATTTTCACATTTTGCCTTTCTCCTAGAAAGGTATAGCAATCACTGGAAAAACCAAAGGTATAAAAGTGGTCCCAATGGCCGAATGTCATATACCACTCGACCTCTTTAGACAAACTGAGCATTTTCTGTATGTATGTATGTTTGTGTGTGTGTGTGTGTGTGTGTGTGTGTGTGTGTGTGTGTGTGTGTGTGTGTGTGTGTGTGTGTGTGCGTGTGCTTTTTTTTATAGTAAGGAGGTGAAGCTTCAAAAGCCTGGCCTGTAGTTTGTTGTTGTTTTGTGGTTAATCAGAGTGTACCCTTGTGTTACCCCCTGGCACGGTGTGGTATCCGCCGGTGCGCTTCCCCACTAAACACCTCCTTACTCTTCGTTTGCCTCGATTCCCACGGGGCCACTTTTAAGCGACTACTTCGGGGGGAGGCTGTGCCCTTGCACTTCTCGTTTACTCACAACTTTGGCTTACATTACTAGCTTGCTGGCAATTTCTCCAGATTCTCTGCAACTCTGTCATGATTTGTGATACTGCGCTGTTGACGACATTCCTAGTATTCTCGTTTTCACACATCTGTGCTACTATATTCTCGACATTTAGCGTTGAGATCTCCGCTCTTTCTGCTTCGAATCTTGGGCATTGAAAAACTACATGCTCCGGAGTTTTTTCAACATCCCCACATACCGCGCAAAAGGGAGTCGTTGCATGCCCGAACCGATGCAGATAGTGCCGGAAGCAACCGTGACCGGACAGAAACTGTGTCAAATAAAAGTTCACCTCGCCAAATCGAAAGATCCGGAATGAGTCGGTGCGTCCAACGGCCCTTCGCCGTCCCATCCCAATCTCGTTGCCATTTGGCCATTGACTCTGGTCGTAACATCTTTCGAACTCCTTTGGTGTTTCTTCGGTGGAAACACTCACTGTCCTCCGTCAGGGTAATACCGATTGGCATCATCCCAGCTATGACACATACTGTCTCCGACGAGATTGTTCGGCACGCACTTGCGACTCTAATGGCCATGAGCCTGACCACACTGCACAGTTTCGTCTGATTCCTCTTAGTCTTTAATGCCCCAAGCCAGGCTGGACCTCCATATCGCAGTATTGAAGAGGATACACTAGCCAGTAGACCGTAGCTATTTGGCATGGTCCTGGCTACCGCGTTGACGGCCTTTGCCGCCTTCTCGCAGGCATAGTCGACGTGACTATTAAAGTTCAGTCGGTCGTCGATCATCACTCCTAGATACTTGAGCGCGCGCTTTGAAAGTATGACTTCGTCGCCGAAGGTGATTTCTGCCCGCTGGACCGCCTCACAGTTGCTGACCAATAGCACCTCCGTTTTGTGATGTGCAATCTTCAGCTTTACTTCCTGCATCCAGTTTTCGATCATTCCGATCGCCTCGGTAGCCAGCATTTCCACTTCTTTCAAAGACTCCCCTGTCACCGATAGCACAACATCATCTGCAAAACCCACAATCACCACCCCTTTGGGCAGCTTCAGGGTCAGCACTCCATTATACATCCCGTTCCAAAGTGTTGGACCGAGAATTGAGCCTTGCAGAACTCCAGCTGTGATGTTTGTGGTCTTCTGTCCATCGGCAGTATCGTATACCAAGACCCGGTTCTCAAAGTAGCTACCTATAATTTTACACAGATAGTCTGGTACTAGCATTCTGTGTAGCGACTCGGCGATGGCCTCCCAGCTGGCGCTGTTGAAAGCGTTCTTGACGTCAATTGTAACTACAGCGCAATAACGATTACCTCTCCGCTTCTGTTTGGCCGCCTTTTCGGCTATCTCAAGCACGGTGCGGATAGCCTCAACTGCAGACTTGCCTTTCCGGAATCCGAATTGCATCTCCGACAGGCCTCGTTCGCCTTCTGTATACTGCGTCAGCCTGTTGAGTATAATCCTCTCCAAGAGCTTACCAGCTGTATCCAGCAGACAAATCGGCCTGTACGATGCTGGATCCCCTAGTGGCTTGCCCGGTTTCGGCAACAGCACTAACTTTTGCTTTTTCCATCTGGCCGGAAAGTGACCTTCCTCCAGACATCTTTGCATCACCGTTCTGAACATGTCCGGGAATGCTTGGATCGCAGCTTTTAAAGTTACACCGGGAATTTCATCTGGACCAGGCGCTTTTTTTGTCTTCAGCTTGTTTGCCACCTTCAGGAGCTCTTCATTGAAGACTTGCAGCCCATTGGCGTCGCTCCCATCTTCTTCACCGTAAGGTGTAGTCGGCCAAGTCACCGGGTTATGTGTCGGGAAAAGTCCCTCAACGATCGTTTTCAACTTTTCTGGGCTTGGCTTCATAGCTGTCATTGGCCCTTTGACCTTCGACATCACGATTCGGTACGCTTCACCCCAAGGGTTAGCGTCAGCGTCCCGACATAGTTCTTTGTAGCTGTTCATTTTGCTTAGCTTTATTTCTCGTTTAAATGCGGCCTTTGCTACAGGGTTCTGTTGACCAATGCAGTACCGAATCGCCTGGTGATCGCTGTGTGTATACCCCTCACACACTCTCCAGTTCATATTTGCCCGCAGCGACGGGCTGCAGAAGGTGACGTCGATAATAGATTCTCGTCCATCCCTTCGAAAAGTGCTTACGGCGCCTTCATTACATAGTGAGACTTCTAACTTCGCCAGAGCTTCTAGCAAACTATACCCTCTAGCGTTGGTATATTTGCTGCCCCACTCCACGGCCCAAGCGTTAAAGTCTCCGTCAATAATTACTGGTTTTCGCCCGATAATTAACTCGGTTAGATCATCCAACATTTGTTGGAACTGCTCCAAGGTCCATCTCGGTGGTGCATAGCAGCTACACAAAAAGATGCCGTTGATTCTGGCAATCACAAAACCTTCATGTGAGCTTGAGATCACTTCTTCGATAGGGAATTTGCCCATAGCGTAAATCGCGGCCATTGCCGCTCTGTCCGCCACCTACTTGCCGTTTTCGCGAGGTACTCGATAAGGCTCTGCAATCATTGCAACATCGCATCCTGTTTCTGTTGCCGACTGCCACAACAGTTGCTGTGCAGTGTCGCAATGATTGAGATTAATCTGCGTTACCTTTATTACTGCTGGTTTGCCTTTGCTTTCTTATACATAGGGCATTTGAAGCACCCCGTCACATGGCCATTGCCATCTTGCGGTCTGCAGAGCAGGCATTTTGCTGGCTTTGCGCAGTCGCTCGCAAAATGCCCGTCCTCGCCACATTTCCTGCACAGTTTAGATCTATCAGGGCCTTCGCAGTTTCGAGCATGGTGACCAAATCCCATGCACCTAAAACAATATATTTGCAGCTGTCACAGAGAGGCGTATCGCCGCCGTCTGCGTCCCACCGTACGCCTTTCTCAACCGGATCGCCATCGGAACATCGGTAGGTAACTCGCATTGTTCCAAAACCGCTCCCAACAGCTCGTCTACCGTTGTGATCTCGTCCAAATTCTTGCACTCGATCACAGTCTCCTGGGAAAGCGCTCTAACGTTCGCTTGCTCGCCAAGGGACTTCTCGACGAGCTGCTTGAAAACCGAACTCTTCACCGCTGGGTCATTTTTTTCCCTTGTAGAAGACTGAACCACTGCGACCATTGTTTGATCTATTGTGGTAAACCGCTGGGTCATTCTTCAGCTCAAAAATCATTTCACCCCTTTGGGTGCGCCTTGTCTTCACCACCTTTTCACCTAGCTCCTTTAATACCGGATCCGCTCTCACTTTCCGGAGGAGGTCGGCATAGGTAGTTCCTACCTTCACTTCCACGATCAAGGCGTCGCCCTTGGACCGCTGTCTTATTTGTTTTTTCACTTCTGCCTTTTTGTGTGTGTGTGTGTGTGTGTGTGTGTGTGTGTGTGTGTGTGTGTGTGTGTGTGTGTGTGTGTGTGTGTGTGTGTGTGTGTCTGCTTTTACCCATGCTGAGCAACCTAAGCTGAACAGCTAAAGCCCTTTGTCTCCCCGGGACCGCCGTTAGGCATTACTTCAGGGAGAGGGCCCGTCGTGCTTTTCGCACTTACCTCTATGGGTAGCAGAGCAGCCTATACAGGCCAGTTAGTTAACCGTTAACTCACTGGGGCACGTCGATGATTTCCCGTCGATTGGTGCCCTGCAAAATACTAACGATCTGTGATGCTGCCGTGATGACCGCATCCCAGATTTCCCTATTTTCGCACATCCTACGCACTATATTCTCTGGCGTGGTGTCCATCCCACTTATTGCCAGCATTTCGTACCGTACCCGCTCGAAGCGCGGACATGTGAAGAACACATGCTCTGCGCTTTCTTCCGCACCCGTACAAGCGGGGCACATAGGGGACTCGGCGTACCCGAACCTATGCAGGTACTGCCTAAAGCAGCCATGGCCTGACAGGATCTGTGTCAGATGGAAGGTTACTTCCCCATGGTGCCTATTAATCCAGCCAGCTAGCTCTGGAATGAGTCGGTGTGTCCATCTACCTTTTGTAGTGTTGGGACACTCCCGCTGCCACCTGGCCATTGAGGATGACCGTATGGTGTTGCGAATACCCCTCGTGTCGCGTTGGTCGAAGCATTCTACATCCTCTTTGACGATGATGCTGATGGGCATCATGCCAGCCAGGACGCAAACCGCCTCGTACGACACTGTTCGGTATGCGCACGCGACCCTTAGGCACATTAGCCTGTACGTACTCTCGAGTTTGCCGCGATGGCACGAGGTACTCAATACCTTGGACCACACTGGTCCTCCATACCTGAGTATGGACGTGGTCACGCTAGCAAGGACTTTGCGCCTGCTGCTACGAACCGCTGAGCTGTTTGCCATCATGCGAGACAGCGCTGCCACAGCCATGGAAGCTTTCTTGCAGGTGTAATCGACGTGGCTCCCGAACATGAGCTTGTCGTCGATCATAACCCCCAGAAGCTTCAACGAGCGTTTTGAGGCGATAGTGCATGTACCGGCACTGATCGATGCCTCCTGCTCAGACTTTCTGTTATTTACAACAATAACTTCAGTCTTATGGTGCGCTAGCTCCAGTTTCCTGGAGTGCATCCAGTCTTCCACTACGCGTATTGATAGCGCGGCCTTTAACTCTACCTCTCTAATAGACTCGCCATAGACCTCAAGAGTTATGTCATCGGCGAAGCCCACGATCACCACCCCTGGAGGGAGTGTTAGTTTTAACACGCCGTCATACATAGCGTTCCACAGTACCGGACCCAGGATGGAACCTTGCGGTACACCTGCGGTAACCGGAACGCTTTTCTGACCCTCGTTTGTGTTATACACTAGCACTCGATTCTGGAAGTAGTTGCCTAGAATTTCGTACAGCGACGTCGGCACTCTGAGACTCTGTAGCGCTAAGGCTATGGAGTCCCAGCTGGCACTGTTAAACGCGTTCTTCACGTCAAGCGTGACGATCGCGCAGTAACGAATGCCCCTCCTCTTGCGTTGGATTGCAACCTCAGCCGTTCTGGTGACGGAGAGAATTGCATCCACCGTGGACCTACCTTTTCGAAAACCGAACTGGTTGCTTGATAGACCGTTTTCACTTTCTGTATATTTAACCAGTCTATTGAGGATTACCCTCTCAAGCACCTTGCCCGCCGTGTCCAGCAGGCAGATTGGTCTGTATGCCGATGGATCACCTGGTGGTTTCCCAACCTTCGGCAACAGCACCAGCCTCTGGCGCTTCCACACGTCCGGGAAGAGGCAGTCGTCAAGGCATTTCTGCATGACCGCCCTGAACAACCCGGGGGCTTCTTTGATGGCCGTCTTGATGGCCAAGTTCGGGATTCCGTCTGATCCCGGAGCCTTGCCTACCTTCAGGGAGTTTGCAATCTCGATCAATTCATCTTCCGTCACCCTTACCGCATCGTCAGCCTCTGCACGGCTGCCGTCACTCACGGTAGGTGGTGACTCGTCAGCCGGAGGCCAGGGACTTGGTTCGTGGCTTGGGAAGAGGCCCTGAATGATCGTTTCTAGCATCGCTGGTGATTGTTCGGCCGGGGCTAGCGCACCTCTAGTCTTGGTCATAACGATCCTGTAGGCGTCACCCCACGGGTTCGAATTGGCACTGGCGCAGAGTCGTTCGAAACAGGCTCGTTTGCTGGCTCTGATTGCGCTCTTAAGCGTTGCCTTAGCGGATCTGAATGCGACACCGCGTTCCGCTCTTTGCTCGTCGGAACGTGCGCGCTGCATCCTCCGTCTTGCACGGAGGCATGCATTGCGCAGGCCTGCTATCGTATCGCTCCACCAGTATGTCGGTGGCCTACCCTCTCTAGGCGGACGAGACCTAGGCATCGTGGCGTCGCACGCCCATGACAGCATCGAATTTAGATAGTCCACATCCGGGAGCAGTTCACCCCCTTCGTGCTTCCATCTAATTGCCTGCCCAAAAACATCTGCATCGAAATGCAGTGTTTTCCAGCCGTAGAAGGATGGAATATTGGCCCTACTCGTTGCTTGCTTCCGCACGCCTACCTCATAGCGGATCGATTGGTGATCGCTATTCGTGTAGCTGTCGTCTACCCTCCAGTTCGTGATCAGTCCCGGGCTGCAGAACGTCACATCGATAATCAATTCGGCACCGTTTCTACTGTAGGTGCACTTTGTACCAACGTTAGCCAAGTCTAAGTTGAGCTTTGCCAAAGCTTCCAACAAGACCTGGCCCCTCTGGTTTGTACAGCGACTCCCCCACTCGACAGCCCAAGCGTTGAAGTCACCCGCAACCACCAACGGCCGTAGGCCCGTCAGTTCCACGGTTGCTTGATCGACCATCTGCGCGAACGTTTCGGTAGACCAACTTGGCGGAGCATAGCAACTGCAGTAGAATACTCCATCCACTTTGGCAATAACGTACCCTTCTCTGGAGGTCGACACAATCTCCTGAACCGGGGACCTGCCTGTCGTGCAAATGGCCGTCTTCCCAGACTTGTCCGATACCCAGTTACCGTTTCCGGTTGGGATACGGTATGGGTCCGAGACGATGGCCACGTCCGACAACGACTCAGCAGCCGCTTGGTGTAGCAGCTGCTGCGCCGCATAGCAGTGATTCAGGTTTAACTGTATCACCCTCAGGCCTGCGGCTTAGTAGCCGGCCGTGCAGCCGGACACTTGGGGCCTCCCATGGCGTGTTTGGCGTCCCGTTTACCGGTACATACCAGACACTTGGGAGGTGCACCGCAGTCCCGTGCCTTGTGGCCTGCGCCACCGCAGCGGCGGCATAAATTGGACCTGTCGGGCCCTTTGCACGACCAGGATTTATGCCCCCGCTCAAAGCACCTGAAGCAAACGTCGGGCTGTTGGAAGGTGCCCAGAGGGCAGACTGACCAACCCACCTTCAACGTGGCCTTCTTCAGGGCCTTGTTACCCTCCGTTAGTGGAAGCTTTATGGTGGCAACCTGGGTGCCGGCCGGGCCCCTGCGGAGACGAACTGCCTCTGCGGTTACTACCACTCCACACTCACGTTCGAAGGCTTGTGCTATGTCACACCCTTCGGTGATCTCGTCCAGGTTTTTAAGCTGGAGAGTCACTTCAGGAGTGAGGGCTCGGATTTTAACCTCCTCGCCTAGCACTTCCTGGGCCGTCTTTTTATAGGCACAGCCCTTGCCCTTCGCTTCTTTGCGGAGTTCGAGGATCATCTCGCCGGTGCGTGACCGACGAATTGTCCTGACGTCCGTGCCGAGGTCTTTGAGCTTGGGATCGCCTCTCATGGCCTTCAAGACTTCGGCGTACTTAGACGCATCGGTCTTGAAAATGAGGGCGTCACCCTTGCTCCGCCTACTCGCCCCTTGCGGCTTCTTATTGCGGTCGCCGCGCTTCGCGCGTCGTTCCCGCTTCTGCCGCTTCTTATTCACCACGGTGGTCCAATCCGTGGCTACGCCGTTTGCCGGTTCGCCGTTTGCTGGTTCTTTACTCGGCTGGACCGACGAGCCAGCTTCATGGCTGTCACCGAACAACCGCCTTCGTTGCGTCCTGGGGGCCGTTTCCCCCGGAGAGCCCCTCGCACGCTTGCCAGTCGGTTCGGTTGAACAGACTTCGGTAAACGATGCTGCAGCTGTTTGTGTGTATTTAGACACAGCTGCAGCACTCCCTTTTTTAGGCTGGTTGAGCCTCGCCTCTAGCGCAAGTGCCTTGCTTTCAGCATCGTTAGCCCGTTTAAGGGCTTGCGAAAGCTCGGACTTCGCGCTGCATACGTTGATACGTAGCAACAGAAGACATTGTTTCAGGTCTTTTGAAATGTTGCTACGTTCGTCCGTGAACTTGAGTATTTCATCAAGTTGTACGGACACCGCCTCCACGCTTGGGAACTTATTCATGTGGCTTTCTACCGCAGAGAGTAGCATAGCCCCAGATATCTGTTCCCGCTCCTTGGCGGTTTTAGGTGTTTCCACCTTGCCACCAGTCTTCGCCGTTCCGGTTGGTGCTGGCTTAGGCGTGCCCGCCTTTGCCCCAACTCGGAACTCCCCTGTCGGTGTCGCAAAAGGTGTACCAACCTGTGCGCCGCCTTTACCGGCATCGGCCAGTCTCGGTGGAGACCGGGCGATGCCCCGCCTGGCAAACGGGTTTACTAACCCGTCCGCCCCATCCACTACCTTCGCCTCTTCGTCGATTCTATGAGTAAACATTTTGGTTAAAAGGGTCCCCCTTCCAGCCGCTATCCTTGGTCATGGTGGAGTGGTCGCCTATATGGTCCCATGGTGGCCTATGCCGGAGCAGTGAGGTCATGGCTAGTGAAGGTCGCCATAGCCCCTCATGAGCAACTATGACGCCTCCCGACCGGCGTAAGTCAGGAAAGGGCATCTGATCCCACTCCTGCCTGATTCCCATCAGGCAATGACCGCGGAACGTACTGGAAGGCCTGCCAGGTTTTACGGGACGGAGACCCCTGCAGCCGTATGCCACCTCGCCGTTTCAAGCCGTTGTCACACGACTTTACTAAGGGAGCTCGGTGCAGGTGCCAGCCCTACGTTGGGTATAAAATCGTATTCCCTCTCAAAAACCTAAAAACACAGCGACCAGTACACCATAATTGGGACCTTACTGGTATCAGCCCCAATGGGCAGGTTAGTGCATTTGGATGATGGGAGCGGCACTACACGCTCCGTCGAAGCTGCTTACGGGTGGCCGTGGCTTTTACGGGGAATCGACTGCCCAATGCCCGAAACCCCACCACTCCCTAGGCAAGCTCCCGCTGCCGGTCCAGGACTAATTGATGCTATCACACACCTATCGGTGGTCACGCACGCGTGCATGGCCTCGACGGTCGCCAGGCGTCGACCCGTGGTGGCCTGCAGCTCGGCCAATGTGTGTGTGTGTCTGTGTGTGTGTGTGTGTATGTGTGTGTGTCTGTGTGTGTGTGTGTATGTGTATGTGTGTGTGTGTGTGTGTGTGTGTGTGTGTGTGTGTGTGTGTGTGTGTGCGTGTGTGTGTGTGTCTGTGTGTGTGTGTGTGTGTGTGTGTGTGAATCGAGCATTTTCTGCATTATGCATGTATAGGTGTATATGCGTGTGTGGGTGTGTATGTATGTATGTGCACCTTTTTTTCGTACTCACTTTTCTCAGAGATGGTCTGACCGATTCTTCCTATCTTGGTGTCAAATAAAAGGTCTATTTGCCGCTTAGGTTGCAATTGAATTTCATTGTAATCAAACTTTTAGTTTTGGCGCTGCGTCAAAATGTGAAAATCGCTTCTATATCTCAGAAGCTATGAACATAGTTGAATTTAAATAAATGGGCATTTAAAACCTTAAACAATGAATTTTATAATGTTAAAACATATGGTTTGAAAGTTATAGAAAGAAACGTAACCCGGAGACTGTTTAAAACTATAGCTACGATCAAAATTTGTGGCCTCAATATCATATAAATTTGATATTGTACTATTTCAATGTTTGCGGCCTTGCCTGAAGTTGAAATAAAAAGTCATTTTTAACATTTCACTTTTTCTTTATCACAAATATTACGTCAAATATCACATAATATACCCAAATTATTACTTTATATATAACATCAATATTCTAGTACTCAAAGAGTGGATATACCTTCATTGTACTGTACTGCCGCTCATGGCAAGTCCGTCCCAATTACATTTTTATCAATTTTGATTTCATAGGTGGAATCATTATCTTTTCATATGTACTTTCTAAAAAACACATAATTTTGAATACTTTGTTCTGAGAAACTATGAAAAAAATAGCAAGTCAGTTTGTCCCATAGCAAATATGATCGCATGTCGGTCCCATAAAAAAACTCATTGCAAGTGAGTCCCACAGTCAATAATAATTTTGAAATATATGATGTTAACAATAGTTTATGGTCTTCAGGTTTAGAATTTGATGTTCCAGTTGACTTAGTGATATTTGTTAAGTGGTTCGATTGAACTTTACTATACTTAAGCATTTAAAACGGAAGAAATAAAAGATGCGCTCTTTATTAGCGAAAATTGATTTTTAGAAACTTTTGGAATCGCTATTTGTTCTGCCATTACTTTGTACTAATAAATTACGAGAAAACAAAGCTATTCACATGTGTGTGTATCTGAGGATAGGACAAAAATAAAAACCTTAATGCTTGGCAGTTGTTTGGTACTATTTGTTTTATTATTTCAAGAGTTAAAACTATAAAAATCTATCAATGCTCAGTTTTTACTCGAAAATTATTCTAAAACCACTTCTTCTCGTCGTTTACAACTGAAATGATGAAGTTTCCACCAGTTGCTACTTTCAGCTATTGTTTCATTAACGATGAACATAATTTTATTTGGCCATCATCATCATTACTCACGGTACTGTAAGTTAAAGCATGCTTCAGTAAATACTACTCTTCATATTTTATCCATGTTGGGCCGTGGGTAACAATCATTCAACACATATATAGGAATATAGGTCTTCTAATAGGAGGGTTTCCATCATATTTATTTTCACTGATGTGTAGAAGCTGCCCCGCCACGAACGTGTGGGCGTTCTCAAAAAAAATTAGAACAAGTTCCTCGACCTGAGATGGTTTTGAATTTATCAATAGTATCAATTGGAAAAACAAGTGGATGGCGCAGTAATAACCACATTGTGAAATGCTTCTCGCTACGAAGTCATTCAATCATTATGTGGAAGCACGAGAGAAGGCCATTTGTAGATCGACTAGCGACGGATTTGTTCCAAACGCAAGCCTAGCACTGGAATCGATTTGCAGTAGTTTGTTTTTGATCACCGGTCGCAGGTGGCTATGTGACTGATTTGCTATCAATCTGGCTAGGTATCGTAAAAGTAATCGCAAATGGGTCCCATCTTTTTTTTGAAGTAGAATACTTCTTTCAGGAAGTTCGGCTACATAGGGATGTGAAATGAAAATCTAAAACCGAAGAAAGTGAAAAATATGTCCAATTTCAAATGCTAATAAATCGGTTAGTATTCGATGGATTTTCTTCGTTCTTGCAGCAATAGATTGGAAAATCTTCTAAGATTCATCCCAAAATAAGATAATTGTAATTCAATTATTCACACTATTGTACTATTGAAAATAGTCAAGCCTTGTTAAAACGAAAAATTCGCCCTCTGATTGGTAGTTATATGATTGCTTCCCAAGCACGGTCGACAGAATCATATACCTTGCAATTTAAAACATGCTATTTGGCCTATATAAGAGCCTGTTTCAGCCGAAGCCGCTCATAATAGTTCTAGACAGCGACAACAGCAGTCGTCCTTCCTTAGCAGCAGCACTAGCTCTGTGGTTGGTCACCACGTCTCAGGAGCAGCGCGGTTTTTCTCAGCGTGTGTCGCCAGACTGCCATTATTCCCCCTGTGTTGGGGCAGCATGAAGATTGCATTGAATTGAATTTTTGACAACACAAGCAAGCGTTCTGTGTTGGATCCTAGCAATTTAAATCTGTCGCGCCCGTCTAACTCACTGAATGTGAAATAGCTTCCACAGTGCATGTTGTCCGTGTATCTTAATTCCCCCATTGTTAGGGCAGCTCAAAGGCTGCGATCAGCAACCGATTTTGAACCGCAAAATGCCTTTTTGAAGACAAATAAACAAGTAATTGAAGGTTAATAATTTTCTGGTATCAACACAAGCAGACATTCTGTGCGGGATGCAATCAAATTCTGTTGCAGTTGTATAATTTTAACTTTATTGAGGTAACCCCCCACTGTAAGGGCAGCGCAAAGGCTGTGATCAGCATAAGCGATTTTGAATAACAAACTGCCCTATTAGAACACCCTCACAAAAGCAGTTAGTTCGACTATGCAGAGCAAATGCGAAGTCGATTCAATCAATCAGCATGAACAAAATTTCGTCGTCTCCCAGCTGCTAAGTTGCAACATGATGCAACACGCAGCAGCGAGCAAACGAAATCGCTTGATGTTACAAGCCGCAATACGGTTAGGGGTTAAATAAAGTATTCTACTTCAACCTTGCGGTCGTGGCTTTGCACACAACCCTCCTGTGATTTTTTTTTTTTTTATTCTCGCTTTTTTTCCGTCGGTCTATTTCCGCCACTGTTGTGGCCAATTACCGACGCCCAGGGAGGCGACTCCACACCCAGGTCCCTAACTCACGACCCGTTTTTTTTTTAACGGACCGGCGCCAACGGCTTTACTTCCTCATGCGATGGAAGGCGTGATCCCAGAGATTTTTCGCCTCAGAAAATCTCCCGGTGTCGGCTAGGTTGGTTGTGAGTGGATCACGCCACCTCGCCATCGATACCTATGTCGGCGGTGGGATTCGAACCCAGGCGTCGAGCGTGGTTGGCGGAGACGTTACCAACCACACTAGGCCCCCGCTCTGGGTCCCATCTTATGATTTTCAACATAATTTAATCAAGATTTGATGTTGATGCACGCTTTTTAACGCAAAAGTATTTGTTTGCCATTATAGTAACAAATTCTGTTGACAGTCTAAATTAAAAAAGCATACGAGTGAAAAATTTCTCCTAAAACGTAACGATTTTTAATGGCAGTGTATTTGACAATTTAGGGTTTTATTCCAGAAACCGGAAGCTGCAAAATCGGGTTTCAATGTGAAATATGGAGTTTGCTTGCGAGCCCGGAATAATGTTCCTGAAAAACATTGGGCAATGTTTGTCCCTTTGAGGTTGTTTTCCAGAAATCAGAAGCTACTATGTATCCAGGCTTCAGAATACTCCTCTTCGTTGAAATGTGTGGATGAAAAATATTGCTCTTGATACCAGTAGGCAGCAAATACGTGCTGCATATGCATTCAACACATAGTTTTGCTTGATTTGATACAGCTCTTATGCAAAAAACATCAAAGATAGCCATTTTCACAACCACGAACTTTTATAAACGCAATCCAAAAAAGAGCACTGTGATTCATGATGCTAATAAAAAACATTAATTTACACATCTCTGATTGAGTGAGCACTGATTTCAACTGCTCAGTTTTCAATGGAGTAAAAATTTAAAATCCAATTGTGGTTTCAAACTAATCCTTCATAGAAATAAATTGCTCTCGGGTTTTGTAGGATTTCCTTTGCTTTGCCTAAATAAAGCAGTTGACATAGCTTGGCTACTAATGAACATTGATATTATTGCGTTTCGCGTTGACGGTGTTAAGAGATTTTGAAGGTTGATCTCATCTACGCGAACTTTTTGTAATTATCAATATGTGCGTGATGATAGAAGCAAGAATATTTCTTTATTTTTGTTCTCCTGCAAGAATTGCGCAAATACCAGCAACGCCGTCAACGCGAATATTAAAAAACAGATTACATTGCCTCATGGTTAGCACAGTAGCTGGCAGAGCAAGAAATGACACTACACATGCGTGAGCAGAGTAAATCCACCCGATCGGCACAAATTGCTAATCAGATGATACTCTGATCGGTTCTTTCTACCTCCGTTCAAAAAGAGCATATACATAATAGCGAACCAAGGATTCATGCAGCAAAACAGCGCAGTAGGGTAACGGGGGTATTTTGGCCCACATGCATATTTTGACCCACCCGGTAACATTTTACGCATTTTATCTGATAAATTCAATGAATATTAGAAAACTATGCATGCAACATTGAATAACACACCTAAGAATCATACTACACTATAATACTATAATTTTCGGCGAAAAACTGGCTCTAGGTAGTGTTATTTGGGAATTAGTTCATACATATTCAAAGTCATGGCTGCGTCAACCCAATGTCAAGAGGAAGTGGTAATATACAAGTCAACGTCCGGAAGCTATTGTAAAAATATGTATGCTTTTGAAACACTTCGTTGTTGTGAAAACACCAATAAAATGTCATAGAAATAGTTTGTATACTCTAATATGTTGGAAAAAGTTGAAAAAGTGGTTAAACGCATGGCCGAAATATGTTTGCCTCTTTCTGAAGCAAACATATTTTCGTCATGCCAAGTTTTGACATCTCCCTTGATTACCGTTCGGCCGTTGCACGTGAACAAAGAAGCAGCTTGTGACAATTTACAGGTAATTACTTCTTAGTTTATCACATTTAACAATATGAACTTGGATGAGAATGCCTGTCAAACCGCTATAAGCCAAATCATTTTATTTTCAGATGCCTGAAATTTACAAAAATTCACAGCAGAAGAATGTTCTCCTCAAACCCACTATTTTTGCTTTAAAAATACCGATGATGTTTTAAAACATAATTAGTCCGAACTATTTCCATATACGTCTGTAGATATAAAGGTGGGCCAAAGTAAAAATTTAGTGGACCAAAATATGTTTTTAGTACTTCGTAGAAATTTTGATATTTCTAGGATATTTTTCAATATATTGCATTGTTGAACAGTGTATATTAAAATAGACACTTAGCTTTTAACAATGGTATTATAGAGTAGGTATTTATGTTGAAAAATTGTATTTGTTTCTAGGAACAGTGCGAACACTTCCCAAAGCTGGCCAAAATACCCCCGTTACCCTAGTACATTGAGCGCAGAACAGGATTCCCTAACGAACGATTGCGATATTTTCACCAGCTAACTTGATCGCTCTAGCATATTATTTTATCAGGGGAAAATGATAGAAGAGTCGGTGTGTTCGAAAGCCTGTATGTATCAAGAAATTTAAAATGGCGTCCTAAGTTGATTTCTGGCCTCTGGGTGTAACGCTTCCGCAATACTCATACTGGATGATATTTGGTCATCTTAAGTTGTTTTCCAGAAACTAAAAGTGAGCATCTTCGCCATCGAAATACCCGGATTTGGCAAAATTTGGCCATTTTAGGATGTATTCCGGCAACCAGAAGTAGTCATCTGGATTTTTCGCGTGATGTATTTGAAACATATTTATTTCATGGTATTTGCATATGTATGTTTTAATGTATGCTCATATGTTCGGTATAGTTGTGCTGTTGGCTATCAGAAATTCCTTATTTAGAGTGAAAAATAAAATCAGCAGAAATTTTCAAGGGTTATTTTTTTCTTTTAAATCGTGTAAATCTATTTTAACCTATAATAAGTTTAAATGAGAAAGGCTGGGTCTTACCGCTAGGTAGATTAATTTGGGTTTTTATACTTTGCACACGAAGTAACAGACCGATTACAGTAAAATTCAATAGGGTGTTATAAGGCAGCTAGACCTTTCATTTGACACTAATTTTGTGAAAATCGGTTCAACCATCCTTGAAAAAAGTGAGTGAATTTAAGTAGTCTTCGGAATATGATTCTTTTCATAGCTTGATTTCACATTTTTAAACATAACAGGCAAAGTAAAATTCCAATTGCAAAAAATCAATAGGGTCTTATAAAGCAACTAAACCTTTCAAATGACACCGGTTTTATGAAAATCGGTCCAGCAACATGAGTGAGAATAAATAGTCTCCAGAACACGTTTCTTTCCCTAAAATTTTGAACCACATGTCCAATCTCCATAAAATTCAAAAGTTAAGATTTTTTAAGGTAGCCCGTTCATTTAAAACCAGATTTGATAAAACCGGATAAGTAGTTTCTGAGATAGTGAACTTTCGTGATTTTCACATTTTGTTAAATACAGTTAAAGCCCTCTATTACGACAACCATGCTTGTTTTTTCTCCTCAGAAAAACTCTAGAGTGCAGGAGAACATCTTGCACTGCGGAAACAACTGCCGTCACGCTAAAGAGCAAATCAACGCTCATGCTAGAAGAGAGCGACAAACGATTTTCATCTGTTGAGCTACCTGAACGCACGGCGGTGAAATCTGAAATCTTTCTCACACGTGTGGACATCACGCACAATAATTACACTGCAGAGCTATCTGCGGTGCGTTACACAGTTGGTTTCTTGAGCATGGCAGAAGAGGAAAAGAGATTGGGAGAAAACAAATAGACTGCGTTGCTCGTGCCGGTCGAATTTACACTGGTGGAATTCGTTTTCGCAGTGTAGCTACACGAGGAGGTTTTTTTTTACCTTCCGGACTACTCGCCAGTGGACACTGTTGTGTATTTCTGCGTTTTCTCTGTAGAGTGATTCACCCCTATTGTTTCTATCAGATGTGGGGTGAGCTGGAAGTGTGTTTGTCTCTCTGTAAGTTGGTTGAGACACTTTGGAGTGGAGAAAGAAGCAGTGTGGTGAAAGCATTTGCTATGCGCAGGCACATACTGGAAGGGAAGTGCGCGATGAAATTTTTCTCCTCTCCTTTCACATACTGAGGAGAATGACAAGCATGACGACAACTTATATAGCGACAAATCTCTCTATAGCGACATTCTCAATGGTCCCTTCTGCTTCTTATTCAGAAAAATTATTCGTTTTACTGCGTTATTTCTCAATAACGACGGTTCCTTGCGATGTCGCTATACAGCGATTCGACTGTAACATACAAACTTAAAATCCGGTTACAATAAAATTTAATTGGTGCTTATGGGGCAACTAGACCTTTCATTTGAGAATAATTTTATGAAAATCAGTACAGCCATCTTTGAGAAAATCGAGTGAGATTGGAAGAGCGTTACACACACACATACAGAAAATGCGCAGCTCGTCGAACCGAGTTGAGTGATATATGCCATTCGGCCATATGGAGCAATTTCATACCTTCGGTTTTGCCAGTGACGGCTATACTTTTGTAGGAGAAAGGCAAAAAAGCAAAGAAAATATTCAACCGGGCTATAGAATGAAGCATACGCAGGCGGAAACACAACAAGTATTTCCAAGTTACGCAAATATTCTACAGTTGCTCAATGGGCATGAATTCATGTTCCGTACATAACCCAAACTATGTGATATCTTGTGATATCCAAAGTTGAAAAAAATGACGCCAAGTTTGTTTTTGTTCACACAACATTTATTTGACACGGCACAACACAAATTAATGTATTACGGAGCCAATTATATCTAACGCCTTATCCCTTTCCAACCGGGTCCATATAATTGCGTAGTTAGAAGGTGACTTAAACAAAACCTTCTGTATCGCTTTTTGAATGTCCTATTCATTGTTTTATTGCTCACAATGCTAGTGTCAACATCGCACCTGCTACGAAAAATAAAAAACTGGAGAAAGCAAGAGTTTTTATATAGGAATTGCTTCGATTTTGGTTTGGATTTTGGTGTTATCCACCATTTTTTACCTACACAATTGTGTGGACTCGGTCGGAAAGGGTTATGGTCTAAAATATCTTATAAGCTAAAGGCAAATTTTTAATCTTTGCTGCCGACTACGCGCTTGACGCCAAGTTGAAATGTATAGCTAGTACTGCTGCTCCAGTTGAAACGTCTTTTTCATTATCTCTCGCTGGAGACGTGACAGACTTAGCCGATATCGACCACGCATAATACAAATTTATTTGTTTGTTCCTGTTTCATTCTGAATAACTGTTTTTTTTTTAAATTCATGACCCTCACAACTATCTGCAACTCGTTTTAAAAAGTGTTGCTTAGGCTTTGTAGAAGATCTTATACAAAAAAATCATCGATTGAATATCACCATAACATTGATCGCTTGTTTTCGAAGCCCACATTTGCGGATCTACCACCGCCGCCGGCCGATTCTAATTTTTTATCGCCCAGGCACCATTTCGAGATTTAGTCTCCAAAATCTTTTTTCCGTTATCTCTGGGATGAGAGCGGTTTGACACCCCCTCCTTCCGTGCACTTCGGTAACATAAGCCATAATGATTTTCACGAAATCTCTACATATTATAAGGAAGCAAACGAAACGAGAACGTAAAACCATAATCCCACTGCACAAGTCTATTTTGATTCAATACAGATAAAAACTAATTCCATTCAGTATTGATACTATAATGTTCACCTGCACATAGTGTTTCCCTTAAATAAATCTATAAATTTAGATTGAAGCGTCCATTATATGAAAAGGGTTGATTATTACCTAAATCCGGTATTTGTCCCCTCGTGGATCATCGACTCAGTTGATGGTGATCTAGCGAGATGGGGTTAATTTCTGTTTATGTTACGGCAGAGTCATAATGTTATATAAATCGATGAAAACTCATTGGAGCGTCCAATATAGGCGAGGGGTTCACTATTGCCAGAGAAACCCTAGCTCGGCATTAGTACCCTTCGTGGATCATCGATAAAAGTGAATAACGATAATCTAACCAAATTGAGTTGATCTCGGTTTATGTTGTTGCAGAGTCATAATGTTTCGGCCGGGTACGGTCATGATTGTGCCGTCATGGTCGTTTTCTATCATTGAATTTCATGTGCATAACAACTCAAAGCGTTAATGTTTTGCTCCATGTTTTCTCTATCTCCTATTGCTAGAAGCTGTCAATTCACCCAAAATGTACATGAAACACATATAAAGAAATAACATCATAATGTTATCATAAAAATATTAAAATGCGATTCCAATATCAGAGGGGACTAAAATAGGATTTAATTTTTTTCTTCGAGTTAAACTTTTTGCAGGTTTGTTTTAGTCAGGCATTTAGGGTTTCGTTTGAGTGGAAGTCATTAGCAGAAAGGATAAAAACTCTTACAGTTTGCTTCCACTTTTTTAAGGAGATGATTCTAAAATTAAGTCAATAAATGGATATAGAACGAGATGAATAAAAAACCCAGTGCAAAAAGGTGAATTAAGACAGGTCTACGTAATTTGCGTCCTGAGCCAATTTGCTGTTGCCGAGTTCCATTGGCTGCCGAATCTTCGATCCTGTAACATTTCACTTCGGATAAGATGCTTCATTGATATTATATCTTCATTTCGTTTTCTAACTTGAAAGATTGCTTTTCTAAGAAAAGGATGCTCGCAAACGCAAGTCTCAATACCTTCGGGAAACGTTGAACTGTCAATTACTTCCAAAATGGTGTCAGTGAGATTTTTGGCTTTCCAGAGACAAACATTCCGCTGGTTTCGAACGATAAATATCGTTTTTACCGAGAATCGAGGCGTCGAAGCTGTCATGGTTATGTTTAATGAAACTTTTCGTTCACCAAAATAATTTTTGAGATCAAAAGTCATTCCGGATGATATGATTAACTTATATTTATGCATCAAATCAACTCTCTCCGAAAGGTCAGATAAATTACCCAAATTCGAGCCTCTAATTCAGTAGAATATCAGATAGAAATGTTCAATGATATAATGTATAAATTAGTGGAAGAAAAGGGAAGAATAGTGAAAATTGAACTTAAAGTGGATGCAATTTCAAAGTCAGATGCTAAATTGTCTTTCGTTCTGTGATGGGCGTTCAACCGCAACAATTGCTGCTGTCGTTCGAGTTGAAGAGGGCAGAACAGATTGAGCAAAGTGATTATCACTAAACCCTAAACTATCCTTACATCCCTAATCGATAAAATTAGTAGTAGCAAACTAATTATAAGGCAAAACACTGACTAGGAGTTTACTCTAAAAAGCTACATTTAGTCGAATTTGCCGACTTGTGTCTTTTCATGCGAAATGCTGTGTTTGCTTCCCAACCTTCAATCTCCCAAGCAGCATAAATCCATATTACGGCTAATCCAATTGTCTGGGGGTTAATATTGGAAATTAACCCAATCATCATCACTGGTGCCGCACTTACACGTCCAGAAAGAAAATTCAATTATCCCAAACGTGTTTTTTCCGATTCGTCTGCCACTCTTCTACGATGTCGTTCTATTTTTCCTACGCTCTCTCTTCAGCTTTGTATTTGCCGGAGGCAGTATTTTGCTGAGTGTTTACCAACGATTTTCTAGAGGTGCTGTTATTCTTATTGGGCAACCCACTTGGAGATCAAAAAGCAACCGGCTATCGATCGTTGGGCGTTAAAAGCACAACCCAGACTCCGGCCGTGTGCATATCGTAGCCAAGCACGTACACACATACACGCACACCCATACTTTACCATCGAACCTGAACTTGGTTTACAACTGCTGCCGCTGGCGGTGAGATGTGGCGAATCTGTTGCACTTGATTTTCTACGGACACGGGCTTTCTCGTAGCACCCTGTTGGACTGCGTTTCGACAATTTACCTACCTTTCGTTGTTTTGACGTGATGAGGGTTTATGATCTCGAAATTCGATAGTGTACCTTGAGTACGGTTTACCTATTTTCTTCACCCGTGCCGCGAGGAAAGTCACCAGCAGGGTGTTCCTTAACGTTTAACGTGGTTTTTAGCCTGTACGCAAGTTAAATCATCTGCCAAATCCTTGAAACCCCAATCATAATGATCATTATTATTATTTTATGTGATGCAAAATCTGATTGTCTAAATGTCTGAAAAATTTGATCTCTTATATAAACACCCCAAGTCACGAGAGAAAGGATGCTATGGTTTCTGAAACATGTTCACAGCTGATGTTAAGATGCTTAGCACACACGCAAAATATCTCACGGCTGTTATTCGGTGCACAAAAATCCAGTCCGTGCTCCGTGCCAAAAGAGTTTGGTAGGTTTACATGTCGGGTGTTGCACAAAGTGTGGTTAATAGCGCAACAGAAGTCATCCTACAGGTAGGTAGCAGCACATGTGGCTCGTACTTTGGTTATTCATAGCAGTATTTCATTCATGACGAGAATGACGCCGTCGACACGGCTGAGTTCAAATACTGATATAACAGATACGACACGTGCCTTGCTTTGGTTTGAACTGTTTGAATGGACTAGTTTTTCAAAGTAATATGTGCGATTAAGTAAAATAAAATTAGCTTTGGGATCCGTATGTAGTAATAACCATCATTAAGTAACATAGCTGCTCTTACAACCATAACCATAACCTTAATTATAGCTACGAATCATAACTGTGGTCATATTCATAAACATGACAATAACCATAAATCTCATCAATAAGCTACTACATAGTTGCTTGTCATCAGTTCCCTGCAATCAATGAAAATCAGGTAAGGTAAAATCAGTGTTCCATTGAGAATAAGTAGCGCAATGAAATAAACTGCATGAATTCCGGAATTTACGTGAAGCAAACAGCAAAAAAAAATCCCGAGAATAAAATGTTTTCAATAGTGTCGGCTAAAGCTGTTTGTGACGACTTCTAAACGGTTCAAAGGGTGCCTTTTTGTAAGCCTTATTTTTTAAAGTTAAATAAAACCTTTAGAAATGCATTATGTATAACAAATCTTAATTGGAATTGATAAATTGTGAGCAAAATCATTTCAAATCGCCTGGAAATACGCGGAAATTTAATCGACCATTTTTGATTTGAACGAAACTTTGCACACGTATTTGGCTTAGCAAACTGAGCGTTTTTCACAGGTGGAGAGATTTCTTACACCCATGAGTTACATTCTAAAAGGGCGTATGCCTTTTTGCACAGGTTTTATTCGAAGCATTGTAGCCCAGAAACCGTTGGTTGTATAGAAAAACTGTCTGAGAATGAGTTGTAGGGAATTAAAAATGCACCATAAAAAATATACACTGCACAAAAAAAATTTTTTGACCAAAAAAAAAATAAAAATAAACATTAAATTTCAATTAAAAAAAAAGAGTTGAATTTTTTTTATTATTTTTTTAAAGAAACTTGACGTTAATACGCAACTTTAAAAAAAGTCCAGGATGGAGAAATGAAAAATAATTTCTTTATGGTAGATTAATTTTTTTATGAAAATTCTAATTCAAACATTTTTCAAAATATTTATATTCTGATGATTTTATAAGATGAAGAAAGTCATTTTGAAACAAAAAGCTCTTGGTAGTAAACATTCTGAAGGCATTGGTTTTCGAGTTATTTCTAATTTAAGCTCGAAAAATTATAATTATTTAGGAAAGTACACGTTTTGCTTAATTTGTCCATGGTTCTCCAGCAAAAACCATACGTTTATTGGAATGCTTGATCAAAAATATACAATTCATTCTTTGGCAACAAAACGATTGGGCGAACGGTTCTCTAGAAAAGAGTTAAATGTTCTAAGTCATATAAATATATATAAGAAACAAATATTTGTTTTCGAGTTTTATTATCTTAGGAACATATTTTTTTATGACATAGATACTTTACAGAACTAGTTTCACCTTATATTTTATATACATCATAAGTAAATGATTCATTTCGTTGTTTTGCTTTCGTCTTGATTAGATGCAAATTGTTTATCTCCGTTTGATTCGCAAAATAAGAATACACGAGTTATCGTACGGGTGTTTTTTTTCGATTAGTTCTTGTGTGCGATAACAATAGCCTGCAATATATCGGCAGAAACATCTTTTGCACACTGGTAGGGGCAGGCTACCCCGCCAGTGATCTGATACGCAGCTGATATATCAGCAAGAATAATTCTCCCGCACCGCTGTTACCCCGCTAGCAGCACGGACCATCATTCGATCGAGCGATTGGAAGTCAACTACAAGTGGCATCTACAAGGTCGAGTGTAAGATACGGCCACTGTGTCACAACACGAAGCTGGATCGTCATTGTTTGTTCTGCGGAGACACTCGATTAATCCAACTATCAGCCGTGAGGTCGTGACTTAGACGTTCGGTGAAGTATTCACTTTAGAATTTTTATCATTATTATTAATATTATTATTATTATTGTTATTATTATAATTATCATTATTATTATTGTTATTATTATTATTATTGTTATAATTATTATTATTATTACTATTATTACTATTGTTATTAGTATCAGTATTACTGTCTTTTTTCTATTTTGATCCATTGTAGTTTGAAAAATTGTTTTTAAAATTTAATATCAACTACTTGATCACCCCACTCCCCCACATTCGAATATTTATCGTAACGTAACGCGTAACGCTCCCGCAAAATGGACGACATGCAAGTGCAACTATTCCTGGATGTGGAAACAAATGGGGAAGAGATTGAGATCTCCCTCATCAATTCCCCTCTACCTTCCTCGCTACCAAGCCCCGTACCAAGGGTACCGGCAACACGGGTGAAAGCTTACCCAGATGCTTCGAAAGGTCCGTTCGTAGTTTACTTTAGGCCCATAAAGAAGCCTCTTAACATTATACAAATAGGTTAGGACCTGGCAAAACAGTTTTCGGCCGTAACCGAGATTACGAAGGTGAGGCCGAACAAACTGCGAGTTGTCGTTAGTAGCTTGAAGCAAGCAAACGAAATTGCTAGCTACGAGCTCTTTACAAGGGAGTACCGCGTGTACATCCCTGCCAAGGACGTGGAGATCGACGGTGTGGTTACCGAAGGAAGCCTCACGGTCGATGACATTTTGCGTCACGGGGTTGGCTGCTTTAAGAACCCCCTGATTCAAGATGTAAAGATACTGGATGTCAAGCAATTACATTCAGTATCAGTGCATCTTGAACTGTCCTACAGATCAGACGTTTTTTCGGTTGCTTGTGGACTGGTCTTTGACTGCCTATAGCTTCAAAGTTTGTGTTTTGTCAGTGTGTCTTTTAAAGACTACCTGAAAGTTATTTACCATTAGTCTTTCTCAAGACTACCTACTTTTAAATTTAACATTTGTTTTAACTTTTTTCGTATCACCTGAAATGGCTGGACGGAAAAAGAAACCTCGCATCGCTGCGGGGAGGAAAAGAGAGGCATCTCTTTCTGACACATCGAGTGTCTGTAGTGACAATCCTTTTGATATTTTGCCTGAGCAAGAAGCTGGTGAAATGGAAGTTACCAATAATGAAACTATACAAAATATAAAATCTTTAAAAAAGGAGAAAGTTCCACCTATTGTGGTAACTATTTCTTCTGAATTTAATATATTCAAAAAGGAACTTTCAACGTTTGTTTCTGACGTTAAAGTTACCTATCAAATTGGCCGTAGAGGTGAATGCCGCTTATTAGCCGACTCAGTAAAGGGTCGTGATCGTCTTGTTCAGTATTTAACTGACAAGATGTACAAATTTTTTACATATGACACCAAGAACGCCAAGCCGTTCAAGGTTGTCTTGAAAGGTCTCACCAACGATCAAACCGTTGATGAGATCAAACTTACTTTAACAGAATTACTTGGCATAGCCCCTACCCAAGTAATTCTAATGAAACAAAAATCACGAGGCGAAAACAGTCAGAGAACTGGAATTTCCCTTGTTAATTATTTAATTCATTTTAACCGCAATGAGGTTAACAACTTAAAATTTTTTGAAAAAGCACATGCATTGTATAATGTGCGTGTAAAGTGGGAAATTTATAGGAAGTATGGCGGAGGTGAAAAGCATATCACCCAATGCCGTACTTGCCAACGTTATGGCCATGGTTCCAAATTCTGTAACATGGACCAAAAATGTCTTAATTGTGGAGACTCTTCTCACAAAAAGGACACATGTCCTGTGAAAGAGAGTAAAAATTTTCGCTGTGCGAATTGTAACGGCAACCATATGTCAAATTTTTATCAATGCCCAGTCCGTTTAGCAATTGTTAAGGCAAGGCAAGGTAAACAAAATTCAATTTCTCAATTAAAACCAACTTCAAAACAAAATTCTCCAAGCGTACCAGTGACGCATAGTTTACCTACTCCTTTGCATACCCGTTTAACTTATGCACAGGTTACAGGTAGTTCGAACATTATACCGCCTAGTGTTGGTAGTTCGAAAATGACCGTTAATATGGGTAAGCAAAACACGCTAGAAAATAATTGTACACCTATTACTCCAGCTAATATTGCTGCCGAAAATATTTTTTCTAATGTCAACTGCCTGGGGCCTATTACGGCAGGTAAACTTTCTTTTTTGCAACAGGCAATGTTCGATCTTATGAACGCCATGTTGCAGGCAAAATCAATGTTTGAAGCCATTCAAATAGGCACAATTTTTACTATTAAAATTGTTTCTAATTTAAAATTTAGCAATGATTTTAAATAAAACAATTAAAATATTAAATTGGAATGCTCGCTCATTGAAGGCCAATGAGAATGAGCTTTTAAATTTTTTAACGGTAAATAATGTGCATATTGCAATTATTACTGAAACATTTTTGAAACCTAACATTAAATTAAAATATGATCCCAATTACGTGGTTCATAGATATGATAGGATTCAGGGTTCCGGCGGTGGAGTTGCAATTGTTATTCATCGCCGAATCAAACATCGTGCTCTTCTATCTTGAGACGAAAGCTATTGAAACTTTGGGAATTGAAGTTCAAACTGAACTTGGGATTTTATTTATTGCCGCAGCATATTTACCATTTCAATGCACACGCGAGCACAAAAATTATTTTAAAGGTGATTTACAAAAACTCACCAGAAATCGTTCGAAATTTTTCATAATCGGCGATTTTAACGCTAAACATCGTTCATGGAATAATTCTCAAAGTAATTCCAATGGCAAAATTTTATTCAATGATTGTTCTTCAGGATACTATTCTATTTTGTCTCCGAATAGTCTTACATGCTTTTCTTCTGTAAGAAACCCTTCAACAATTGATTTGGTGCTAACAGATCAAAGTCATGTATGTAGTGATTTGATCACACATGCTGACTTTGATTCTGACCATCTTCCAATAACGTTTTCTTTATCACATGAATCAGTTTTAAACCCTATGAGCTCTGTTTTTAATTATAACAAAGCTAATTGGGAAAGATACAAAAATTATATTGAGAGAAATTTCAATAATGAGCTTGATTTGCAAAACGAAGTGAATATTGATTCCGCTTTGGAAGCATTAAAATGTGCAATTGTTGATGCCAGGAATTATTCTGTTCCAAAGGCTCAAGTGAAATTTGATTCATCAATAATTGACGAAAATCTTCAACTTCTAATTCGTTAGAAAAATGTCCGCAGACGTCAATATCAACGTTCTCGTGACCCTGTTTTTAAAACTATTTATAAAGATTTACAGAAAGAGATTAAACATAGATTTACTCTTCTGAGAAATCAAAATTTTGAGACTAAAGTTGAAAAATTGAAACCATATTCAAAACCATTTTGGAAGCTGTCGAAGATTCTTAAGAAACCTTCAAAGCCTATTCCAGTTTTAAAAGATGGTGAACGTTTTCTTGTATCCAATGAACAAAAGGCTCAAAGACTTGCTCAGCAGTTTGAGAGTGTTCATAACTCAAATTTGAATTTTGTGAGTCCAATTGAAAATGAAGTCACACGTCAATTTGATTTAATTTCTTCCCAGAATTTTTTACCTGCAGAAATAATTGAAACTAACTTGAATGAGATTAAATCAATTATTAAAAATTCAAAAATATGAAAGCACCTGGTGACGATGGAATCTTTAATATACTAATCAAACATCTCCCTGAGAGCACAATGGAATTTTTAGTGAAAATTTTCAATTGCTGCTTCAAAATTGCATATTTTCCCAAATTATGGAAAAATGCAAAAATTACTCCCATTTTAAACCGGATAAGAACCCAGCTGAAGTTTCAAGTTATCGACCAATCAGTTTGCTTTCTTCAATAAGTAAACTGTTTGAGAGAATTATTCTTAACAGAATGATGTCACACATCAACGAAAATTCAATTTTTGCAAATGAACAGTTTGGATTTCGCCATGGGCATTCCACAACTCATCAATTGCTCAGAGTTACTAATATGATACGAGCTAACAAATCTGAAGGTTATTTCACTGGAGCTGCTCTTTTAGGCATAGAAAAAGCATTCGACAGTGTTTGGCATAATGGTTTAATAGCGAAATTGCAAACTTTTAATTTTCCAATTTTCCTAATCAAAATTTTAAAAAATTATCTTACTGATCGAACTCTGCAGGTTGTCTATCAGAATTCAAAATCTGATAGATTTCCTGTCAGAGCAGGTGTACCTCAAGGTTCAGTCTTGGGTCCAGTCCTGTACAACATATTAACTTCAGATCTTCCTGATTTGCCTCCAGGATGCACAAAGTCATTGTTCTGCGATGACACAAGCATTTCCGTAAAAGGAAAAAGCCTTCGTGTCATATGCAGTCGATTGCAGAAAAGTTTAGCTATTTTTTCTTCCTACTTGCAAAAGTGGAAAAACTCTCCCAATGCTTCTAAAACTCAAATGATAATTTTTCCTCATAAGCCTAGGGCTTCTTTCCTCAAGCCAAACAATAATCACGTTGTCAAGATGAATGGGGTTATTTTAAGTTGGTCCGACAAGGTTAAGTACTTGGGACTAATTTATGATAAAAAACTTATTTTCAAAGAGCACATTGAGAGTATACAAGCCAAGTGCATCAAATATACGAGATGTTTATATCCTCTCATTAACAGGAATTCTAAACTTTGTTTAAAGAACAAACTTTTGATTTACAAACAAATTTTTAGACCAGCAATGCTTTATGCTGTACCGATCTGGTCAAGTTGCTGTTCAACAAGGAAGAAAACGCTCCAAAGGATTCAGAATAAAATTCTGAAAATGATTTTGAAGCGTCCTCCTTGGTTTGGTACACTCGAATTACATAGACTTACTGGTGTTGAACCATTAGAAGCTATGTCAAATAAAATTATTAACAATTTTCGACAAAAATCGTTGCAATCCTCAATTGCTACGATAAGCTCTCTTTATAGCCAATAAGTTAGCAATTAAGTTAGTTGTAAGTTTACTTCCCCTTTTCTGACAAGTAGGTTTAAATCCCTACGAATGATAAGTCCTAATTGCGAAAGCAAACAAATCCTAACAATTAAAATTACAAATTTCTAACAGTGTTGAGAAGTCACCATTTGTGATTGGACACACATACTCATTATTTACTAATATTTATCATAAATACTTAAGCTACTAACAAATCCCCCCTAAAAAAAAAAAAAAAAAAACATTCAGTATCCATCGAAGAAGGGAAGAAGAAATTCCTCCCTTCGGATTCCTTCCGTGTAACATTCGCCGGATCCGCACTGCCGAACTACATCTCTTTGGACAGGGTTCGTCTGCCTGTTCGCCTGTTTGTACCGCGGATCATGCATTGCCAAAACTGCAAGCAGTTAGGTCATACAGCCACCTACTGCTGCAACAAGGCACGCTGTAGCAAGTGCGGAGGCAATCATGCTGAGACCGCTTGCAGTGAGGATACTGAAAAGTGTCTTTACTGCGAGGGAACTCGGCATGACCTTTCGGCGTGTCCCGGCGTTTCCACGATTTCAACATCATTCGTCGAGATCGAGACTCACACGGTGGAGGGGTACTTTTAGGGATCAAAAAGTGCTATTCTTTTTTTCAGAATCGACCTCCCCTCGATCTCGAATATTGAAGTTGTTGCCATTCAAACGAATATGAATGGAAAAGACCTTTGCCTTGTTTCGTTATATATTCCCCCATCCGCGCGGATTGAACAGAAGCTACTCCTTGATAAAGCAGAATTGCTTCCCGCACCTTTTTTGATTTTGGGAGATTTTAACTCTCACTGTTCGCTATGGGGGTCGCTGTACGACGACAACCGATCTTCTTTAATCTGTAACTTGATCGACGACTTCAATATGACAGTTTTGAATACTGGGGAAGCGACACGCGTACCTTATCCTCCAGCACGTGAAAGCGTGCTTGACCTATCCCTCTGCTCGACATCACTAGCGTTAGATTGCCAGTGGAAAGTAATCAACGATCCCCACGGTAGTGATCATCTTCCAATCGTTATATCAATTGCTAATGGTTCAACTCCCCCGAACCCAATCAATATTTCCTACGACCTTACACGTAATATTGATTGGAAGTGTTATGAGTCTATTATAGCGCAATCTATCGAGACTCACGAGGAACTTCCTCCGGAGGAAGAATACGCGTTCTTAGCTGGCTTGATAATCGACGCCGCGACTCAAGCTCAGACGAAACCGATACCCGGGGTAACGATTAGACAGCGCCCTCCCAACAAATGGTGGGACAAAGAGTGTTCTGAGCTGTACGTGCGAAGGTCCGCGGCGTATAAGGACTACCGGGAGTACGGCACTGTCAACCTGCTTCGAAAGTACGAGGCACTGGGCAGGCAGATGAAGAGCTTAGTAAAGGCGAAAAATTGGGTACTGGCGGCGGTTCGTAAACGCGTTGTCGAGGGAAACAGCGATGAGCACTCTTTGGGATACCGCCAGGCGCATGCGGAGCCGTGACGTTTCGAATGAAAGCGAGGAGTATTCAGATCGCTGGATACTCGATTTTGCCAAAAAGGTCTGTCCGGACTCTGTACCGGAACAGAAAACCTTTCGCGACGCGTTTATAGTAACTATGGAAGAGCCTCCATTTTCAATGTTGGAATTTTCAATGGCTTTCCTGTCGTGCAACAATAAGGCTCCAGGGTTAGATAGAATCAAATTCAACCTGTTGAAGAATCTACCCGACTCTGCAAAAAGACGCTTGTTGAATTTGTTCAACAAGTTTCTTGAGCTAAATATTGTTCCGCATGACTGGAGGGAGGTAAAAGTCATTGCTATTCGGAAACCCGGGAAACCTGCCTCTGATCACAATTCATATAGGCCGATTGCGATGCTCTCTTGCCTCCGGAAACTAATGGAGAAAATGATCCTCTTACGGTTAGACAAATGGGTCGAAACAAACGGGTTACTTTCAGATACTCAGTTTGGATTTCGCGGGGGGAAAAGGGACGAACGATTGCCTAGCGTTGCTTTCTACTGAAATTCAACTAACCTTTGCTCGAAAAGAGCAAATGGCTTCTGCGTTAATGGATATTAAGGGGGCTTTTGACTCTGTCTCTGTAGAAGTTTTAAGCGCGAAACTTCATTCGCAGGGACTTTCACCAAATTTGAATAACTTTTTGCTCAATTTGTTGTCAGAAAAGCATATGTATTTCTCACATGGCGATTCGACAACTTCCCGAATTAGTTACATGGGTCTTCCCCAGGGTTCATGTTTAGGTCCTCTCTTATATAATTTTTACGTCAATGACATCGATGAATGTCTTGCAAATTCATGCACGCTAAGGCAACTTGCAGAGGATGGCGTTGTATCCATTACTGGTAGCGAGGCTAGCGATCTGCAAGGACCATTGCAAGATACCTTAGACAATTTGTCTGAATGGGCTCTTAAGCTGGGTATCGAATTCTCTCCGGAGAAAACTGAGCTGGTCGTTTTTTCTAGGAAGCATAATCCAGCTCAGCTGCAGCTCCTACTAACGGGTAAAACGATCTCTCAGGTTTTAGTCGCTAAATATCTCGGGGTCTGGTTCGACTCTAAATGCACCCCAGGTGTCTTGTCATATTAGGTATCTGACACAAAAATGCCAACAGAGGATTAATTTTCTTCGTACGATTACCGGAACCTGGTGGGGAGCCCACCCAGGAGACCTTCTAAGGCTTTACCAAACAACGATATTGTCTGTAATTGAGTACGGGTGTTTCTGCTTCCTCTCCGCAGCAAACACACATTTGATCAAACTGGAACGAATACAGTATCGTTGTTTGCGTATTGCCTTAGGTTGCATGCAGTCGACCCATACGATGAGTCTTGAAGTGCTAGCGGGTATTTTTCCGTTGAAACATCGTTTTTGGAATCTCTCTTACCGGTTGCTAATTCGATGCACAGTTATGAACCCATTAGTAATTGAAAATTTCGAGAGGTTGGTCGACCTTCAATTTCAATCCAGATTTATGACTTTATATTTTGACTATATGGCTCAAGATATTAATCCTTTTTCATACGATTCCTCCAATGTCGCACTTTTAGATACTTCTAATAATGCTATATTCTTCGACACCACCATGAAACAAGACATTTCTTGTATCCCGGATCAATTGCGACCCCAAGAGATCCCTAAAATTTTTTCCAATAAGTTTAAACATGTTAGTTATGATAAAAGGTTTTACACTGACGGATCTAATCTAGATGAGTCCACTGGCTTCGGTGTTTTCCACGAAAATTTTACCGCCTCCTACAAACTCGATGCTCCTGCTTCCGTGTACGTCGCAGAGCTTGCTGCCATTCAGTACTCTCTTGGGATCATCGAAACCCTGCCCATAGACCACTACTTCATCTTCACAGACAGTCTCAGTGCCATTGAGGCTCTGCGATCGATGAATCCTGTGAAGCACACCCCGTATTTCCTGGGGAAAATACGGCGGTTTTTAAGTGCTTTAACAGATAAAAATTACCGGGTTACCTTAGCGTGGGTCCCTTCTTATTGCTCGATTCCGGGTAATGAAAAGGCTGACTCTTTAACTAAGGTGGGTGCTATTGATGGCGATATTTATGAAAGACCAATTGCTTATGATGAATTTTATAGCATTTTGCGTCAGAGAACACTCAACAGTTGGCAATCATCATGGAACTCAGATGAACTGGGACGGTGGCTACATTCCATTTTTCCTGAGGTATCGACGAAAGCATGGTTCAAGGGGTTGGATGTAGGTCGGGACTTCATTCGCGTGATGTCCAGACTTATGTCCAATCACTATACGTTAAACACGCATCTCTTTCGTATAGGGCTTGTAGACAGTAATCACTGCGTTTGTGGCGATGGCTACCATGACATCGAGCATGTTGTTTGGTCGTGTACCGAATACTGTGGTGTTAGGTCCGAGCTTATAGATTCCCTTCGGGCCCGAGGAAAACAACCGAACGTACCCGTTAGAGACATTTTGGCAAGCGGTGATCTCCAGTACATGACACAGCTATACGGGTTTATAAAAAGTGCTGGCATTAATGGCATTAATGTTGCTGGGTTGTTGCCCCCCCCCTGAATGTTGACACTGGTGCAGAATTTTGTTTTCAATTATTCTAATAGCACAAAACGACATCTTTAGCCCATAGAAACATCTGTGTAAAGTAACAGCCAGATCAAAAATAATTGATTGAAATGCTTGCGCTATGTTGCGTGGAATTGCACAGGTTTTTCAGTTGATCCATCAAGGATATTGCAGCGGAAAAAGTACCGGGCAAATCCGCCTGCATCAACTAGCTCGGAGTATTGGAACCGAGCTGTGACAATTCCTTACCAGCGAAGGAAAAAAATCACCTCTAGCGATTAATGAATACATATAAAACAAGCCTAGGATGCGTTGACATCGTCGTCAGTATGCGAAAAACAAAGTATCGGTGCTGGTGCACTCTTTTTGCTTTCCTCTTTACGATATATTTCTATTCATTAGTGTACATCACAATACGTGGTGTTCAATGTGCACAACTCGGTATATGAAGTTATTCGTCTCTGTTACAGAGAGCGATCAGAACTTGTTATATCCTTATTCTTTTGACTCATGAATATGATTTTTTGTCAGAAAAAGAAAGAAAATGACAGTGTATGCTCTCCTACTCTCGCTTCAACTCAACCGCTGCCGAAGTAGTTCCTTCCCCCACACATTCCTCTCACCGCACCACACCTCTGCTGCTGTTCAGGCGACATGATTTTCTCCTGTTGCTATCCTTTATTCCCGTAACTACCGGCCTATGGAGAGACAAACGCAACGATCGAATCGCTTCTCAGAGCTGATGTAGTCTAGTCATGTGATTGTTTACTCCCAGAAACCTATGCACCCTATCATCATTTCATTATAGGTTGAGAGGATTCCAGTTTAGTCCCGGCCTGTACACATCGTGAAGTGCACATATGATGAATAAACTACGATTGCATCATATTCGTTTCGTTTCCATCAGGAATCCTTACCTTGATTCTCTTGTAACCTTACTGGAAACACGGTTCGATGAAGATAGTGCACCTGCCCACGCGTTGTCCTTGCTCTATCCCAATAACGTAATACGCATGTCGTTGGAAGAGTAATTGTTTATGAAGTTGACAATTTTGTTGGAGAGGTGGAAGTTTTGTATTAACATTGCAGCAGTATGAGAGCAGATCGTAAGAACTTGGAAGAGTTGGATCTTATAGACCTGCTGGCTAAAGCCCGTTCTTTCTTCCCTGCGACTGAGAAAGCAGTAAAAATTGCACTTGCTCTACCATGGAAACATGCACGATTGAACGCTCGTTCAGCACATTACGTCGGGTGAAAACCTGGCTGAGGTCAACAATGTTTGAATAGCGGTTGAGTGCTCTCTGCTTGCTGAGTGTTCATCGGCAGATGGCCAACAACAATCGTGAAAAGACATATGAACCTCTTCCGGAACGTTTGACGTTTGATGCCCGAAGATTTTATTGAGAATATTGACTGTGTCTTCAATCTTCACGTCCTTGGGAAGCTTTGACAGGATGTAGTTGAGATAGCGGCTGTGCGAATGGGTGTCCAGCTTCCGGAGAAGTAAACGTACCTTCGCCGCATCATTCAGCTGGCCTGCATCGTTCTCGAAAAGGTCCTAGTAGCGGTTAAACAACAACGTCCGAACGTAACTCCGTTTTCTTCGTCGAAGACAAACTCGATGATGTTCGAAGAGATGGACTCCAAAATCTGCTCCGAGGTTTGATACTGACGCTGCTGCTGCTGGACCGCTATCCGCTGTAAAATTTGGGCCATCTTGTGAATCATATCTTAAATTCCCGGTTGCGACTTGGACAAAGAATAATCAAATTTTCCACTCTGATGTCAAGGACAACTTTTCACTGGTTGCCTTGATGTAACAATCACTAAAGACTAGTATTTATTTCTATTTTTCAAAACACACTAAAGTCGCTTTTAACGCAAGGGATACGTGCCGCGTAAAAAAACGCGTAAATTCCGGAATCCGCCTAAAAAACGCGTAAATTTCGGAATCCGCGTAAAAAACCACGTAATTTCCGGAATCCACGTGAAAAAAGCCGCGTAAAAACCCACGCAAAAACAACCGCGTAAAAAGCGACCTTAGTGTACCATTTTTTTACTTCTAAAATTTTGAAGAGCTTGCCCTCCCTATTTGAAATTCTGGCTACGCTCATGCATTGATATCGCTTTCTTCAACTCTATTGTTGTTTTCAAAAAACTCATTAATTTGGCAATGAACACCTGAACCGCAACAGTATCATGATGGAGTACTTCCGATATTATGATGAACCTGATATTCTTAAGTGTTCCAGATTCTGAATAGTAAACAACGAAGGGATGAATGGTGGCTTGACTATCATTCCAATAACTACACGAATCACAAATTGATAAAGACGTATTAAAATGAGCTTGACTGTTCAATATTTTTAATTTTGCAATAACGTTTTTTAATTTGCGTAAGCTTGATGAGCACCGATGATCAGGAAAGGGTTTACAGCATTTGGGCTTGGTGTATTCCATTTTCACTTTATTCATCTTCACAAAATGCAAACTGTTACTAACACTTCTGGAGTAGTGCAATCGTATTTATATACGAAAACATATATTATAAGTAACCCAGTAGTTTTTGGTTGCGTACTTCACAAACAGTTATTATTAGTTAATAAGTAGGTAGTGTTGCACGACAAACATATTTTTGCCTTTTTCCTAGAAAGGTATGGCAATCACTGGAAAAACCAAATGAAAAGTTGGGCTTTCCTATAGGTTCCCATTTTATTTGACTATAATCGTATTTTTATTCCAATCGTTATGTATCAAATTATGAAAACAACGGAAGTCTATTATCTCAAAGATCACACGACTTATTTGAACATATCTAGTGTCATTTGAACGGGTTGTCTTTCAAACTCACAAGTAAGAAATTTCATAGCAATTTGATATGTGGTTCAAAAGTTATGGAAAGAAACGAAATTCAAAGACTATTTGAAACTGTAACTGCTTTGATCAAAACATATGGCCTCAACAAAATTTAAAATTTGGTATTGTGCTATTCGTACGTTCCCGGTATTGCTCGTGATTGAAGTGTACGAAATTCAAAGTCATTTCTTTTATTCCGCTATTTCTTCAGCACGAATATTTTACTCCTAATTAATAATTTTTTTAACTTTTTACCTTTCTCCTAGAAAGGTAAAGCAATCACTCGCAAAACCGAAGATATGAAAGTGCTCCAAAGGGCCGAATGGCATGTATCACTCGACTCAGTTCGACGAGCTGAGCATTTTCTGTATCTATGTATGTATGTGTGTGTGTGTGGTTGTGTGTGTGTGTGTGAGTGTGTGTGTGTGTGTATGTGCAGATTTTTATTTTCACTTACTTTTCTCAGAGATGGCTGGAAAGATGAAAGTTCTAGTTGCCCCATAAGACCCTATTAAATTTCATTGTAATTGGATTTTTATTTTAGAGGTTATGTTTAAAAACGTAAAAATCACGAAACTTCAATATCTGAGAAACCACACAACCGATTTCAATTAAATTGGTATCAAATGAACGGGCTATCCTTAAAACTCTTAACTTTTGATTTTTATATAGATTGAACATGTGGTTCAAAAGTTATGAAAAGAAACGTCTTTTGAAGACTGTTTAATTTCACTCATGTTTCTCAAAGATGGCTGGACCGATTTCCACAAAATTAGTGTCATATGAAAGGTCTAGTTACCCCATAAGATGATTGATTTGATTTGTTTTGCAATCAGACTATTACTTTGCCTGTTATGTTTAAAAATGTGAAATCTAGCTATGAAAAGAAACATATTCTGAAGAATACATAAACTCACTCACTTTTCTCAAAGATGGCTGACCCGATTTTCACGCAATCAGTGTCAAATAAAAGGTCTAGCTGACTCATAACACCCTATTGAATTTTACTGCAATCGAACAGTAACTCCGTCTGTAATGTGCCGAATTGTGAAAATCACGAAACTTCATTATCTCAGAAAGTACACAACCTGCTTTGATCGATATATGTGGCCACAATATAATTTAAATGTGGTATCGTACCATTTGTATGTTCGCGGTATCGCTCGTGATTGAATTGTTCGAAATTAAGAGTTATTTCTTTTATTTTGCAATTTTTTGAGCATTTACAATACGTCAAATTTCATATTTTATACTACTATTACAACATCATTATTTTAGAACCCAAAAAGTGAATACACATTTATTGGATTGAAGCGTTCATGTAAATCTAGCAAAGCAAAGCCTTGGTGCTACATTCCGATTCGGAACTTGACCTTCTGTTTACTATACACAGACTTCGCAGCCAACCGTTAAGTGTACAGGACAATTGCGGGGCTAGCGCTACGATACTACTGACACTAACAGTCTCTCCCGAGTCGAGACTCGAACCTACGACGACCGGCTTGTTAGGTCAGCATCGTACCTCGAGACCAGATGGAGAGGCATTCATGTAAATCTATTTTTACAAATATTGAGTTTGAATGAGAAAAGCTGGGTCTTTCCGCTAGGTGGATTAATTTAGGTTTTTATAAAACATTCGGCAAGGGGGAACGTGTAGGTAGGCTAAGGTTTAGCGCTTGAGTTATTTATCCAATCGTTTTGTTGTCAAAGAAAGAATTGTATATTTTTGATCAAGCATTCCAATGAACGTAAGGTTTTTGCTGGAGAACCATGGATAAATTAAGAAAAACGTGTATTTTTCGAAATATTAATAATTTTTCGAGCTTAAATTTAAAATAACTCGAAAACCGATGCCTTTAAAATGTTTACTACCAAGAGCTTTTTGATTCAAAATGACTTCCTGCATCTTTTAAAATCATCAGAATACAAATATTCTGAAAAATGTATGAATTAGAATTTTCATAAAAAAATTAATCTACCATAAAGAAATTATTTTCATTTCTCCATCCTGGACTTTTTTTAAGAGTTGCGTATTAACGTCAAGTTTCTTAAAAAAAAAAAAATAAAAAAAAATTCAACTTTTTTTTAAAAATTGAAATTTAATGTTTATTTTTAATTTTTTTGGTCAAAAGAAATATTTTTTTGTACAGTGTATATTTTTTTATGGTGCATTTTTAATTCCCTACAACTCATTCTCAGACAGTTTTTCTATACAACCAACGGTTTCTGGGCTACAATGCTTCGAATAAAACCTGTGCCAAAAGGCATACGCCCTTTTAGAATGTAACTCATGGGTGTAAAAAATCTCTCCACCTGTGAAAAATGCTCAGTTTGCTAAGCCAAACACGTGTGCAAAGTTTCGTTCAAATCAAAAATGGTCGATATTCGACCATCGGTCATTTCGCGCGATTCGTCTCTAATTTAACAGCAATTCTTTTGTATCTAAAAAACCTAAATTAATCCACCTAGCGGTGGGACCCAGCCTTTCTCCTGCGAACTTATAATTTGTTAAAATAGATTTACTCCAACACTTAAAAAAGACACCTTGATTATTTCTGCTGGATTTGTTATTCATTCTAAACAACACATTTTTGGTAGCCAACAGCACAACTATACCGAACATTTCAAATTTAACATATCATCGGCTTCGTTCAACACTGGCACAACTCAAAATTTTGCATTTTTGAGTTTTTGATGGCAAACGATGCTAAATACTGTTAAGTTTCATCACACGAAATCGCATTTCCAAAATCACAAAAATTCCAGAGTTATGAGTAGAAGTGCCGTTGCTGCACAAATCGAAATTTCTCCATAAAATTAGTAAAAATAAGGTTTTAACTTGGACAACGTGAGCATATAATATGTGCATAATAGAACCAAAGGTGTTGAATAAGGGTAATCTTAAACTTCAAAGTTTTCTTGAAAATTGAAAATAAATTTTTGACGCAAATTTTCAAACGCGTTTTTCTCGAAACTACGTTTTTTGAGTTGTGCCAGTGTTGCGTGAAACCGACGATATGAATATAAATTAACACATATACGTGCGAATTTTCTATGATTTTTTTTCTTTCTAGGGCGAATATTATGAGCCTCAGAGCAGCATTCTTTTCGATTTTGTCAACTTGTCATAAAGTTACTAAACCTTCAATTTAAAACTAAGATTGTTGAAATCAGTGATGCCATCTTTGGCAAAACGAGTGAGTTTGATAAAGTTTTCTGAACACGTTTCTTTTCATAACCTTCGAACTACATGTTCAATCATCATAAAATTCGTTATTTAGGGGTTTTAAAGACAGCCCGTTCATTTGATACCATTTTCTTCAAATCGGTTGTGTAGCTTCTGAGATAATGGAGTTTCATAACCTTTACATTTTGATACATAACAGACAAAGTTACTGTCCGATTATAATAAAATTAAATAGGATTTTATCAGGCAACTAGACCTTTCTGTTGCAACTTATTTTGTGAAAATCGGTCCATCCATCTCTGAGAAAAGTGGGTGAGTTCAAACAGTCTTAGAAACATGTTTCTTGTCATAGTCTGATTTCACATTATTATACATAACGGACATAGTTAAAGCCCAATAACAATAAAATTCAATAGGGTCTAATGGGGCAACCAGACCTTCCATATGACACCAATTTTGTGAAAATCGGTCCAGCCATCTCTGAGAAAAGTGAGTGAGTTTAAAGAATGTTTGAAACACTTTTCTTTGCATAACTTTTGAACTACATGTCCAGTCATTATAAAACTATTTCACAAATAGCTAAAAAAAACAAGCCCGTTCTTTTGATACCAGTTTTGTTCAAATCGGATTTGTAGTTTCTGAGATATTGATGTTTTGTGATTTTCACATTTTGATACATTACTTCGAAACTAAAAACCCGATTACAATAAAATTCAATAGGGTCTTATGGGGTAACTAGACCTTTTATTTGCAATTAGTTTCATGAAAATCGGTCCAGCCATCTCTGAGAAAATCGAGTGAGATTGGGAGACCGTTACATACATACACACACACATACACACACACGTACAGAAAATGCTCAGCTCGTCGAACTAAGTCGATTGATATACGAGATTCGACCCTTTGGAGCACTTTTATACCTTTGGTTTTCTCAGTGATTGCTATACCTTTCTAGGAGAAAGGCAAAAATGGTTTCATTTTGAACCAAGTTTTAAATGTTTCTAAATGGTATCAATTCATTGTTGAAAAGAGGTATCGATTTAGATTTCAGCATTTTCAGGAATTGTTGAAATATATCTAATTTTTCATCTGTTGGCGCAATAAAGATTTTTTCTAAACTTTGGCATCATTTTAATTCTAATAAATTTGGATATTATTGGATGGTTAACGTTATGTTGACTCCAGGTTTTTACACGCTCTGGTATTTGCAATTTTATTTTTAGAACTTTTTATAACTTTGAAGTTTCAGCTCGTCAGGGCTATGTTTTTGTTTCATATTTCTCTATCATATCAATTTTGGTAAATTTAGGTATTTGTAAGCAATCTTGGTAATTTTATTTCAAAATTCGCATTTTTCAATGCTCCGCTCTTTTCTATATGTTATGAAAGATCATATTTATTTTTTCAATCCCCATTTAAAAACCTAAATTAATCCACCTAGTGGTCAGACCCAGCCTTTCTCATTTAAAATTTTATTTGCTTAAATAGATTTACATGAACGCTTAAATCCAATAAATGTATATTCACTCTTTAGGTTCTAAAATATTGATGTTGTAATCTATACATCTAAATATGCAGTCCGGTCTGTCTGTCTGATCCATATAGGCTCGAAAACTACCGAACCGATCGACGTGAAAATTTGTATGTAGGGGTTTTTGGTGCCGATAAAGGATCCTATGATAGTTTGAGACCCCTCCCTTTTCTGGAAGGGAGGGGTTCCATACAAATGAAACACAAATTTCTGCCTATCTCGAGAACTAATCATTTAAATGGAACCAAATTTGGCAGGTAAATGTTTTTAGTGGTAATAAATATGTCCATCATATTTTGACACCCCTTCTTCTTTTGAAAGGGAGGAGTGCCATACAAATGAAACACAAATTTCTGCACATCTCGAGAACTAACCGAGTAAATGGAACCAAATTGAGCATGTGAATGTTTTTAGGGGTAACAAATATGTCCATAATGGTTCGACACCCCTTCCTCTTCTGGAAGGAAAGGGCTTCATACAAATGATACACAAATTTCTACACATCTTGAGAGCTAACCAACTAAATGGAACCATATTCGGCAGGTGAATTTGTTCCATAATCGACCTCAGGCAACATTATGGATTGTAAAATGGCAACTTCCGGTTTCTGGAAAACAGCCAGAAATGGCCGAATTTCAGCCAATATAATACTATCCGGATCTAGAATGCTACACAGAAGCTAAAACGGGTATTTCCAATATGGGTATATGGGTATTTCCGGAACCGTAATGATGCATTAGAGCCACAAATCGACTTCCGACAACATTTCGAATTGTAAGATAGCAACTTCCGGTTTCTGGAAAACAGCCTGAAATGGACGATTCCCATTAAATATGAGTATCTCCGGAACCAGAAAGATGCCAGAAGCTAAGAATTGATCACAGACACAATTTCGAATTTCAAGATGGTGACTTCCAGTGTCTGGCAAACAGCCGGAAATGACCAAATACCATTCAATATGAATGTTTTCGGACCTAGAATTACACCCAGATGACAGAAATTGATTTCACAGGCAATTTTAAAGTCCAAAATGATGACTTTCGGTTTCTGAAAAACAGCCCAAAATGACCAAATATCACCCAATATGAGTATCTCTGGAACCAGAATGTTGCAAGAAGCTAATGATTGACCTCAGACACCATCATGAGTTGCAGGATGGCAACTTCTGGTTTCTGGTTGGAGAAACACCCATATTGCGTGTTATTCGATCATTTTCGGATGTTTCCCATGAACCGGAGGTAGCCAACCTAGAATCCAAAATTGGGTCTGTGCTCGATTTCACCTGCTGTGTATCATTCTAGATCCGAAGATACTCATGTTAGACGGAAATCGGCCATTTTTGGCAGAAAAAAACAGCCAAAAACGGCCGAGTTTAAGTCGTCTTCGGAATATGTTCCTTTTCATAGCTGAATTTCACATTTTTGAACATAACAGGCAAAGTAATAGTCCGATTGAAAAACAAATCAATAGGGTCTTATGGGGCAACTAGACCTTCCTTTTGACACTGATTTTGTGAAAATCGGGCCAGCCATCTCTGAGAAACATGAGTGAGATTAAACACTCTCCAGAACACGTTTCTTTCCATAACTTTTGAACCACATGTCTAATCTCTATGAAATGCAAAAGTTAAGGGTTTTGACGTAGGACTACGTCTTTGTTTTCAATACTAGATTACACTTTGTGAACATGAAAATGAAACTGGCAAATGTTGCGTCAGATTTCAAACGGTTATGGCAAGCGAACGACTTAATGCATCTTAGTCATTTATATGTCGGTGGATAGATAAAATGTGTAACAATTTTTTGATATTATGTTCAACATTGTTGCTTTACTGCTTAATGGTGGAAAAAGGTGGAAAGTTCCAAGGTCAAGCTTTTTCATACATTTCCCTCGTTATTGGCTTGCTTCCCAAGCACAGATAACAATAACATGGACGAAATGAATTCCACTGCTTACATATTTTGACTCAACAAAGTGTTTTGGTTTGTTTGTCTTTGTCTAAGCTGCGTGGCCACGCCTTAATGGTAAAAATCTACGCTGAACTCGATACAAAAGACTGCGTGTGGAAAATTCAGCTTTAGTTTAGTTTGTTCCACAATAGCGAGTGCGGTGCAGCTGTTAAAGCTTCGCGACATTAAGAATCAAGAGCTGCATACGAGTCAACTTCCAGGCACCGCGGAGCATGTTACCTTTATTCTGCACACGGAAGCGCAGAATATTTTGCTGGCACGCAGCAGGATATTTTGCTGGCCCAGCTGCTGGAGGGCACAGCGGAGAGCAAATTTTATACGCGGCCAACAAAATAATCGATGCTACCGGTGGTGGTGTGATCATCAGCATTCTGTAGCTACATTTCGAGCTGAAGATTATGAAATTGGTTCTTTTCAGAACTATAAGATGATGAAGATAAGAGTTATGAGAATTTTCACAAGCACTACTAGTGTGAAATGTTCATCTATTCCTAAATAATCATTTTTACAATAACGACCAGGGTGCACCAGGGATAAACGGTAGTGTTGCCTATGAATAGTTTATCACAACAAGATATAACCCTCATTTCAAGAATTTACACTGCTAAATTGAGTGATTTTCCGGTTTAATTGTTTGTTTGTGTTCACTCGAACACCGTTATCAGTCAAATATTAGAAACGAAAATTAGTTAATCTAAGAACCAGAGTGATTTTCGCATCGGGAAAGCAAAAACTTTCTTTTGATGCTTATGAAAATCACTCAGTAGTATCCTAGGTGTTTTGGTTTGTTTCTCTTTCTTTCCATAAGCTACGTGGCCACGCCTTAATGGTAAAAATCTACGCTGAACTCGATACAAAAGACTGCGTGTGGAAAATTCAGCTTCTGTTTAGTTTGTTCCACAATAGCGAGAGCAGTGCAGCTGTTAAAGGTACGCGACATTGAGAAACGAGAGCTGCATACGAGTCAACTTCCAGGCACTGCGGAACATGTTACACCTTTATTTTGCATACGGCAGCAACACTTACCATCGTTCGATGCAGGATATTTTGCTGGCACAGCTACTGGAGAGCACAGCGAAGAGCAAATTTTATGCGCGGCCAACAAAATATTCATGGTGCGATTATCAGCGTTCTGTAGCACGAATTTCTAACTGAATATTATGGAATCGGTTCTTTTCAGAACTATAGATGCTTGAAGATAAAAGTTATGAGAATTTTCGCAACTACTACTAGTGTAAAATTTTCATGTATTCATGCATCGTTAGTTTTAAAATAACGACTATCAAAACTAAACGGTAGTGTTACCAATGAACAGTTTAGCGCAGCATATAATAATATTTAGTTTAGCATATATTATATATTTAGTTCTACGTCACCATTTCATACAACCCCTAGGGCTGTATACCTTGTAGTATTTTTGGTAGCCCGTTCATTTAAAACCAATTTTGTTCGAATCGGTTGAGTAGTTTTCGAGATAATGATGTTTCATGAATTTTACATTTTGATAAATAACCGCTAAACTAAAAATCCGATTAAAATGAAATTCAATAGGGTCTTATGGGGCAGCTAGACCTTTCATTTGCAATTAATTTCATGTAAATCGGCCCAGCCATCTCTGAGAAAAATGAGTGAGAATAAAAATCTGCACATACACACACACATACACACACACACACACACACACACACACACACACACACACACATACATACAGAAAATGCTCAGCTCGTCGAGCTGAGTCGAGTGATATATGCCATTCGGCCCATTGGAGCACTTTTATACTTTCGGTTTTGCAAGTGATTGCTATACCTTTCCAGGAGATTATATTGGTTTGGTCATTTGCCCCTTATTTTCCGGCACCGGAAGTCACCATTTTGGATTTCATAATGGCATTTGGAGACGATTTCTGGATTTTGAACAGCATACTGGTTAAAGAAAAACTCTTATTGGGTGGTATTTGGTCATTTTCAGCTGTTTTCAGAAACCGGAAGTCGCCATCTTAGAATTTAAAATGCTATCTGTGGTCGATTTTAGCTCCTGTGTATTATTCTATATCCGGATATTATTATATTGGGTGGAAATCGGCAATTTTCGGCTGTTTTCAAGAAACCGGAAGTTGCCATCTTACAATCCAAAATGTTGTCTGAGGTCGATTATGGAACATATTTGTTACCACTAAAAACATTCACCTGCCAATATGGTTTCATTTAGTCGATTAGTTCGCGAGATGTGCAGAAATTTGTGAAGAAACATGTACTTCCAGAAGAGGGAGGGGCGTCAAACCATTATGGACATATTTGTTACCTCTAAAAACATTCACATACCAAATTTGGTCGTATTTTCTTGAGTGGTTCTTGAGCTGTGCGAAATTTGTGTTTCATTTTCATGGGATCCCCCCCTATAGCAGAGGGAGTCGGGTTTCAAACCATTATGTACATATTTGTTACCACTAAAAACATATACCTGCCAAATTTTGTTCCATTTGGTTGATTAGTTCTAGAGATGTGCACAAATTTGTGTTTCATCCAACTATTATGGACATATTAGTTACCCCTTAAAACATCCACATGCCAAATTCGGTTTCATTTCCTTGGTTTGTTCTTGAGTTGTGCAGAAATTTATGTTTCATTTGTATGGGACCCCTCCCTTCCAGAAGAGGGAGGGGTCTCAAACTATCATAGGAACCTTAATCGGCACCAAAAACCCCTACATACAAATTTTCACGTCGATCGGTTCGGTAGTTTTCGGGCCTATATTGATCAGACAGACAGACAGACTTGACTGCATTTTTATATGTAAAGATTACAACATCAATATTTTAGGACCTAAAGAGTGAATATACATTTATTGGATTGAAGCGTGCATGTAAATCTATTTTTACAAATAAAAAATTGACTGAGAAAGGCTGGGTCTGACCGCTAGGTGGATTAATTTAGGTTTTTATGTTTCTGTTTCTGTTTCTGTCTGTTTTCTGTTTTCAAACTCCAGAGTGTGTGGGTTAATGAATACCAATTAAATTCTTCATAGATGATGGCCTTATTTGACATCATTTATCTGGTATATATACAACTGTATGAAAAATTGATTGAAAAGATTTTTCAAATATTTTTTATCACTCCATTTTCATAACATGTTACAAATCCGGTCGGTTTCCTGCGTGCTTTGTTGTAATATTGTAACAAATCGTCACAATTAATACAAGCATTATTTTACCTACAGTTTAACAAGCACACCACTTCAAGTTCGCCCTATATTCAATACACCAGCTGCGAGTAAGGTTATCTATTACACCGGTGTGCCAACAGCTGGCTGTCTGATCGGGTTACAAACAATCTGACAAACACTTTATTAATGTTCTTCGCTAACGACACTTCACACCTATCATGTAAGCTATTTACATAACCTAGTCGCATCTGCTTGGGTTCTCCAGTGGAATCCCGCTCTAATTACTTTTGCAGTGATTAATTGTTGCCCGAGCTGGGAGCCATTCGGTTGCCAATGCCTAACCGAACCGAAAGAGATTTTTCTCTAAGCTTCTTTGTAGCAGTTGGCGTGACAATATAAACGCAATTTAGCTGAAAATAATTGCACACAGCCAGCCGAACCCGTGGGACTCCAACAATGTTAATGATTTACGATACGCGATAATAGTTCCTATCTGCAACGGAATCTGCTTCCACTTGCGGTAATTAATTAAACGATATGTGTATGTTATATAGGCGAAGAGTGGCCGTAAATGAGAGCAGGATGGCTTACAGTTTGTAGTCACATTTGGAAGAATGCGAAGCTTACAAATGTACTATGTACATCGTTTTCATCCACAGTAAATGGTGTATCAGTTCAGCACTAAATTCGTCGGAAGAAATAATTGCTACATACGCAGATTTGTTGAGGTTTAGTGAACAGAGGCCAGCATTGTTTTCCGCACTGGGATTCGCTGCACACTCTAGCGGGATAACAGTTTCAATTCCCCCGAGGCTCATCTGTTTGCGATCGAACTGTCAACGCCAATTAATTTCTGTGGTTGAAGCGCGAATAAACGTATATATTTCTCCGTCCACACTAAGCACGAACCGATCTACCCAATAATGCATAAATTGCCGGGTGACGATTGTCGCAGACCTTCTTCATCGGGCGAAAATATAAATCACCTGACTGACCACCATTCATCGCAGCAAGTAAGCCTCTCATGATTGATTGAATAATTAATTCACGTTGATGGAAATGAAAACAAAACGTTCCGCGTAATTATTGTTCGCTTATGTTTACCACGTGCTCGAGTAAGCAAACAAAAAAATGTCAAAATGATTTTTTTTGGCTTGAAACAATGATACGTTAGGACGAGATTTCTCTGTTATTTCCGTAATTTGTTGTGACCAATTTTTTTGCAATAATGCTTTTTCTCATTTAAAAACTCAGCTATGCGAATTATTCTGGTCTTTATTTGATGCAATAAAAACCGTTGATATATCAGTCAAACCTTCGAATGAGAACGAGAAAATGAAACAATTACAATTATTTTTGTCATGACTAAGCTTTAGCAGTATTATTTTAAAACGAAATAAACCGGCATGGTGCGATCGTTCTCTATTCTTACGTGATAGCCACTGACGTGTATGAGTGGGATATAATGGAATTATTTGATGCAGGATAATAACCAGAACATTTACCGAAAACCGAAAAAAATTTGTTCTATTTTCTCTTTTGAAGCACAAAAAAAGTTGAATTCAAGTACAATTCGAGTGGCTTCAACTAGAAAAAAAAATCTTTCAAATAAAACTGAGTATTTGATAGACAGAGAAATTTTTCCGACAGTAATGAGCGTAATGTGCAATCAATATTTCCCAATACAATTTAGAGAAGAGCAACAGGAATGAAGACCTTCAGGGCCGTTAGATAGTCATAAAAAATAGTGAATGATGGTTAGTGTACGCTATCCAAGCCTAATGGCATTGCTAAATTGTATGTTCATGTATGAATAGATTTGCACTTCCCTGGAGAGAGCTGACAGCAAGGCCAACTAAGTGCTGTGCGTGTTCTGCCTCTACGGAAAATTTTTGTAATAAAGGCTGTTGCCCACGAAACAGTAATGGTGTAATTAGTGAAGTAGCAAAGTTCGGGTTTCCCTTAAATCTAGAATGACGAAGAAGAGAATCAGCGGACCACTCTTGGTAGGATAGGTATCGTTAAATTTTCGAAGTTTTTTGTTTGTTTTTAGATTATGTAGTTGAACTTGGGAAGTTGAGGCAGACACTAAAAAGCACCACCGTTTGCTGACGGGTAGACGAATTAGTTAATAATACTGCCCATGAAAAAGATGAACAGATTCGAATTTGTGTACTGAGATTGATTGACGAAAAATTGCGTAGAGCTTAAAGAAAAAATGTTCATGCTATATTCGCAAAAAATGTGTGAGTCGAGAGTATGAATGGATGTGTGCGAGTCCCAAGTTTCTATTTTGTGATAATACATAATGTGTTTGTGAATCAATGATAATTGTATTTATCTAAGCTGGTTATTGGATAGTCATCTATTATGCGTTTAGAAGTAATTGTAGATAGAATTTTCTGGTTTATCTAGCTTTTCGACAAATGTTGCCACACAAAGAAAAATTTTGATAGAGCATTCTGAGATCATTTTAGTCGACGTGATTAGTAGGAATTATATTTTTTGTGACGATCTTCTTGTATACAAATACTACAAAATAGAATATGATAACATATCAAATCTATCGTCTCCTAGTGGTAAGATGCCCAGAGACCCTGCAGTACCTATATAGTAAAGTAAACATCACACCACCAACCTCGATGACTCTAGATCAATTCAATTAACTAACCCTACCTTCTTTCTTTACTTGTGGATAAAGCAGAGGATTCTTCGGCCTCTCGTAGCACAAGAAGCAAACAAACATTCCCGCAATTCCTTCCTCAATTGATCTGCATGGGCGTTAAAAGTTAGATCACCAGGAGTTGCACACTGAAAATGAATTACTACTCCTAGGCATTATTTTGGAGGTTCTTTGTGTGATTTCGGCTGATCAAAACAAAAAACACATCTTTCAAAATTTTAGAAAATGAAGATTTTTTATGAACAATTTTAAGAAAAAATCATGGTTTCCTAATACTTGCTACCCGCTGTGATATCAACTTCACAAAATTATGTGTTTTTTCCAAATTTTGTGTAATATTTTCACTTAAGTACTTCAAAAACTTCTGTACTCGGAAAAAAAACGACGCAATCATTCAATTTCTATGGAGAAAAAATTTGTTAAAAATTAATTCGAGTGAGCTCATAAAATTCTCACAATAAATCGTGAAATTCAGACTAAATTTATCAAAACTCGTAGATCTCTGAAACTTGAAGAGTTAGAAATTTTGTGTATTCTGTAAAGTGTCATGTAATTTAGAGATCTACAACTTTGTTGAATACCGCAAAGCTCTAGCACGTAAGAGAAAGAAGGTAGCATCGCAATGCCACTTTTGCGGCTGAATTTCGAACTAATACAAACATCCAAAATGAAGCCCTAACTATACCAAGAAACTTTGTAGAAGATCGGAAACCAATTGGTCAAACCCTGAGAGCACTATTAATTTCGTTCCGCTAGATTCAATTTCTGGCCCAGTGTGCATTGGAAGTTTATTTTTATCTAGCGTTGCAAAGCGAGCGCGAAGCAAAACCTTTCTCTTTCTTCCTGTCTGAGAACGAGACATATGCTACGCTTTTCAAGTCTTTTGCACACACGTCTTTGAGACACTCTTTATGCTTCACTTTGTGTTGCTACTCAACGATTGTAAAAGAGTACGCGAGTTTCTGCTAGCGAGTAGGAGTACTCGACTAAAATTGTTTTTTAAACACATTATCTTGAATGGGGGAGTATCAGTAGGTCAACGGCAGCATATCGTAATCCAAGAAAAACAAACTGGGATCGATATGCTGATCACTTGAGTTCTGCTGCTCTCACAATTGACAGTAGTATCAGTTCGGTCGAGGAACTTGAAACATTCTCTCAAACGTTGAACGAAATTATCCTTAACGTTTATAACAGTAGTTGCCCGCTCAAAGTTCCGTCCTCCAACAGGGATGTGCCGTGGTGGAACGCGAAGCTAGAGCGGCTAAGGAAAACATCTCGGAAAATGTTCAATAAAGCGAAACGTACTTCGGATTGGGCTCAGTATAGGAAAGCACTCACTGAGTACAATAATGAAATACGAAAATCCAAGAGGAAAACTTGGATCCGAACGTGTGAAAGTATAGACAACACACCAACGGTTGCTCGACTTCACAAAACGCTTGCCAAGAATCACTCAATTGAACTTGGCAGTATGATGTGTCAGAACGGATCGTTAACTAAGACTCTCGCAGACACGCTAGATCTGATAATGGTAACTCATTTTCCAGGCTCTACTAAATGTGATGTCCCGGCGGGTGGTGAGGTAGGAGACGACTCTTTGGAGATTCTGCCAGAATCTGTAAGAGAGGACGTCTCAACTTCAACTATATTTGACGAAATTTTCACGTCAACCAGAGTGGAAAATGCGGTGAAATCTTTCCAGCCTTTCAAGTCTGCAGGTGTTGACGGTGTATTTCCTGCGTTGCTTCAAAAAGGTGAGGCAACCCTGATACCGTTACTAAGGAAGACTTTCAAGGCGAGTCTAAGATTTAACTATATTCCGTCGAAATGGAGGTCAGTACGGGTTATCTTTATACCAAAAACGGGCAATAGAGATAAGAACAACCCCAAATCATATAGACCAATAAGCTTGTCTTCGATTCTATTAAAGACAATGGAAAAAGTACTAAAGGAATATCTAAATGCAACATATATGCATAGATATCCTTAATCTAAATTTCAATTTGCATATCAAACAGGTAGCTCAACAGTAACAGCTCTTCATACGCTGGTAAACAAAATTGAAAGATCTCTTTCAGCAAAAGATATTGCACTATGCTCTTTCTTGGATATTGAAGGTGCTTTCGATAACACGACCTACTCTTCCATGGCGAATGCGATGAAGAAAAGGATGTTTAACACATGCAAAGTCAACTGGATTCACACTATGCTTGCACAAAGAGAAATCTCTTCTGAGCTGGGGAGCTTATCCATAACTGTAAGAGCTACGAAAGGATGCCCTCAAGGGGGGGTACTCTCACCGCTGTTGTGGTCTTTAGTGGTGGATGACCTTCTCAAAAGCTTAGAAGATAAAGGTTTTGAAGTTGTAGGCTTCGCAGATGACATTGTCATTGTGGTAAGGGGAAAGTTTGACAACATAGTCTCGGAAAGAATGCAACATGCCCTAAACGTAACCCATTTATGGTGCATAAAAGAAGGTTTAAACATAAACCCTTCCAAAGTTGTAGTAGTACCTTTTACTAAAAGGAGAAGACTTAACCTAATGCCACTTAGGCTTAAGGAAAGTATTATCCAATTGAGCGAAAGGGTTAAATTTTTAGGATTAATCCTTGATGCGAAGTTTAACTGGAACGCGCACCTAGATGGTGCAATAAGCAAAGCGGTCAGTGCTTTCTGGTTATGTTCTAAAACGGATGGTAGGAAGTGGGGACTAAAACCAAAAATGATAAGATTGATCTACAAGTCTATTATACTCCCGAAAATAACATACGCTCCCTTAGTCTGGTGGCCCAAAGCAAAACAGGCAATAACGAGAGCAAAGCTAGCGAAGCTGCAGAGACTTGCGTGTATTGCTATAACGGGAGCAATGCGCAGCACCCCATCGAAAGCGTTGGACGCAATCCTTCACCTGCTGCCATTGCATGAATTTGTGCAACTAGAAGCGGAAAGGAGTGCTCTCCGGCTCAAACGTCTGAAAAATGTCTTACCAGGTGACCTTCTTGGCCATCTGAGTATATTGCAACACTTCAAAAGAGGGCCAGTGATGAGTATGAACGGAGACTGGATGAAACCTATGATTAACTGCGATATTCCCTACAAGGTGCATGAAACATCACGTTCCGATTGGGAGTGCGGGGCTCATATGGTTCGTCAGGGGTCAACGGTATTCTTCACGGACGGTTCAAAACGGGTGCGGGAATCTTCGGTCCTGGAGTTCAGATATCGGTGGCTATGGGTGAATGGCCAACAGTATTCCAAGCAGAGACTTACGCTATAATTGAATGTGCTAACGTTTGCTTAAGGAGAAATTACAAACATGCGAATATTTGCATTTTATCTGATAGTCAAGCGGCGCGAAGTCCTTATGTGCCTCCAAATGCACGTCAAAAATTGTCTGGGAGTGTGTTCTCTCTCTGCGGAGCCTGTGTCGTACGAACTCTGTCAATCTGTACTGGGTTCCAGGGCACTGCGGAATTGAAGGCAATGAAAAAGCAGACGAACTGGCCAAACAAGGTTCCACCTCCCAATTCATTGGTCCAGAACCCTTTTGTGGCATTTCAAACTGTACAATAAAAATGGAACTTAAAAACTAGGAAGAACAACGGGTGACTTCCAACTGGATGGCTGTCGGAGGATGTCACCAGTCAAAAAGGGTAATAACGCCAAACGCAAAAATTACAAATAAGCTATTAGAGCTTAATAAGTGGGCGCTCTGTATCTACACAGGATTAATAACAGGGCACTGTCCGAGTAAGTATCATCTAAAGAACATTGGTCGGGTTCAAGACGATACTTGTCGCTTTTGTAGCATAGAAAGTGAAACCTCGGAAAATCTGCTATGCAGCTGTGGTGCATTATACATGAGCAGAAGCAAATTTCTCAACAAGGGTTGCTTACAACCTAGTGAAATTTGGTCTGCTAATCCTCGGAAGGTAATTGGCTTTATTAAGCACATTATAACTGACTGGGAGCGTGCCGAGGCAACCGGTCATCACTCGATCAATAGTGGGGTGACTGGGTATCCTATATAGCACGTATAGTAAGGGGGATATACTACAATAGTTCTAAATAATGGACGCAGTAGTCTAATTCCACAACAACAAAAAATGTATAAGAGTATTATTTTTTCGATCACAAGCCAATTTTTCGAATGTCGGCTAGAAGAAACTTGAAATCTTTCGAAATAATCGAACTGTCAGAAACGGTAATAGATAAAAATGATGCAGATTTCATACTGAAACCACAGAGAACAGACGTTCATTTTATTTTCAAAAGATGTGTAAAACCTTGCAACCGTCATTTAACAGTAAGTGGTAATGCTCCCGCTACGTGGCGCTCACATCACTTAAAAATCAAGCACAGATGTCGATAAAATATCGATACAGCAATATTTATGCAGTGCAACTGGGGTGCCACAAAGCAGATGTCGTTAGTGTATTAGTGTATTTGGATTCAAATTTTTACACACGATTTTCAAATTTCTTTATTTGAACATGATTGTCTGTTCTCTGTGCTAAAACTGCGAATATGTATGTTTATTGCATGTAGATCTAAGTTTAAATACCGCAATGGTTTAGTTTTTAGAAATCGCAGTACCAAGAATTATAAACCAGCAACGTATATTTTTCAAGAATTGCAACAAACTTCTACAAATCTGCTCTAAAATTATAGTTCAGAAATATTTAGGAATACACTGATGCTCACCTAATTTTTTAATTGCATCTTAAAATTTCTTTCTCAGCTTTGCAATGCTTGTCTTAGATTGAAAATCGATAGTTGCGAACAGGGGCAAAATTGTATTTTTCTGATATAATCCAAGATGGCGGCTGATCGCTCCAGATGAATGCCCTACCATTCCTCTTCACAGAAAAGTGCTTCTTGTATTAGGTTCCATAACGAATTTCAGAGATATAGCTCAAATAAAACATCAAGATTTGCTAGAATTTCAACTTTTCTAGAAACTGTTTCACTCCTTGGCGACCGAGGGGTCATCAAATTCGATCAAACGAAAATGACATTATCACTTTTTCTCTATTTCTAACAACTATGTGAATTTATATTAAATTCGGAAGACCTTGTGCACCTAGTGGCCTGGTTTCAGCTAGAATCGCTCAATTATATAACCGTTACTTGAATCATGTTTTATTGAAATTCATATAACTACTGATGAAAGTTGTCGATTCCATTTTATTTTAATTGTTTTATCTGAAAATGAAGGTTTTTGCAACATTTAAAAATTTTGGCTTTCAAGAGAGTAGTCGAGAACATTAATCTTTTTAATAGCCTAAGCAGAATGGTGAAATCCGAAACAAGGACTTCATAAAACTGGCTACGATAACAAGAAGTAAGATAATATGGATGAATACTCTGTTTGCACTGAATCTTAAATAAGAAAGCAATATTTATATTTTACATAAGCATAGTGTATCATATCATAAATCTTTGGTAAAGCTTTCCGAAATATCTGGATCGCTAATTGTGTCACATTTGCATGCTGTGGGGTTCGATTTTGCTACAATGCTTGATTCCTGAAAGCTGTATATACTTCTTGTTCTTCGCAAATCTAGGTTCTACGTACAATTTTATATATATTTTCAAGGAAGTAAGACCGGAAGCTTCGCATGCGAGAACAGGAGCTAAGCAGGCATTGCAGTTTCCTCTAAAATCTATTTAAAATTGTTCAGAAAAAGCTATTAAAAACAAAAGGTTCATTTATTTACAACAGTTAAGCCGCACTACGCAGGGTTCAAAAACTATGCAAGGTTGTCGATGGTCGTTATTTTTCTTTGAGAAATGAATAGCGATATGAATAAAAAAATAGAGAGAGAGAGGAAGAGAGAGCGATTATCCTAAAAGTAAAATATCCCCTGTCTGAAAGTTCAATATTCTAAAGTTCAAGCTACCAATATAACAAATTTTGCTCAGTATAATTTCCAAAGAGCTCTGGGGCTCTCTTATGAGCCTGCTAACATTGAAATCGGAATATGCGTTTTGTAAATAAAGTGTTTTTTTTTGTTTTTTTTTCGGTCCGATTTTGATTCACTACACATATAAACAACATATTTACACATACATACATACAGGCACACATACACATACATACAGAAATTGTTCAGTTTGTCGATCTAAGTCGATTGGTGTATAACACATGGCTCTCCGTGCCATTCATTTTGCCTTAAATGTTAAATGTCGCATATAAAAAGTACTCTTTGATCAATATTTTAAAATCTAAGCCGTTAATCAAAAATTCCACTCGGTAGCAGTCTGGGGGAGCACAGCAGCTTTCGTTTGCCTTTAAGATCATCAAAATCAGATATTGCGTTCTGTAAGAAAGGTGCGTTACTATTTTGCGGCACATACATACAGACAACATACATACACACACACACACACACACGCACACACACACGAACAGACATTGCTCAGTTCGTCGAGCTGAGTCGAATGGTATATACGGTTCGGCCCTCCGGACCTTGGATCTATTTTGCGTTTTTCGATCGGTTTTATAACCTTTGTTTAGTATAACAAAGGTAAAAATGCAGTCCGGTCTGACTGTCTGTCTGTCTGATCCATATAGGCTCAAAAACTACCGAACCGATCGACGTGAAAATTTGTATGTAGGGGTTTTTAATGCCGATAAAGGTTCCTATGATAGTTTGAGACCCCTCCCACTCCTGGAAGGGAGGGGTCCCATACAAATGAAACATAAATTTCAGCACAACTCAAGAACAAACCAAGCAAATGAAACCGAATTTGGCATGTGAATGTTTTAAGGGGCAACTATTATGTCCATAATAGTGAGACGCCCCTCCTTTTTCTGGAAGTGGAAATGAAACACAAATTTCTGCACATCTCGAGAGCTAACCAACTAAATGGAACCATATTTGGCAGGTGAATGTTGTTAGTGGAAATAAATTTGTTCCATAATCGACCTCAGGCAACATTTTGGATTGTAAGATGGCGACTTCCGGTTTTAGGGTTACAGCCAAAAATGGCCTATTTTCACCCAATATAATAATATCCGGATCTAAAATGATACACAGGAGCAAAAATCGATCGAAATTGTCGTCAAATGCCATCATGAAATCCAAAATGGAGTTAAAATCATGAAATCCAAACTTCCGGTTTCTGAAAAACAGCGGCAAACGACCAAATACCACCCAATATGGGTATTTCCGGAACCGTAATGATGCACTGGAGCCACAAATCGACTTCAGATAACATTTTGAATTGTAAGGTGGCAACTTCCGGTTTCTGGAAAACGGTCTGAAATGGACGATTTCCATTAAAGATGGACAGAAGCTAAAAATTGATCACAGACACAATCTTGAATTTAAAAATGGTGACTTCCGGTGTCTGGCAAACAGCCGGAAATGACCAAGCACCATTCAATATGAATGTTTTCGGAACCAGAATTACGCCCAGATGACAGAAATTGATTTCACAGGCAATTTTAAAGTCCAAAATGACAACTTTCGGTTTCTGAAAAACAGCCCAAAGTGACCAAATATCACCCAATATGAGTATCTCCGGAGCCAGAATGTTGTAGGAAGCTAAAAATTGACCTCAGACACCATTATGAATTGCATGATGGCAACTTCTGGTTTCTGGAAAACAGCCAAAAATGGCTGATTTCCGTCTAACATGAGTATCTCCCTCCGAATCTAGAATGATACACAGCAGCTGAAATCGACCACAGACCCCATTTTTTATTCTAGGTTGGCGACTTCAGGTTTCTGGGAAACAACCGAAAATAATTGAATAACACCCAATATGGCGCCATTTTAAATTGCTCAGGCTCAGGCGCCATTTTAAATTGCTAAATGGAAACTTCTAGGAAACGGTTGAAAATAACCGAATAATACATTGACCCTGGACACCATTTTGAACTTAAAGACGACCATACAACACTGATAGAACGGACACGTAAACGGGACCAGACAACAACACTTATTGCTCTTTCTTACTAGTGTGAAGACAACCACTTTTAGTTTCTGGAAAACAACCAAAATAACTAAATACCTTCCAATATGGGTATTTCCGGTGTTAGATTGAAGCCAGAAAATCTGCAGAAAATGACCGAATACCACCCAATATGAATATATTCAGAATTAAAACGATGTACAGAAGCCCAAACTCAAGGATGTTGTCATTTCGATAAAACCAATCATTTTGAACGATTTGTTATTTGTCTTTGATTATATCCTATGGCCGATTCGTCGTGCATTTGCAGATTTTAAACACGCAAAGAATCAATGAATTTGGAAGGTTTAAATAGTATGATACCACATTTAAATTATGTTGAGGCCTCTATATCGATCAAAGCAGGTGTAGTTTTCAATAGTCTTTGAATTTCTTTTCTTCCCATAACTTTTGAGCCACATAACAAATTGTTATGAAGTTTGTTATTTGTGAGTTTGAGAGATGACTCGTTCGTATGACACTAGTTATGTTCAAATAAGTCATGTAATCTTTAAGATAATAGACTTTCGTTGTTTTATAAATAATTTAATACATAACGGTTGCTTAATTTCGATTATAATCAAATGAAATAGGAACGTACAAAGCAGCCAAAACTCTTTGAAACCACGTGTTCAATCATAATTCATCAGTTAACTCTTAACTAGCCCGCTCATCTGATAATAATATTGATCAAATCGGTTGTGTAGTTTCAGAGATAATGAAGTTCCGTGATTTTCACATTTCGGTACATTAGAGACGAAATTACAGTCCGATTACAGTAAAATTCAATTGGGTGTTATGAGGCAGCTAGACTTATTATTTGACACTAATTTTGTGGAAATCGGGTCAGCCATCTCTGAGAAAAATGAGTGAGTCCAAGTAGTCTTCGGAATATGTTCCATTTCATAGCTGGATTTCACATTTTTAAACATAACAGGCAAAGTAATGATCTGATTGCAAAACAAACTTTTAAACCACATGTCCAATCTTTATAAAATTCAAAAGTTAAGGGTTTTTCAGGTAGCCCGTTCATTTGAAACCAATTTTGTTCAAATCGGTAATGTGGTTTTAGAGATAATGATTTTTCATGATTTTCACATTTTGATACATAACCTCTAAACTAGAAATCCGATTACAATAAAATTTAATAGGGTCTTATGGGACAACAAGACCTTCCATTTGCAATTAATTTCATGAAAATCGGTCCAGCCATCTCTGAGAAAAGTGAGTGAGAATAAAAATCTGCACATACACACACACACACACACACACACACACACATATACACACACACACACACACACACACACACACACACACATACAGAAAATGCTCAGCTCTTCGAGCTGAGTCGAATGATATATGCCATTCGGCCCTTGGAGCACTTTTATATCTTCGCTTTTGCAAGTGATTGCTATACCTTTCTAGGAGAAAGGCAAAAATAATCGTTATTCGACCATGGGTCGTTTGCCACGCTCACATAAGATTGTTTGTTAAAATAATTGCATTGTTTTGAGAATGATTAATAACAATAACTTTTATCTAACACTAATGTAATAACTCTTTGGAATACAACATTGTATGCTGCCATCTTAAAACATAAATGCGCATAAAATTGTGGTTATTAACAAGATTGATTTATCGTGCATAATGCGCCAGATGAAAATGAAAACTAGATGGCAACACCGTATGAGGATATTGAAAATTAGATGGTCGCACGTGCAACGTAGTAGAAAATCAAATGGTAGGACCATACAAGGATATTGAAAAAAATTGCAGCCGGGCGCTTATTATCCATTAGCAGCATAGCAGGCCGTGCACTGTATGTAGATGGTACTCGTGTTATATTTACTGACGGTACCGGTGCTGTGATAACAAAAGCTGTCCAGCAGCCGGAATAAAATCCACACGCCAAGCAGCGTTGAAGATATTGTTCAGCCTGCCGATGGAAAATTGTGATTCCTGTTGGGACGTTCATAGGATCAATTAGGCTAGCAGCAAAAATGGCGCGTAAGCAAAAGAATCTTTCGTGTTTTGAATTGATGAAGTATAAAATTCCGTATTTTTTTAGTTCTTTTCCTTTTTTTTGTTGTCTTTTTTTATTCGATTAATCTTAGTTTAAAAATGGTTTTTCCATTTAATATCTTTTGTTTGGTCCTAACAACTTGCCGCTAAAAGTCCCTATATTGTTTTTTTTCCGGCCCATAGAGAAGCCATTGTACATTATCTAAAGTAACAAAGACTGGTAAAACAGTTTTCGACCGTAACTGAAATTACAAAGGTTAGACCGAACAAGCTGCGATCTATCGTGGATAGTCTGAAGCAAGCCAACACGATTGCTAGCTGTGAGCTCTTCACGAGAGAGTATCGCGTGAAGATCTCTACCAAGGATGGTGTGGTTACCGAAGGGAATTTCACAGTCGATGCCACTTGGCGTCACGGGGTTGGCTGTTCTAAGAACTCCTTGATGCAAAATGTAAAGATACTGGATTGCAAGCAATTTCATTCTGTATCCATTGAAGAGGGGAAGAAGAGATTCTACCCTTCTGATTTTGTTCGAGTGACGCACTGCCGAGCTACGTCCTCTTGGACAGGGTTTGTCTGCCTGTACGCCTGTTTGTACCGCGGGTCATGCATTGCCAAAATTGCAAGCAGTTAGGTCACGCAGCCACCTACTGCTGCAACAAGAAACGCTGCAGCAAGTGCAGGGGCAATTATGCTGAGGCAGCTTGCAGAGGGAACACTGAAAAGTACTTTTATGCAGAAATACTAAATAGGGCTGAGCAACCCTCTACAGGACACTTTTTTCCTTTTTGCCAACCGCTGAGAGTAGCCTTTGAACGGTCGAAGGGATCTCACCCGTAATAATAATTGGGAGTCTTATTAGACTATAATATCTCAAAGAATCGAGTCCCACAAGGAACATCCGACGGAAGAAGAATACGCGTTTCTATTTGGTTTGACCATCGACGCCGCGACGCAAGCTTAGACGAAACTCGGGTATCGATTATACGGTGTCCTCCCATCAAATAGTGGAACGAAGAGTGCTTTGAACTGTACGCGCGTAAGTCCTCGGCGTATAAGGACTACGGCACGGAAGTACGGCACTGTTAATTTGCTTCGAAAGTACGAGGTACTGGACAGGCAAATGAAGAGCTTCCCAGGGCTAACATCGAACGAAACGTCGCTAAATATCTTGGGGTCTGGTTCGACACCCTGGTTATTGGGTTTGCAATATTGGTTTCATCAAAGTTTTATAGCGCTTAATACAGCCAAAACAGCGTATAAAACTTTGATAAAACCAGTTTTGTTACTTGAGCTGGGTTTGTCATATTAGTAATCTGACACGAAATTGCCAACAGAAGATTAATTTTCTTCGTACGATTACCGGAACCTGGTGGGGTGCTCACCCAAGAGGCCTTATAAAGTTATACTAAACAAAGATACTGTCAGTTTTTGAATACGATTGTTTCTGTTTTTGCGCCGGTGCACATTATAAAATTAGAAAGAATACAATATCGTTGTTTGCATATTACCTTGGTCTGTATGCAGTCGAACCATACGATGAGCCTTGAAGTACTAACGGAAATTCTTCCGTTGAAACTTCGTTTTTGGAATCACTCTTACCGGTTACTAATTCGATGTATGGTCATGAACCCAATTGTAATTCAAAATTTCGAAAGGTCTGTCGACCTTCAATCTCCAACCAGATTTATGACTTTATATTTTGGCTACATGGCTCAAGATATTAATCCTTCCTCATACGATATCGCACCTCTAGATACTTCTAACTATGTAATATTTATCGACACCACCATGAAAGATGACATTGTTGGTATTCCGGGTCAATTGCGACTAATTCGCACCATCGAGGATTGTTATCGTCTACAATCACTTTTAAATACCTTTGTGACGTGGTGTAAACTAAACTCGCTAATTCTAAGTATTGCAAAATGTGAAGTGATAACCTTTCACCGCATTGAACGGCCAATGTTTTTTGATTATGCTATCGACGGAGAAGTGCTGCGCAGAGTAGATAACGTCAACGACCTTGGAGTTATACTTGACAGAAAGCTGACCTTCGATAGTCACCGTGCTGCAATTGTTTCGAAAGCAAGTCGGCAATTAGGATTCATCGCAAAAATTGGACGTGACTTCAAGGATCCCCATTGTCTGAAAGCTTTATACTGCTTACTTGTACGACCCCTACCAGAAAACGTAAGTGTGGTTTGGAGTCCGCACCAGCTTTCATGGAACCTGCGCCTCGAGCGTATACAGAGACGTTTCATCCGATTGACCCGCCTGCTTGGACTTGACACTCTAGAGCACCGCCGCAAAGTACAACGGGCTGTATGTATTGCCAAGATTCTAAACGCTGAACTGGACTCCCCGAAGTTGCTGTCATTGATGAATTTCCGTGCATCTCAACGTATGCTGAGGCCCTCTTCGATGATTTTGAACCAATTCCATCGCACGAACTATGGTTATTATGAACCTGTTGCCTTTTGTGTGAGAACATTCACGAGTGTCGAGCATCTTTTTGATTTTGGTGTACCTAGTCATATTTTTAAACGTAGATTAACTAACTCTAGTTACTTTTAATGATTATCCCTTTTCCATTAAGACTTTATGTCAGATGATGCACTTAGAAATAAACACCAATAAACAATAAACAACAATAAGAGATCTCTAGGATTGTTACAAATAAGCTTAAACATGTGAGTTGTGATAAAATGTTTTATACTGACTGGTCTATTTTAGATGAATCTACTGGCTTCGGTGTTTTTCACGGAAATTTAATCGGCTTTTACATACTCGATACTCTTACTTCCATGTACGTTGCAGAACTTGCTGCTATTGAGTACTACCTTGGGATTTTTGAAGCCCTGACCATAGACCACTAAATTCATCTTCCCAGACAGTCATGTGCCACAGACGCTCTGCGATCGATGAATTCGGTAAAGTGCTCCTCGTATTTCCTGAGGCATATACGGTGGTTTTTTAGCGCTTTAACAGATAAAAGTTATCAAGTTACTTCGGCGTGGGTACCTTATTGTTGTTTCGTCCCGGGCAATGAAAAGGCTGACTCTGTAGTTAAGGTGGGTGCGATTGATGGCGAGATATATGATAGACCAATTGCTTATGATGAATTTCATAGTATTCCGTGTCAATAGTTGGCAATCACAGGGCTAGTAGCGAGTCACTTTTTAGTGACTTTGTCACTATTTTGAGCCTAGTCACTAAAAAGTCACTATTTACGCTAAAAAGTCACTATTTTACGACAAAATGGTCACTAAAGTCACTTTTTTAGCTTTAAATGTATAAATTAACTATTGTTTTATTGCAACATACTTTAGAAAGCTTGCTTCTCATTTACAGAATATTCGGACAGTTCGGTTTGTAAGGCAGTTTTGTTAACTTTTCCATCATAGAAGTTTCACGCCAGGCAATGTTTTCAAATTTCTCATCGAAGTTAACAGTGCATAACAGTTTCGAACGAATTGTCTAAGAGCTGAAAAGGAATGTACAGGTTTATTCTACAAGCTACTCGCGTCTTAAACCAGTGTTGTGCGTGAAATTACGTTGGTAGTTTGATTTGCTTGTCTCAAATCAACTGTTCCTCCTGGTTGAAGTGGATTCAAAAATTTCGAGCTTATATTGTGCATAGTCGTGTTGTTGAGGATTTTGCTTTCATTCATCCGAACCTACCGGTGTTTACCAGGTACCATTTCAAAATTCCATAATGATAACCCGCTCTACGCATATTTGTCCCATCCTCCAGATCGAACAAACGAGGGTTTAGTGGGACGGATTTGATTAAAAAATGTCAAGTGGGTTAAATATGCGTGGAAAATCATTGTTGGGACAAACAGGCTTAATATTGTTTTTGCAGATTTTCGGAACGAACAATGCTATTTTTAATATATTTTGAAAAACCCCTCCCTTAGTTAGCTTAACCAACTTCAAACGCTTTTCGAATCTGTAACAGGCGGCACGGATTCCCAGATTTTCTGGATAACCGCTTTAACCGCTTTACAAGCTGGAGATTTTGTAAAAAAAAGTTTATTGAGTTGAGATCAGGTGAACTTAACGGCAATTTATTTTTATTCAAAAAGTCCCTCGAATTGTCCCTGTACCAACCTTGAGTCAAGTTCGTAGTATGCGCTGATGCACCGTCTTGCTAGAACATATAGTAATTAGCTCCGAAGAGTTTTCGAAGACACGTGGTTACGTTTTTTTCCAAAACTACCGTTTTATAATAAACAGCATTAAATTCGGCGTCTTTGGAAATGAAAATCAGAGGAAGTTTACTCGCTTGCAAATTGCTCTCGAGACCATCACTTAAGCTGTACTCTGCAATCGAGGAACACTCCTTTAGAACTCTGAAATGTTGTCTCTTGCTGCTGCCCACATTCGATTGTTTTGTGTAACCAGTCACACTCCAGGCCAAATAGTTTCTCATCAGAACAATGAACTCGCGAACAGCGAGTTGTGAAAGTATCATTTTCACTCTATCGAGCCACTTTTTCTAAAAGAATCGGCCAAAATATTGTGGACCGATTCAATAGATATACTCAGATGAGTGTGAATTACAAACTGAACGTTATCATTTAGCCGGACACGCTTCTTCATAACAGTCACAATTTTACGACTTGCGGCATCCTTGCAGATCGTGGCCGACAGAATTTTCAACGATCCCGCAAAGAGAATGTTTCCTTGTATTTTTCGATGGTTTAATAAACGAAATCTCGCCTAGCTCCACATAATTTGAGATGTTTGAATATTGTGCAAGGGCAGTCACTGACCAAAAATCGTTTTACTCCGACTTTCCCGATTTGTTACATCGCACATCAAGAACTAAATACAACTGACAGACCACCAACACACCAATGCGTATTTGAGAGTGCATACATTCGTTCATGTACTTTCATTAACACTTATAACTCGAAAACTTGTATTCGAATATATTGAACAAGGTGTTATTACAACCATTTCAATGTGAAATTATGATACAGATCAACAATAAATTTCAAAACCCTCTTTTGTATATTTTTGGTCACTATTTGGTCACTATTTAGTCTCTATTTGGTCACTATTTTAATGAAAAAAGTCACTAAAGTCACTATTATTTTGCTCCAAGTTCGCTACTAGCCCTGCAATCATCATGGAATTCAGATGAAAGCATGGTTCATGGTTGGATGTAGGTCGGGACTTCATTCGAGTAATGTACAAACCTTTTTAGTATAGGGCTTGAACAGTAATCACTGCGTTTGTCACGATGGCTACCACGACATTAAGCATGTTGTTTTGTCGTGTACCGAATTCTGTGGCGTTAGGTCCAAGCTAAGCTCTGTATCAAGAATTTACAACGGTACAAATAGAATAAGCAGTGCATTAAAATATAAAAAATATTTACTAGATGTTAGTCATAAGCAAATAGTAATTAGCTATAAAAAATCTGTCATTATTTATTGTTATCTATGTAAATCCTTTGATTGTAAGCAAAAGTAACTCACTACCCAAGATTTTTATGAAAACACAATGAAAAATCGATTTATCACTGAAAATTCGACGACCGATAGGCTTTGTTTGTCAAATCGTCGATGTGTTACTAAAATACGGCAGAGCTTTTCACTGGAGAAACTGAGAACCACTGAGAAACCACAGATATTGCCGCAACCGCTACCGCACAAAGGCAGTTTTTTACTAGAAAAGTAGGATCGCTGCATCTACCACTGAAACTGATACCACTACCGCTGCGAATACCCGCAGCCGCTGCTACTTAGTTAGGACCGTCTTAGTGATCATTCACTAATAAACTGATTGGTTTGAGTAGAAGCAGGTTGTTACAAGAGACCCTCAAACCTGAAAAGTCATTTAGGTCTTTTAGAATTAAATTATCACATAACATTTTTCAAAGATTTACTTGCCGGGCTTGGTACACCTTTGCTCCCCATACATCTTCCAAAACTTTTATGCAACGCCGAATTGGATAAACAATTTCACATTTTTACAAGGAGTGCATTTTCGGTTTGCTGGGTATAATATTCTGTTAACCGTTTTAGGGAAAGCAAGCATTAAGCGACCTATCAGAGGTCGAAACCTGCGTTTCAACAAGGGTTGACAAATTTCAATAGTTCAATAGTTTGAATAATCAAATTACAATTCTCTAGTGGAATATTATTGATATCTACTTCAAGAAAAAAAAAAATCACTGTGTTGAATCAGTGATCACTACTTTTGGGAGCTCGAACCTAGCAGTTTCGTTCCAACAGAAAATATATCTCGGTGCCGTTTCCAGACCTTATAGTATGCCAGCGGTGATAGCGGTCTATGGAAAATGGTCAACTTGCCTTCCTTGGATACATGTACAGAAAAAGAAAACATCCAATTTGAATGCGTGAATTAAAATGGTAATCATTCGCAAAGAAGATGGTAGGATGAAAATTCATAGGAACTTATAAAAAAGCAAGATACGGCGGACAGTTGCTACGAACATGCCTGGATGATATCGGTTTACAGCAAATGTGCCTACATTATAGCTTTGACAACATACCGTTCCCCTAGCCGCACCGTTTTGCATCAGCATCACCAATATCCTGACTATTATCATCGCTGTTTTATAGGGGTGCCGAAAGTTTCGACTGCTTGAAATTTATCTTTTTGGCATTCTTACTGTAAAGGTAAAGTTTAGTAACTTTTTCTCAAGTTTCGAACTTTCGGAATGCTGGCTAGCAGGAAAAACGGAATGTCTTTGAATTCTGTCACGTTCGGGTAGCACTAACGAAGTATATAACTAAGTGCGAGCGAGAGATCCAAAATCCACAAAACGCCCAATCTTTCCTGAATCCATCGCTAAATTTGTTACACAAAGTATTATTTTCTACAGTTTATAGAAGCACGCAGAAAAACGGCACCAAGATCAATTTCTTAAAAGAGCAATAATGCTTTGTTAAACATGCAACCGTATTCAATTGACTTTTTTCATATTTCTCCACTTTATCAGCGACCTATAATAACTTGTTTATGGGATCAGCCTCCTCAGAACGAGGTCCATAAAAGTAGATGTTGCGGACATTTTTTTCTCATAATAATGCATCAGAATGTTTTCCTCCCAACAATCATGTTCGTTGTTTTAGGTGTATAAACACCGGTGCTCCGATAGACAAGAAAGAGCTCCACCCACTCCACCAGGAGCAACTGCGTTGTACGGTTCGACATCGAAGTGAGACAACTTAACATTATGGCAATGACAATATCGTTAACTGTTTTTATTCATGGCTTTTCAAATGGCATTTTCCTGCTCTCGTTGGCCTTTTGTAAGTTGAATCTTAAACAGGGCGGAAAAATGACGCAAAAATTAAAAAAGAATTTTTCGAATGGCCATAAGTTGTCTATACATTTTTACCTATGTTTTTCTTCGCATTGTCTGTTCTCTAGTTTTGAAGGCAAAATTTACATGAAAATTTTCCTCTCGAATTTGTTGTTGGAGATTGTTTCACATGAACGCAGCCGAGAAAACCACTAAATTTATAGTGATATTCGGCAGAAAGCTTATTATAGTTTACCCAAAAGACGAGTTCATGGTGAAAAGGGTGCACGTTATAAATTACTGCCGACAAATCCGGTCGTCGGAAACCTAGAATATGCGGCTATGATTAATATCCGTGAGATGAAAGTCGATTCCGAGAACATGGGCTGTTCGGTGGCGGGATATAATCTCAGCCTATGAAACCGTAAAAGTTTATTTTGGGTTGGTTTGTGGAAGGGTTTTGCTCATTGAAACCGATAGATTTGATCTGAATTGCGCTTCGGTGAGGATTAATTAGCTTGCAAGTAAATGGCGTAGTTGATTTGTCTAGTTCTTGTTGGAAAAACTAATAGTACAACTTTTCATCAATTGCACGTTTCCTTTTTGTAATTTTCAGCATACGATGCACTTTTGCTCAAATCACTGCAAGCTCCTGATTGAACCTCGTCCTTAAATCATCAGCAATATCGGCAGCACAAAGTAACAACCCAAAACGTCTGATATTGATGACGGTACGTTCAATAACATGAACCGCAAAATCTATTTCTCACTAAAACACCGAGAAATAACATGTGTTGGTGCTTGCACAGCATTCGGAAAACGTGAGGGTAGCTTGTAACTCATTCCCTATCGATAGTGGGAATAAATTGTCCGTCTTGAGCTGGCAGCCTTCTCGTTTCCTGGGCGGCTTCAGTTCGACATTTGCTGACGAAGCAACGCTGTGGTCATTTTCTGGAAGCACACATTCTGCACCTGTACGTGAGCATATTCTCATGCTAGTGTTTGTGTATTGGTGGGTGTTTCAATTTTTCAGCCGATTGGACATTTGAAAGATTTAGATTGAAAATTTTTTATCGAATTTATCATGACTATATTATTGAAATTTTGGACAGGCCAGTGCACGCTTGCTTCAATCAACTCAAGCGGTATTACTGATTGTTGTTTTCTTATGAATGTGCACGCTTGCTTAGAGTGACACTAGCGGCATTATTGCCCACTAAGCAAAATTTCAAAACTATCGTTATTTTTCTGGTCGGTGAAATCGTCATCGAGTGGCACGTCTGTTTGTCTGTGGAATAAGTAACGTTTTTAATCTTAAATATTGTCCACATAATCAGTAACCACATCGATTATACCGTTAACCTGGTTACAGATTTGAGCAGTTTTTTCTTACAAAACTAAATATTTTAAAACTTTACAAATTTTACAATTTTTGCATTTTTTTAGGTTTGCCAGAAAACTGTACGCTTCTCTGATTTGAGCGTCTTTGTAAAAGGTTTAGCATCTTGGTGATTTTGATGTTGTTGCAATAACGTGCTATTTATGTAGATTCAAACATGTTTTATACATCAAAGTAAGTAGAATTCAGTATTCGGCTTTGAAATTCCGAACAATGCTACCGGTCCTGGTTGCGAACTCACATATTTGTGTCAGTATGTGTTTTATGACACAGCTCATATTATTTTTATTATATGTGGAAACATTGTTTATGCTACCGGTCCGATGCACAATTTTTTTGTTTCTCCCAATTCGTTTACACTTTAAAGCATCATTGAAGAGAAATTATTTTAGAAAAAACAAATGCAACTTTTTACTATTTTTGTGTTATGACCGCTCAAAAAAACAAACAAAATTTAACAAAATAAATGGCAACTATGCGCTTGTATGTATTTCTGCAGTTTCCGCTTAGCGAAAATCACAACGTTTTCCGCAAAAGGCGATCCGTTATAAAAAATGAAAGCATTTTTTGCACAAACCAACTTCGCAAAGCTATGAAGCTATCACTCAATCGTCGTCGATACAAAGTTGCCAGATTGATGGATAATAAATTCCAAATGATTTTTTAACTATAGCTTGAAATTAACGAGTATCACCAAAAAAAACAATTAGATAACATTTACATATAACATTTTGACGAAAAATAATTACGATATTTAAAACTATTTCTTAAGAGAAATTTATTACGAGATTTTAAAACTATTCTCGTAAAAATGTTATATCTCGAGATTGGCTCATGGAATAGAATGTCAGGGGTTAGGAACAACCCACGAAACTTATTTTTTTGCAGTATGGCACATATAAATAAGAAGAAGCATCATGCAAAAAATTAGCTTCGTAGGTTGGTCCTAACTCCTGAGTTTTATTTTAACCCTCTAGTGCCCAGTGCCGCTTCTAGACGGTCTTCAGTCAAACCTCTAAAAAGCTTCAATAAGGACTTAAAAAATGTTTATAAGGCTTTATAGTGATTTTTTCGAAGTCCGTCTAAAAATACTAGGTACTAGAGGGTTAATCACTGCCGAAAAACCCCACTTTTACCCTATTTATGAAATTTATAAAATCATTTCAATTTATAAAATCTATCAATTTTACATGAGTTATAGCATCTATAAAATTTATAATATCCGCCAAATCTATAATTTTTAGCAGCATAAGGTGACATCCATAAAGTACGTCACGCTGATGTTGATCGAATTTTACTCTCCTTGCCCCCCTTGTCACGTTTTGTCACATATTGACGACCCCCCGTCACGACAACCACCCTCCTCTATTGACGATATTTAAATCGTTTCCATTCTGGGTTATTCAATGATTGTCGTCATATCAGGAAGTGCCTCCCAGTTGCTCTCGTGATTCGACACATGTAAGTTCAAGTCCCGGCTTGGAAGAGACGGTTAGTGTCAATGAAATCGTAGCGCTAGCCCCTAACACACATGGCTGCGAAGTCTGCAATGAACAGAGGGTCAAAATCCGAAGCGGACACCTAGCTCATCATTGATGAATTCCTCGGATTCTAAAGATTGTTTCCGATTGCAATAATCGGATTTGCTTCAGTAGTCTCAAATATGTCACTTTCTGTGACTTTCAAATATGTGACTTTCTGCTGATGCCTTTAAGGAACCCGATTCAGAAGAACTATTTTTCTGTTTTTGTTTTCATCTCATTAGTTTTAGTTTGATTATGTTATTTAAAAAAGGGAAACAAAACTATTTATTAAATAAATTTTTGTTTTTATATTTTTTTCATGTAACGTCATACATTTTCAACACCCCCCCCCCCCTCACCCATGTCATGAATCGTCACGATTTTCTCAACCCCCTCCTCTCTCTCCTACATGCGTGACGTACTTCATGGATGCCGCCTAATATATTAGGATTCCATAGGAAGTGACCACGAAAAAGTACAAATTTAGACACGACCACCACAGATTGGGAATTTTCAAAGTTGAGGGAATTATTTATCTTCAAATGCTACTATCAACTTGTTGGACCCGGGACACCCTTTAACAGGCATTATGGAAGCCCCTTATCCGATCGACACAGTCGCGCTGCCTACTGATTTTCATCCTCGACATTGTCCCGGTCCTGTGTTCGGTGACGGAGACGGGGTCTTCCAGCCTGCATCGCCAGGCAAGTATAACTGTACATCTGAGCTTCCGGTTCCTCATGCTTTTTCACGTTCCAGTGCGTTGGTCCATGAATCTGTTCCTCGTGTTGCTGATATGCGAATCTATTACCACAATGTGCGTGGGCTGCGCACCAAAATCGACTCATTTTTCCTAGCAGTTTCTGAAGGAGATTATGATTTAATTGTGCTTACCGAAACATGGCTCGATGACCGTATCTTCTCAGCGCAACTTTTTGGGAACCGCTACACAGTTTTCCGGAACGACCGATCTCATCTGAACAGCCAAAAGACGCGAGGCGGAGGTGTCTTAATAGCTGTTTCAGTGAAGTTGAGTTGTCGCATCGATCCTGCACCTGTTTTCAACACTGTCGAGCAGTTGTGGGTGATAGTGGAAACGGCAAATAGCGACATTAGTATTGGTGTCGTATACATACCCCCTGATCGAAAGTCCGATTCTCAGGTGATTCAACAGCACAGTGACTCGATAGGCATGGTACTATCCCGCTTGCAACTTAAAACTCCTGCTCTACTTTTTGGAGACTACAACCAATCTGGTTTGCGTTGGTTTATCTCGGACAATGGTCACCCTTCAGTGGACACGCTGCATTCTAATATGCCCGCTTATTGCTGTTCTCTTCTCGATGGACTCTACTGGCATGGTCTGACACAAGTCAACAATATTTTGATTGATAACGAACGTTTGCTGGATCTTGTATGGGTAAATGATGAAACTTTGCCAATTTGTTCTGTATCTGCTGCACACGAGCCGCTGGTCGAGCTTGAAGCTGTTCATCCTGCTATCGTTCTCTCGTTAAACCTCTCCTCGACAATAGTGTACGACGAGCCTTCGGAACTTAGGGCTTTGAATTTTCGACGTGCTGACTACGCCACACTTACTGCGGCTCTTGCGGAGATAAACTGGAATGCTGTATTGGAACCATCCATTAGTATCGACAATGCAGTTAATTCTTTCAGTAGTACGCTGGAAAGTGTGCTCGCCCAAACAGTGCCATTCTTTGAACCGCCACGAAAGCCACCATGGTCGAATCCACGACTACGCACGCTTAGGCGATTGCGATCAGCTGCGCTGCGGAAATATTGTTGTTATCGCTCTGCTTATAACAGAAATCAGTTCACCACTGCCAGCTGTCAATATCGAAACTACAACCGCTATTTGTATAATAGGTATGTAAGGCGCATACAAAGCAATCTTCGCGTACACCCGAAACAATTCTGGTCATTTGTGAATACAAAACACAAGGAAAGGGGTTTGCCTACTTCTATGTTCCTGGGCAACAATGTAGCTAACAATGAAAATGAAAAATGCAACCTGTTTGCCGAGCAATTTCAGCAAATTTTTAATGAATCGGTGGCGTCCCCCGAACAAGTTCGTGAAGCCAGTAACGTAGTACCACGCGATGTATTATCATTCAGATTACCTCACATCAGTCCAGATGACGTAGTCGCTGCCTTGAATAAGCTAAAAAGTTCATACGCTGTTGGTCCGGATGGTATCCCTTCGGCGGTTTTGAAGCGATGTGGAGAAGTTCTTAGTACTCCGATCGCGATGCTCTTCAATTTGTCCGTGCAGCAGTGTACATTCCCTGACCGTTGGAAATTTTCATATCTTTTTCCCGTCTACAAAAAAGGAAACAAACGTGACATTTCCAATTACCGAGGGATCACATCTCTGTGTGCTTGCTCAAAGTTGTTTGAGATTATTATAAATGACGCTTTGTTTGCCAGCTCTAAACACTATATTGACGCCGACCAGCACGGGTTTTTCCCTCGACGATCTGTAGCCACTAATCTTATGCAGTTTGTTTCTCGCTGTTTGCAAAGCATGGATTCTAGCTTACAAACCGATGCAATTTACCTGGATCTGAAAGCAGCGTTTGATCGGGTAGACCACGAGATATTGCTTAGTAAACTTGAACGACTCGGTGTCCAATCAGAATCCGTACGCTGGTTCAAATCTTACTTGACTAGTCGAAGTGTATGCGTGAAAATAGGTTCAGCTGTTTCGAGGTGTTTTTCAAACGTTTCAGGAGTTCCTCAAGGTAGTAACTTGGGCCCGCTACTCTTCGCTATTTTTATAAACGACGCTTCTCTCTTGTTACCACCCGGATGTCGACTGTTTTATGCGGATGATACAAAAATATTCAAAATTATACATAGCCAACGAGATTGTGTCGCGCTACAGGAGCATCTAAATACGTTCGTGAACTGGTGTGCAACAAACTGCTTAACATTGAGTGTTGGAAAATGCAACATAATTTCATTCAATAGAAAGCGTGTCCCTATCGAATACGATTATACCATATCGTCACAACATCTTCTCCGTGTACAGTGCGTGAAAGATCTTGGAGTGTACTTAGATAGCGAGCTGACATTCAAGAACCATTATAACAACATTATCGCCAAAGCAACCCGTCGATTGGGGTTCATTTTCAAGATTGCCGATGAATTCCGTGACCCATTATGTTTCAAAGCACTTTACTGTGCCCTAGTGCGATCGATTCTCGAGTCTAATTCTGTAATCTGGAGCCCATATCATGCAAACTGGTCCTACAGAATGGAAATGGTTCAGAAAAAATTCGTACGCTATGCTCTTCGTTATCTCCCATGGCAAGATCCACTGAACCTGCCATCATACGAGGACCGTTGTCGTCTGCTTGGTATTCAACCACTTGAGGTTCGCCGTCAAATAGACCAAGCTGTGTTCGCTGCTAAACTACTGACTGGCTACATCGACTGTCCAGCTATATTGGCTCAACTAAACATATACACCCCTGAAAGACCGCTGCGCCAAAGGAGTTTCTTATATCTGGAACCACGGAATCGACTATATGGTTGCCATGATCCAATTCGTGTTATTTGCCACCGTTTTAATAATGTTTTCGAGTTTTTTGACTTCGACTTACCAATGAATACGTTCCGTCACCGGCTACTTGATGCTCATAGAAGATTGTGAAGTTTTTGCTGTTTTTTTTTTTTTTTTTTTATTATTATTCATTAAGACTTATCTTTGTCAGATGAATGTAATTGTACAAATAAATAAATAAATAAATAAATAAATAAATAGTGTCACCTCAGAAAAAAACCCAATTTTGATGTCGATTGGAATACTCCTCGCTCTGTGGGACCCCCCTCTTTGTTGTAAAATAACTCATTTTTTGGTCAAAACCTCTTTGTACTCTTTTTTACATTTTGTAGAACAAAGCAAGGAATCGGGATTTACTAGTTTTTAAGCAACTTTTTATAACTTTTTGTGTCTTATGACCGCATAAGGTAACAAACTAAATTTAAAAAATTCAATGACAGCTTGTATGCGATTCTGCTGGGAAAAAATAATTGAGAGTCTCGATGCACATGTTAGTCAGACTTCACAATGCCAGCCATTTGTATTTATGCATCGTTCGAGTTAATTTCAGTCCACTTCACTTATACATAAGCAGGATTGCTCCCGTAGCGTCCCAGGCTTAAATGTTCAATTTGAAACGTCACAACTTTGTTTATTAGCTTGGTTCACTGTTTACCGCTTGGGAATCAAAAGGTATTAGAGTCATACCTGTTTTTGTGCGAGGTAATGGGACCGCACCAAATGAATCGCATAAAAATTCATTTGAAACTTCACGAGTGGTAACTATAAAACAATGTTTTCATAAATTTATTGAAAAAGCAGTTTTTGTTATGCGGTGTATACTTTCCAGTTAAAAATAACTCAAAACTTGATGATTCTGATTTTGAAATACATATGACAGTATTTTTGAACATCTGAATGATATACGTACCAATTTTAAACATGCAAACCAGTCCAACCTCTAACTTCCGCAGGCTAACAATACGTGACTCAATAGTAATGATGAAAATGATTAAAAAAGCATATCAATTTTCGAGATTGGTACGAGTTTTCTCTGTCAAACAGGTTCAATGAGTACTTTTCGTATTCAACACGTGAAGTCCAGAAGGAAACGAATGTGTAGATGAAAAAAAAATATGCGAAACTCTCCGTTTGGTTTCCACAAAGCGATATGTTTTAAGGTGAAACCTCATTGAATCCACAAATGGCCGACTTCGAGTCACCACTTCGAATTTTTGAAAACACAAGACTCGGAAATAGTTAATGCGTTCCCTGTGAAAATGCTATTTTATGTTTGCTGTGGTGAAGCAAACATAAAATAGGATTTTTCATAGGGAACGCAATGAGTATTTCCGAGTCTTGTGCTTATGAAAATTTGAAGTGGTGACTCGAAGTCGGCCATTTTTGGATTCAAAGAGGTTTCACTTTAAACATGGTCTACATCCGTTTGCTAGAAAGCAAATGTGTGTGTTCTTCTCTAACGCAGTTCACAGTGATTTCAAGAAGCCTATGAAGTCTTTGAAATCATTATCATATATACACTGTTTAACGAATAAGATAAATATAGCTATATAAGAAAATTATAGCTTACACCGGATGAATTGAGAATAGGATTTATTTTTATTTTCGTTACGTTATATCGAGTTACGTTATATCGAAGCAAAAAAATTTTTTTAAGTTTATGCAAGACTGTTGGTGGTTACTCACAGATGCGCGAAAACCTATTTTCCATAACCTATCAGTATTTTTAATGCTTATTTAGAAATATTTTCAGAAGCAAAAAAAAAAATATTTTTTTCAATTGATACAAAAGGTTACTCAAAGATACCTGAAAACCTATTTCCCATCACCTATCAGTATTTTTAAACCATTCTTATGCCCATTTAGAACAATTTTCAACAAGCAAAAAATTTTTTTTTAATTGATGCTAGACTGTTGGTGGTTACTCACAGATGCGCGAAAACCTATTTCCCATTACCTATCAGTATTTTTAAACCTTTCTTATTCTTATTTAGAAATATTTTCAGAAGCAAAAAAAATATTTTTTTCAATTGATACAAAAGGTTACTCAAAGATACCTGAAAACCTATTTCCCATCACCTATCAGTATTTTTAAACCATTCTTATGCCCATTTAGAACAATTTTCAACAAGCAAAAAAATTTTTTTTTAATTGATGCTAGACTGTTGGTGGTTACTCACAGATGCGCGAAAACCTATTTCACATTACCTATCAGTATTTTTAAACCTTTCTTATGCCCATTTAGAGAAAATTTCAACAAGCGAAAAAAGATTTTTTTTCAATTCATGCAAGACTGTAAACTGTTACTGAAGGATGCGTGGAATCCTATTTCCCATCACCTATTAGTATTTTTAAACCCTCCTTATGCCCATTTTGGACAATTTTCGCATTGGTTTCAAAATTTACTACAAACATTTTTTTGGAGTAATGTAGAGCCCAAAAATAGTTGCTGTATCATTTATTTTTAATTTCAATACATTTTAAAAAGTTACGTTATATCGAGGTAAAAGTTACGTTATATCGAGCTACGTTATATCGAGGTTGCCTTATATCAAGGTATGACTGTATTACTAACAAATCTGGTACAGAAAGAAGAACTTTTCAATACAAGAGGTTTTGGTGTTTCGGCTCGCAGAAACACGATTAAAAGTTGCAGCGCGTTTAAAGTGCTCTTTAATTTTTTTGATTTATTGATGTTTTTTTTAGCTGTGGTCTTTTAAACTTAGTACTCTATTTTGTTTCATACAAATATTAACCTTAAACAAAATTTGTAAGTTTTGCATGCCTGGCACTTAGTTTATGCAAGAATTATATCCGGCCTCCAGAAGCAACAAACATTGATTTAACACCTTGGACCAGCAGGCGTCGGTACTGATTAGCATGCAGGAGTCAATGGGAATGTACATCGAATAGCTAATCCCCAGCAATATGATGTACAACTCAGATTGATTCTGTTCAGCAACGAAGTGACAACCGGTGGTGGTGAATCAATCTCAAGCTCAAGCTATCTGATCTATTGCAAGTCCTTACAAATAGTTAACTTGACGTTGCGCTCTTATTTCATGAGTTTCCTAATTTTTGGACGAATTTTTTTAATATTAAATTTGAAAATCTTTTTGGTCGATGTGACAACAGTCCCTGATCAATATACTTTGATTTTGTTTGGCATGTTGCAAAAAAAATTTGAACAAGGTTTTGATTCGAATGCATATTTGCATTCTTCGCATCTCTTTTTTTAGTAAATAATGCTCCGGTGTAAACGCGTCTTCGGTAAGGTGCAGAGGTAAACTCGGTCTCCGATAACAACGGAGGTTACACCTCTTTCCTTACAACATACTTCCTTACTCTGACGATAGTAAGGATGTAGCCGGCACCGTTATCGATCTATACAAAGCGCAAGCTACTTTGTATATTGTTGTACATTAAAGATGGTAAACTAACCTCAAGTAGCCATACACGTGGTTCTGTGTGCAAGTTCACTAGCTCAGATCCATCACTCAGGAGCAACTACGAAATGTGCGGTAGTCAAGCTCAAGCTCAAGCTTAAGGTGTCTTCCACAAATTACGTAAATTTTTTTGACGTAGAACTACGTTTCTCAGTAAGTTCGGCTACATAGAGATGTAAAATGAAAATCTAAAACCGACAAAAGTGAAACATATGTCCAATTTCAAATGCTAATAAATCGGTTAGTTTTCGATGAATTTTCTTCGTTCTTGCAGCAATCGATTGGAAAATCTTCTAAGATTCCTCCCAAATGCAGAAAATTGTAATTTAATTATTCGAACTATTGTACTATTGACAAGTGTCAAGCCTTGTCAAAACGCAAAATTCGACCTCTGATTGATCGTTAGATGATTGCTTTCCCAAGCACGGTCGACAGGATTATAGAGCTAGTATTTTGGAATGTACTATTTGGCCTATAAAAGAGCCTGAGTCAGCCGAAAGTGTTCATATTAGTTCTAAACAGCGACTACAACAATCCTTACTCAGCAGCAGCAGGTGTGGTAGTGAATAGCATCAGCAGCGGCAGTGATATCCGCAGCGATAGTGGCAGGGCCAGCTGATGCAGCGGCACTTCCTCTAGTAAAAGCTACCTTTGTGCAGTAGTGAGCAGCATCAGTAGTACGAACAATTGCCGGCACTTCCTGTAATGGAAAGTTGCCGCATTTGGACAACACACGAACGTTTTGTAGCGGTGGTTTTCAAAGTATATGGGCCGTCAAATTTTTAGTGTGAAAACAGCTTTCAACTGTGTTATCAGAAAAATGCCTTAATCTCCTCTGTCGGGGTATCACACAGATGCGATCAACACTGTATCCGATATGAAGCTGAACAACAATAGTCCTTATAAGGACAACAAACAAGTTATTGAACTTTTATTGTTTTCTCTTTTCGCGCAGGAATTAAAATCGACTGTTAAAACTTGTTTGCACTGTATAGTGTTTGTTTCATTCCTGATCAGTGATTAATGTGCAAACTGAAATTTGGTAGCACTTCAACTCCTCTTTTGCACAAAATTTTAAAGATATTCAATAAAGGTAATGCAACAAACAACCTTACGTAGTTCTACGTCAACCTTGAGATCGTGGCTTTGCATACGACCCATATGATTTTTCAAAATTGTCGACCCCCCCTTTCCCCATAATAAGGCTTAGTATAATTTTGCATTATCCCCCTCCCTCCCACAAATCTTATGTAAGATTTGCTGTTTTAGGAAAAATTTCTTATTGAAGAAGATTTTTTTTAAATAAGGTGTGTTCGTAAAGAATAAAAACAAAACAACTCAACCAATTCAGTTGATATCATTTTAACATAATAAAACTGAGAATTATGTTTACGAAGTAAAGTACATAATCATTCAGCTAAAATGAATTAACGCTTTCCCAAGGTTCAACTGTTAAGATCTCAGAAATAATTTTGGTATATTTTTCATTTTATTTTTTGTTTATATTTTTTTAAATTTTTTAATCATACGTAAGATTTTTTCGAATCTCCTTCACATAAAATCCTCTTTATATACAAGATGAAAAGAGTGGACCCAAATACGCACCCTGGGGCACCACAGAGGTGACTGAAATGGGTTTTAAGAGATTGTTTAGGAAGCGCACTATTTGTTTGCGATTTAACAAATATGATATGACTGGAGCCAACTCCAAAGTTGAGGCGCCAATCTTATTTTTGCAGTTTGAAGAGTAATAATGGAATGTCGATTCGATGAAATGCTTTACTGAAGTCAGTGTAAAAGGCTTCTACGTGCCTACCATTATCCATTGCGTTGGGAGAAACAGTTACAAATCCTAAAAGATTTGGGTTCGTTGAACGACCTTTGAAGAAGTCATGCTGTTTGCTAGTGATATGGTTTCTTACTTGCTGAAAATTTTTATCATTTACAAGTGATTCAAAAAGTATTGGAATGCAAGAGATAATGGCAGTTCCACGATAGTTACGAACGTTAGATTTCGCGTCTGATTTATAAAAGGCACTATATAAGAACATTTCCAAATTTGGGATTTTCCCATTTCCAGAGATAAATAGAAAAGGCCATCCACATACCACGTGGACAGATTTTTACCGTTTTTATTTTTTTTTTATTTTTAATTTTTCCCCCTCCGTGGACAACTGCCCATATTTATATGGGCCTAAAAAAATCCTAAATTCTAAAAAAATTGTATGGACCGTGGACATTACCCAACCCCATCATTCGATTCCATCTTTTGTCACGGAAACATAATAACACAAACCTTTTTCTCCGTCGCAGAGTAGAGACCGTTCAGCCAAAGATTGCCTGCTCATTGCTTTTACATAGGCGTGTCGCAAATCAAGTTCGGTTGATAAATATCGTAATTGATCTAATAACTACGCAATGTTTACCTATCAAAGAATCGCGTCTTTCGAAGTGCGTTTGCTTTCTCGAGAGTTTTCGGAATTGAAAATCAGCAGAGGGATAAACATTTGGATTCTTTGGGTGGTAGATAGTTTACGCGCACGCCGGTTGTATATATTTGCGGTGCATGACATTGAAGATCCTTCGTTTGCCTTCGTAATAAGCTTCCTCCACGGGCAGCCTTCTTCAATCCTGTCACTTACCACGGTGACACAACCATTCCTTTCCATCGCAGTCGTGGAGATGCAGAGGTAAACTCGGTCTCCGATAACAACAGCTGTTACACCTTTTTTCTCACAATATCCTTTCTTACCTTAGCGATCGTAAGGACGTGGCCGGCGCCGTTATCGATCCTTACAAAGCGGTAGATACAGGATTGTTGTAAACTGAGTATGACAAACTAATCACAAGTAGCCATTTACGCGGTTCCTTCTGCAACATCACTATCTCAGATTGATCACGGAGCAGCAACTACGAAATGTGCGGTCGGCATGCTTTGAGCTTGAGCTTTATAGATTTTGTAGAATTTTTAGATTGGATAGAGTTTATAGATTTTACAGATTGTAAAGCAAAGTCTGATTCTGAACTCGACCGTCTGTTTATTATACACAGACCTAGCGGCCAAATATTTTGGCGTAACTACGTTACTAGTTACTACTAGTTACTACGATGACACTAACAGTCAACGAGACTCGAATCTACAACGACTGGCTGGTTAGGCCTGCATCGTACAACCATTCCCGCTGGGACCTCCATAAATTACTTTTATTTTAATTTTTTGAAATTTCGCAGATTCAACGAGTTAAGAATAAGTACAGTCTGGTATATAGTTTGTCTTTGCTACAATTAGTGAATATCTGTAGATTCATTCTCGTTCTTTTTTAATTAGCATAAGGATATGGTGAACAATTTTGTGTAATCTTTTTCCCATGTCGGGTGCTGTTAAACTCCAATGAATGAACATTGGTGGTTTATTAGAATTTCAATTACAGCTTCTTAGCTTTTGCGATGAAAGCTACAGCACTGCCATATAACTAACATTCAATATAAAGTCAGCTGATGCCGGATAGATTACCGGTAAAACCAATCGCAGCTCCACAAGTACCATGTAAATAATGATACAGTTTCTATTACCCGTTTCCGAGCCAAGCAATACAGCAGTACATTAGGCGAATGGCAAGGTGCTTACCTTAAATCCTGTGAAAGCTCGCCGCACCGTCGTCGACCACTTTAGCGGAAATCTGCCCGTCGCTCGTAACGTTACGGGTTGCTAGCCTCCCATAATTCCACTCACATAAACAACCCCACAGTAGGTTCTTCTGATGGCATGTCGAACACGTTTTACACTTCACTCACTTCGTTCAGCGCCCAGTGCAACCACCTTTTGCCCTGGCCTGGGATCGGTCGGTGCGGAAAGTACACTTAAATGCTTTCACTCGCCAGTGATTCTTCCGTTTAATACCCTGAGCGCTAACGACTATGTTTCGCTTATTTGCGAGCTTCCGGAACCGTTTCTCGTAAAAGAAAATCACACTCACACAGGGACAAGTACACTAAACAGGGATTAAATCGCGTTATTGCTGGTACGCCTGTTTCCACAGTGAAACGCACAGTCGTCTCCGGGCAGGGGGAAGCAAGCTACTTTCTGCCGGAAACACAGCAGCAGCAGCAGCTAGACCCAGGTCAGGCCGGCACGATTGACCCCTTTTTCCCGTTTGTGTGCGGAAGCAGACGAAGGCAAACTGGATGTGTTATCTTTGCGCCACGTTACATCCTGCAGATCACTAACTTTCCAAATTGCAATTCGCAGAGGACCGAAAATACTGTGCTGTGTTTACTCGGTAAACACGGATGTAATGGTCACATATAAGCAGCTTCTGTGGTGAACGAAAGGATTGTGTAAGATTTTGTTGTGATTTTCCTCTCACTGTTTTTATTATTCGTTCCTTTTCAAGCAGGATGATTTCTTCTTTATTCTTCCAAACTAATCACAATCATAGATATTTAAATCATGATATCGGTAGGATACAACTAGAAAACACGAATTAGGTATCCATGTTTATGTGTTATCACTGCTGGCAAAATAACATCTTAAGAGATTGCATGCAAAGTAGAAACTCATTTCCACCCCGTCAACACAGCTCGTATTGAACGCTTATCGAATACTCTTCATTTGCACTTTCGCCTCTTGTCACTTCACCCGGTGATGTCTCCAGCGATAATGATGGTAATGATGGCGAAGCCCAAAGAAGCCTTCTTAACAGCTGCTGCTAGAGCTGTTGTTCTAAATATGTATGCACTGCACCAGCAACAAACGCGCGATTTCTTCGGCTATGCAAAAGTGCGTCCAAATCGTACCGAGTCCTCACAGCAACTGTTCCGCCGTGAGTCACGCTCTCGGTTTACATCAGCTGCTGGATGGTGTCAAATCTGCCAGGATACGAAGGCTTGTGGGCTAAGGGATCATACTCAAACAGATAGCTCTGCTCTTTCGCCACGAGATGTTACTCTCCGAATCAAAAATTTCTCCCTGCCAGCGAAGGATACACTGGCACAGTAGAGTGGCTTGATTATCGTCGATTCCTATCATGGAACTGAAGTGAACTGAACAAAATCATAAAATCATAAAATCATAAAATCATAAAATCATAAAATCATAAAATCATAAAATCATAAAATCATAAAATCATAAAATCATAAAATCATAAAATCATAAAATCATAAAATCATAAAATCATAAAATCATAAAATCATAAAATCATAAAATCATAAAATCATAAAATCATAAAATCATAAAATCATAAAATCATAAAATCATAAAATCATAAAATCATAAAATCATAAAATCATAAAATCATAAAATCATAAAATCATAAAATCATAAAATCATAAAATCATAAAATCATAAAATCATAAAATCATAAAATCATAAAATCATAAAATCATAAAATCATAAAATCATAAAATCATAAAATCATAAAATCATAAAAGCATAAAATCATACAATCATAAAATCATAAAATCATAAAATCATAAAATCATAAAATCATAAAATCATAAAATCATAAAATCATAAAATCATAAAATCATAAAATCATAAAATCATAAAATCATAAAATCATAAAATCATAAAATCATAAAATCATAACATCATAACATCATAACATCATAAAATCATAAAATCATAAAATCATAAAATCATAAAATCATCATAAAATCATAAAATCATAAAATCATAAAATCATAAAATCATAAAATCATAAAATCATAAAATCATAAAATCATAAAATCATAAAATCATAAAATCATAAAATCATAAAATCATAAAAGCATAAAATCATACAATCATAAAATCATAAAATCATAAAATCATAAAATCATAAAATCATAAAATCATAAAATCATAAAATCATAAAATCATAAAATCATAAAATCATAAAATCATAAAATCATAACATCATAACATCATAACATCATAAAATCATAAAATCATAAAATCATAAAATCATAAAATCATAAAATCATAAAATCATAAAATCATCATAAAATCATAAAATCATAAAATCATCATAAAATCATAAAATCATAAAATCATAAAATCATAAAATCATAAAATCATAAAATCATAAAATCATAACATCATAACATCATAACATCATAAAATCATAAAATCATAAAATCATAAAATCATAAAATCATAAAATCATAAAATCATAAAATCATCATAAAATCATAAAATCATAAAATCATCATAAAATCATAAAATCATAAAATCATAAAATCATAAAATCATAAAATCATAAAATCATAAAATCATAAAATCATAAAATCATAAAATCATAAAATCATAAAATCATAAAATCATAAAATCATAAAATCATAAAATCATAAAATCATAAAATCATAAAATCATAAAATCATAAAATCATAAAATCATAAAATCATAAAATCATAAAATCATAAAATCATAAAATCATAAAATCATAAAATCATAAAATCATAAAATCATAAAATCATAAAATCATAAAATCATAAAATCATAAAATCATAAAATCATAAAATCATAAAATCATAAAATCATAAAATCATAAAATCATAAAATCATAAAATCATAAAATCATAAAATCATAAAATCATAAAATCATAAAATCATAAAATCATAAAATCATAAAATCATAAAATCATAAAATCATAAAATCATAAAATCATAAAATCATAAAATCATAAAATCATAAAATCATAAAATCATAAAATCATAAAATCATAAAATCATAAAATCATAAAATGTTTGTTTTCTTGCAGGTATTTGGGTTTGGTATTAGGCATTAAAATCAAAAAAATCATAAAATCATAAAATCATAAATTCATAGAATCAGAAAATCATAAAATCATAAAATTAGTAAATCGGAAAATCATTAAATCATTAAATCATTAAATCATAAAATGATATCACGAGAAAAAGCACGGTACACAATCGGGTAGCTATTTTGCGCTCTATTTCCCGTCTTTGCTATTCTCAACGTCCACTGTTGTGTCTGCTTTCGCTTTCGTCTATCTTCCGGAAGTACGCCGGCAGCTGTGTGTACTATATATCCTTTACTTTCTCGCTCGGATCTCAAACGTGTGATGCAAGAATACTGTTTTTCTGCCGATTCCTTCCCAACAGCTGGTTAAGGCTACCGAAACTTTACATTGCAGAGGCAACAAGTCGCTCATTTTTATCCAAAACGGCGCAGGTTTTCGATACTATGCTTATAAATTCTCGCCGTTTTGGTTCTGTTATCACGGCGACAGTCGACTCGGTAGGTCGATGTAGTTTTTAATTTAGCCTCAGGTTAAGAGTTTTTCGTTTCTTGTTTTCGAGAGCGAAAGGATTGTTGTACTCCATCCTGCAAGGTACGTCTCTCGGAAATCATTATATTTAATAAATCATAAATATTTGTAATAATCGAGGTTGAGGAATCTTGAAATATTCAAACACTTTAGTGCTAAATGTAACGAATATAAATTTTTTTTCTGTCGTTTAACAAACACACTCATTGAAAAACCTAATGTTACTCAAATAAGTAAAACGTAGTTCGAAAACTCAAATAATCGAAATACTAACGTCTAAAAAGAGCTATTAGGGAAAGCTACCAAAGCGGCAGGGAAATTTCCTACGTTCTGCCGGCTGTGCAGGCCTGCGCAGAGAACGATTTTCACACGGAGTATCCTTCGAAAAGGAGCTTTGCTGAAACGAAGAAGCTTTCGATAAGTGCTTTATCCGAAACCATAAAAAGCTTATCGGAAGGATTCAGAGAAGCTTTCAAGAAAATTTTTAGAATCAGAGCAAAGATTAACGTTCGATTGAAAACTGTAAACTGCCAAATCATGATATAAATGAAGTGTTGAACTGTTTATTTAGATGGTTTCTGGGTATTAATGCAAACATGAGGAGCACTCAACTTTACAGCATCGTATTCATACGAATTCCTAACTAGAATTCTTCGAAATCACGATCACATTTTTATTTATTCACAAAGAAATGATCTCCTTCTTGTTTCATTGTAACTCAACCATTGTTTAATCACAGTCACAAATCCCCTGCATGAGTAATTTTGATCAAACCTGTAATAATAATCCATCAATCCTGTAGTGGCTTTCATCAATGACATGTTTTTTTTGCCACGTAATGGATAAATCTCTGCTTAGTTCGAAGTCCCATAACGTGAGTAATTTGGCTGTTTAACAATAACTGAGTTAATAGGAAAAAAAAGTTCACTCGATTTTATCCCCAAAAGCCGACAGGATATTATTTTTTATGCTGTTTCCGTTGCCGAACCATTGTCGGGGTTCTTGGTGTCATGTTACCAATTTGGCTTCAACTTCGAATTCGCCGTTCTGTTTTTGGTTTTCGCGTGTGCGGGCTAAAAGCATGGCAACAAAAATCCTCGAGAATGTATGATAAACATGTTAAGGGTTGCGCTCGTTGCAAAAGTCTGAATATGGGTTCCGAGTTTTTTCTTTTTTTCTTCATTATATCATGTTCCCAGATTATGCGCGCATTGGGCCCTGTATAGTTTGTGTGGAATAAGAAAAAGTTTTGCTCGCTCGTGTAGTCTTAGTAATTGACCTAGCAGAAACATTTAGTATGCTTCTTTGCTTGAGCTTTTCGTTAAAAAAAGAGTGAATTTTATTATGAACGGCGTATTTCACGCCTATTCACCAAGCCTTCAGCAGCATCCTCTCCGATTTCAGAGAAACTTCATGATTGCATTGGTAATTTTAGAAATTTAGATAGAGCGTAAGCGCCGTCGTATGTCCGAATTGCAGTTTGGTAGAGGTTATTGGTGTCAGTAAAATTGTAGCACAAGCTTCGCGATAGTCTTTCATATTAACAACTAGCTGTAAAGTTTGTGTCCAATAAACAGAAAGGTCAAATTATGGAACAAAATTTTTGCGTCTAAGCTTTATATTTTGATAACAATTAATGCCTATTCGCAAAAAATATCAATTACACCAATTTCAAAGTTTTTATTTGATCTTCTAATGTGATGGAATTCAAAAATTGACTTAGATCTACAAAAATAACAATCTAAAAAATTGGATTACACTACGGTGGCTCGTAATTGCAACGCGAGACTGGTCGCCGAGTGTCTTCGATGTTTTTCTCATAATTATATGTACTCTGCAATCTGTGAAAAAATAAAAGTAATAAAAATCAAATTTGATATTTTATTATCCATTTTAAAATGTTTTGATTTAGGTTAAGCTTTGCAAATACACAAGAAAAAACACTACTGGCGGTTAGAAAGTGAAATATTAGGAAATGCTGAAAAATTGGTAAAAAATATATGTTCAGAAGCTTGATTCCAGAAATTAAATGCGTTTGGGCTTACTATTTTACTTTACTGTTATGGCGATAGATCATAGAGACCCTATGCCGAATCCAGAACATGCCTCCATAAAACTTAGTCGTGGGCTGCTCCTCTCCAGTTACCCCTCATAAACATTGATCCAGCACCCATTTAACGCGTGCGGGGTCTGCAACGGCTTCTACCCGAATCTCTGCTGAATATTATCTTTGCAGGTCGTTCATCTGCGTGCACGTGGCCAGTCCGCGGTAACGTGACGTGCTTCATCGACTTGACAATATCAACGTGTTTGTATACTTCGTGCTAACCGGTGGCATCCATAAAGTACATCCTTAAAGAGAGGAGGTTAAGAAAATCGTGATAATTTGTGACGTAGGGGGTAGTAGGTGGGGGGGAGGGGGGCGGGTGGTGGTATAACGTTGTGTGACGTCACATAAAAAATATTCAAAAATTAAAAAAGGCTGGAAAAATGTTTAGTTCATCTTCTTTTTATTTACACCCTTTTTTTTGTTCATCTATAATTTATTTGACACGGCACAAATACAATTTAATGTTTAACGGCGCCAATTATATCTGGTAGCTTACTTTCTAAAGTATCTTAATAACTAAAAGCAAATTTTTTATCCTCGCTGCCGACTACGAGCTGAAACTAAATGTTACTTAAAGCTATAATATTTTGCATTAAAAGCACTGGTTTACTGTATGATGGTTTTCATTGCCATAGGTAAGCACATGTTCCGCTGCTGGGCCAAGATATTACGGACTGGCATATTGGGTTGTCTCCCTCGGGCCTTGAGGGTATCGTGCGGGTTTGATTGCTGTTTCCGGATCCGGGGTCTTAACGTGTTCTTGTCGTTAGGCTGGATGCAGGCGGAAGGGAATAGGATTAAACTGGGGCGTGGATGGATTTCAGGAAAACGTATATAAGGGACATGTAGGATAGGTCACGGCTCGCCAAGACATCACGAACAGGAACAGCCGACTGCCTACCTTCGGCCTGCAGGAAAGCTATTATTTAGACCTGGCGTCACGGTGTACAGGGCATGACCAAACAACGTGCTCTATGTCGTGATAACCTTCACCACAGGCACAGATACCACTTTCCCCGAGCCCAACACGACGGAGATGCGCGTCAAATCTATAGTGATTGGACATAAGCCGGGATATCACGCAAATGAAATCCCGACCTACATCCAACCCCTTGAACCACGGGTTCGTCGGCACCTTGGGGATTATGGAATGTAACCACCTTCCCAGTTCCCCTCTGGTCCAAGCATTTTGCCAACTGATGATCATATTCTGACGTACAAATGAGAAAAATTCATTAAAGGCAATTGGTCTTTCATAAATTCCACCGTTTGTTGCGCCTACCTTAGCCAAAGAGTCCGCTTTCTCATTGCCCGGTATCGAGCAGTGAGAAGGGACCCACACTAAGGTAATCTGATACGATTTTTCGGATAAAGCACTCAGATGTTCCCGTATTTTCCCCAGGAAATACGGAGAGTGCTTAACATCTTCCATCGATCGGAGAGCCTCAATGGAACTGAGACTGTCCGTAAAGATGAAATAATGGTCCGTGGGCATTTTTTCGATAATCCCTAGGGTGTACTGAATTGCAGCCAATTCTGCGACGTAAACAGAAGCAGGATTATCAAGCTTATGGGAGACGGTTAAATTGTTATTGAAAATACCGAAGCCAGTGGACCCATCAAGAAGTGATCCGTCATTGTAGAAAAAATTGATTGGAAAAATTTTTGGGGATCTGCTGCACGCGTAAATGATCCGGGATTCCACGAGTTTCTTCTATCATGGATGTATCGAAAAACACAGTAGAATCAGAAGTCTTTGATAAGTCGACACGATTTGGAATATTCGAAGAAGGGTTAATATTTTGGGACATGTGATTGAAATACAATGTCATAAAACGGGTTTGAGAATTAAGTTCGATTAACCTTTCAAAATTTTCAATCACAGGACGGTTCAAGACCTCACATTTGATAAGAATGCGAGAAGACAGGTTCCAGAAGCGGTTTTTCAATGGTAGTACTCCAGCTAAGACCTCCAAACTCATCGGATGGGTCGACTGCATGCAACCCAAGGCGATACGCAAACAACGATATTGTATTCGCTCCAGTTTGATCAAATGTGTGTTTGCTGCGGAGCGGAAGCAGAAACACCCGTACTCAATGACAGACAATATCGTTGTTTGGTAAAGCCTTATAAGGTCTCCTGTTGGGCTCCCCACCATTGTCCGGTTATTGTACGAAGAAAATTCACTCTCTGTAGACATTTTTTCATCAGATACCTAACGTGACAACCCCAGGTGCCTTTAGAGGCGAACCAGACACCAAGATATTTGTGTACCAAAACCTGAGAAATCGTTTTACCCATTAATTGTGTTTGAAGCTGAGCAGGTTCATGCTTCCTAGAAAAAACTACTATCTCAGTCTTTTCCGGAGAGAATTCGATACTTAGCTGTAAAGCCCAAGCAGACAAATTGTCCAAAGTATCTTGCAATGGTCCTTGCAAATCGGCAGCTTTGGCTCCTGTAACAGAGATTACACTGTCGTCTGCAAGTTGTCTTATCGTGCATGAATTTGCCAGACATTCGTCGATGTCATTTATATAAAAGTTGTAAAGAAAACATGAGCCCCGGGGAAGACCCATGTAGCTAATGCGAAAAGTTGCCAAATCGCCGTGCGTAAAATGCATGTGCTTTTCGGACAGCAAATTGTGCAAAAAATTGTTCAAAATTGGAGAAAATCCTTGTCGGTGAAGTTTACCCGAAAGAATGTCAATAGAAACGGAATCAAAAGCCCCCTTAATGTCCAAGAACGCAGACGCCATTTGTTCTTTGCGAGCATACGCCAGCTGAATATCTGTTGAAAGAAACGCAAGACAATCATTCGTCCCTTTGGCACGGCGGAAGCCAAATTGAGTATCTGATGGTAGACCATTTGATTCGACCCAGTAGTCTAAACGACGGAGTATCATTTTTTCCATCAATTTCCGGATACAGGATAGCATTGCAATCGGCCTATAAGAGTTGTGATCAGAAGCTGGTTTCCCTGGTTTTTGGATGGCGATCACCTTCACTTGCCTCCAATCCTGCGGTACAATGTTTTGCTCCAGGAACTTATTGAACAAGTTCAACAAGCGCCTCTTGGCATTGCCGGGTAGATTCTTCAACAAGTTGAATTTGATTCTATCTAACCCAGGCGCGTTATTGTTACAGGACAGGAGGGCAACTGAAAATTCTGCCATCGTAAAAGGTGATTCTATCGCGTCGTGACCCGGAGACGTATCGCGAACAAAGTTTTGCGCAGGAACAGAGTCCGGACATACGGCAAAATCAAATATCCACCGACTTGAAGACTCCTCGCTTTCGTTGACCGTTACGCGATTTCGCATTCTTCGGGCTGTGTTCCAAAGAGTGCTCATCGATGTCTCCCTCGACGTCTCGTTCACGAACCGACGCCAATATCCGTGTTTCTTTGCTTTAGCCAAGCTTTTAAGCTTGGTATAAAGCTCCGAATACCGTATATAGTCGTCGGGTATACCTCCCTTCTGGAAGGCCAAAAACGCGTCGGATCTTTGCGTGTAGACATCGGAGCACTCTTTGTCCCACCACGGAGTTGGAGGCCGCTCTTTGATCGTTACGCCGGGATATTTCTTCGTTTGGGCTTGCAACGCGGCGTCGAGGATTAAGCCCGCGAGGAGGTTGTATTCTTCAAGTGGTGGGTGATGTTGAATCGACTCGACCGCTTTTGAAATCATTTCCTCGTATAACTTCCAATCGACATTCCGTGTGAGGTCATACGGAATGTCAATTGGTCGCATGCGAGTTGACCCGTTTGTAATTGAAATTAGAATAGGCAGATGGTCGCTACCGTGAGGATCGAGGATTACCTTCCATGTGCAATCCAACCGTAGCGACGTCGAACATAAGGATAGATCCAAAGCGCTTGGGCGCGCTGGAGGTTTCGGGATACGTGTCATTTCACCGTTGTTCAAAATAGTCATGTCGAAGTCATCGCAAAGGTTATAGATTAAAGAGGAGCGGTTATCATTGTAGGGGGAACCCCAAGCCACACCATGAAAGTTGAAGTCTCCCAAAATCAAACGTGGCGAGGGAAGAAGTTCTATTAAATCAAAGAGCAACCGTTGCCCAACCTGTGCTCTGGGAGGAATATATATTGAGGCAATACAAAGCTCTTTACCTTGTATTGTCATTTGACATGCGACAACTTCGATGCCTGGAATCGAGGGGAGGTTAATACGATAGAAAGAATAGCACTTTTTAATCCCTAAAAGTACTCCTCCATATGGGGTGTCTCGATCAAGGCGAAAAATATTAAAATCATGGAAGTTGAGATCAATATTTGAAGTAAGCCAAGTTTCACAAAGGGAAAATGCATCGCATTTGTTTCTATTTATTAAAACTTTAAATGAATCCATTTTTGGTAAAATACTTCTACAATTCCACTGTAAAACAGAGATAGAATCCTTCGTATACGCAGATGAATTAGGCATCGAAGGATACAATCGCTGCAAGGAGGGGCCATTGGCCAGTCAACTGCTTCAAAAATGATCTGACTGTTGGGAGGAATGCTGTAAGAAAAATTTTAATTGGATCGGGTACATTGAAAGTTTCAAAAATCCAGTCCACAATATCAGAAAATTTCACTAATCCAGAGTTTGTTTCATCAACTGGGAGTGCAAAAGGAACAACTGGGGTTTTAGATGTTCCTGGCAGTGCTGGGAACTCCTTCTGGGACTTTAAATTTGCAAGCCCAGGAGGAGTTTGCTTCGGTTTTTCCGCAGCACTGTTTGGTTTGTTTGTAACTTTCATTTCACTTTGGGAAATCTTAGGACCTTTTCGGGGAAGTTTAGGAGAGGAAATATTTTTCCTCTTTCTAGACGCCCCAGGATTGGCATAAGTTGTTCCCGCTGGTGAATCGTCAGAATCGGTTTCATCAGAGGATAACAGATCAAAGGGGTTCGATGTTATGGTAGAAGTGGTCACGGTCTTCTTCAGCATCTCAGCGTAAGATCGCTTTGAACGCTCCTTAAGTTACCGCTTGATTTTATCTCTGCGCTGCATGTACACCGGGCATGTGGAAAGCTCATGCTGATTTTTCCCGCAGTGAATACATTTTTCAGCATTTACACTGCAAGAATCGTCCGCATAAGTTTCTCCACACTTGCTACATCGTGCCTTATTGCAGCAGTAGGCGGCTGTGTGGCCTAGCTGCTTGCAATTGGTGCAATTCATAACACGGGGTACATACAATCGCACAGGCAGACGAACCCGATCGATCGAGACGTGGCTAGGGAGAGCAGATCCGGCAAACGTAACACGAAACGAGTCTGACGGAGTGTACACTTTTGTGCCGTTGACAAGAGACACAGACCGCAATTGCTTGTAATTTATGATCTTTACTTTTACGTCGTGACACAAAGCATTTTTGAAGCAGCCAAAACCGCTTGCCAAGATACACTCGACCGACAGACTCGAATCGGTTATGACACCGTCGATCTCCACGTCTCGTGCGGGTATGTAAACGCGATACTCGCGTGTGAAAAGCTCGGCGCGAGCAATAGCGTTGGCCTGTTCCAGGTCGCTGACCACGACACGGAGCTTGTTGGGTCTGACCTTGGAGATTTCGGTCACGGCCTTGTACCCCTCCGTCAGGTCTTTCGAAATCTGCAGGATGTTTAACGGTTTCGATTTCGGTCCTGCTTTTGGTCGAAAGAAAACAGTAAAGCTGCCCTGAGATCCGTCCGGGTAAAGCCTGGGGCGAGGGGGGACTGGAGAGTTAACAGAGGAAGGGTTGGCAGGAGGGACAGGGTCGGAGGGGTTCGGGGATGGTGGCACGGGAGGCGAGGGATCTACATCCATCGCGCTAAATCTAGCGCACTAGCGCCGACAGAACACGTACCTCTTTACTTCTCCTTTCAGCAGGGTTGGTTGTCCGAACGGTCGAAGCTGCAGCCGTTACAGCCAGCAGCATCAATACAGCAGCTCCAAGCAGCCACCAGCAGCGAGCCGGGTGTGTGATCACTCAGCACAGCGACACAACTCGCTGTCAACTGTTGGCTTCTTCTTTTTCCTCCTTTGTGTTGAGATTCTCGTCCACTGCTGTAGCAAAAATCACTTAGCAGCCAAATCGGCTTACGCACCAGCAAACAGCCACGATGCGAAACAGTTGCACAAAGGCGGGCGACCTTGAACCTTCACTCGACCAGGCAAACAATGCCAACACTTGCTCGCGCGTCTTTTGTTTTATATTCTATCGGAGCGATCACTAAACACATCCGATACCGATGCGTGTTCGGCACAGAATGTTTTACAACCTTTTGATTAATAATCAAACTGAAACTAATTAGACAAAATTAGACAATAACAGCAGAGAAAATTCTTCTGAAACTGGTTATTTCAAGGCATTAACAAAAGGCCTGATTCCCAAAATGAGTCTGATGCAGTGTTGTCCTGTTAATTTGAACTATTTCCGAAAAAAATCTGTTCCATTAGAACATAGTTGTTTATTTTGTAAACGTGTGAAAAATCAACTTCAACAACGTTTGTAGTCAACTTCAACGACGTTTGTTTATTGTTTTGTGAAAACTGTGACTGCATTGACTCTGTTAATATTACTGGTCGGAATCGATTGTATAGCGACTCGATTATGTATTGACTCGATTATATATGATTCGATAAGATATAATTTTGGACTCGATTATATATGCATTGCCAAAAATTTTTTTTTCATAATTCCAAATATGACTTATCTCGAGCAAATATGTCTTAAGAGAACATCTATAAAACACGTAACGCTTGATGGGAAGGGAAAAAATGGACAAAAATAAAAATTTTGAAATTTTTGAAATTAAAAAAAAAAGTCAAAAATGAAAACAATAAAAATACCTTAATAGAAATACCTGAATAAGCGCGTTACGCAGTTCAAAAAGGAATTCATTTTCCTATCTCAATCCCATGTAAAATTCAGGCACTGAATCAGGCAATGAAATTTCTTCTGGTAGCTAGTACGCAGCTAAAAAGAAATCATAAACTGAAAGGGAAAAGAAAGTTCACTCGCTGTGAACACTGCTGAGAAGCAAAATGTCACTTGTTCTTGTACGGAATAATGAACACTGACATTATTCAGGTACTGAAAGTGTCAGGCAGTTGGTTGGTCGTCTCACACCCAGCGATGCCAGATTGGAAGACATTAGCCTACATTCGAAATATTTTCCACGTTATAGTTACCGGAGAAGTTACGTGAATATTTTCCACTATCGTTTTCTAGTAGATTCTACGTGATTGTCATTTATGTTCATCATGGCCTGGTGAGATGAATTATCCTTTGAAACTTATTCAGTAGATGCATGCATTTCATGTGAGTTTCACGTAGAATTCATCTACTGGTAAACGACGAATATGCATACCTGAGTGATTTATTACGCAACATATTTTGATAATTTCTAAAACCCGTGTTTAAACACGTGTTGTTTCAGTTGAATCCACTTTATTATTGACTTTTTATTACATGGTTATTCGTGACATTTCAATGGGGAGTGTTTAAATATTGCGTTCGTAAGACACATCTATTAATTACGTTAAACCACAACATCTCCTCTTTCCCTAAATTTAACAAAATTCATTCAATATCAAGTAGGTAATCTTTGAACTTAGTTGGAAATTTCATTTCTCTTCTTGAACGACGTGGCGTATCCATTTTGGAAATATCAGTAGTATTTGACGAGTGAGGAACTTGTTTAGGTATCGGTGTACGACTTGTGCTTGACTGCGTCATCGCCGAATATTCTTGGGTATCTGGAGTATAAAACTTTGGCGTTTTTTGGTTAGAATGTACCACTGTTCTAACGGGAGGTGAAAATGATTTGTCACTGACAACTTCGCGAGCTGCGTTTGGTGTTTGTTTTTCCGTGGCATCTGAAACCGACGAAGTAGGAAGACCCGATGCTGATGGCGTACTGGGGTCATTACGTAGCTTCAAATGACTGCGATCACGTCGATAACTTGTACCATTAACATCAACCACGTACGATCTACCACTTTGACGAAGTTCTACTACTGCAGGTGTCCATTGTTTGCAGGTTTGCGAATTGAGCTGTACATAAACGGGTGCTCCAACTTCCAAGTCTGGCAAACATTTAGTTTTCTTATCGTATTGTAGTTTGGATTTCTTTCTATTGTTTTCAATAGATTGAGAAACGTCTTCTATCACACAAGGCTTCAGATTTTCGGCGGAAGTAGGCAGGCCACTTCTTGTACTACGGGAAAATAAACGTTGCACTGGACTAGAGCCTATCCTGTTCGGTATATTGCGCCAATGCAGTAGCGCGTACCAGAAGTCAGTACCGGACTTCGTTCACTTTTTTAAGAGATTTTTAGCGATTTTTACAGCAGCCTCCACCTTTCCGTTAGCCTGCTGATGGTTTGGAGCGGGAGTTGAATGGCGGAAGTCCCAATCATTTGCAAACTGCTTCCATTCTCGACTTGTAAAATTTGTGCCATTGTCTGTTACAACAACTTGTGGTCGACCATGTCTAGAGAAATTCGTTTTGCAGATTGAGATACTCGATTTCGGAGTAAGGTCCTTTAGCAAATCCACCTCGAAAAAGTCTGAATAATGGTCCACTGATATAATGAACTTTCGGTTTTCACCACGGTATTCGGCAAAAAACACATCCATAGAAACGATTTGGAAAGGGTAGACAGGAATTGAATGCGTCTGCATTGGTGCAGGAGCTTGAGACGGAGCATATTTGGCACAAATCGCACATTCTTCCACCGCTTTACGTATCTGTGCACTCATACCTGGCCAAAAAACGTTAGCTCGGGCAAGTTTCAACGTTGCTTCAACGCCATTGTGGCTCACATGAGCTCTCTTGATTATTTCCTTACGCAAAAGGTATGGGATAACGATACGATCGTTACGAAACAGCATATCATCCTGCAGTGACAGCTCATTCCGGTATTTGAAGAAAATTTTAACACCTTCAGGAATTTGCGAAACGGATTTAGGCTAGCTGGATTGTACATAACACATGACTGTTTGTAACGTAGAATCCTCTGATGTTTTGTCGATTATTTCTTGAATGATATCCTCCGAAACCTCCAGAAATGATGTAAGTTGAATTTCTTCGACCTGGCGAAACACCTTACAGACTGTAGCCTTTCTGAACAGATCCGCTTTTGAACAATCAGGCAAAGGAGCGCGTGAAATGGCATCTGCCACGACATTTTCCTTACCCGTGATAAACTGAATTTGCAAGTTGTACCTTTGGAGATTTAACAACATGTGCTGTAATCTTCGAGGAGCCGATAATGAAGGTTTTCGAAAAATGTTCACCAATGGCTTGTGGTCCGTCTTCACCGTAACTGATGAGTTGCCGACAATCAACTGGTCGTATTTGACTCACGCAAAGAGAATCGCAAGTAGTTCTTTCTATATTTGCGCGTAATTTCTTTCGGTAGCTGTTAACGTTCTCGATGCATAACCGATTACACCTTTGCGTTGGAATACCGCTACGCCCAACCCCAAACAGCTGGCATCGCATTCCACTATTAAAGGTATATTGGGATCATAATACTGCAACGTTTTCACATCGGACACCAAGGCTTCAACACGACTGAACTCCTCTTCGTGTTCTGATGACCACACCCATTGATCCTTATCAGAAATTAGCCGTCGAAGCACAGTGAAACTTTCACTTAGATTTGGAAGGAAACGGCCTAAATAAGTAACCATACTTATGAAGCGATGTAGTTCTTTTCTTTTCGATGGCACTGGCAATTTTTTTATTGATTCTATTTTTGACTCATCCGGTTTCAGTCCTTGGTCTGTCAATACATGGCCATAAAACTTAACCATGGTTTGACATACGTTCAATTTTTTCCGATTTAGTTTGACCTCATTCTGTTCAAGCCGCATAAAAAGCTTCTCTAGCCGTTGATTGTGTTGTATGAGCGCTTCTTCCAATGTATCCCCGCAGCCAAACACTAAAATATCGTCTGCAATACACTCAATACCTTCCAAACCCTGTAGAACTTCATGTAATTCCATTTGGAAAATTTCCGGCGCTGGGCTTTTACCGAAGGGAAGTCTCGCCCAACGAAATCTTCCAAAGGGCGTCCAGAAAGTAGTTAGGCGACTGCTTTTTCACTCAGGACAACGTGCTAAAACCCCTAACTGGTATCCACCGTTGTGAACACTTTGGCTTTTCCTAGTGGAAAAGGAAGGATTTCGTATATTGTTGCAAACTGCAGATTCGGACGCTTAAGCGCCTGGTTCAGCCGGTTTGGATCAAGACATATTCTTAACGGAGCAGATTTGTCATGATTACGATATTGCTCACCCACTCGGTGTGCTTCGGCTCTTTTGTTATTATGCCATCCCTTTCAAGGTTTTCCAATTCCATCTTCAAAGCTGCCCGTAAAGCAATCGGCACTCGTCTGGGTGGTTGAACACATGGTGATACAGAGGTATCGACTTCAAGCGAGACCACACCAGGGAAACGTCCGTAACCCTTAAAAATGGACTTATGATTTTCGATAATTTCCATAGCACTTAATCTATACACGTTAAGCAGGTTAGGATGCTGTAGTCCACAAGTTGCAAAAGTTACCGAATTACAAAATTTGACAAATCCGAGTATCTTACTGGCGTTTGCTGACAGCAGAGGAATGTGATTTTCTTGCACCACCTGGAACACTAACTTGTATCGTTTGCCATTGCGTCGACAGCTAAAACGCGTTTCCCCCAAAACTTGAATTGAATTACCCTCAAAACTCTGCAAACGATACTTTGAAGGAGTAATCTCCTGCCTTTTAGCACCGCCCATTTGTTGCATGTACTCATAACCGATAATACTTGTGTTGGCCCCTGTGTCTATTTCACATTTCACTATTTTCCATTTTCCTTCAATCATCAACTCCAATGCAGCTAACACTCTCCCTCCTGATTCAGAATTGTCATAAATTTTTCTTATTTCTGCTTCTTCTTCGCTGCTATCGTTCATTTTCACTTTCGTCAGCTGACGATGAATAAGATTTTTCAAAATCACTGTTTTCATTTTTTAGCACTTTCACTGACTTCTTCTTTTTCTTATCTTTTGACCTTTCCGATTTGCAAACACGCTCAAAATGATTTTTACCTCCACATTTCTTGCACCGCTTCCCTAGAGCTGGGCAAACTCCTTTGGCGAACTGATGCCTGTCGCCGCAAAACTTGCAACGCGGAAGTTTCGATGATGCTTTGAGTCTGTGGATTTCTGCTTGAGAGTGTGCTGCACGAGCTTCCCCTATCTCCTGATCAAGACAGAGAGTAATAGCTTCAACCTCTGTGATGTTCTTTTTTGTCAACATTTTCTGACGGAGATGCGGCCACCTATTCGCTGTAACGATTTTGAACGTCACAAGCTCTGATGACAGCCGGTCGAGTTTAGCTAAACGTGCCAAATGCTTTAACCGTAGCACGAAATCTTCAATAGATTCCGCTGAATGTTGCTGTGACTCGAAAAAATCCAGCCTATCTATGTTAAGATTTCTTTCAATCACAACCTGTTCTTTAATTGCAGCGATTGCTACTGGCAAATCCACTTTTTGTTCTGCCGTGAGTTGAAAATTGCTGTATTTTTTTAATGCAGCTTGACCGATTACAGACATAAGCAAACTAACTTTTCTTGCATTGTCGTCTTTTGGCCACTTGTCGATTCCGATACTTTTACCATAATGTTCCCAGTTAGAAATAAAAAAATCAAAATTTTGTTCCATGTCGCCTTCCACTGATAGCGGCGGTGGAAGGGGAACGTAAGCCGGCGCCTGTATAGCAGGATTTGGAGCGGCGTTCATCCGCTGTATCTGCTGGAGCATTTGATCGAACACTGCTTTCTGGCTGTGCATACACTGGGTCTTTTTTTACGCGGGTTATTTTTATGAGGTTTTTTTATACGCGACTTTTTTTACGCGATTTTTTACAATAACGCGGATTATTTTTACGCGGTTTTTTAAAATAACGCGGATTATTTTTACGCGATTTGAAGATTATTTTTACGCGGTATTAAATATGTTTAGTATAAGTAAATCCAATAAAGTAAAAATCAATCGTATGGTTCATGACAATAAGATATTTTGTTTTATTAACCTAAATAATGCATATTTTCAATATATTTGCTGTTATTTTTAAAAAAAATAGGCAATTTCCGTTGATTCGGGAAGAAGGAACAAAACTACATTAATAATTGTATATCGAAACGAGTCAGGGTTGTTGCGATTAGCTTCCGATAAAGAAACGAAAGCCTAAACATGTGGCAAAATAAATATAAAAAAGTTGTTGTCACGTTCTTCAATGAATTTTCATTTTAGAAGCACTATAAACTCATTTTGTGTGTTTCGTTACCATTTTTATATTATTTTTCAAGTTTATATTTGCTTACGTGCCATTACTTCTAATCGGATCTTATTATTAAATGGAGTTTTTTTTACGCGATTTTCTAAAATAACGCGGTTTTTTATACGCGGATTTTTTCAACGCGGTACAACCAACCGCGTAAAAAAAGACCCCAGTGTATATATATGTATTCATCTGTTCTGCATCCATTTTGGTTGAATAAATGGGAAATTTCCAAAATCGAAACATAAATAACCGACACTTCTACGACGATACAATTTACCCGCTTACGCGCACTGTTCTCGTACGAATGAAACCGATTCTCCGTCGAAATTACTACGTGATTGCTATCAGATATCATACAGGTATGCAAATTCGTCATTTCGTAAATGAATAAAACAACATAAAAACTGATAAATATTACGACATTCCCGGGGATTGTTATTGTCCGCTGCAGCTGTTTTTCAGGTAACTCTTCCACCTTTGAACTGAAGCTGTGTGAAACCTGTAAGCTCAAGTCTCGAGGATTTTTCGAAAATTCACTTATTTGCAAGCCATTCAGAAATTCTGTTTTATGTTCAGAATCAGACAACAGCTTCGCCATTTTGATTTCTGGTTATTTTCGCACAGAGAATTCACGCGATACATCCTGTTTGACGTTGTCAAGTTCACGTAGATGGTACGTGATTAACCATGGTGTGCATGGGATTTTCACGTAGATGTTATGTTTGTCACATAAATCATGCAAAATGACAGAAAATGAACAAGTATAGGAACTTTCACGTAACAATAACGTGAAAAATATTTTGAGTGTATGATGAAGACATCCATTTTTGTGACGACAGCGTGAAGACATTGGAGAAAACAAGTGAAGACATTGAAAAATATGTGAACGACCCGAGTTTTGCATTAGTGCGTTAGTGGTGACTTTTATTTGCTCGACAGTTTTCGATTTGCCGGAAAGTTTTTTCAGCCTTCGGGCTTCGGGTACGAAGACATTTTTTCGCGGACATTGAAAACTTTTGAAAAAAAAAATACCTGGCATCCCTGCTCTCACACCAGATCGCGGTAAACAAGTGCGTTCAAGTGTTCTAGAAAAAAAGCAAAAATCATGCGCTCACTGACGTCAGATATCGTTACTGTGAAGTATTCTCTGCTGTCAAAATTCCGTTTGGTAAAAAGGGCAAAATTTCGTGAACCTCTTTTCTTTCCAACTGCGTACGACGCTATAGAAATGATTTCAAAAATTAAAAAAAAAATAAAAATAAATTTAATTTAAAAAAAAATTGAGAAATAAAATACGAATGAGTTGACAAATCAATGAACCTTGATCAAAATTTTCTTTACATTTGACTGCAATCACATCAGGAATAACTACAAGATATGTATATGGGTCATTCCATATACATGCCATATTCCATTGTACATGCCACTTGGATACGACCATCACAGATTTTGCTTAACGTTGAGAGAATTATTCATCTACTGTCCCAAATTTGGTGTCGATTGGAACACCCCCGCTCTGTGGCACCCCCCTGTTTGTTGTAAAGTCACGCATTTTTTGTTCATAATCTTTTTTTTCTTTTTCTTACAATTCATAGACGTAAAATGTCGAAAAAATACTAATAGACGATTTTTGTAGAAAATAAACCAAGGAATCCAGAAAAAATATAACTTTTAATCAGAAGTATTGCCAGATATATTATTTTCGAATTTGAAAACTAAATTTACATTTTTCGGCAAATGCAGCCATTTTTATTTTAAATTTGATAATTTCATCGTGTTCCTTGGAAAATTTCACATAAGAAACAACTATCGTTCCGGTGTAATATGAGCCAATCTCGAGATATAACATTTTTACGAAAAATTAATTACGAAATTTAAAACTATATTCGCAAAAATAATATATGATTCTGTGCCGAACACGCATCAGTACTGGACGTGTTTGGTGATCGGTCCGATAGAGTATAAAACAAAAGACGTGTGAACAAGTGTTGGCATTGTTTGCCTGGTCGAGTGAAATAAATCCGGGTTCAAGGTCGTTCCTTTGTGCAACTGTTTCGCATCGTGACTGCCAGCTGGTGCGTAAGCCGATTTGGCTGCTGGCTGGATTGTGCTACAGCAGTGGACGAGACACAAACGAGGAAAAAGAAGAAGCCATCAGTGTCAGCGAGTCGTATCGCTGTGTGGAGTGATCTCACACCTGGCTCGCTGCTGGTGGCTGTTTGGTGCTGCTGTATTGGTGCTGCTGGCTGTAACGGCTGCTACTTCGAACGATCGGACAACCAACCTTACTGGAAGGGAGAAATAAAAAGGTACGTGTTCTTGTCAGCGCTAGTGCGCTAAACATAGCGCGATGGATGTAGATCCCTCGCCTCCCGCGCCACCATCCCCGAACCCCTCTGACCCTTACCCTTCTGTTACCCCCTCCCCTGTTCATTCTTCAGTCCCCCCTCGCCCCAGGCTTTACCCAGACGGAGCCCAGGGCAGCTATACTGTTTATTTTCGGCCAAAGGCAGGACCGAAATCGAAAAAGTTGAACCTCTTGCAGATTTCTAAAGACCTGACGAAGGAGTACAAGGGCGTGACCGAAATTTCCAAGGTCCGGCCTAACAAGCTCCGTGTCGTGGTCGGTAACCTGAAAGAGGCCAACGATATAGCTTGCTCTGAGCTCTTCACACGCGAGTATCGCGTTTACATACCCGCACGAGACGTGGAGATCGACGGTGTCATAACCGATTCGAGTCTGTCCGTCGAGTGTATACTGCAAAGTGCCAAAGGGTGCTTTAAGAACAAAACGTGTCCCGAAGTAAAGGTGCTCGACTGCAAGCAATTGCGGTCAGCATCGATCATCGGTGGCAAAACAGTATACACTCCGTCAGACTCGTTTCGAGTTACGTTCGCCGGGTCTGCACTACCAAGCCACGTCTCGATCCACCGGGTTCGTCTCCCTGTGAGGCTCTACGTGCCCCGCGTCATGAACTGCCTGAATTGCAAGCAGTTAGGCCATACAGCCGCCTACTGCTGCAATAAGGCACGTTGTGGCAAGTGTGGGGAGTCTCATGCGGAAGATTCTTGCAGTGTTAACGCTGAAAAGTGTATTCACTGCGGAGAAAATCTGCATGAGCTCTCGACATGTGCGGTGTACATGCAGCGCAGGGATAAAATAAAACGGTCTCTCAAAGAGCGTTCAAAGCGTTCCTACGCTGACATGCTGAAGAAGACCGTTACCACTTCTCCCGTTACTTCGAACCCCTTCGATCTGTTGCCCTCTGAGGAAACCGATTCTGACGATTCACCAGCGGGAGCATCTTACGCCAATCCTGGGGAGTCTAGAAAGAGGAAAAGTGTTTCCTCTCCTAAACTTCCCAGAAAAGGTCCTAAGATTTCTCAAAGTGAAATGAAGGTTACAAACAAACCAAACAGTGCTGCGGAAAAACCGAAGCAAACTCCTCCTGGGCTGGCAAATTTAAAGTCCCAGAAGGAGTTCCCAGCACTGCCAGGAACATCTAAAACCCCAGTTGCTCCTTTTACACTCCCAGTTGATGAAACAAACTCTGGATTAGTGAAATTTTCTGACATTGTGGACTGGATTTTTGAAACTTTCAATGTACCCGATCCAATTAAAATTTTTCTTACAGCATTCCTCCCAACAGTTAGATCATTTTTGAAGCAGTTGACTGCCCAATGGCCTCTCCTTGCAGCGATTGTATCCTTCGATGCCTAATTCAACTGCGTATATGAAGGATTCTATCTCTGTCTTACAGTGGAATTGTAGAAGTATTTTACCAAAAATTGATTCGTTTAAAGTTTTGATAAATAAAAACAAATGCGATGCATTTTCCCTTTGTGAAACTTGGCTTACTTCAAATATTGATCTCAACTTCCATGATTTTAATATTATTCGCCTTGATCGAGACACCCCATATGGAGGAGTACTTTTAGGGATTAAAAAGTGCTATTCTTTCTATCGTATTAACCTCCCCTCGATTCCAGGCATCGAAGTTGTCGCATGTCAAATGACAATACAAGGTAAAGAGCTTTGTATTGCCTCAATATATATACCCCCCAGAGCACAGGTTGGGCAACGGCTGCTCTTTGATTTAATAGAACTTCTTCCCTCGCCACGTTTGATTTTGGGAGACTTCAACTCTCATGGCGTGGCTTGGGGTTCCCCATACAATGATAACCGCTCCTCTTTAATCTATAACCTTTGCGATGACTTCGACATGACTATTTTAAACAACGGTGAAATGACACGTATCCCGAAACCTCCAGCGCGCCCAAGCGCTTTGGATCTATCCTTATGTTCGACGTCGCTACGGTTGGATTGCACATGGAAGGTAATCCTCGATCCTCACGGTAGCGACCATCTGCCTATTCTTATTTCAATTACTAACGGGTCAACTCGCATGCGACCAATTGACATTCCGTATGACCTCACACGAAATGTCGATTGGAAGTTATACGAGGAAATGATTTCAAAAGCGGTCGAGTCGATTCAACATCATTCACCACTTGAAGAATACAACCTCCTCGCGGGCTTGATTCTCGACGCCGCGTTGCAAGCCCAAACGAAGAAATATCCCGGCGTAACGATCAAAAAACGGCCTCCCACTCCGTGGTGGGACCAAGAGTGCTCCGATGTCTACACGCAAAGATCCGACGCGTTTAAGGCCTACCAGACGGGAGGTATACCTGGCGACTATTTACGGTATTCGGAGCTTGATACCAAGCTTAAAAGCTTGGCTAAAGCAAAGAAACGTGGATATTGGCGTCGGTTCGTGAACGAGACGTCGAGGGAGACATCGATGAGCACTCTTTGGAACACAGCCCGAAGAATGCGGAATCGCGTAACGGTCAACGAAAGCGAGGAGTCTTCAAGTAGGTGGATATTTGATTTTGCCAGGAAAGTATGTCCGGACTCTGTTCCTGAGCAAAATATTGTTCGCGATGCGTCTCCGGGCCACGACGCGATAGAATCACCTTTTACGATGGCAGAACTTTCAGTTGCCCTCCTGTCCTGTAACAATAACGCGCCTGGATTAGATAGAATCAAATTCAACTTGTTGAAGAATCTACCCGGCAATGCCAAGAGGCGCTTGTTGAACTTGTTCAATAAGTTCCTGGAGCAAAACATTGTACCGCAGGATTGGAGGCAAGTGAAGGTGATCGCCATCCAAAAACCAGGGAAACCAGCTTCCAATCACAACTCTTATAGGCCGATTGCAATGCTATCCTGTATCCGGAAATTGATGGAAAAAATGATACTCCGTCGTTTAGACCACTGGGTCGAATCAAATGGTCTACTATCAGAAACTCAATTTGGCTTCCGCCGTGCCAAAGTGACGAATGATTGTCTTGCGTTGCTTTCAACAGATATTCAGCTGGCGTATGCTCGTAAAGAACAAATGGCGTCTGCGTTCTTGGACATTAAGGGGGCTTTTGATTCCGTTTCTATTGACATTCTTTCGGGTAAACTTCACCGACAAGGATTTTCTCCAATTTTGAACAATTTTTTGCACAACTTGTTGTCCGAAAAGCACATGCATTTTACGCATGGCGATTTGGCAACTTTTCGCATTAGCTACATGGGTCTTCCCCAGGGCTCATGTTTAAGCCCCCTTCTTTACAACTTTTATGTAAATGACATCGACGAATGTCTGGAAAATTCATGCACGATAAGACAACTTGCAGACGACAGTGTAATCTCTGTTACAGGAGCCAAAGCTGCCGATTTGCAAGGACCATTGCAAGATACCTTGGACAATTTGTCTGCTTGGGCTTTACAGCTAGGTATCGAATTCTCTCCGGAGAAGACTGAGATAGTAGTTTTTTCTAGGAAGCATGAACCTGCTCAGCTTCAAACACAATTAATGGGTAAAACGATTTCTCAGGTTTTGGTACACAAATATCTTGGTGTCTGGTTCGACTCTAAAGGCACCTGGGGTTGTCACGTGAGGTATCTGATGAAAAAATGTCAACAAAGAGTGAATTTTCTTCGTACAATAACCGGACAATGGTGGGGAGCCCATCCAGGAGACCTTATAAGGCTTTACCAAACAACGATATTGTCTGTTATTGAATACGGGTGTTTCTGCTTCCGCTCCGCAGCAAACACACATTTGATCAAACTGGAGCGAATACAATATCGTTGTTTGCGTATCGCCTTAGGTTGCATGCAGTCGACCCATACGATGAGTTTGGAGGTTTTAGCTGGAGTACTACCATTGAAAAACCGCTTCTGGAGCCTGTCTTCTCGTATTCTAATCAAATGTGAGGTCTTGAACCGTCCCGTGATTGAAAATTTTGAAAGGTTAATCGAACTTAATTCTCAAACCCGTTTTATGACATTGTATTTCAATCACATGTCCCAAAATATTAACCCTTCTTCGAATATTCCAAATCGTGTCGACTTATCAAATACTTCTGATTCTACTGTGTTTTTCGATACATCCATGATAGAAGAAACTCGTGGAATCCCGGATCATTTACGCGTGCAGCAGATCCCTAAAATTTTTTCCAATAAATATCGAAACATCAACTGCGACAATATGTACTACACTGACGGATCACTTCTTGATGGGTCCACTGGCTTCGGTATCTTCAATAACAATTTAACCGTCTCCCATAAGCTCGATAATCCTGCTTCTGTTTACGTCGCAGAATTAGCTGCAATTCAGTACACCCTAGGGATTATCGAAAAAATGCCCACGGACCATTATTTCATCTTTACGGACAGTCTCAGTTCCATTGAGGCTCTCCGATCGATGAAAGATGTTAAGCACTCTCCGTATTTCCTGGGGAAAATACGGGAACATCTGAGTGCTTTATCCGAAAAATCTACTCAGATTACCTTAGCGTGGGTCCCTTCTCACTGCTCGATACCGGGTAATGAGAAAGCGGACTCTTTGGCTAAGGTGGGCGCAACAAACGGTGATATTTATGAAAGACCAATTGCCTTTAATGAATTTTTCGCACTTGTACGTCAGAATACGATCATCAGTTGGCAAAATGCTTGGACCAGAGGGGAATTGGGAAGGTGGTTACATTCCATAATCCCCAAAGTATCGACGAACCCGTGGTTCAAGGGGTTGGATGTAGGTCGGGATTTCATTTGCGTGATGTCCCGGCTTATGTCCAATCACTATAGATTTGACGCGCTCCTCCGTCGTGTTGGGCTCGGGGAAAGTGGTATCTGTGCCTGTGGTGAAGGTTATCACGACATAGAGCATGTGGTTTGGTCATGCCCTGTACACCGTGACGCCAGGTCTAAATTAATAGCTTCCCTGCAGGCCGAGGGTAGACAGCCGGCTGTTCCTGTTCGTGATGTCTTGGCGAGCCGTGACCTATCCTACATGTCCCTTATATACGTTTTCCTGAAATCCATCCACGCCCCAGTCTAGTCCCGTTCCCCTCCGTCTACACCCAACAAAACGACAAGAACACGTTTGAACCTTAAGCACAAAACCAGCAACCAGACCCCGCACAACAGAACCAGGACCCAAGGACTACGAGCCTCTGTCCCAACTCACGACATCGTGGCTCAGCAGAACGAATCCATACATGCCATTCGACGATTATCAGACGACCATTGAACAACAAAACACTGATTGGAAATCCCATGCTAGTTTTAAGTTAGACTTAATTTCAGCTCGTAGTCGGCAGCGAGGATAAAAAAATTTGCTTTAGTTTTTAAGTCATCAGATATAATTGGCGCCGTTAAACATTAAATTGTATTTGTGCCGTGTCAAATAAATGTTATGTGAAGAAAAAAAAAAAAAAATACTATATCTCCAGATTGGCTCATAATACCACGGGATGATGAGTGTTTCTCACGTAAAATTTTTCGAGAAATATGATGAAACTATCAAATTTAAAATAAAATTAGCTGCATTTGCCGAAAAATGTAAATTTAGTATGAAAATACGGAAATAATCTATCTGGTAACACTTCCGGTCAAAAACAATATTTTTTCTGGATTCCTTGGTTTATTTTCTTAAAAATTCACCTATTACTATTTTTCGGGTGTCTTACGTCTATAAATTGTAAAAAAAATAACGAAATTTACAACTTTTTTCTTAAAAATGTTATATCTCGAAACTGGCTCATATTTCCTCGGGATGATTGTTGTTTTATATGTTAAAATTTCAAAGGAACACGATGAAATTATCAAATTTAAAATAAAATGGCGCATTTGCTGAAAAATGTAAATTTATTTTTCAAATACAAAAATAATTTATCTGGCAACACTTCATGTCAAAAGTTATATTTTTTCTGGACTCCTTGGTTTATTTTCTTCAAAAATCATCTGTCAGTATTTTTCGGACATCTTATGTCTATGAATTGTAAGAAAAAGAAAAAACAGATTTTGAACACAAAATGCGTGACTTTACAACAAACAGGGGGGTCCCACAGAGCGGGAGGTGTTCCAATCGACACCAAATTTGGGACAGTAGATGAATAATTCTCCCAACGTTGAGCAAAATCTGTGATGGTCGTATCCAAGTTTGTGCTTTTTCGTGGTCACTTCGTATGGAATGACCCATATATATATATATATATATATATATATATATATATATATATATATATATTTGTAAGAAATACATTTTCTGACTTTTCGGGGGATGAATCAAAAATAAAAAACTTCTTATTTTTCTAGTTCTATAATTCAGTCCGACCTGTAGTTCTGAGCTACTAGCTCGCTTGCCAATAAAACTTTTATATTGCGAAATCGCGTTCATTGTTTCCTTGCTGAGTCTGTTACAAAGTTTAGTTTAATCTTTTCTAGCCATTTGAAAAATCTGACCTTGTACAATTGGCAACAATGGTTTGACGAGTTCGAGTTGATGCATAAAAATTACATGGATATGAAAGAAGCTTCAATTGACATAGGGGAACTGGTCCATTATTCATCTCAGCCCATGTATTCATCTCATTCAACATGTAAACACAATTGAAAACAGGAAAAATCGCATATTTTCTTCTTAAACTAATCTGCTAACCCATGGAATGGATTCTTCGTAGTTCACTTTAGATTCCTCATAAAGTATAATCCCCAAAAACTCACTTAAAAGCATTAAATTTGATATTATAGTCGGGCATCTGCACTCGAAAACTCATTTAATTCAATCACCTACCTCAGAAAACAAAATCCGCGCATTGTTCTACACGGCTACAACGGGACTCGTTCGGCAGCCAACCAAAGTTTTTTTCATCCTAGCGGACCACTTTTTATTTTATTCACTAAACAAAATCACTCACTACACTAAGAATACTTTTATCTTTGAAATGTTTACCTAAAATTTCCAAAAACAAGCTTGAATTAGCAGAAATATATGGGATGAAGTTCTACAAATCCTAAATTTCAACTGTATGTATTTTCATCTGTTTTCACGGCGTTGAAGAAAATCAAAAGTTGCCAAATCAGTTTCTGTTAATACGAAAAAATCATATTGAAAATGTTGAATTATTCCGACATAATTGACATAAATCTGCACTGTAGTGGTTACCTAGGTTACCAATTTAGCACGTAAACAACTACAGCGGATATCTAGGTAACACACTACGACGGGCTGCGGCTACGTTTATTTATGATAATGTGATTCATTTATGATTAACAGTGTGATGAATATGGGGGCGTCGTGAGATGAATATTTTGAGCAGTAATTCAAGTTTTGAGAAGGATATGGAAGCGTTGTTTGGAATGGTTTGTTTTACAAATTTCAGAAAAAAATTTACTCAATATACAATGCTGAACGATTCCAACGTTAGCATATTTAGTTTGTTTGTTCAATGATTTCGTGAGAATTTGGTGTTTAATCCGTGCATTTTTCGTGGATATCGGTTTACTTACAACCGCTTGTTCGGACTTAACTAAGGGAGAGAAACTCTGTTTGAGTAGACCTAGTAAACTAGTAGATCGGTTGTTTGTGTGCGAGAGGCTGCCGCTTTCGACGACGGGTCAGCGGCTGGCTCGGACTGCGGAAACCACGACGGCTTTGTGTCGCCTCGTTTCCTTGCCCTCGATTATGCATCTTCACCGCATAACCCTTTCCGACCGGGCCCATAGATTTGCGTAGGTGGAAGGTGACTTATACAAAATCTTCTCTCTCGCTTTTTAAACGTCCTATTCATTGTTTTATTTCTCACAAAGCTAGTGTCAACATCGCAGCTGCTACGAAAAATAAAAAACCGGAACAAGGAAGTGTTTTATGTAGGAATTGCTTCGAATTACTCTACCGTCTTTTGACGCACTTCTACATTTACTAGGGACAACAAAGTTTACTAGAATTGCTAAGACGCTATAATCTTTTTAGGGCAGCTTTTTTCGCTTTTCTCGACCAGTGTCATTATTGTATCGGTTACAGTGCATGCGAAAATCACAAAAAGTTGAGTTGGGTTAAAATATACCACATACAGGACCTGGAATAATAAGTATGGAAATTGATATGAAAATCATAAAAATATGGTAGTAGTATGGGCAGAATACTGCTCGAGCACGGCGGATAAGTTCTTGCACGAGAAGACTATTCAACGGGAATTTTTGTTATAGGTATACGTTTTAGAATGAAAATCGTAAAAGCGATGATTTGGGATAAATTATACCACTCTCAACACCAAAAATTCAAATAATTTCTCACTATTATCTCACTGGTATCTTCGTAAAAATTAACATAAAATCACCATTAATATAATATAAAGCACTAGTCGATATCGAATAATATGAGTATCGTTGGTTGAAGTATTGTGTTTTGTACAGAATATGAAAGGATTTGCTTACGGTGACTGCCTTGCCCGTGGTTTCCCTATGCCTATATACCCTTCCAGGGCTATTATATTATTTCGCGTCTAAAAAATTCTTTCCCCCGCGTGAAAATTTTCTAAGCCCAATACCTGAGCGAAGTTTCATTCAAATTAAAAATGGTTGATTAAATATTTACGGGTTTTTAGATCATCCTGGCTGGAAACGCTCAGCTTACTCTAGTATACCGAGCCTCCTTCCTCCTGCTGACATCGCCAATTACTAATCCCTGGAGGGTTTTCATAAACATTCCGTTGGCCAGTTTGGTTTCAAGAGGGACTTATTTTGTCAAGAGGAAGGAGTTATACAGAATCTCGTCTCTCCGACCTCGCTAATCACAATTCTCTGGAAAGGTGTAATTATTCCTCTGGTCTATTTTATTATAAGAAGAGTTCATTTTGTCAAGAAAAATAAGTCCCTTCATTCCTCCTGCCTATGATACCGCAATTACAATTCTTTGAATCCTAGAAGAAGCTGGACACAAAAAAATCAATTGTTTCTGAATAAACAATTAAATGTCTGTTGAACCGTGGGTTAGTACTTTCGATACTATAATAAAACTAATATCTTCTAGTTTAGTATTGGAGGAGCTGTTGCATGAGAATTTTCCCATTGGGAACCTCAAACTGGGTGCGGAATCATGAAATTATAATTTTGAGAGACATCATAAATCTTATTTGGACCTTCGTTTAGGACAATTCACATTTTTGAACTGTAATGATTTGAAAGTTTGTTTACCAATTGTTCACACGGACGTCATTTACCACCTATTACTTTTACAGGAATGATTTATGGATATTAAAGGATGCCAACTCAACAAAAAGCGGCAAGAAGAGATGTCGAAAACGATGTCTCAATTCGTACAGCAACAATTTATTATAAGATCCCCAGGAACACACTAAAGAGACGGATTCAATCAGCAGAAATTCCTAAGCAAATGGGACTAATAAATCTTTTCTTCCATCGGAAGCAGAAACAAGCATTGGTCCAGCACCTCCTTGAGTGACGGTTTTATGGTGTAACACAGTCAGCTGCAAGGAATCAATTGAAACATCCTTTTACCCAAAATTTGATACCCGACGTCCTAATTTTGATTAAAGTTTCATAATCAAATTAAGAACTAATTAGTTTATAACGGTTTTGAAACAGATTGATCTCTCATATCGGAGTTTAAAAGTGTTTTTCGAAGTAAATACTGATTTTTGTTCGCGGGATTCAGGTTGAGAGTCTGGCACGGCGTACTTGGATGAACAGGTTTTTTACTCGAAGTTGACTCTGCCGCACGGGTTTGTGGTTTTAATAAATTTTTCGTGTATTCGAAGCATGCATTTTTAATGTAAAGGAATCACAGTGGGTTTAAAAAGACCAAACAATTATCGGTTCAAATATTTATTTAATGTTTATAGGTTCCACATGTGGTCCCCGTGGCCCTGTGGTTAGCGATGTCGGTCGGCTAGCTCTCCCTCACGGTTGTGATATCGGGTTAGATTCTCAATCGAGTCGAGGATCTTTTTGAGCTGAAATTTTCTCGACTCAGCACTGAGGCATGGTGTATCGTTGTACTTATCCTACACATGCGAAATGTGCCAAAAACAATATCGATAACCAACTCTCTCAACTAATCTAGTTGATCGAGACCGATATTAGCCCCCAGGCTGAGCGTGCGATATTGTTTATTTAGGTTCCACAAAAAAAAAAAAAACAGACGCAGCAGTAAAGAATAGAATCGAGTGGGATCAGTCTGGTTTGCTACAACACGACAACAACTTTCACCATTTATGATTTTCCCACGAGTTCGACTGCATGATGGATTGAAACAAAGAACGAAATTTATATGTAACTCTACACACAAAAGTTTCACAAGTTTTGATCTAGTTTCGCATTTTACGAAAAAAAGTAACTATATGTGTATACAAAACAAACGTAATAGCTGAAACACTTTTGTTATTCAAGTCTCAAACTTAATCAAAAATTGTGGTAAACCGCACAATATTGATGTGGTTTCGTACCATCCAACATTGGGGTGTACTGTATATATGACAGGCGGAACCTTTTGCGATTGGTTTTGTCATGTTTTGGTATTTGTTGAATCATCAAAAGTTAATCAAGCGTTGCTCATGATCGATGGGCGCAGCAGCCATTCTAAAAATGTAGCGTTAACTGAAAGGGCACGTTTTACTTCGGGAACCATTTTGATATTACTGCCACACTACAGGCACAAGCTTCAATCGTTGGATGTTACTTTTCTGGGAATCTTTATAGGAAAGCTAACTCTGCGGATGATTGACTGCATCAACATAGAGAAAAGTCTATTGGAAAATATTATGGAGTCGCATTCCTTAAGGTCGCTAACATAAGTATCGGATTTTGTGGGTTTGCGGCGTTTACAATTAACCCATGTACTGTTTTTAAGAATTATTGAATAGCATCAGCTAAAGTACCGAAAGTGCAAAATGTAGATGATTTATCGGCTTCTGCTTGATTCATCAATAGAAGGCAATCTTGCCTTATAGTTCACTCGAAGTCTCATCAGCAAAAGTTTTTGCTCTTATCAAGATCAGTGGACCAAGACGAACAATCCGCAAGCGTAAATGTGAGACGGCTACTGTTATCACCACGGAAGATTACTGTCAAGGATTAGCTGCCGCCAAGACTGTGAAGGACATCTAGATGATAGAGAAAAAAGAAACAAAAAAGAAGTGCTAAAAGCTAGAACAGTTTCCGGAAGATGTTATCGTTGATATGTGTGGAAGATGCCTGACTGATTCCGAAACTGGGTCTAGTTGATATAAATGCCTGAAGTGCATCATCTTGACAGGACACAAATAATATTTGCCGAGATTGCAACTTACTGGGCCTTTTTTCCACAAACACTGAGAGTAGGCTTATTTATGTCCTCCGTGGTAAAAAGTATTCCTTGATTTCATTTGTTTTATGATATATTTCGGCCAGCTTGTTCACGTACCAAAAATTCCGGGAGACGAATTCTCTTGATTTTGGGATTGGAATTTTCGAAATGTCAACAAAACAAGATTGGAACTCATATGATTAACATATTATGATAGACAAAGTTTTATGACCGGAGTTGCTTCTGTAAATGGTTATTTTTCATTAAACTAAAATTGCAGTTGGAGAAACTAAGTGCAAGTGATTGTGTAAAGAATGAAAAACCCTACACCACACATATATATTAATAAATGTTGTTAGGTACAGCGAGCTTTCTGCAACCATCCGCCGCGCCAAGAGATTTCGGTTTTGTTTGTCAACAACTTACCCGCCGTCCGCGTCCGCATCAAGCCGCCCGAGATGCGGAACCCTTGTGTGCTTTATTAAGATGGAAAGTAGAAAGATTTATTCAACGATTCTTCTTTCTTTTGAAACGAAGTACACTCGTAATGTACAGTAAACCCCCGGCTGAATAGCGAGGAATGGAACGCTTCCGTCGCTCCAGTTGGAAGGCTTAGCTACTGCCAACCGTGAAGGCAAAGTTGAACAGGTTCGAAATTCGTTTGTGTCGATTCGAGGTTAAAGGAATTTTTTCATTTCTACTTTCCTGTGGCGCCCGGAACTAATCAGAGGTTAAGTTTCGAAATGGGCGGCGAGGAATTCCCGTACGCTTTTATATTTCTCCACCCAACATCGAAAGCGAAAACATGTTGAAAGACCTGATTTGAATGCTATCGGTAAGTACATGAAAGCTCCCTTTGGTTTAAGAGCATAAATAACGAACGTGACATAAAGAGTTTAAAACGATAAGTTTTTGATCGGTACAGTGGACATTTCACGAACTACTTATTTCGAATCGGTGCTCTGTGCAAAAACCCTCACATCCCTAAGGATCCGAACTTTTGTACTACAACATCGTTGATGGCACCGCTTGTATGGATAAGTATTTGGAAACTGAAAATCTATTATAAAAGAAACTGACTGTGTCATCATGTAAACATTCCTAGCGTGTGTGTGTGTCTTTGAAAACTGCTCTATTTCTTCAGTGTTATTCAAACATCATGCTGCAGAGGTATTCCAGCTAATCCGTTTATAACTGACTTAGGCAGGAGGAAACTTTCACAGAAGGCACGTGATTGTCACACAATAACCACAGACAATATGCGGAGAAGCATAAATCAAACAATTTTGTTCACTTTTGCGAGTACAATGAGGCTTGGCACTTGAGATTTTTCCACGTAAGACGACGTCTTTGTTCACTATATCGGGGAATGTTTTGTGAAGTCGAAAATGGATCCGTCACGAAATTACAAAAGATTTTGAACGGTAATAGCGTTTTCAAATTTAGAAAATCTATACCGAGCGTCTTAGCAGAGTGATTGAGAAATCAAAGAAATAGTTATCGGTTTCCGTTATACTCTACTAAATTTTTTGGAAATAAATATTGAAATTCAGTCCGCAAATATATATTTCGACTGTGACTTACAGTCTTCCTCAGTGCTTATGTGGACTGGTAAAGAGCAAAGCGTAAATCCTGTTTTTTATTTGTAGTAGGTAAAAATGGAAATTTAGCACTCTTAAATGGAGTTAGGTAGGGGATTATGCGTTCGATTGTTTACCGTACCATGTCTGGGGTTTTTGGGGAGCAGATTGAATAGCCATGAGGAGTGATTACCTGCGTCTTTGTTGAGAAGCGTGCATGAGTGTTGTTTATAAATAATTTCCATAAATTATTAACGGGGCGGAGGAGGTGAATGTTATCCGAAGTTAGTGGATGTTCCTCGTTTAAAATATGTTCAGCCACTTTTGATTTGAAAAGGTGTGGTGGGGCATTTTTTGAAACTTTACTTGCTTTTGTCACTTCTGCGAAATGTTCTTTGAAATGTTCGTTCGAAATGTTCGTATCCCTATTTTGTTCGTATTCCAATTTTGTTTTGAGTTGGGTATTTCTACTAGTGTAGACAATATCCATCCCAAATTTTCTTAATTTTGAACGAAGTGGGCGTGTCAAGTTAACGTCATATTCAACGGCTACCCTTTTCAGATCTTCTGTTATTGGGGTGAGTGTTGTAAAAGATCTCCGAATTTGCGCACGCTTCTTTTTATCAACAATGGCTTGGATGATACTTTCATTGTAGCCATTAAGTTTAGCAATTTCGAAAATATATTCCAGTTCCTTTTGCTTGGCTACTTCACTTAGAGGTAAAGTTTCCATGCGGTGGATCATATGATGGATTGATTTCTCAATCACTCTGCTAAGACGCTCGGTATGGATTTTCTAAATTTGACAATGGTATCCAAGCCAAATAGATTTTTAAAGTTCAAAAAGAGCATTGCGGGTATCCACAAATCTATTTCCTTTCTTAAAAATTGTTTGAAATATCATGTCACTCCCACGAGTCATAGAGTAAAAGTTAAAAGTCCTATAGCCCCCTCCATTATGAAACATATGGAACGGGAGTGTTTGAAAAGTAGCATCAAGTTTCTTTATAGTAAACTTAGCTCCACAACTCTGGAAAGTTATTCACTTAATTTAAAACTTGCAAAAGAATTTCCTTTTAAATTCCAAAATTTTCTAACTAAAGTTAAAGTAGCCGAAATATGTGAAGGGGAAAGAAAACGAAAATTGGGATTGAAAAAGTTAAATCAACTGCTTCTACGAAATAACAGTAGTAGAAAGACAGCCAAAGTACACCTTATTGACGACTTTGTGGTCAATAGGTCTTCGTACGAGTTTTCACAACCCCAGCAAAATCTTTTAAATATGGGCCTAAACTTCGCAATTCCTTCACGACCCAAAATTCAACAATCGATCATCGATATAGAAGCTGGGATGGACAGTTGTAAACTATCCACAGAACAAACTGGTGAAGTACGCCAAATTTTTTCAAAAATTACTAATACACTGCCACGTCATGGAAATTCGTCTGATATAAAGACAGTTGAGGAATTACGTAAAAAATCTGTTTTCTATTTAAAAGCAGATAAGGGGAACAAAACCGTCATCATGGACAAGTCTGACTATGATGAATAATAACCCAAAAAATTGATAAAGGTCCATATTGGCAACAGCGACTTAATCCTCTTGTTGATATGGTAAAACGTGTCGAAAATACAATAAAAGAATGCAAACCCGTTTTGGGTAATGCGTTACAAAATCTTCGTGTTTCAAATCCAGTTCTTCCAAGAATAAAGGGTCTCTCCAAAATTCACAAACCTGGAAATGAATTGAGAGAAATTATCTCAGCGGTAGGGGGTCCCACAGAAAAATTGGCTAAATGGCTGGTAAAAGAATTTCAAGCCATGCCCAAGAAATTTCCAAGTCGATCAGTAAAGAGCACCGGAGATTTCGTTGAAAATTTAAGATCCTCGGGTAACATCCAATCTGATGAGATAATGGTTTCATTTGACGTTACGGCCTTATTTCCTAGCGTTCCAGTGAATGAAACCTTAAACCTTTTAGAGGACTGGCTCCTTTCCCAATATTCTGATAATACTTGGAAAAAGAAAGTTGACAGTTTGTTGAAACTTTCACGCCTTTGCATGAAAGAAAACTACTTCACATTTCGTGGTAAATTTTACAAAAAGACTAAAGGAGCACCAATGGGGAATCCTCTTTCTCCCTTTCTATGTGAGCTCTTCATGGCAAATATAGAAAGTATATTAGAGAAGAGGAACATCTTACCGATTCGATGGTGGAGGTATGTGGATGAAATTTTTTGTATTTTGAAAAGGGCGGATCTTGAAACTTTTTGACGTTGGACTAACGTCTATATCGAAGTTAGGCACCTGAATTTGAAAATCTAGTAATTCAACTAGGGAAAACCAGGAAAAAGTGGTCAGGTTTTGAGCGCTTATATATCAGTCATTTCTTTTCAGAATTTCGAGGTTTTGGCATCAACCGATCAGAAATTCTTTTACGGTTGAATTTATGTAACAAAAATAACCTATTGTTCGAGATACACTATTGAAAAATTGATAAATCACATCGATTGTCTAAATCATACCGAGCAACCAATCACCACCTCTCTTCACAAGCACAGTCGACACTAACGGATACAACCGATCTGACTTTGCAAACAGTCTCGCAGCTTTCAACCAATAACGAGCTCGCTTTCGGTAGCTGCAACAGGTGTTTCAACACCATTTTAAAATGCTTCTTTTATCATTACCACTGAACAGATTCTAAACAGGAATGGCTTGATTGAAAGGGGAAATATTGCGCAAGATTGTCATATACTAATTTAAATATGTTTTCGATACCAAACTAGCTAAAAGTTGTGTTAAAAGTCGTGCACATTCAACCAACCACAAGCTCGCTTCCCCTTTGCTCGCGAATAGATTTTTGCTTTGGGCTATATAATAACCTGCGTCGTCTCATAGTAGTCATCAGTCAACAAGTGGAAGGCCACTAGAACGGTCTTGAATAATCAGCAGCGGTGGCTGATTCCAGTGGCGAAACTGAGCTGCGGCAGAACCAGAGCGGTGGTATCAGGCAGCAGCGGCGGAGGTGGGCAGCTGCATTTCTTCATTCTGTTCGATAGCTAGAGCTGTTGCGTGTGTATGGCTAGCTATAGCGTGTGTAAGATATAGCATGTGTAGCATATTATGGCTATAGCGTGTATATCTTCAGCGTGTGTACGGATAGTTATAGCGTGTGTGGATAGCTGCTGCGTGTGTAATGATTACTTATGGCGTATGTATGGATAGTAAAAGCACATGGTTGGATAGCTTATGCGTGTTTATAGATAGTTGTATCGGATGTATGGATAGGAATAGCGTGTGTATGGATAACTTTAGCATGTTTGTATAAAAAACTATAGCTACAGCGTGTGTATGAATAGTTTTAACGTGTGTATAGATAGTTATAGCATGTGTGTGGATAACTATAGCGGGTGTTTATCGAAGATTATTATTATCATTGAAAATATTAAAATGTCTTAACGAACACAGTTGTGAATTTGATTTTACAGCAGCGTTTTAACTTCTTCAGCCAGTCTTAATTCATCGAGGAAAAATTACTACCTATGAATGATCAACACTTATTTACTAGAAATTTGATTTAGATCAAAACGGGTTCTTTTGAGTATCATAAATTATTGGTAAAAAGGTTGCAAGTTTTCTCAAAAAGCATTCATTAAATTTTCATTTTTGTTTCTCGGTCCGCGGTTTTGATTTTGTTTCTCGCACACAGAGAAAGAAACAAACTCAAACTTGTCGCTATCGTGAAAAATAACAAAACAATTAGAAATGCTCTAAATCACAATTGAAGAAGTTAAGATATTTTCCTGGTACTCGCCAAAACCTTGATAACAACTACCGAAAAACGTGTAATTGAGCTCTTGCCGTATTAAGTTATTGAAATAAACGTATTCTTTGTTTAAATACATGAAGTTATATGCTGGGCTGGAGCTAACCGGGCATGAGTTTTATCAATTTAATGTCAAACAATTTTTAAATTTAAAATTTTCGTTTGAATCGTTCTGGGCTCCAATTTCAGATAGTTTCGTTAAGTTTGCTTTTTGCTTAGATAGGAATATTTTACCAATTCGCTCAATTAAATGATTGTCTTGCTGGTGCAGCTACGAACAAAGGTTTGATTCGAATATGTATGAAATGACAGCGATTAAATAAAAGATATCCATTCTTTTAGTAGGGTAGGAAACATATTCTAAGCAGCTTTAGGAACCGCCTGTGTATTCAGACGAAATACTCGAAATGTGCTGGGTGAAACTCAAACAGTAGTATATCTGGATTGTAAAACTAAGTTAGCACACTTTGACAAGCATCAATCAAAGTTACCAATCGAGGGACACTATTCCAATCACCCCGAACCTATTTTAAGCAGTTTCCATCTGTTTTGCAGGCGTTTTTTTTCAGCACCTGAAGTGGCTCCTGAATGGCTGCAATATAGGTCGATTTGTTTCAATTGCAATTGTTCACAGATTTCTTTGTGATTAACGGTATTTCTTATGTTCGTAAGACAGCTAGACAATCAAAGTTTTCGTTTCCATCATTGAAATTGTCGATAGTGGTCGAAATGCAAACTCCTGCCTGTTTTCTTCGACTGATTAAAATAGGTGCTACTGCTTAAGCCGTTCCCTACCCTATATATTATTTTTTATAACGTTTTAACGTCTCAGCATTCAGAAATGCACTAGATAAAATTGCAGCAAATACTAGAGTTGCAATTCTCTCTATTATTTGTTTTAATGGGAAATAAGAATACCGTAGTCCAACGTCATGCGGTCGTGTCTTGAATACCACCAATACCATTTTTTCATATCCCTTAATAATACCCATAAAAATATAAACTTCACAATTGAAAAAGAACTTAGCAACAGACTCCCTTTGTTGGACGTCGTTGTAGTCAAAAAGTCTACGGACTTGGAATTTGAAATTTATCGGAAACCCACGAATACAAAACGGGTAATACCTAACACTTCAAACCATCCCTTCCAGCATAAAATGGCATCCTCCCATCATATGATCCACCGCATGGGAACTTTACCTCTAAGTGAAGTAGCCAAGCAAAAGGAACTGGAATATATTTTCGAAATTGCTAAACTTAATGGCTACAATGAAAGTATCATTCAAGCCATTGTTGATAAAAAGAAGCGTGCTCAAATTCGGAAATCTTTTACAACACTCACCCCAATAACAGAAGATCTGAAAAGGGTAGCCGTTGAATATGACGTTAACTTGACACGCCCACTTCGTTCAAAATTTAGGAAATTTGGGATAGATATTGTCTACACTAGTAGAAATACCCAACTCAAAACAAAATTGGGGTCTACCAAAGACCCTATTGATACCCTGAACAAAGCTGGAATTTATAAAATTGCATGCAGTCACTGTGACATGGTTTACATTGGACAAACTAAACGTAACCTAGGGATACGTTTCAAAGAACATTTCGCAGAAGTGACAAAAGCAAGTAAAGTTTCAAAAAATGCCCCACCACACCTTTTCAAATCAAAAGTGGCTGAACATATTTTAAACGAGGAACATCCACTAACTTCGGATAACATTCACCTCCTCCGCCCCGTTAATAATTTATGGAAATTAGACGTAGCTGAAAGTTTAGAAATTTATAAACAACACTCATGCACGCTTCTCAACAAAGACGCAGGTAATCAAGAAATATTTTGTGAATTTTCTTATTATCGTTAGCAAGATTTCTGTTTTGGAACAGTTTCGGCTAAATTTAGGGTTTCAAGCATAAGTAAATTTATTTATTTGTCGTCAATCATAAGTAGACCATATTGTTTGAAATTTGTTCTTTACCAGTTAATCTTGAAAAAAATATTTTCTTAAGTGTAGTTTTATTCATTGTTACATCGATTAATTCACAATATTTGGTATAACATGACATAATTCTGTTGAGAGGTTCATTTTGGCCATAGTTTGTTCTTTGATTAATGATATAAAACAAATTACTATTTCTTAGAGAACGAGTTGGAGCATGAAAGTTCAAATTCGTTAGAAGGTCTGTGCTATTACTCTTTGTAAAATACCATTAGTGACGCTGAAAAATGAAGGTAGCAATCGAAACGTATCTGCGGACGAGTAAAGTATGATTTGTTTTTGAATTTGATAGTAGAATTTAATGGAAAACTTTTCTCTTCTCAGTAATCATTTTTTTCTTTGGCTTCCGGTAGAAAACCACCCTTCTTATCAGAAAGATTATCTAATTTCACGAAAAAAAATCTCGTTATAGTCTCAGATATTCCGCACGCTGCGGAACTCTGCAGGCTGCATTTGATAGCTTGTTGATTCAGACCAACAAGCGTGCAATTCTACTTTTATAGTGAACATTACATCTTCAGCAGCCGGGAAAAATCGTCCCTGCTCCGGTGATCCCTTCATCCCACGAAAGGATATAAAGGATGGCAGGCAAGGTTCGACAGCAACATTTTTCATTGACACGTACTAAAGAGAACAGGTTACCCTTGAGCGATTGTGCACCTTCCGTAGCGAGATATACATTATTCATGAAACAATTTTATTCCACGGCAGCGAGGCAACATCGCCGGCGAACCGAGAGGACGACAGACAGAAATCGCTCGTCTGTTTCATCGAAGCTTTTCTTTATTGCTGTTGATGTCGCTGTTGCACGGTCGCATGGTCTTGTTCCGTTGGTTTCTTTGGACGAACACCGAAGACCCGTGTATAAGTAGGTGACACCGTCTAAACCACAACAGGATTTAAGTTTTTCCAGCAGTTTGTTTCTTCGATAATCGTGTAAATTCGTCAATTTATTATATGCAAAGATGGTAAAAGCTGATCGAGTACACATGATATTTTAATTTTTTTAGCTCTGGCTACGGAGGGGTAAATTCAATCTGCACGTCTTGAAATAAGATGTTCTTCGATGTTATGCATGCTTTGTGCTTTGTTTCACACACAGGATCTCAATCGCTTGTAGCATCCTTACAATAGACTGGTACACTTCTGAGAGCATTTTTTTCCTCTAATGGTATAGGATTCTGAACTAGCAAGAACAAACTCTCACGATGACGTACAAACTATAGCGTAACTGTGATGATATAACATCTTTTTGGAAAATAATAATTACAATTTTGTACCTCAACAATATGAGATATAATTTATTAAAAGTAATCCTTTTAAAGGTAAATTCAGCTAAATAACACTAACCTACTCAATTCTTTCAATTTGTCTGCTGGTATTAAATTCCATTCAATAACTTTGTCAAGAAGAAGGCTAAATTTACTCACCATCAAATGAATTTTAAATTGCATACCATTTTCGTTTGATCACAAGCCCAACTCTTGTCAAAAAAAAAGAAAAAAAAACAAAAACAGATGTTAAGAAGTGTAAAGCTGCCACGTATCTCCCGCAGGAGATGTCTGTCATACACGCAAACAATGGTAACGTACAACAGGCAACAATCCCCCGTGTTTAGTGCCCGGGATGACATGTGTACACAAGATGACAAATCGTGAAGGAGCGAACTTATTTACCATTTGTAGGACGCGCCGCACCGTAGATCGGAGGTCACGAGAGCTTGTGTCTAACCTTGACAAGCAAAATAAGCTGTTGTGTCTAACTTTATAATTTGCAAAGAGTACGAATGCTGTAAGGCGCGACAGTTCCACTTTAGCCTCTTTTTACTAATGGATTAGTCAGATGTGTGTAAGTGGAGAAAGTTTGATTAATATCAGCTTGTTTTATGATAATGTAGCGGAAGGGAGGATAATTTCTGGTATTGTTGGCTCATCCTTCTCTTTTTTCTGTACACTGTTTGTACACATAATTTATCGCTGTAAACTGGTTCAGTAAAGCCGCTGATTTTGATGACATTCTTCTTGAAAATATCACTAAATATCTAGAATTTTTTGTTTCTTACACATTTGGCAAAGCTTTGTTTTTGTTCGGAATATAATATATGATAATTGTTGAAGAAAAGAAGACAATATACATGTATTGGGTGCAACTAAGTTCCCGCTGTTTAGAACGCATCTTTAATATGAAAAAAAAAATGCAATTTTATTTTGGAATACTTGCAATTTTATTTGAAAAATACTTACCAATAAATCATTCACAGTATTGCAAGCCACAACTTCGTCCCATCTTCCTGTCAGAGGTTGAATATCGTTACGATAGAAGTATTCTTATGAGACTATCCATGAATCAAACCGACTTTGGCAGTATTGTGCCGAGCGTTGTCATGCAGTTCTGCTCGTATTGTATTCACAACAGTCTACAAAACATTACGCCATCTTGGGGCCAGTCGACAGTTGAGCAAACTTCAGGCGATTCGCTATATGTAGTTTTGTGGTACTATTCGAGAATTTTAAAAGAGTATTTTTGACGTGGGACTACATCTTTGTTTTTTATACTGGGATGCATTCTGTAAAATTGGAAATGAAACTGGCAAATGTTGCGTCCGACTTCAAACGTTAATAACAGCATAGCCACATGATGGATAACAATAACCAATATGTTGTTGGATAGATAAAATGTAGAACAATTTTGCAATAGGCTTGTTATTACTCTCATTTCATTGCTAAGCAGTAAAATTGATAATAAGTTTCAATGACAAATTTACGCGAACAGTGTGAATGGACGTGTAGGGACATCAACCGTTTTCTGTGATATTCTCTGTATCAATATAAAAAAAAATTGACAGAGTCTCCCCTTCCCAATAGGTCAATATTTATTTATTTATTATTTTAACGAGGTCATTCGCCTTGACAATAGGTCAAATTATTTTTGCTTCCATGAACTTATACTAATATGATGTCTCAAAGGAAAAAGTTATCCGAAAAGTTTGAAACAATCCCCATTTTTGAACAATTTCTAAACCTGCTTTCAGAACGTAATAAAAACTGATGTCTTGAAAGCAAACATGCTGGCAAAAGCAACAGTACCAGTGGAGCAGAGAGCCGCAGGTCTTTCATCGTTTATGATTGCAGCGGTACTCTTCTATTCGTATATTTCAGTGGTACATTTCTATTCGTACTGCAGCGGTACTATTCGTATTGCAGTGGTACACGTCTGTTCATACATTTACTTTCGTGTGCAATCGAGGAAAAACTGCAATGCTGCTGCTGATGGTGATTGATAGTTTATCTTATGAATATGATTACTATAAATTACTCAACAAGAATTGTACATTTTTGCAACGGTTATAAGTTATATTTATTTAATTTTATCATCGATATTCACTAAATAATCATCACTGGATAGTATAGAAAGAGTGAGTTCCCAAATATACAAATTTATAGAAGAGTAGGAGCCGGCGAATGCTGGTGAATTTTTGATCTGATTGCTAAGATTCATTCAGGATCTTTTTTTACATTTCAAAATTGTTAGATGTTATATTATTATTTTAAACTTTAACATGATAAACGTATATTAGCTGTCTTCGTAATACAGCGAATGTTATTGTAGGCAACTGAAAAAAAAGTCAAGCAAAAACCAAAATGGAATTGTTGATTGCTATGATTTTTTGCTGGAACTTGTTGATAATTTTGTTTAACATATCTTCTTATGTTTTCGAATTAATGAACCTTTGTAAGGGCTTCCATATTATTTTGAAAGTAAGATCTATATTATAAATTTGATTTAATCAGCGTTAAATAAGTTATAACCATTCATTGTGATAACGTAAGTATTATTGGATTTGGTTTTTAAGGATATAGATTTGATTCTGAGTTGGACGCATTACTGGAAATTCTTTTTTTTTCTTCATCTATAATTTATTTGACACGGCACAAATACAATTTAATGTTTAACGGCGCCAATTTTATCTGGTAGCTTACTTTCTAAAGTATCTTAATAACTAAAAGCAAATTTTTTATCCTCGCTGCCGACTACGAGCTGAAACTAAATCTAACTTAAAGCTAGAATGTTTTGCATTAAAAGCACTGATTTGTTGTTTGATGGTTTTCCATCGCCATAGGTAAGCCATAGGTAAGCAGCATATTGAATATGTTCCGTTGCTGGGCCAAGATATTACGGACTGGCATATTGAGTTGTCTCCCTCGGGACCTGAGAGTATCGTGCGGGTCTAGTTGCTGTTTCCGGATGCGGGGTCTTAACGTGTTCTTGTCGTTTGGTTGGATGTAGGCGGAAGGGAATAGGATTAAACTGGGGCGTGGATGGATTTCAGGAAAACGTATATAAGGGACATGTAGGATAGGTCACGGCTCGCCAAGACATCACGAACAGGAACAGCCGGCTGCCTACTTTCGGCCTGCAGGGAAGCTATTAATTTAGACCTGGCGTCACGGTGTACAGGGCATGACCAAACCACATGCTCATGTCGTGATAACCCTCACCACAGGCACAGATACCACTTTCCCCGAGCCCAACACGACGGAGATGCGCGTCAAATCTATAGTGATTGGACATAAGCCGGGACATCACGCAAATGAAATCCCGACCTACATCCAACCCCTTGAACCACGGGATCGTCGACACCTTGGGGATTATGGAATGTAACCACCTTCCCAGTTCCCCTCTGGTCCAAGAATTTTGCCAACTGATGATCGTATTCTGACGTACAAGTGCGAAAAATTCATTAAAGGCAATTGGTCTTTCATACCACGCTAAGGTAATCTGAAACGATTTTTCGGATAAAGCACTCAGATGTTCCCGTATTTTCCCCAGGAAATACGGAGAGTGCTTAACATCTTTCATCGATCGGAGAGCCTCAATGGAACCGAGACTGTCCGTAAAGATGAAATAATGGTCCTTGGGCATTTTTTCGATAATCCCTAGGGTGTACTGAATTGCAGCTAATTCTGCAACGTAAACAGAAGCAGGATTATCGAGTTTATGGGAGACGGTTAAATTGTTATTGAAAATACCGAAGCCAGTGGACCCATCAAGAAGTGATCCGTCAGTGTAGAACATATTGTTGCAGTTGATGTTTCGATATTTATTGGAAAAAAATTTGGGGATCTGCTGCACGCGTAAATGATCCGGGATTCCACGAGTTTCTTCTATCATGGATGTATCGAAAAACACAGTAGAATCAGAAGTATTTGATAAGTCGACACGATTTGGAATATTCGAAGAAGGGTTAATATTATGGGATATGTGATTGAATACAATGTCATAAAACGGGGTTGAGAATTAAGTTCGATTAACCTTTCAAAATTTTCAATCACAGGACGGTTCAAGACCTCACATTTGATAAGAATGCGAGAAGACAGGCTCCAGAAGCGGTTTTTCAATGGTAGTACTCCAGCTAAGACCTCCAAACTCATCGTATGGGTCGACTGCATGCAACCCAAGGCGATACGCAAACAACGATATTGTATTCGCTCCAGTTTGATCAAATGTGTGTTTGCTGCGGAGCGAAAGCAGAAACACCTGTACTCAATGACAGACAATATTGTTGTTCGGTAAAGCCTTATAAGGTCTCCTGGGTGGGCTCCCCACCATTGTCCGGTTATTGTACGAAGAAAATTCACTCTTTGTTGACATTTTTTCATCAGATACCCCACGTGACAACCCCAGGTGCCTTTAGAGTCGAACCAGATACCAAGATATTCGTGTACCAAAACCTGAGAAATCGTTTTACCCATTAACTGTGTTTGAAGCTGAGCAGGTTCATGCTTCCTAGAAAAAACTACTATCTCAGTCTTCTCCGGAGAGAATTCGATACCTAGCTGTAAAGCCCAAGCAGACAAATTGTCCAAGGTATCTTGCAATGGTCCTTGCAAATCGGCAGCTTTGGCTCCTGTAACAGAGATTACACTGTCGTCTGCAAGTTGTTTTATCGTGCATGAATTTGCCAGACATTCGTCGATGTCATTTACATAAAAGTTGTAAAGAAGGGGGCTTAAACATGAGCCCTGGGGAAGACCCATGTAGCTAATGCGAAAAGTTGCAAAATCGCCGTGCGTAAAATGCATGTGCTTTTCGGACAACAAATTGTGCAAAAATTTGTTTAAAATTGGAGAAAATCCTTGTCGGTGAAGTTTACCCGAAAGAATGTCAATAGAAACGAAATCAAAAGCCCCCTTAATGTCCAAGAACGCAGACGCCATTTGTTCTTTGCGAGCATACGCCAGCTGAATATCTATTGAAAGCAGCGCAAGACAATCATTCGTCCCTTTGGCACGGCGGAAGCCCAATTGAGTATCTGATAGTAGGCCATTTAATTCGACCCAATGGTCTAAACGACGAAGTATCATTTTTTCCAACAATTTCCGGATACAGGATAGCATTGCAATCGGCCTATAAGAGTTGTGATCAGAACTGGTTTCCCTGGTTTTTGGATGGCGATCACCTTCACTTGCCTCCAATCATGCGGTACAATGTTTTGCTCCAGGAACTTATTGAACAAGTTCAACAAGCGCCTCTTGGCATTGCCGGGTAGATTCTTCAACAAGTTGAATTTGATTCTATCTAACCCAGGCGCGTTATTGTTACAGGACAGGAGGGCAACTGAAAATTCTGCCATCGTAAAAGGTGATTCTATCGCGTCGTGGCCCGGAGACGCATCGCGAACAATATTTTGCTCAGGAACAGAGTCCGGACATACTTTCCTGGCAAAATCAAATATCCACCTACTAAAAGACTCCTCGCTTTCGTTGACCGTTACGCGATTCCGCATTCTTCGGGCTGTGTTCCAAAGAGTGCTCATCGATGTCTCCCTCGACGTCTCGTTCACGAACCGACGCCAATATCCGCGTTTCTTTGCTTTAGCCAAGCTTTTAAGCTTGGTATCAAGCTCCGAATACCGTAAATAGTCGCCAGGTATACCTCCCTTCTGGTAGGCCAAAAACGCGTCGGATCTTTGCGTGTAGACATCGGAGCTCTCTTGGTCCCACCACGGAGTGGGAGGCCGTTCTTTAATCGTTACGCCGGGATATTTCTTCGTTTGGGCTTGCAACGCGGCGGCGAGAATCAAGCCCGCGAGGAGGTTGTATTCTTCAAGTGGTGGATGATGTTGAATCGAATCGACCGCTTTTGAAATCATTTCCTCGTAAAACTTCCAATCGACATTCCGTGTGAGGTCATACGGAATGTCAACTGGTCGCATGCGAGTTGACCCGTTATTAATTGAAATAAGAATAGGCAAATGGTCGCTACCGTGAGGATCGAGGATTACCTTCCATGTGCAATCCAACCGTAGCGACGTCGAACATAAGGATAGATCCAAAGCGCTTGGGCGCGCTGGAGGTTTCGGGATACGTGTCATTTCGCCGTTGTTTAAAATAGTCATGTCGAAGTCATCGCAAAGGTTAGAGATTAAAGAGGAGCATTGCTGCGACGCCATGAGAGTTGAAGTCTCCCAAAATCAAACGTGGCGAGGGAAGAAGTTCTATTAAGTCAAAGAGCAGCCGTTGCCCAACCTGTGCTCTGGGAGGAATATATATTGAGACAATACAAAGCTCTTTACCTTGTATTGTCATTTGACATGCGACAACTTCGATGCCTGGAATCGAGGGGAGGTTAATACGATAGAAAGAATAGCACTTTTTAATCCCTAAAAGTACTCCCCCATATGGGGTGTCTCGATCAAGGCGAATAATTTCAAAATCATGGAAGTTGAGATCAATATTTGAAGTAAGCCAAGTTTCACAAAGGGAAAATGCATCGCATTTGTTTTTATTTATCAAAACTTTAAACGAATCAACTTTTGGTAAAATACTTCTACAATTCCACTGTAAGACAGAGATAGAATCCTTCATATACGCAGTTGAATTAGCCATCGAAGGATACAATCGCTGCAAGGAGAGGCCATTGGGCAGTCAACTGCTTCAAAAATGATCTAACTGTTGGGAGGAATGCTGTAAGAAAAATTTTAATTGGATCGGATACATTGAAAGTTTCAAAAATCCAGTCCGCAATGTCAGAAAATTTCACTAATCCAGAGTTTGTTTCATCAACTGGATGTGCAAAAGGAACAACTGGGGTTTTAGATGTTCCTGGCAGTGCTGGGAACTCCTTCTGGGACTTTAAATTTGCAAGCCCAGGAGGAGTTTGCATCGGTTTTTCCGCAGCACTGTTTGGTTTGCTTGTAACTTTCATTTCACTTTAAAAATCTTAGGACCTTTTCTGGGAAGTAGGAGAGGAAATATTTTTCCTTCTTCTAGACTCCCCAGGATTGGCGTAAGATGTTCCCGCTGGTGAATCGTCAGAATCGGTTTCATCAGAGGACAACAGATCATAAGGGTTTGATGTAATGGGAGAAGTGGTAACGGTCTTCTTCAGCATCTCAGCGTAAGAACGCTTCGAACGCTCTTTGAGAGACCTCTTTATTTTATCCCGGCGCTGCATGTACACCGCACATGTCGAGAGCTCATGCTGACTCTCCCCACAGTGAATGCATTTTTCAGCATTTTTACTGCAGGAATCATCCGCATGATTCTCCCCACACTTGCCACAACGTGCCTTATTGCAGCAGTAGGCGGCGGTGTGGCCTTACTGCTTACAATTCAGGCAGTTCATGACGCGAGGCACATATAATCGCACAGGGAGACGAACCCGGTGGATCGAGACGTGGCTTGGTAGCGCTGACCCGGCGAACGTAACTCGAAACGAGTCTGACGGAGTGTATACTGTTTTGCCACCGATGATCGATGCTACCTCAATTGCTTGCAGTCGAGCACCTTTACATCGGGACTGGTTTTGTTCTTAAAGCACCCTTTGGCACTTTTCAGTATACACTCGACGGACAGACTAGAATCGGTTATGACACCGTCGATCTTCACGTCTCGTGCGGGTATGTAAACGCGATACTCGCGTGTGAAGAGCTCAGAGCAAGCTATATCGTTGGCCTCTTTCAGGTTACTGACCACGACACGGAGCTTGTTAGGCCGGACCTTGGAAATTTCGGTCACGCCCTTGTACTCCTTCGTCAGGTCTTTAGAAATCTGCAAGAGGTTCAACTGTTTCGATTTCGGTCCCGCCTTTGGCCGAAAATAGACAGTATAGCTGCCCTGGGCTCCGTCTGGGTAAAGTCTGGGGCGAGGGGGGACTGAAGAATGAACAGGGGAGGGGGTAACAGAAGGGTCAGGGTCAGAGGGGTTCGGGGATGGTGGCGCGGGAGGCGAGGGATCTACATCCATCCCGCTAAGTCTAGCGCACTAGCACCGACAAGAGCACGTACCTTTTTACTTCTCCCTTCCAGTAAGGTTGGTTGTCCGATCGTTCGAAGTTGCAGCCGTTACAGCCAGCAGCACCAATACAGCAGCACCAAACAGCCACCAGCAGCGAGCCAGGTGTGAGATCACTCCACACAGCGATACAACTCAACTGTCAACTAATGGGTTCTTCTTTTTCCTCTTTTGTGTCTCGTCCACTGCTGTAGCACAATTCAGCCAGCAGCCAAATCGGCTTACGCACCAGCTGGCAGTCACGATGCGAAACAGTTGCACAAAGGCGCGACCTTGAACCCGGATTTATTTCACTCGACCAGGCAAACAATGCCAACACTTGTTCACACGTCTTTTGTTTTATATTCTATCGGAGCGATCACAAAACACGTCCGATACTGATGCGTGTTTGGCACAGAATGTGTACTGGAAATTCTTGGTGCTTCTTTAACAAGAACGATATACTTGTACCTTGTCAAATACATATTGTTTGCACAAAAAAATACTACAGGCATAATATCGCCAAATATAAATGACATTCTTTCGAGTGTTGTTAAATATATTTCTAAAAATAGATTTCCGGGAAATGTTTAGTGTTTAGTCCCACGTCACCATTTCATACAACCCTAGGGCTGTATACGTTGTAGTATTTACACGATTATACGTTCCACGCAAATAAACCGTGTAAAAAACAACGTTATTTGGAAAAAACGTCGTAAAAAACTTGAAAAAATGTAACTGTGTAAAAAGCACCCTGCTACAGTCTGTTGTCGTTACTGTTACTTACTGAAACTGTTTTACGCGAGGACGAAAGATCGTGCAAAAAAAAAAAGTGTAAAAAAGACTTTACTGTATTTGCGTATAAGTTGTCTTCCACCAATCGTCGTCTGACTGTAACAGTGCTTGCAATCGAGTCCAGTTAATCTTTTATCTTTTCAGAAAACACGGTTGGACCAGACCGTGGCATCTCAGCAATATTTCGATCAATTTTTGCGGATGTGCTACGTTTCCGACTACGAGTTTCTAGCTTTTCTAACCGTTTCGAAGCATTTTGGCTGAGCATTATTAGACTGGGACACAGTTGTATGGGAAAAAAACGTTGGTGTATTTTTTTCGCTCCCATGCACTTTTCGTGTTCCTTATGGGTCCTGTAACAACTGTGTAACTTTCCAGATCGATCGGTGGAACGCCTGATTTGCGCCCGATTTTTAAAGTTTCCATACGATTTTATATGGGAAAATCCCCTTTTTTAAAACTTATCCTCCAGAAATTTCCAGTTGGCTCATAAAAATATACCAATACATGATATTTGTAGGAAACTTTCCTGGGAATAATTCTTCTGGCCAGAATAATACATGGCCAGCAGGTCACTACGAACCACCGTAAATGAAGTCTATTGAAAAAGAGATTATTGATCTCTGGACGGGATGTTGGTTGAGCGGGCATCAAGGTGGGCCGCTGAAAGATCCGAAACAACTGGAAAAGGGTAGGTTTTCGAAGTTTTTCTTTAGCTCCCCGTGCTGATTGCAAACCGCTGTCTGTTGAAAATATAAACGTCTTTGGCACAAACTTAATTTTTTATTACTGATAATTCTGCTAACAAACACACCACGCAGGGCTATTCGAATTACCCTCCGTCGCTAGCTAAAGTCAAAACACCGGAGAGCCATTCGTTTTTTAGCTTTTTTAACTTCGGCACATGGAGCAATAGAGGGCTTGCAGTTTCGGGGAACACACAAGCATTGGTCGCCACGACGAGATCGACAATGATATAATAATGGATAGCTAGTCATCGCATACAACCACCTGCAATATTTTCTTCATATTTACTTTTGTAAAAATGAAGCGTTTGAGAAAACACGTGTCAGCAAGCGGGCTCCCGAGGGCTCACGTAGTCGGGGACACTCGGGCCTGTGTTAGCCGAAGCTTCTGAAGGGCTGTTTTATTTAGAACACTGTGGATTTCCGTTTTGTATAAGCACTGAAGGGCAATGAAAATACCCTCCGTGGCATTGCTTAAAACACATACGCAGTGGTGTGGTGGGTTTGGACATGCCTGGTTTCAAATGGCATTTGCTTGTTGACCGAGATCTACGTTACAATCCAAACACCTGCTTCTGTGTACCTTTTTTCGCTACTAGAACAGACGAATGTCTTCTTCTTCCTCACCTGTGTATACCTCATTGGTTCGAAGTGACCTGCTGGCCATGTATCTGCGCAAATTGTAGCTATGTATCTACCAAACTTCTTTCTGAAAGACACCTGGGTATGATCTAATAAATTGGCAAGTTGTCACAAGACGTGGGTGTTTAGAAAGCTTATTTCCTTCTTTTAGGGAGAGTAATCAATCTACATTAAAACATAATTAATATTTTAAGCAAGCTCTCCGATAATGAGGATAACGTGAGCAAACTATCATACCTTCAAGCTTAATCCTACACGAAAATGTTTTTCACTGCGTAGGGGTGTTTAGAAAGCTGATTTCTCACTTTTGGGGGTGTAAATCACACAACGAATATTAGCAATATTTTAACAAGAAAGTTGAATTTACACCCCGCAAGGGTTTAAAGAACAAAACAAAAGAGAGACTAATATTGTGTAAATAGTGTAAATGATAAGAATTCAAATTACTCTGCCGGACAATCTGAAAATGTCGAGTTGATGCTTTTGCTCATTTGGGAAATTGCCAATGTCCATTTCCAATGTAATTTGTAAATTAGATTATTCCTTTTATATTCGTGAGCGTTTTTCGGCCTCGCAGTCTTTCTGGCAATAAAACAATTACTATTGCTCCTTCATCTGAGGTTTCGGTGTATAATGCACCTTCTTCAGGGAATTCTATAATTCTTGAGACAAGATAACGTGAAACAGACAATAAAATTACAAAATCTAAAAACTAAAATATTCATAAGTCCTTACAGAACATTAATCGTTTTCGTCTTACCAGCTTTGGCACAAGCATAAACTGTCTATATCCTTAAATTCTGACACCATTAGTCTAAAACAACGCAAAATAGCACTTGAGAATTACAAAACGTGAAAAAGAAACTTACATTTAAACTCCTAATAATTTAAAAATGTTCAACCTGTCTCTGGCACAAACTCTTTCCAAAACACTATCAACCACCAACTCAAAATCAAGATGGAGCGAAAATGTGTGGATTACTAGTAGGTACAATTCGTTTGGTCATTATCTATTGGGTTACAATTTTGGCTATTGGGTTGCATTTGTTGGAGCCTGTTGTGTAGTATGCCTGCCAACTGTGTGTAGTATGCCTGCATATGTGGAACTCAGATTGTCAACATCAGACCTTTTGTTCACTGCATGTCTGGTGTTTACAATCTGACAAGCTTCTAAAATGGGAAGAGCTAATTTCCTAGTGTGATGGTCAATAATTTTTGTTTATTTCTGTCATCGTTGTTCTTGCTGCGGAGTCTTTCCAGTTCGTTGATGGTTGTACGGTGGCTGTGCTGATAGGTTTTTTCAGTTGGGTTGTGGTTAACCCGACATAGCTGGCTTCGCAATCGTTGCAGGGAATGTTGTAGATGACATTGTACCGCATCTCAGGAGGTATGGTGTCTTTCATATCAGTGGAAATTCTGAGGGTAGTGTTCTCTCTTGTCGCTAGTGTAATTTTAGGAAACACAACTTTGAGCGCTTTTCTCAGACGTTGTGTTATATCATTCACAAACGGCATCGGTTTGTAAACAACCGTACCTCCATCTTCGGCGGTGATGTTAGTGTTGCGGTCGATGTTTCGGATGTTGCTATTGATGAGTCGGTGTCGCAGAGCCGCTGGGTAGTGGTTGCGCTTAAGAAGCTCGTCTATGGTTATGTTGGCTGTTTCCTTCAGGCTGTTTGTGATGAACTCTCGGACTCTATGCATGAATTTGGCGATTGTATTCATTTTTAGGTGAAGTGGGTGGAGTGCTGTACCATTAAGTACGGATGGTTTGATCAGATTGTCACCATGTCAAGGAATGGTATTTTTCTGTCTTGCTCCAAGTGGAATGTAAATTGAATGTTGTTTTTTTTTTATTCTCGCTTATTTTCCGTCGGTCTAGTTCCGCCACTGTTGTGGCCAATCACCGACGCCCAGGGAGGCGACTCCACACCCAGGACCCTAACTCACGACCCGTTTATTAACGGACCGGCGCCAACGGCTTTACTTCCTCATGCGATGGAAGGCGTGATCCCAGAGATTTTTCGCCTCAGAAAATCTCCCGGTGTCGGCTAGGATTGAATCTAGACCAGTTTGAGTTGGTTGTGAGTGGATCACGCCACCTCACAACCATCGACACCTATGTCGGCGGTGGGATTCGAACCCAGGCGTCGAGCGTGGTTGGCGGAGACGTTACCAACCACACTAGGCCCCCGCTAATTGAATGTTGTTGTTGAAACGATATATTTTTTTTTAAATCGGTAAAGTGAAATCGATTTTCTTAATGACGTTTTCCAGGAGTATTTCCATCACCAGGTCTGCTACCGTTGGCGAGAGCGGATTTCCCATGGCGGTATCAAAGATCTGCCTGAAAAACTTTCCTTTATAAGAGAAGTAGCTACCATTCAGACAAAAAATCGTAATCTCTAAAAATAGATCAAGGTTGATGACTGTGTTTCGCTTGATATCCTGCTATTTGTTGATGATGATGCCTGGAATTATGTCCGTTTGAATGCAAGTGAAAAGGGATGTAACATCAAACGATACTAGAACATAGCGTTCTGGTAAACGTATTGAGTTTATGTAACTGCAGAATGAAAACAAATCTCCAATGTTGAAATCACTCTTGAGGGATGCTTGAAGTATTTGTCCGACGTACTTTGATGACATGTACGACGGTGCTCCTATGTTTGATACCACCGGACGGAGTGGATTGTTCGGTTTATAGACTTTGGGTAAACCGTATACACTGAGGTCGTTTTTTACGCGGGGGATGCGTTCCAAATTTGTATGGGTCCGCGTAAACGACCTTACTGTATTCTCGGACACTGCGCTCATTGTTCGTTTTAAGCTGGTATTTATGCGGTTTTCGCATCGATTAGCGACAGATTTTGAAGTCGTGCAACTTAGTTGTTGTTCGTTTTTTTGATTGCCCCACGTTGGGTTTGTCTTGATGACCCGATACGTTTCTCATCAGACAACATTTCCTGCATATATTCACTATATTCACGGCCGAGCAGCGGATCCGTTCTCGGGCTAGCTTGTCGTCTTCAGACACAATCACATTCTCTAGATCTGCAATAATGTGACTGAATGGAATTTCTTTTATTGACTTGTATGGGAGGGCGAACTTTGGGCCAAGACTTAATAAAATAACTGTCTCGGGAGGCATTGTGGATCGCTTTCTCGTTTGTTGAAATCGAAGAGGAGCTCGTAGCCTCAAGGTTACAGAGTCCGTGTCGCGATCTTTCATCGTTTCGCACTTCGGTCCAACCCTTTCAATGCGATACGCAGCGGTCGAAGTGACACAGCCCTGTGCGTTGTCAACGCAAACTAAACGTCATATACGTCCAACGTCAAAAAAAGAGAAAGATTGTAGACTAAAAACGGAAACGTGTTCGATAAGCCTCTGTCACATCAAGCGAGTTAAAAACTTCAATTTTTGCTATAAATAAATAATTAGTTAACCCTAAAACTTACACCTAATAGTTAGACCATCTAAAACTTAAAAACTATTAGTACGGTGCGGAAAAGTAGTACGAAATAGTACGGAAAGTTGAAAGACACATAGTACGTAAAAAAATATAGGTTAGTAACATGCAATATTAAAAGAAAACTTATGCTATCACCGCGGTTTAGAAGAAAGGCAAGACTGCTTTGAACATCTAAGTCCTACACATGACACGCATAGTCCCCACTACATTATACTAAAAGACACTAAACGTAAGTTTTTGTTCATACCATATATGCAATTATAAACCATATAAAATCAAACTATATAAACTACATGCAATCAAACTATAGATATATATAAAATCCATGCTACTACCATTTGTACAAATACTTATATGTGTCATATATATATTTCATTGATAGGAATTTTTTAACAAATGTACGTACGGAGTTACGTAGTTCAAATACATTTACGTTATCAAATCGGAAGACTGTCATTTTTTTAGTTGCGTTTGCAACAGTCCGCTTTGGCAAGCGAATGGTCATGAATTTGAATCTTAATAGAATCAGACCGTTTGATGTCGGAGGAACTTTTCGCATCGGTTTATCCTCAGGCTTCCTCGACCAGAGACATTTGATCTATTGTGATATTGCCTGGTTTTTTTTGCTGTTCTTCATAAGGTAGTAATACTATTGGTGTAAGTGATATACTTATCATTTATATCAATGCTTGTGTGTGAGTTTTACCCTTTCATTTCAAGCTCACTTCTTTACTGTACCGGCCTTCCAATATCGCCTAATTAATGGGTGACAACTAAAAATCTGGACTTTTTTGAAGCTCTTTTATGCTCAGAGAGAAATGAGAACATGTATATGAAAGCTCTATCTTTCCTCTTAATGCCAGTATTTTATGTTTTGTTTATGCATGCTCAATTTGGTTCTCAATGGCGTCCAAACAAGAAGCATTCCGCAAGTGCATTGTACAGTTCGCTATGAACTGCACAACAACTTTGGCAAAAAGTTCATGGTAAACCATTTCGAAAGCGAAAATCTTCCGGTGTCTGTTGTGTATGGTTTCCTGGTTAGGTTATTGAAGACCTGCTAGAGTAGTGGACAGAAAAGGACGTTTTACTTTTTGTCAAATTATGGTTCAAGCCTAGTTTGGTTTGGTTATCTATCAAAATATATACCAGAACGAATGTTTGAATAACATTATGGATCCACTTGTTCCAAAATACCATACAGATGAAATGTATTTGTTTTGGCCAGAAAAAAATAGTGCATGAACCATGATCTGCACGCGCTGGTTGGAGAGAACCCCATTGCACACCTGGCGAAAGTCAATAGGTTAGAACGGCCACGTCGTAAGGATGCTTGACGACAATCTTGTGAAATCACTTCTCTACAGCAACCCTGCCGGCAACTAGAGGGGCGCAGCGTGCACGATAGCTCGACCAGATCGAAAGAGACTTGCGGGTGATGAGACGTCTAGGGAACTGGCGAAACACAGCCCAAAACCGAGCAGTATGGCAACAACTTGTTGATACAGCACGAGCCACTACGACTCTCGTCTGATTGGTAAGGTAAGTATGAGAGCTAGGTTTCGATCGATCCTGGGTGCAATACTAATTCTTAGCCAATGAATGATGACATCTCAATTTGTGTTGATTTTGATGCTCTGATAATAATCATGGAATGTATTTATATTGAATACAATCATTCTCTGGGAAATTCCTTCAAGGGGGCTTCAGAATTCCCCCTCCCCCTAGCCTCCCGCCGTCGAGTCTTATTCTAAGCGTCTCCAAGCCGTCGTCATAGCTAAAGGATGACACATTGAATGAGTTGTTGTTTTTTTTTATTGTTTTTAATCAATTAATTATTTTTATTTCAAAAGTATTCTCTTACTTGCCAAAAACATGAACCTCTTTTTTTTGTATAATTATGGCGAACCATGTACCAATCCAAAACGGTAAAATGTCTATTAGCACACGACCAGGTAAACAAAAACTTATAAAAAAAAATAAAACAAAAAGAAGTAAGTCAAGGCAACAGTAAAAATTTACCAAATGGCGTGATGTACGCGCACTCAGAGATAGGCGCGAGAATTCCGCTCTTATGTAATAGAACTAAGTGAACTTTCGTACCAAAATAACGAAAAAGCTACAGAATGGCTTAAACATAAACGAGAAAAGAGATATAAGTTAGGCAAGGGGTAAGGCATGGACATTTAATGAAATATATCTTGTTCTACCAAGCATTCCGAGAGGTCGCTTGACCCCACGTGCGAACCTCATCGCTTTTTTGAAAATGACAAGTTCCGGTAGGGTGGGGGGAGGATGTAATAAAATATACTCCCTACACAAGCTGATGGTGGAGAGACAACAACTAGAAAACGAACTTTAAGAGAAGGGTTATGGCAGAGCAAGCAAAGCTGGAGAAAAGGTTCCTGGAGCCCTGTTAGCGGAAGCGGAAGAAGAAGAAGATGAAAGTATGAAGAGCTATAGAAACCGACTGAGCAGCAACAAGAAGTTATACCATACCAACATGTCGAGCGTGTCGGCAGTCAGAGTGGCGAAATAATAGAACCAGAAAAGTTCATACGAATGAGGTCATCCACGAAACACCACGTACGTCATTGGGCGGGAAAGCAGCTAAACCTAAGGGTGCAATACCAAACGTCACACATTCGTCTACTCCCAAACAACAACATCCTTTGGGACCAGTGCATTCATTCCTGAAAGGAGGACGCGAAGAGACGATGAATACGGCATCGCAGCCACTAGTTCTACCTTCAACGACGCAGTCGCCAGTTCCGCCTTCGTCAACGCCACCGCAAATTTGGCCTTCGCCGACGCAATCGCCAGCTCTGCCTCCTTCGACACAACTACATAATTGTTCTCTTAGTTGGCCACCAGCTAAACAACCATTGTGGCATCACAATCCGTATCCACGTCCATGTTACTAGTTCCAAAGAATTACCAATAATCTCGGAGTACCCACAGAAGTGCCTATTATTTGTGAGTAGCTACTTGAACCCGACTCAAATGTTAAATGAGACTGCAAAAGTGCCTCAAAGGCAGAGGCGCTGTTTGGGAGTCCTGGAAAATTATTGCCGACGATGTTGAACAAGGTGCGTAGTGTTCCTGCAGTAAATAAGTTGGTCTACCTAATGAATTGTTCGTTGCTGAACGACTTAGTGGAGAAGCTGCCAGCTAACATTCGACTGGATTGGTTACTCCACAAGTAGCGTTTAGGAGCCGATGACATGTGAACTTTCGGCGATTGCGAGCGCGATGCGAGCGATGACTTCGGCAATCAACGATGTGACGATATTTAGCCATTGCGAAACTCACGAAGCATATGCGTATATAAATGCGCATTCTTTAGAAGATATTATAAATGCAAAGCGTTCCAATACTTCGCATAATTCCTGTAGTTTTTAAAGAATATTCAATGTAGTTTTTAAAGAATATTTAAATACACTCCTTCGCATCCCTGGATGATTAATCGACAAAAAGTTGGAAGTTGGAAGGGAAAATAAAGTTGCTGTGCTTGACTTAGCGAGGTGAACCTAGAGATTTCTGGAAATTGAAGTCACCAGGAGTTTACTCTGATGAATGTTCGCCAGCATTTTGAATAACAATGTACAAGACCTTGAAAGACAGGGTGCCGGTGAAAAGTTATGACTAGGCCGCTCCTAGGATTTTGCTGGACAACCTGAATTTCTTTGTGGTAGCACCGGAGAAACGACGGTTGATTCGTTCCTACGTACATTAAATATTTGCAAAAACTTGGAGGAGAATACATATACCCTACATGAAAAGCCATTTTGCAGTCGAGAATTTAGGATTAAATAGAGCACAGCGAGCGAAAGTGATTTTCAAAGCACTGCTATCCGCAGAGACGTCGATCAATAATGGCGCTACCATTTAGTTACGTGGTACGTGGAATTACCGTCATTTTTTTAAAAGATTATGCAAATAATTGCTTCAAATAGCGAATCAGTGTTTATAAAATTTGTTTTCAAGTCTCTACCTTACATTTGCTGATACGTCCTAGACGGAGCAATAAGACAAAATATCATGGCCAAATTAAAAATAGTTTTTCAAGAACAAATCAAGGCTGAGTCGGAATAGTCCACCAGACTAAACAATAACGAATAATTTGCCAACGCTCGAATGGGTTACCTCTTGATGGGGTTCGACGTTTTCAGCCAAGCGAGGGGATTTTCATGGACTTATCGTAGGTGTTGTTTACACCAACGCCGTATAGGTGTGCACTAATGTGGTTCAGTAGCACTGTGATTATTCGTTCAAGAGAACTGTCCAGTGCTTTAAGGGTTAACTTGAGAGAAACAAATCTAACCGTTGATAAAATGGATTTTGCAGTAACTACCATTGGTTAAGCAGAAGAATCGCATATTGCCGCAAAATATACTCATTGTATTATTCTTGTGTTTTTATCCGGATATTTTTAGTGATCTTTTGTCTCTAAATCACATGGAAAGCTTACTGTTGATTGGCTTCCAATATACCTCAAGGATATAATATTTTGAACGTACACTGAACATATGAAAATAATTCTATAACAGAGGACAAACTTTCACGTCATAATTGACATCATCGAGCGCTAGTTTCCTCAGTATCAGCGTCATAACGTTAGTAAACCGTTTTATTCAATATGAGCTGGTTTTTTTTCTATAATGTATCTAAAAAAAGCAAAATGCAAAGTCATAACTCATACTCATTATTCATAGACGAGCTTTTCACTCAATGGAACCTGATACGATATAGAGTTTCCTGCTCTGGTGCAGCGTGCGCTCGTCATGAGCGTATTACGGCAGCTTGCTACCCAAATTGCAGCATTCTAACTGTCACCGGATGAAGGAAAGCTACCATCATTCAAAATTGCAGTCCTTTAAAGTGGCGACATGTCGCTGCACGCTGGAACGCTGTGGACCGCTAAAAATATACTAACATAATAATCTATTTTACGCGGAAATTCGAAACACCACTTCCCGGATGTATGTCCTCCTGGCCCTGGCTTATAGAACGACAGGCAATGCATCCCGACGAGGCGCCGAGATCTTTCGTTGACTCGAAAAAATATACGGCACTGTGTGTGGTTTTATGAGAAAGTATATTTGAAAGTTATGTGTTGGGTTCTTCTGGTATAGGGGAAAATATGTATATCGGAGACTAGCTAATACCTGGTAATAAGATAATAGAATTTCTTGTTAGAATGTGACTCGCATGCTGAGTATAGTTATGGTATGCACAGATTTATTACACTGTGCTACAAATGAAAAAAAAAAAAAAAATGCAAGAACTTCTGAAGTCACCTAGTGTAGGTTGTAGGTCTTGTTGAGTGTAACATTCGCTCATACTAGAAATTTTCCAAACACCCCCAAAATCTGAAGTTATGGTCAAAATACGGTTTTTTGGACCTCAGTGCATACAATGTTTTTTAACTCAGTCTTTTCTCAACCGATTTTTAATATTTAGGCAGTTTTGAAAAGAAAATGAATAGAGCTTTCAAAAGGTTTACTGGTTTGTACTAATATCACTAAAACATGTTGAGTTATTTGAGTTTAAATATAATTTTTTAGATTTTTTCACGCAATTTTTCAATTTAATTTGAAATTTGCCACCTGTTTTTGTGAGAAAGATACTACAAATACACTTAACTTTTGAAATGATATTCAATGACAAAACAAACAAAAGTGGTTTTGTGAAATTCGGTGAATATTTGGCTGAGTTATATATTTTTTAAGAAAACCAGAATTTTTGGCTTCTATCCCACAATTATTTCGCAGTGCTACAAATGGTGAAAAAACACAAGAACTTCTGAAGTGACTTAGTGTAGGTTGTAGGTCTTGTTGAACGTAACATTCGCTCATACTAGAAATTTTCCAAACACCCCCAAAATCTGAAGTTATGGTCAAAATACGGGTTTTTGGACCTCAGTGCATACAATTTTTTTTTAACTCAGTCATTTCTCAACCGATTTTCAATATTTCGGCAGTTTTGGAAAGAAAATGAATAGAGCTTTCAAAATATTTACTGGTTTGTACTAATATCACTAAAACACGTTGAGTAATTTGAGTTTAAATAAATTTTTTTAGATTTTTTCACACAATTTTTTAATGTGAGGTCTAAGAACTGGGTTTTGATCATAACTTAAAATTTTTGGGGTATTTGAAACTTTAAGTATGCGCGCTATTAACACTTGACTAGAGCTATTACCCACACTAGGTCACATCAAAAGCTCTTGCATTTTTTACCATTTGTAGCACCGTGAAACAATTGTGCGTTAGGTGCCAAAAAATCTGGTTTTCTTTAAAAACCTATAACTCAGCCAAATATTCACCGATTTTCACCCAACCACTTTTGTTTGATTCGTTATTAAATATTATTTTAAATTTTATTGTATTTGTAGCATCTTTCTCACAAAAATAGGTGACAAATTTCAAGTTATGTTGAAAAACAGCATGTAAAAGTCTAAAAAATTATATTTAAACTCAAATAACTCTACATGTTTTAGTGATATTAGTACAAACCTGTGGATATGCTCTGTTCATTTTCTTTCCAAAACTGCCTAAATATTGAAAATCGGTTGAGAAATGACTGAGTTAAAAAAATGTATGCCCTGGGGTCCAAAAAACCGTATTTTGACCATAACTTCAGATTTTGGAGGTGTTTGGAAAATTTCTAGTATGAGCGAATGTTACACTCAACAAGACCTACAACCTACACTAGGTCACTTCAGAAGTTCTAAATCGCTGTAGCACAGTGTTATGGGATATTATTGGCAATCAAATCACCTATGTTCAGATTGATCGGGGGAGGGTTTCTAATTCACTTCTCATCGGGATGATTTCGCAAAATTTGCTGACAGCATTTGCTGAAGACCGTTCGTAAGCGAACCGTATTAACTAAAATTTTATTCTTTATAGGTAGTGAATGTTCACGGATGCTGTTTGATACTACATAAAAAAATTATATTGACCCGGAAGGTAATGGGCTAACCGAATGAATTGGTCGACGAATTGCCATGGGAGGTATCTTTAAATGTTTAGCATCCATTCGCGTGGCGCCAGAAAAGAAAACACGTGTGCAGACATCCCAGCATCAACGGGGTAGCGTCGTTGTTTATGCTCGTCGCGTGGATAACTGGCGGAGAGGCGCATTCGAGTAAAAATTAGCAGAGAGCGAATGATGAACTCAGGAGAGAGGCTTGCGGTTGTTGAATGGCACTCATTTCGACTCTGTTTGACACAGCTGAAAGGAACCCATACGGCTGTTCGGCGTGATTTTCAACAGGTTAGCACGGAACGTGAGTGAGTGTTGTATGTTGAGGAAGCTTTTTTAGACAGCGGAATGAATCGCAACATAAAATGAATGGAGCCAGAGTTCAAAGTAATTTTTAACTCCATTACAGAAGCTATTAAAATATTTCTACAAATGAACTTGGTTAATTGCTGAATTGATATTGACGTGATATGCACATGCGGTATTGCATTTTACGTGAGATTTCGCATCATAGAAGAAAAAGTTTCGCTTCAAAAGTAAGCCTTTTACTTCAGGTGCGTAAAACAGTGAGACATACTATAATTGGATTTATTTTCAAATAATTATTTGTGAATAATAAAAAGTTTTTCTACCAGTAATGAGTAATGATTTTGAGTTTTGAATGAGTAGCTAATCAAAACTTCTAATTGAAAATTGAGGAAGCAGGTTTGTGGCTATCGGTGTCCCTGCAGAGATTATATGCTGCTACCAAGGTGCTCACTTTGCCGCCAGCTTGCACCCACACGGTTGGAAAGTTTCAACAATTCGATGCAAGGTATTGTAATGAAGCGCTATGTAAAAGGGAACTTCCTGCGCAAGTGAAATGGAAAAAAACCTTTCAATGACTTGTTACGAGAAGTATAATATATACTTTTTTCAGTATACACTCATTACTGCAATTTGAAGTTTGGTTCATTGTGATATTGTTCGAGTTTGCTGTATTCTATACTTTATGTTATTTGCATTATCGTTATTGAGAGAAATGTTTTGTATCCGTGCTAGTATATATATTTTTACCCTTAGTGTTAGGTTTACTCAGGGCCGGCGTTTCATGTGGGTAGTATGGGTAGTAGTACCCGCTCGGAAAATATCCATGTGGGTACTTACCCACACGGAACTATCGGACAAAACCAAAAAAGTACTGTTGCGAGCGACAGATTTTTTGATGGATATCGTTGAGCGAGAGGTTATAAATCTACAGACTTATGTACAATTCTAACGTTACTCAGAGAAAAGGATTATTTTCATTTACGATAGAGTTCTATGGTTTTTTTTTCTCGTAAAAATTTCCTATGCCAAATTTGCGCTCAATCGGACTTTGCGAAATAGAGCCTCAAAGCGGTCAAAGTTACAGTTCTTCGATCGATGAAAGAAATGTTCGAGCTGGGAGTGTCTCTTGTGTGTTCTGGTGTAGCTCGAGTCTCCCAACGCAAAAGTTTCCATGTCCCTGAAATTTATTTTTTGTTTTGAAACAAATTTTTATGAAACAACATCAGTTCCCGACATTTCATGCATTTCTAAGAGATTTGTTATAAAAAATCGATTTCTGAAACTTAAAGAACTACTCTTGTGCATTTTTAGGTTGGTGAATGTAAGACTTTCACGACTGTAAGTGAAACCCTCTCAGAAGTTCGATTAAGCTCAAATTTTGGATGGAAACTTTTTTCGAGAAGACAAAATTGTTGAGCCCTAACGTTAGCATTAAAAAAAAATGCTCAAAAAAGACCGATTTTTCATGAGTTTACCTTTACACGCACTGACGAATCTACCCATGCAGCATCAATCATAGTAACCCATGAGTCAGCAGAAAAAAATTGACTAAAACCCTAAAATTGACTAATCATAATGGCGAAAACAGTTAGGCTACTTCGTTCAGAAGTGTGCGCGATCAGAGAACGTTACCCTGTCGCGTCGAAAATAGAAATCGTACGGAAAAGGGACGCCGGTTACGCTTGTTCCGGTATCTAGAACATCTTGGCACTGCTGGACTACAATCAGAGCATCGAAAGAAAGACCGGTTCCGGGCGGCCGATTACCCTGAGCGACAAGAAGCTCCAAAGAATACTGAAGAGGAAAACCGAGGGGAAAGTGGCTACATCGCTGCGTACGATTGATCGGGAGGCCGGTTTAACCGGCCCAACAGTGGAAAAGTACCTGGCGAACATGGACATCAGAAAGTGGAAGTCCCGTCCATTGGTCTCGTAGTTGCTCGATGGTCGATTCGATTTTTTCGGCGAATCGCGACGTGATGCTGGTGGTCCACGCCGAGACCTATCTCACCCTGGATGACAACGACTGGCAGGGCACTCCATATTTTACTTTACCCACGAAGGAAGTGACCTCTGAGATGCAATTCATTGCACACACCAAGTTCCCAAAGAAGGTGCTGCTGTGGCTGACAATTAGCGAGAAGCTCCGTACTGGCCGTGAACGGGGAAATTTATAGTACGAAGTGCCTGCCGGAAGTGGCGTCGTTTATCAAGAAATACCGTAGGGGCGAAGACGCGGTGCTCTGGCCGGATCTGGTGTCGGCCCACTACTCGAAGCAATCGGTGGAGGAGATGGAGCGGCTGAAAATCGATGCGGTACCCAGGTCGGCCAACCCACCCAACGTTCCCCAGCTGCATCCCATCCAGAGTTTCTGGACAAACCAGAAGCGTGAGACCTACCTCAACAATCGTATTGATAAATAGAACGAAGAAAGAACTCAAAAACATGCCTACACGCATGTCCCCCATGGCGAATGTTCCGGTAAACTCTCGGAAAGCCACTCGCAAGGGCGTGGAATTACTTTTGCAAATGAGCCTGTATAATTGCCTTCCATGGAAAATTAATGGGAAACATGACTACTGAACGGTATTCGAAAATCTAATTTTTCTTAAACATTCCATTGGCATCTTATCGTTGATGCACAGTCGACTTTTCGTAAAATTTTGTTCAGGTATCAGAACGTCATAACAACCCCCCCCCCCGGCTACGCCTTTGTCACCTTCCCTATTCCTTACTACCCACTCGGGAAAATAATGTGACGCCGGCCCTGGGCTTACTACTAAATCGAGCTCGTACTGCCAATTCAAAGTTTACCCCGGTGCTCCTCTGAGCAGTATAGTAACTATGAGAGTGACCTACAGTCTGATTTATCAAAAGAAAGTCATTTTTCTCTACGAGATGTTGAAATCATCAAAACCTTTGTAATATTTATTTTGATTTGCTAATAAAGCGTGGTACGCAGTTGAAAAGAAACGAAATTTTGCCCTTTTTACCAAACGGAATTTTGACAGCTTAGAATGCTTCACAGTAACGATATCTGACCAGTGAGCGTATGATTTTTGTTTTTTTCTAGAACACTTGAATACACTTGTTTACCGCGATCTGGTGTGAGAGCAGGGATGCCTGGTATTTTTTTTTTAAAAGTCTTTATAGTCCGCGAAAAAATGTCTTACTACCCGTAGCCCGAAGGCTGAAAAAACTTTCCGGCAAATCGAAAACTGTCGAACAAAAAAAAGGTCACCACTAATGCACTAATGTAAAATTCTTCACGTTGTCGTCACAAAATTGGATGTCTTCATCGTACACTCAAAATATTTTTCACGTTATTGTTACGTGAAAGCTCCTATACTTGTTCATTTTCTGTCATTTTGCATGATTTATGTGACAAACATAACATCTACGTGAAAATTTCATGCATACCATGGCTAATCACGTATCATCTACGCGAACTTCGTGCGTCTTGAACTGTCCTACAGATCAGACGTTTTTTCGGTTGCTTGTGGACTGGTCTTTGACTGCCTATAGCTTCAAAGTTTGTGTTTTGTCAGTGTGTCTTTTAAAGACTACCTGAAAGTTATTTCCCATCAGTCTTTCTCAAGACTACCTACTTTTAAATTTAACATTTGTTTTAACTTTTTTCGTATCACCTGAAATGGCTGGACGGAAAAAGAAACCTCGCATCGCTGCGGGGAGGAAAAGAGAGGCATCTCTTTCTGACACATCGAGTGTCTGTAGTGACAATCCTTTTGATATTTTGCCTGAGCAAGAAGCTGGTGAAATGGAAGTTACCAATAATGAAACTATACAAAATATAAAATCTTTAAAAAAGGAGAAAGTTCCACCTATTGTGGTAACTATTTCTTCTGAATTTAATATATTCAAAAAGGAACTTTCAACGTTTGTTTCTGACGTTAAAGTTACCTATCAAATTGGCCGTAGAGGTGAATGCCGCTTATTAGCCGACTCAGTAAAGGGTCGTGATCGTCTTGTTCAGTATTTAACTGACAAGATGTACAAATTTTTTACATATGACACCAAGAACGCCAAGCCGTTCAAGGTTGTCTTGAAAGGTCTCACCAACGATCAAACCGTTGATGAGATCAAACTTACTTTAACAGAATTACTTGGCATAGCCCCTACCCAAGTAATTCTAATGAAACAAAAATCACGAGGCGAAAACGGTCAGAGAACTGGAATTTCCCTTGTTAATTATTTAATTCATTTTAACCGCAATGAGGTTAACAACTTAAAATTTTTTGAAAAAGCACATGCTTTGTATAATGTGCGTGTAAAGTGGGAAACTTATAGGAAGTATGGCGGAGGTGAAAAGCATATCACCCAATGCCGTACTTGCCAACGTTATGGCCATGGTTCCAAATTCTGTAACATGGACCAAAAATGTCTTAATTGTGGAGACTCTTCTCACAAAAAGGACACATGTCCTGTGAAAGAGAGTAAAAATTTTCGCTGTGCGAATTGTAACGGCAACCATATGTCAAATTTTTATCAATGCCCAGTCCGTTTAGCAATTGTTAAGGCAAGGCAAGGTAAACAAAATTCAATTTCTCAATTAAAACCAACTTCAAAACAAAATTCTCCAAGCGTACCAGTGACGCATAGTTTACCTACTCCTTTGCATACCCGTTTAACTTATGCACAGGTTACAGGTAGTTCGAACATTATACCGCCTAGTGTTGGTAGTTCGAAAATGACCGTTAATATGGGTAAGCAAAACACGCTAGAAAATAATTGTACACCTATTACTCCAGCTAATATTGCTGCCGAAAATATTTTTTCTAATGTCAACTGCCTGGGGCCTATTACGGCAGGTAAACTTTCTTTTTTGCAACAGGCAATGTTCGATCTTATGAACGCCATGTTGCAGGCAAAATCAATGTTTGAAGCCATTCAAATAGGCACAAATTTTACTATTAAAATTGTTTCTAATTTAAAATTTAGCAATGATTTTAAATAAAACAATTAAAATATTAAATTGGAATGCTCGCACATTGAAGGCCAATGAGAATGAGCTTTTTAATTTTTTAACAGTAAATAATGTGCATATTGCAATTATTACTGAAACATTTTTGAAACCTAACATAAAATTAAAATATGATCCCAATTACGTGGTTCATAGATATGATAGGATTCAGGGTTCCGGCGGTGGAGTTGCAATTGTTATTCATCGCCGAATCAAACATCGTGCTCTTCCCCATCTTGAGACGAAAGTTATTGAAACTTTGGGAATTGAAGTTCAAACTGAACTTGGGATTTTATTTATTGCCGCAGCATATTTACCATTTCAATGCACACGCGAGCTCAAAAATTATTTTAAAGGTGATTTACAAAAACTCACCAGAAATCGTTCGAAATTTTTCATAATCGGCGATTTTAACGCTAAACATCGTTCATGGAATAATTCTCAAAGTAATTCCAATGGCAAAATTTTATTCAATGATTGTTCTTCAGGATACTATTCTATTTTGTCTCCGAATAGTCCTACATGCTTTTCTTCTGTAAGAAACCCTTCAACAATTGATTTGGTGCTGACAGATCAAAGTCATGTATGTAGTGATTTGATCACACATGCTGACTATGATTCTGACCATCTTCCAATAACTTTTTCTTTATCACATGAATCAGTTTTAAACCCTATGAGCTCTGTTTTTAATTATAACAAAGCTAATTGGGAAAGATACAAAAATTATATTGAGAGAAATTTCAATAATGAGCTTGATTTGCAAAACGAAGTGAATATTGATTCCGCTTTGGAAGCATTAAAATGTGCAATTGTTGATGCCAGGAATTATTCTGTTCCAAAGGCTCAAGTGAAACTTGATTCACCAATAATTGACGAAAATCTTCAACTTCTAATTCGTTTGAAAAATGTCCGCAGACGTCAATATCAACGTTCTCGTGACCCTGTTTTTAAAACTATTTATAAAGATTTACAGAAAGAGATTAAACATAGATTTACTCTTCTGAGAAATCAAAATTTTTAGACTAAAGTTGAAAAATTGAAACCATATTCAAAACCATTTTGGAAGCTGTCGAAGATTCTTAAGAAACCTTCAAAGCCTATTCCAGTTTTAAAAGATGGTGAACGTTTTCTTATATCCAATGAACAAAAGGCTCAAAGACTTGCTCAGCAGTTTGAGAGTGTTCATAACTCAAATTTGAATTTTGTGAGTCCAATTGAAAATGAAGTCACACGTCAATTTGATTTAATTTTTTCCCAGAATTTTTTACCTGCAGAAATAATTGAAACTAACTTGAATGAGATTAAATCAATTATTAAAAATTTCAAAAATATGAAAGCACCTGGTGACGATGGAATCTTTAATATACTAATCAAACATCTCCCTGAGAGCACAATGGATTTTTTAGTGAAAATTTTCAATTGCTGCTTCAAAATTGCATATTTTCCCAAATTATGGAAAAATGCAAAAATGACTCCCATTTTAAAACCGGATAAGAACCCAGCTGAAGTTTCAAGTTATCGACCAATCAGTTTGCTTTCTTCAATAAGTAAACTGTTTGAGAGAGTTATTCTTAACATAATGATGTCACACATCAACGAAAATTCAATTTTTGCAAATGAACAGTTTGGATTTCGCCATGGGCATTCCACAACTCATCAATTGCTCAGAGTTACTAATATGATACGAGCTAACAAATCTGAAGGTTATTCCACTGGAGCTGCTCTTTTAGACATAGAAAAAGCATTCGACAGTGTTTGGCATAAAGGTTTGATTGCGAAATTGCAAACTTTTAATTTTCCAATTTTCCTAATCAAAATTTTAAAAAATTATCTTACTGATCGAACTCTGCAGGTTGTCTATCAGAATTCAAAATCTGATAGATTACCTGTCAGAGCAGGTGTGCCTCAAGGTTCAGTCTTGGGTCCAGTCCTGTACAACATATGCACTTCAGATCTTCCTGATTTGCCTCCAGGATGCACAAAGTCATTGTTCTGCGATGACACAAGCATTTCCGTAAAAGGAAAAAGTCTTCGTGTCATATGCAGTCGATTGCAGAAAAGTTTAGATATTTTTTCTTCCTACTTGCAAAAGTGGAAAATCTCTCCCAATGCTTCTAAAACTCAAATGATAATTTTTCCGCATAAGCCTAGGGCTTCTTTTCTCAAGCCAAACAATAATCACGTTGTCAAGATGAATGGGGTTATTTCAAGTTGGTCCGACAAGGTTAAGTACTTGGGACTAATTTATGATAAAAAACTTATTTTCAAAGAGCACATTGAGAGTATACAAGCCAAGTGCATCAAATATACGAGATGTTTATATCCTTTCATTAACAGGAATTCTAAACTTTGTTTAAAGAACAAACTTTTGATTTACAAACAAATTTTTAGACCAGCAATGCTTTATGCTGTACCGATCTGGTCAAGTTGCTGTTCAACAAGGAATAAAACGCTCCAAAGGATTCAGAATAAAATTCTGAAAATGATTTTGAAGCGTCCTCCTTGGTTTGGTACACTCGAATTACATAGACTTACTGGTGTTGAACCATTAGAAGCTATGTCAAATAAAATTATTAACAATTTTCGACAAAAATCGTTGCAATCCTCAATTGCTACGATAAGCTCTCTTTATAGCCAATAAGTTAGCAATTAAGTTAGTTGTAAGTTTACTTCCCCTTTTCTGACAAGTAGGTTTAAATCCCTACGAATGATAAGTCCTAATTGCGAAAGCAAACAAATCCTAACAATTAAAATTACAAATTTCTAACAGTGTTGAGAAGTCACCATTTGTGATTGGACACACATACTCATTATTTACTAATTTCCTTTTTATTTTTTTTATCTACGCGAACTTGACAACGTCAAACAGGATGTATCGCGTGAGTTCTCTATGCGAAAATAACCAGAAATCAAATGTTGTCTGATTCTGAACATAAAACAGAATTTCTGGATGGCTTGCAAATAAGTGAATTTTCGAAAAATCCTAATAAGCTCGAGACTTGAGCTTACAGGTTTCACACAGCTTCAGTTCATAGGTGGAAGAGTTACCTGAACAAAAACAGCTGCAGCGGACAATAACAATCCCCGGGAATGTCGTAATATTTATCAGTTTTTATGTTATTTTATTCATTTACGAATTGACGAATTTGCATGCCTGAGTGATATCTGATAGCAATCACGTTTTACGAAATGTACAATAAATAATGTACAATAATAAATCACTCAGGTATGCAAACTAGTAGATGAATTCTACTTGAAACTCACATGAAATGCATGCATCTACTGAAGAAGTTTCAAAGAATAATTTATCTCACCAGGTCATGATGAACTTAAATGACAATCACGTAGAATCTACTAGAAAACGATAGTGGAAAATATTCACGTAACTTTTCCGGTAACTATAACGTGAAATATATTTTGAATGTAGGCTGAATGTCTTCCAATCTGGAATCGCTGGGTGTGAGACGTCCAACCAACTGCCTGACTCTTTCAGTACCTGAATAATGTCAGTGCTCATTATTCCAAGAACAAGTGACATTTTGCTTTACAGCAGTGTTAACAGCAAGTGATTTTTGTTTTCCCTTTTGGTTTATGATTTTTTTTAGCTGCGTACTAGCTACTAGAAAAAATTTCATTGCCTGATTCAGTGCCTGAATTTTACATGGAATTGAGATAGGAAAATGAATTCCTTTTTGAACTGCATACTGCGTTTAACTAAGGTACTAGTACGCCAATGTATATTATAAAAGAGGAAATTTTTTTAGGAATAATAAGAAGTGATACATATGGCTTGTACTATATTTGTGGATTTTTTGAAAATCTACAGTTGTGCGATTCTAGAAAAAAAACTGACAACCATTTTAATCGACCGTTTTTTATGTCGGTAAAATTTTGCACATATATTTCAACGGACTAAAGATGTTATTTTGTGCCTTTGGTATTTTTTTTTTGATCACGATTAAGGTTTATGTAAAAAGGGTATTGATGATTATAAATATTTTTCAAGCTAGAACAACAAAAGTTTTTGCTTTCTGAAAAAAAATCACTCAAAAAATTCTGAAATAATAATCACAAAATTGGGACATTTTCTGTGGAATTCCTCAGTATGCAAAAAAACGTTCAACTACTCCTGTCCTTTAGCTTTTTTTCTCTAAGCTATTAATCAAAACATAAAACAACATATTTTGATTGTGTAGTTAGATTGTTTTGGTGCATAAACTTCTTTTGTATGTTTTTCTACCTCTTTCCGTTGTATGTCATCCGTTTCAAAATCATGATGATTTCAAGAAAATAACCAGTACTAAAGATTCGAACCAAACGAATGACAACATCAATTTTATAACCGTAGAGTTCAATCGAAAAACAAGTTAACCATAAATCTGTAGCTAGGAAGGTTTATGTTTGTTTACAAAGAAAGTCGAGTAGTACTATCCGAATAAAGCTTGATAGCAAATTGAAAACTTATTTCGATGATTTTTTTGATGATTCGAATATAAGAATAAGTTTTCGATTTATTATTATTCTGTTCCCATGCTTTACCCGGGTGTCCAATCAAAAGTCACTGTGTTTATTTTTGGGTATATTTATTAATAACTGAATCATATACCGAAGAAAACTATTGTTTCAATGATGCGTTTGTTGTTATGATTGTTCTGATATTTTTGGTGTACAATTGCGAAGAAATACAGGAAGTACATAAAAAATCCCGGTATCGTTACTATGTAATGAATGCTGCAAACATCATCAAAAATCGCACTCAGATGTAGATTCATTTCGTCTGTGACATTGCCGGCGCCATGAGCGATTCCAAGCATCAGATAAGTGAAATGAACCAAAACATGGTATCTCTTGCCGAAACAATCGATACTCTCAAGCATCCAACAAAAAATATTGACCTGCAGGCATTCGGGAAACAACGAATAGCCTTTGCTGAGACAGCAATCTGTTGAACCACGTAAGCAAGTGTCGAACCTAACTCAACCTCTCGACCTAAGTACAGTACCATTATCCAGGGGACAGCTTAAATCAACATCGATGGATTATCCACGCCGTTACTGCTGATACTGCACCACCTCTGTTTTTGGTTCTATTTGTCTGGTCTTTCCCGCGAGCTAGCATCGATGAGATGCAACAAGCTATTAAATAGCAAATTTTGCAGTTGCCACTTCTTTTATGGTCGGCATTTTGCTTAATTTAAAGGAATTTGCTCTCATGCCCTCACTCTGGGCCAAATGAATTCGTTTCCGTATTTTTTTTTTAAATGAGAAGGAATGTCGAACCCACGAACCATATAATTTGGGTTCCGTGTGAGTTTAATTTTTGACTTTAAAAGCCTTCCAGTCACAACTAAAATATGCATGTCACTGTCTGTTAAAAAATTGAAAAATTCATTTTCTTTCGCATTCGAAGAGCGATAATTTAAGTTTAGAAAATTGACAGCATTATTTAAAAATAAAATCATAGTAAATTTCATACCTACTTGAACAGCCTCGTACATTAAGTTATAGTTCAACAAAGCTGATATTACCTGCGGAATAGATTGTTGTAGGTAAGCCATCTTCTCAGGAGTTGGACTACCTAAATCATAAATGGCTGACTTTTCCTTACCAAACACGAAAGGCTTATTGCTGTTTGAATTCGAAATTACCTGAAAGGACACTAGCATATGATGTCTGAGCAGGATTAATTGTTTGCAATTTGTTGGTTTCTGAATTTGAAATATAAACTACAGACATGCTAGCTACAGGAAATGCTGATGATGCCTTAAAAGTATTGAAAATTCATTCGCACGTGAATTAAAACACTTTTTTTTTTAAAAAAAAGATCAAATTATTTAATTATTGCTGGCGAGTTTCATTAATTTTCGCAACTGCCCTTCGTTTCATCAAAATTACTTGGTTGGGGGAAAACTTAGTAGTTCTGTTAAACAATTTTCAATTTCATCAACAGTCTGATCATTTGATAAACCTTTCAAAGCAACCTTAAACGGTATCTCATTTTTGGCATCATATTAATAAAAATTGTTCAACTTTCCAGTTGAATACTGTAAAAGATATTAATAGCCATCAGAAGACTTGGCCAAAATACGAATTTCCCCTCGGCGCCCAATTGGAAAGTTAACAAAAGCTTTAGCATTTGCAACGATTAGCACAATGGGAAGAAAACTTCATAACGACATCATGCTTAGAATGAGCAGCTTCAAATTCTTGATCACCTATGGAAGAAAGAATATCATGCCTATTACTGGAGATTTCTGTACCATTTGTAGAAGAAGTCGTACGTTTTCTTGTGACCGCATTTTCACTCATTTCCACTCCACTATAGATTGCATTCAAATTTCAACAAAAATATTTCACAATAAATTTACGCACTTCTTAAAAAAACTGAAAGTGGCAAATTTCTAATATTTCTCAGTGGTCTAAGACTAAACCTTGAGCTGTTGGTAAAATACGACCATTCTGCAAGGTAGTTCAACTCGTACTTCTTTTCCGTAAATTTGAGATTTATTATCGACTGCCGCTGCAATTTTGTAGCTTGATATTCATCCATCGTCTTCTATCCAGTTGAATTAATATGCTCTACTATTTCGTCCCCTTAATCCTAGAACTATATAACTCGAAATTTGTCGGTTTTGAGATAAGTATGGCATCATATTTATCGCGTCGAGCTCTATAACATATCCAAAACTCGTTGAAGTACGATTACAAGAAAACGTGTTATTCATCAATAATAAAAATAGATATCTCAACTTGAAACAAGTGTATTTTGTGCTAAAAGTAAATAACTCGGCTCTTTGTTGATTTTTTCGTTGCTTTAACAGACCTGAAATGATACGGATGCGTTTCAGAAAATCAGAGCCATTCAAATCGTCAAAACCAAAATATGTCAAATTTTCAAACTCGTTTTTCTCGAAACGTCAATTCTCGAGTTATCTAGTTTTAGCATTGATGGGACGATTTGTGCTTGAGCTTCAGACCGCACATTTTATAGTTGCTTTTCCGTGATGAATTTGAGCTAGTTAAGTTGCACAAAAAAACACATATTTGGTTATTTGGGATTAATTTTTCATCTTCAATGTACAATGTACAGCTCCTGGTTTTGTAAATATCGATAACAGTGCTAGCTACTTTCTTACGGTCGGTTAGGGAAAGGAACGTGTGAAACTCGTTGTTGTTAAGCTCTGGCTCCTTGATGGCTCCGCGGCTCCTTCTGCTAAACACAAAGAGCTCCACGGCCTCTTTTGCTAAGCATATAGAGCATCGCGGCCCCTCAAAAGACTACCAGATACAAGGCTGTGTTTTTCAGTCTCATATTGTCTTTCAAGTCTCATTTGTTTTACGTCTTGTTCCAAATACGCAGAAAAGTTGAAACATCTGCTTTGACAGCGATATCAAGTAAGGAATTTTAATTACTTGTCGAATTTACCTCTCTAGATGTAGTCTTGGAGCTACTTGACGTTGAGCCGTGGGTTACGGCTATGTTGTCCATGATAGACGATCGACAGCTTCGAGCGCAAGCATACCTTACCAAACACTCCCAAGCCGTGGTGTGGTCTTTGCTGTACGTAAGAGTCGTCTCCATTCCACTCGGTCCATGGCTGTAGTTCGCCAACTCTGCAGTCTGCGTAGAGTCCGCAGGTCGTCTTCCACCTGATCGATCCACCTTGCCCGCTGTGCACCTCTCCGTCTCGTCCCTGACGAATTGGATTCAAGAACCATCTTTACCGTCTGACATCCTTACAACATGCCCAGCTCACCGCAACCTGCCTATCTTAGCAGTGTGGACGATAGATGGCTCCCCAAACAGCTCCTGCAGTTCGTGGTTCATTCGCCTTCTCCACACTCCGTTTTCCATCTGCAGTCCACCGAAGATGGTATGCAACACCTTCCGCTCGAAGACCGCAAGGACGCGTTGGTTCTCCACAAGCATAGTCCATGTCTCATGCCCGTAGAGGACTACCGGTCTGATCAGCGTCTTGTAGATGGTTAACTTGGTGCGGCGACGAATTCTACTCGATCGGAGCGTCCTCCGGAGACCAAAGTATGCACGATTTCCTACCATAATGCGCCGTTGAATTTCTCTGCTGGTATCGTTGTCGGCAGTTACCAATGAACCCAGATACACGAACTCATCGACCACCTCGATTTCATCACCACCAATTTGAACTCGAGGTGGGAGGTTACTGATACTGTTACTGTCTTCACGTGAACCCCTTCCATTCATGTACTTCGTCTTCGATGCATTGATGACCAGTCCAATCCGTTTGGCTTCAGCCTTTAGTCCGATGTACGTATCTGCCATCTTCACAAAGGTCCGAGCCACAATGTCGATATCGTTGGCGAAACCAAACAGCTGAACTGACTTTTGGAATATCGTGCCACTCGTGTTAAACCCCGCTCTTCTAATGACACCTTCCAGGGCAATGTTAAACAGTAGGCACGAGAGACCATCACCCTGCCTTAGACCTCTTCGGGTTTTGAAGGGGCTCGAGAGTGCCCCCGAAACTCAAACTACACACATCACTCGATCCATCGTCGCTTTGACCAACCGCGTCAGTTTGTCCGGAAATCCGTAGTCGTGCATAATTTGCCATAGCTTGTCCCGATCAATTGTGTCGTACGCCGATTTAAAATCGATGAACAGATGATGTGTGGGCACGTTATATTCGCGGCATTTCTGTATAACCTGCCGAAACTCGAATATCTGATCCGTGGTGGTGCGGGCACCCAGAAATTCCGCCTGGTAGTGCCCCACGAACTGCTTCGCAAATGGTGATAGTCGACGGCAGAGTATTTGGGAGAGTACCGTAAACTGGGGTGACTTTGATCACTTTTTTGATTGTATCTCAAATATTTTCAGAATATACTGAGAACAATATTATTCGATATTTTTAAAAAAAGTACTGGCATGCATTGAAAAAGATTCAGTCACTACTTCAAAAGTTTAACAACATTTTTGCTGTTTTTAAATATGCTCTAAAAATTTTACACCAATCATCATTCCGGGTGACTTTGATCACTTTATTATTTTGATAAATTTGGTGTAACACTTTGCTACTTTCACTAAATTGAACAGCTTTAAACGGCTTAAACGAGTTTCTAAATATGGAAAGCAATTTGGGGGCCATTCACATTCTACGTGAACAGTTTATAATGGCAAATGTACAAGATTAATACAAAATTTTTAGAATATATATGAATTGTTATCCACTGAGAGAGAAGGTGGTCTAAAATCATCAAAAACTAGTCCACGAGGAATATGACTTATGAAATTGGCCAAATTTGCATGTTACTTCACGTCTTAGGTTTTTGTTAAGAAGAAATATGTAATACGCTGTGGAGAATAATGGGACTCAACATAGCCTTTGAGTAAAAACTTGCAAAAATAACAATAGAATGTATTTTTATAATATTTGTTCATCTTAAGAACTAGTCTGGGAACAAAATAAAAAAACTTTACGTATTGCAACTTGTTGTTTTGAATCTGCTTGAACCGATTGTTTGTATGCAACAAAAAACGCCAAAAATACACTTTATTTTCAATTAATATTTTAGCAAGAAAAACACTCTTGAAATAGCAGGAAATGCATGAGTAGCAGCAATGCGAACATATATCCACGCATCCCAAGCACTACGAGCGCTTTTTTACCACATTTTGAAAAAAGAGGTACAGTGATCAAAGTCACCCCGGTGATCAAAGTCGCCCCAGTTTACGGTACCTTGTAGGCGGCGTTGAACAGAGTGATTGCCCAGTAATTGCAGCACTCCAGTTTGTCACCCTTTTTGTAGATGGGACACACAATACCCTCCATCCCCTCCTCCGGTACTCGTTCTTCCTCCTAAACCTTGACAATGACCCAGTGCACGGCTCTAGCCAGTGTTTCTCCACCGTATTTCAATTGCTCGCTGGGAAGTTGGTCCACTCCAGTAGCTTTATTGTTTTTCAGCGGACCAATCTCCTCCTCCACCTCCAGAAGATCGGGGGCTGGAATTCTGATGTCTTCTGCTCGTGCACCAAGATCAGTTACCGTCCTCGCGCTCTACTGCATCGCCGTTTAGATGCTCGTCGAAGTGCTGCCTCAACCTTTCGATCACCTCACACTCGTCTGTAAGGAGGTTGCCGTCCAAGCTCCTGCACATATCGGCTTGCGGCACGAAGTCTTTACGGGAGCTGTTCAGCTTTTCGTAGAACTTCCGAGTGTCGCTAGCTACGCGATCTCGGTCCTCTTGCTGGCGCTTCTTCCTTCGGAGGACTGAGTTTTGGCTGTTCCGTGCCTGTCGGTATCGTTCCACGTTCGCTCTCGTACGGTGTGGTAGCATTCTCGCACGTGCTGCATTCTTCTCCTCGACTAACCGTTTGCATTCGCCGTCAAACCAGTCATTTCTATGATTCCTTGTACCTAGTAGCGCTACAGCAGTGCTACCTATGGCGGATTGGATGCTCCACCAGCCATCTTCAAGGGTAGCTGCGCCAAGCTGCTCTTCCGTAGGTAGCACTGCCTCCAGCTGCAGCGCGTATTCCTGTGCAGCCTCGGCGTCCCGCAGTTGCTCAATATTTGGTCGCGGCGTTCGACTTCGGCGGGTGTTATACACCGTCGATAGTTTTGAGCGCATGCACACAGCTACTAGGTAGTGGTCCAAATATATACTCGTACTGCGGTAGGTGCGAACGTTGATGATGTCGGAGAAAAACCTGCCGTCGATTAAAACGTGGTCGATTTGGTTCTCTGTCTGTTGGTCGGGTGATCTCTAGGTGGATTTGTGGATACCTTTGCGGGGGAAGAAGGTACTTCGGACTACCATACCACGGGAGGCCGCAAAGTTTACGCACCGATGGCCGTTATCATTAGACACGGCATGCAGGCTATCTGGTCCGATTACCGGTCTGTACATTGCCTCCCGTTCTATCTTAGCATTCATGTCCCCAATAACGATCTTCACGTCCTGTCGCGGGCAGCTATCGTAAACCTGCTCCAGCTGCGCGTAGAACGCTTCCTTCTCGTCGTCGGGTATTCCTTCATTTGGGCAGTGCACGTTGATGATGCTGTAGTTAAAGAACCGGCCCTTTATCCTCAACTTGTACATCCTTGCGTTGATCGGCTGCCACCCTATCACGCGTTGGCGCATCTTGCCCAGTACTATGAAGCCGGTTCCCAGCTCGCTGGTGGTACCACAATTCTGGTAGAAAGTAGCCGCCCGGTGCCCGCTTTTCCATACCTTCTGTCCTGTCCAACAAAGTTCCTGCAGCGCTATGACTTCGAAGTTGCGTGGATGTAGTCGTAGATTATCCTGTCGCATCCTGGAAAGCAGAGCGATTTGCAGTTCCATGTTCCAAGTTTTCAATCGTAGTCCTTATTTCGTTGCCTAGGTCCATGTCGATTGTTCCGATCCGTATTATCTCTTACGTTGTTTGTAACATGTTGTTTTCCGGGGCGGCTCGTTGGGCCTTCCCAAACCCCCTGTCTCGCCGGGGGACCATCGTGTCAGCTCTGTTTAGAGTCCCACGCTGCCACCAGGACGTTGATCAGCCGCTCCTAACATGAAGATCAGACACTGTTTTGAGCCGCACCATCTTGGTGAACAGACGCTCGGGTTGGCGAAGCATTTCCTCCACCGCCGGAATATGGTTAACGCGCCAATGATCGCGTCGCACCTTCTCACTTAGCTATTGTCGGATGACAACATTGCCCAGGCAACACCAACCAGTTGTATCCATGTTTCAACCGGCAGTCTAGTGCAATCATATGACTCATGGAGGTGTAAGATAGGAACTTGTGAGGGCTGAAACTGTGTTTGACGCTCCTTCCAGGTTGTCAACTCACCATTTGATGCCTAAAAGCGCAAGCATACCGCGACTAGATAGTGGTTGGTGCGTATCTTGGTAGTGTCTGAGAAGGATCGGCCGTAGCTGAGAGAATGATCAATTGAGTTTGCAGTCTGTGCGGACCAATCACCGAATGTCCCTTCCTATCTGAGCGTTCATGTCACCGATAACGATGTTGATGTCTCAGCGAGAGCAGCTGTCGTAGATTTTTTCCAGCTGTGCATAAAACGATTCTTTATCTAAGGTAAAATAACCTATAGTGGACCATCCATCGGATTAATTTCTCCTAATATATATTGGAATTTGTAAATGTTCTCTAAATTTGCATCCCAGATCGGCTGGATAAGATGTTTCCCGATGGAAGTTTTCTATCCCTCGAGTTTTTGCATATATTAAGTTAATCTGGCGAGTGGTTCACTATGGAAAAGGGGTCCACTATAGGTTAATTTACCTTACATCGGGTAAATTAACTTATAGTGGACCCCATTCCGATAGTGGACCACTTGCCAAATTTGCATCGTGAGGGCAGTACACTGTGCGGATGGTATGGTTGTAGAACCGACTCTTTATTTCTCAACATACACAATCTGACGCTGATCGCCATTTGCCCACACGACATGCATCCTGCTCCGAACTATGAACCAAGTACCAAGCACGTTAGGAGTGCCGCCACGTTACAGTAGCAAACAACTTGTAGTTGCGGCGGCGTATGTTGATGTTCAAAGAGCTAAGTAGCGAAGAGCAGTCAATGTTACCCTGAAGGAGGTCAGCTATGAAGCACGCTTTAGCCAAGTTGCGTCTATCCTCCAACAGTTCTAACCTGAACAGCAAGCAACGACTTTCATAACAGGGTAGGTGGCGTGGATTTGCCCACCTGAGATGGCGCAAAGCGAAGCGGACGAATCTGCGTTGAACAGCCTCAACGCGGTTCTTCCCATCCTGATTATAGGGTGCCCGAACAACAGATGTATATTCCAATAACGGCCGAACAATTGCACAGTATAAGGCTTTCAGGCAGTAAATGTTTTTAAACTTCTTGGCAAAGCGAAACAAGGAAACTAGCTGCAACGAGGCTTTCGAAACGATGTATGCAACATGATTTTCGAAGTTCAGTTTGGTATCGAGCAGAATTCCCAGGCTTTTACCGTCGATTCGCGCTTTAACTGTACACCTGCCAAAGGACGGCTTCTAACTGCTGTTGCAAGAACAACGCGTCGTGTTTTATCGTGTAATATAACTTCAAGTCATCGGCGTAGGAGAGTTTAGAGCACTTGAGGGTAAGGATGACATCGTTCATGTACAGCGAGAATAGAAACGATCCAAGATGATTTCTCTGAGGAACACCGGACCAAACAGGAAAAGGTAGTGAAATGTGATCACCGATTTTGACGGACATATGTCTTCCGGTTAGATACGATTCGAGCCATACTAGCAAATTATCTTTCATGCCAAGTTTGTCAAATTTGGCTATGGCAATCTGGTGATTCATTTTTATCAAACGCTGCAGATAAATCGGTGTAAATAGCATCGAATCGCTGGCCATTTTCTAATTGACGAATTACAAACGATGTGAAGCAGGTTAAGTTAGTCGTTGTGGAACGTTTAGACATAAAACCGTGCTGATCCGGTGATATATACTGTACATATCTCTGAGTCAGCATGCGCAGCACTGTCAACTCAAACAGCTTAGAGGTAGCACTCAACGCGGCTATTCCGCGATAATTCGCTTACAGCCTTTTTTGAAGACCGGGAACACAAACGAGTCTTTACAGCAAGTAGGGAACACTCCTGTACGCAGAGAGCGATTGAATACTGTGGTTAGCGGTGTTGCAAGTGAGTGTATATAGTGTTTTATGACAAGCGAAGGATTTCCGTCTGGGCCGCATCCGGTGGAACATTTCAGATCTATACCTGCTGCTTTGACCATATCATCGGTGATAACAATTTGCGAATCAGATACCGTCAGTCTGGGAACATTTCTGCCAGCGGCAGCCACGTCTTGCGAATCTAGAAGCTCATTGGTAAAAACGCTGCCGAATTGTGATCGGAAGAGGTCGTCAATATACACGATCAGGAGGGATGTAGACTACACATACGTAGAGCATTGCATCAGCAGTAGCAATCGCAACCCATACTTGTTCAACTAACGCGCCTTCGGGAGGGTTTACCAAACGCGATTTGTAGCTCGAGCGAACAGCGAGTAAAACGCCACCTCCAGAGCGTTTGTTGCTGTTCATGCACGATCGGTCCTGGCGATAAACGGAGTATGAATCATTGAATATTTGGTTCGATATCGTGTTAGCAGTGAGCCACGTTTCCGTCAAAGCGTAGACGTCGAAGCAACCGTCGCTGAATGCTAGTTGGTACTCCGATAGAGAACTGTTGATCCCACCGACGTTCTGGTAGTACATTAGGATTGTACACGATGTTGTGGCGGCTTTGCTCATGGGATGTGCTAGGAGGTGAAGAGCCATCAGGACATGGAGAGTTGTTATCGATAAGATACTTGCCATGATAGGCCATCTGGAAGATCCCATCTTTAGCACTAGACTCAGGGCCGGGACGACTTGAATAGCACGAACGAGATAACACCGATGGATCGATAACAGCGGGCAGCACGACTGAGCTAGGCAGATAAGGATCTTCCATAGAGCTTTGTTGTATGCGTCACGGGTTGAATGGCGGTGAAAACGGTCGTCTTGAAGAGCGGTTCGAAATAGAAAATGTTGGTATGCAATAACTGGTAGCCTCAAAAAGCGGACTAACTCTGGAAACGTAAGGGCTATCAGGGAGAGAAAGGTCAACATGATGAAAATACTTGCCTGAAAAAGCAGGTAACCCAGCGTGGTTGTTGTGAGATGCAAACAATCAGGCAAAGAGCGTGCAATAATGCTGCTTTGGAGTCGGCAAGTGAGTCATCTTTATCAAGACGAGTAAACCTAGATAAATTATACTTGCTACTAAAATTTATTCGATTAAGATCAGTAGTATATGTTTATACTTACCCTGTAAACATAGCAAACATAGGGTAAATGAACCTGTAGTGGACCCCTTACCTACAGTCAAAGATGACTAGTCCGAGATACCTGACTCTTGCGGTATGCAGTGGACACAAATGTCGCTGCGCGTGAACGAAGAAAGTTGAACTAATTTGTATACTGTAATTTGGTGATGCCGACAAGGTGGTGGTATGGTCCTGCCATTTAATTTTCAATATTCTTACACGGTGCTGCCGTCTAATTTTCAGTATCTTCATACGGTGCTGCCATCTAGTTTTTACTTTCATCTGACGGATTAGGCACGATAAATCGATTTTACTAATAAACATAGTTTTATGCGCATTTAAGTCATTAGATTGCAGCACTAATCGTTGTAAAGGTGTCGCTAGCAAAATGTATGATAAAACTGGAAGTCAGGTATCTTGTTCTAGTGACTCTACTATAGTGGACCACTCGCCAGACTAACTCAACTCATGCGGAAACTCGAGGGATTTTCAGAAAATTCCATCGGGAAACATCCTATCCAGCTAATATCCGAATCACAAGAAACATTTTTAGGGTAGAACTACCATGGATGGAACACTTCCTTCAGTGGACCACCCTGACGAAAACCTGCGTATTTTCATGATATAAATCGGAATTTGAATTCACACGATGATCACTGCACGTGAACGAAAGTCGAACTAATTTGAATACTGGTAATTTGATGATCACGGCAAGGTGGCGAAAGGTGAATCTTTTTTTTTTCAATATCATCGTATGGCCCTGCCATCAAGTTTTTAATATCCTTGCACGGTGCGGCCATCTAATTTTCAATAACTTTATATGATGCTGCCACCTAGTTTTTATTTTCATCTGGCGGATTATGCACGATAAATCGATTTTGCTAATAACCAGTTTTATGCGCATTCAAGTTATCAGATGGCAGCACTAATCACTGTAAAGGTGTCGTGAGCAAAATGTGTGAAAAAACTGGAACTGGAAATCCTTCAAATTTTGGCTTAAATTGAGATAATCACTTTTTTGCGTCACCTGAGGATTCGCTAATAATAATAATTTACTTTTAACCGTTGATCTAGTTGTTAATTTAATTTATTAAGGCGTCGTACGCAAATTACGTAACGCATGAAGGGGAGGGGGGAGGGGGGTTGAGGCCGCGTTACTTACATAGGGGATAGGGGCGGTAGTTGAAACAGTTACGTGACTGTGATGTTTGCTCAAACTTGTAAATTGTTGTTAAGTGTTAGGGGCCATTCACATACCACGTGGACAGAATTTTAACGATGTTGACCCCCTTCCTCTCCGTGGACAAATGCCCATATAAATTCTTTTTTTTTAGTAGGGACCGTGGACATTACACAACCCCCCGGGGGTATTTTAAGAATATTTTTCTGTGGTTGTAGAAAATAATCTCAAAATGTACGCTGCAAATTGATAGGTATCTAAAATAGGACAGTTTCCTACCCAAATTTTATGATGTTTAGTTGTGAGCTTCACCGTAGCGAACAAGGTATCTCGTTTGCTGTAAAAATTGATTTCATTAATGACATTAGAGGCTGTTTGAAAGCCTTATCAAGACTTTGCTGTTTTTAGTGCTCTGTCATCGTCACCGCCAACGTACAACACCAATAGTAAGGAAATTTAAGCAATAATCAAATTATCTGGTGAACTGGGGTTTGATGATTCTTGATTGCAATTCTATTCGAAAGTGATAATAACATCAAACTGGGCGAGATTGTTGTGAGTGGATCTCCTAAAATTATTTATATTAATTTGTTCTATTGGATGTTTTGTGTACGATCAAGTTAATTGATTGATCGAGATAAAAGATACAACCTTTTGATTAGGGCTATACAGAATAAACTGTTTCTAACTATTTGTTGTGCGTAGGGTTGGTCTATAATTTGGAAACATTATCTGAGTTTTGTTCTCAATCTAACTTTTTTTTGGTAATCCACATTATATGTTCAATTTTTGAATTGACGTTAATGTTCGACATTAAAACCTCCAAAAGCACATAGGACAGTTATACTTCCAGCAGTGCATGAGGTGATCAAACCAAGAAAAAACTAGTTGCGATTTATTCGTCATGCAAAAGTGGGTTGGGTGCGAAGATTACATATATAACTGCGCACCTTTTTGAGGCAAATTGCTGTGCAGTGTCGTTCATAAACAGCCACTCTGTCACCTTCGGAAAGTTTTACAACCCTAGCAAACTACTCGTCCGTTTTATATCCGGCATTTCCTAAGCTGACAGCCACTAGTCTTATGGTGAAACGAGAAAATTATGAGAAACCGCATCAGGCCGAGATTTACGGGGGCCTCGTCACATGTTTTGTGCTCGCACTAGCACACATTTACACGAATAAGGTGCTAGGAAACGGGTGATTTTTTTTTCTGCTAAATCGAGTTAATTTTCCATTTTCTTTTCATTAGGCTCAGGAAACTGGATTCCGTAAGTTTCCTCCGAAGGGAGCAGCCTTTACGTGTGGCTGGAATACCATCTCGCAGTAATCCTGAAGGCTAGACCTGATAAATTGTGATATTTGTTAGACCGTTAAAATAAGCTTGAAATAAACGATGAAACGCTTGTTAGGGTAGCCGAAACTAATTAAAATCAAACTATCAATTGGCTCGGAACGCTGTGCACCAAAATGGAATTTTATTTTTAATTCCGATACAACATGAAAGCAATTTGCCTGCACAGAAAAAAAAATAAATTTTTTCACCAATTAGTTGAAATTAGTGTAAGCTACCATAAAGGAGGCAGAGGACTAAATACGATTGCCGCTGAGAGCGCTCTCGGGACCGTTGACGGACAAATCTGCACCGTTTTTCCGTTTAGTTATCCGCATCACAGTGCAATTAATGCCGCACTACGAATGACTGCTTTCGCAGTTGTTGAAGCGGGAGCTGGAGAGACCTTTTCCGATCCGCTACCCGTAAAGTCAAATTATATTTTTGTTAATTAAAGGCTTTCTCATTCGAATGCTGACTTTTTTTCGTTCGTTCATTTTTGGAAAGGATTCATCCTGAAGAAAATTGTGATTTTGAAGCAGAATACTTCTCTCAGGAAGTTCGGCTACATAGGGATGTGAAATGAAAATCTCAAACTGAACTAAGTGAGAAATATGTCCATTTTCAAATGCTAATAAATCGGTTAGTTTTCGATGGATTTCCTTCGTTTTTGCAGCAATCAATTAGAAAATCTTCTTAGATTCCTACCGGATGCATGGAATTGCAATTTTATTATTCGAACTATTGTACTATTGAAAATCCTTAAGCCTATTCAAAACACAAAATTCGACCTCTGATTGGTCGTTATTCGATTGCCTTCCCAAGCACGGTCGGCAGAGTTATGGACCTAGTAAATTGGAAATGCATCATTTCATCGGATATTAAATTGAACAACTGAAATTTGAAGAACACAAATGAATAATTGAAGAGTTAAAATTTTCTCGTTTTGCGGTATTATCCAAATTAAATTATCTTCATCTACATGCATACTCTGACTATTATTACGTGTTACGTGCGTCGCTTAGTGTTTGGATACGGTTATGCAGAACGCAAATAACGGCGCGATGCGGTTCGACAAGACGAAATCTGTTGAAATGTATAGCTCTACTTCGCCTTAAAAAGACCTGTATATTTCACCACGGTAAGGCAAATTGCATCGCGCCGTCATTCGCGTTCTGCATAACCGTAGCTTTTGTTCGTTCCCGTTCAATGATGTCGTATTAAATGTGCATATTACAATTCGGTAGCACTTCAACTTCTCATTTGCACAATATTTAAAAATATTCAATAAACTTCATTCAAAATATCAAACAAAAAGAAATTACAATACTGCCAATGAACGGTCAACGTTTATTTACTAGAAAAAATGACTGACACGCAAGCAGCCGAGTTATCTTTCTTGTAAAAGTATTCTACTTCAACCTTGCGGTCGTGGCTTTGCATACAACCTTCCTGTGATTTTTTTTATACCGATGACAGTTATGCGTCAATACCTAGTTCTATTTTGAAAAAGAAAATTTTCTATTTATATTTGCGAGTGGGAATTGATGTGAAATATTCATAAAAGTTTGAACAGTTATACTAATTTGTCATAGTTTGAACAACATTTATCATTCTGCAGTTTTATTTATCCAATTCCGCTCAAGTATTTGCTTTACTTAGTACGAACGCAAGTTTTTTTCCTGCACAAGTTCCGCAGTAAGTACACTTCTCTGGTATGTACGGGATGACATTCAATGATTGATGAAGGTAACGGGAGCCCAGGTCAAACGAATGAGGATGTTGTACTGTAATAAGATTTCCGTCCTCTAATGAACTTCCCATGGGCAGCCCGCACCGGTTTTGGACAAGTGGTTTCAGTTGTAATTTCCTTCTTGGTTTGCCGCCTGCCGGTTGCTGAAAGACGCTGTAAATTAGGATGGTTCAAGCCAATTATCATTGCGGTGCGAAAAAAAGCTGAAGCAGTGCATATGAAACACGTTACTAAAGTGAAATACGTTCCGAGTATTTCTCATTAGATTATTCCTCTTCTTATGATCCAGTTTATCCTACGCTATGCGCTATGACAGTGGAAAGATATACGCAGAAAATTTGATTTGGTCAAGGTATTCGCACGGTGGAATTGTAATGCTCTCATCGCTCGTCGCTTTCTCATTCAGGATACTACGCCGGAATGGAAAAGTCTCTTGATAATAAGTCTAATTAATTATCGCATCATCTTCTTCTTCCGACTATCGGTCAATCTCTTCTTTTCCCCAACCCCAGGTGATCTGAGAAGGACAAGTCCGCAAACATCGAATCTTGTCATCCGGAATCAATTCGGATCGGGATAACTTCCTTTGCCCACGCAAACAAATTTGCTAATGAAAGAAAAACAGTGACAATTCGAATAGAGTTAGGTATTGCATTTTTTTGTGGCCAACAGAGTAACGTTTTAATTTTCCTAACCCAATGTCAATTATTCATAAACTTTCTGTCAACCCTACTTTGTTTGCAGATTGTTTCTGATCATAACCCTTCGTTATGGTAATCGAAATAAACAATGAAAGAAGAAACACAGCAATATATGTGTAGAGAAATGAGAGCAAAAAATCGGGAAAAAAAATGTATAGAGTAGATGTAAAAAGGCACCGGGAAAAATAAATAAGAAATGATAAATGATGGAAAAATATAAACGGAAAAGGAAAAGGAAAATTTAAAGCAAAAAAATAAGAACGGAAAATGCGAACAATAATTTCTGAAGGAAAACAATAATTTCTGAAGGAAAAAGAAAAACCGAAAGTAGAAATAAATCGGGAATGGAAAACAGGAGAGTAATCAGAAACGGGAAAGTGAAAAACAAAAAAGAATTAGAGGAAATGGGAAAAAGGGTTGCAAGCAAAATGAAAAGGCAAAATAGAAAAAGTGGAACCATGAATAAGTGGGAAAGAGAAATGACTTTTTGGACACATGAAAATGAGACCGACAAGAGGAACTTGAGCAAAGGAAGTAGGACAAGTGAAAAAAGGAACGAAATATGGAAATAGGACGTAAACGTTAGTCATGGGATTTGTGTTGGAAAACAAACTTTAATGAAAATGAACATGAATAAGTGTAAACGGAAAGGTAACAGGTAAAAGGGAAAAAATAAAATAATGTATTAAAAAGATTAATAGGTGAGCGAGATTGCAGAAACAAATGGCAGAAGGAAATAAGATAGGGAAATTAGAAAAGGTGCTGCAAAAAAAAACAGCAAAGGAGAAACGGAAAAGAGAAAGTCTATTGGAAAAAGATTTAGGAAATTGAGAAACAAGAAGAGAAAAAAGAGATGGAAGAGAGAAAAATGGCGTAGTAAAATCACAAAAAGGAAAAGGTTATTGGAAGAAAAAAGGGAAACGAAAATCGGAGAATGATATGGAAAGGCATAGGAAAAAGAGATATGGAAATTATGTGATAAAGGAAAAATCAATGAAAATCTGAAACTGTAAAATTTAAATAAAATGGAAATGGGGAAGCAAAATGGGGAAATAAAATAAGATAAAAAAGGGTAAAGTATGAAATGTTAATGAGGAAGACAAAAAATTGAAACAATAAACGGAAACTTCAAAGAAAGGAAAAGAATTTTTTTTCTTTAAAACACCAATGAAAAATGGAAAAAGAAATAGAAAAAAAACTAAACGATTGAACGGAACAGAACAGGGGTAAGTAAGCAAAATATGTATCAAAATACACGCAGAGAGTATGGAAAAAAGAGCTGATAAATAAAAATAAAAAAAAAGAATAAAAACAATGAAACACAGAAATGGAGAATAGAAAAAATAATGCAAAATTCCAAGGAGAAATCATAAAAAAATAGTAAAAAGGATACTAGAAAATGAATATGAGAAAGAAAAATAGTAAAAGGAACCTAAGAAAACTGGACTACAGTTATCTGCAAAATTAAATCTAAAATGAATTTGAGAAAGGAAATAGCAAAATGAGTTCTTGAAATTTGAAAGGAAACGAAGAAAAATTAGAAAATAAAGATAATAAACGAAATAACACGAGCAAAACGAGTAGAAGAAAGAAAACGAGTAGAAAGTGGGAATAGAAAAAGAAAAGAAAAGGAAGAGAAAGAGAAGGAAATTGGAAAAAAAGAGTTATGTGGAATTGAAATGGACAAGGTAAATGGGGAATGGAAAAACCAACGGGAAAGAACTATAAAAAAAATCAAAATGGCGAAAAGACTTATTCTTGTTGGGAATAAATAACGAGCAATAGAAATCAGGAGTGGATAATGATAACGAAAAACAACAGGAAACTGGAAAACCGAGAAGTGTGAAATTTAAGCAGAAAAAAAAGAATAAAATAAAAGTGGGGAAGCCAAATGGTAAAATAATATATGGTGATGAAATGGAAATTATGAAACAAAAATGCGAGACAGAAAAAAAGCAATCGAAAAGCAGGGACGCACATAGGAGAAAATACGTTTAAAACCTGATCAAAAGTGAAAAATTCAGAGTGAATCAACTTGAAATTGTAGTGGTTGATTTTGAAGTGTGATGTATGCTTGATCACTTGATCATCAACTTGCTCATCAACATCCAAAAGTTATGCAATTCAACAGTTTTTTGTGCATGATAATGACGCTTTGATACCGTGAGCTAAAATATAACGTTCCGCAGATAAACAAGTGATTTTTAAATTAAACAACGATGGAGATTGTTAAAGAATCGAACAGAAATGTGTACTTAGTACGTATGCTAGTCTCTCCAAATACCCAGGTGTTTGTCAAAGTCAATATAACAAAACTCAAAATATTTGTTTTTATAAGTTAACTCAAAATGGGATATAACGTTTCCGGCAAAATCCGGTTGAACGGCATATGTTACGTGAAAGTGCTAATATTTTTGGTTATAATGGTGAAGAAAAATCTTCCGGATGCTTCCGGTTTCGTGTTTAATCGCTATGTGAAAATAATCAAGAATTTCTTATTTTTTCGTTTCTTGGATAGTTGTAGCCTTGGTTACCCAAATGAAACTTTGTCTAACGACTGAAATGTGTACTGGAAAGTCATTTAATGATAAATTCAAATATTTGGATGACCCGAATATGACTGAATTTAAATTTCATTATAAGAAATGTCATCCATCACTTCAAGGTGGGTTACTCCATGCAAAAAATTATCCAGATCCCACCATTAGTTTTTATTATCACAATATGATACGATTTCAGTGCAAAAATTTTTTTAAAATAACTATGATCGGGTTTGATATTCTAAGTGTTCCACTGTGGGACGTGCAGGAAATGAGCAATAGAATAGAAACGCAAAGAGATAAAATAAAAAGTAAAGGATATGAGGAAATTTATAAAGAGCGAACAATGAGAGAGAGTGCGGAAAAAAGGAAATTGATGAAAAGGGAAATTGACAAGGGAAAAGCGAAAGATAAATGGAAATAGTAATTGGAATCCCGTAAAAAATAATTGAAAAGAGAACGAAATATTGAAACCAAAAAAAAAATAAGCAGGGACAACTGGGAAGAATAAATTATACATAGACGGAAAATGAGAAAGAAAATCTGAAAAAATATATCAAGAAATGCAAGAGAAAATGTAAGGGAGATTGAAAAAAAAAACAGAGGAGCGTATTTATAGGAGAAATTTGAAGTAGAAAAGTGTGAAGGGAAAGTAGAAGAAGAAAATGGGGAAAAAACAGGCTGCATGATTTAAAATAGGAAACAGCAAAACTGGGAATATGCGAAAGAATAAAATTTAAAACGAAAATGAGAAAAACAAAATGTGCGAAAGGAAAAAAATAGATATATAGAAGAAGATTGTGTGAAAAATGTGATGTCTGTGTGAAAAATAAGGTTCAAGACATGTAAAAGAACATAAAAAATAGAATCTGCAGAAATGTATCAGAAAAGGTGAGAGGGAATGAGAAAGAAAGGGAAATTGGAAGAGTTATGAGAATTGGAAATAAAAACATGTTATGGAAAAGGAAAATGAAAGATGAGCAAATAAAAGAAAAGAGTTATGGAAATCGGAAATAAAATAAAAGAGAAATGCGAAGCGGTATATGAAAGAAAAAATGGACAGATAACTGGGAAAGAAAATAGTTGAGTAATATTAGAAGAGCAATAGGATTTGGGATACGGGAAAGAAAATTGGATGCAAATACGAATTCCAATCGCGATTAAACACGAGCAACAGAAATTATGTAAAAATACTGGGAAAAAAACAAGAAACGATAAAGAAACTGAAAAATGTGAAATTAGAGTGGAAGGAGATAAATTAGGAATAGAAAGTAATAAATGAAGAGGCGAATTAAATTAGAAAAACCTAAATTAATCCACCTAGCGGTCAGACCCAGCCTTTCTCATTCAAACTTTTATTTGTAAAAATAGATTTACATGAACGCTTCTAACCAATAAATGTATATTCACTCTTCAGGTTCTAAAACATTGATGTTGTAATCTATACATATAAAAATGTAGTCCGGTCTGTCTGGCAGTCTGTCTGTCTGTTTGATCTGTCACTACCCTCTAAGTAGGGTAGCTTCCCGACAAACTTCAGCAGCACGAGACCTGGACTTAGTCACAAGGCCGGCGCGCTACTTGGCAAACTGGAGGGATTTCGCGATACTAAATTTCACTGAAACGCTCAACTTCTTTAAAAAGTGTTTTATTGAACGGTGTGGTGTGTGCTTCGACGGGTGTCACGACAGGTACGTACCGCTACTTCTCTCGACTCTCCTGGCTCGATGTGCGGCGTCCCGCGTCGAACGATGATTTTCCGCCGGTCAGCGACAGGGCGGCTGCAACTGCGTGGGTGGTGTGTAGGCGACCTGGAAAGGCGTTCCAGGCAAGGGTCTTCTCAGGCGCTTCCTTCGTTGGCGTGGATCGGTTGGCGACGGACGATACCGACTTCTGCCGAACCGAGAAGGGAATCCTCTCCTTTACGGTTAGGGCCGTTGCCCGAAAGCTCGTTGGTCTTTTACGGTTAGACGTAGGCAACTTAATGCTGCCTAGGCCGAAGCGGGTGCCGAGTGCTATCGCGATCGCCAATTGCAAATTTATTAAATGCAACAAAAAAGATCCTATGGGCGGGAAATTTTCCCAAAATTAGCCAGGTTCAGAGGTATTTTACGGTGGCGAATGAATTAATCACTTATTTCCGTGGTTACCTGAATAATTCTTATGATTGTCCTCTTTTACTCCTCGGTTTCTCCGGTTCAACAATCAATTACCACCAATTACCTCTTTTTTTTAAAAAAACTCGCACCTCTTTATCATTCGCTCGCCTGAATTCAAATGCGCTGTTGGTGCGTACTCGATAGCCGCCAATGCTCGTAGTTCAAATTTGGTATGGCGGCTAGTCGACTCATTTCGCCCCGTATGCGACAGCCCATCGATTTTGTGTAAGAGTTGAACTGTGGAAGCTTAGTACGTTACATGAAAAGTAGGTGAGCGTTTACTAGGTACATTTCATACAATTAAAAAAACATTTGATTTTACTGTAAAGATCGGTTACAGATCCATATAGGCTCGAAAACTACCGAACCGATCGACGTGAAAATTTGTATGCAGGGGTTTTTGGTACCGATAAAGATTCCTATGATAGTTTGAGACCCCTCCTTCTTCTTGAAAGGAGGGGTCCAATACAAATGAAACATACATTTCTGCTCAACTCAAGAACAAACCAAGCAAATGAAACCGAATTTGGCATGTGGATGTTTTAAAGGGTAATAAATATGTCCATAATGGTTCGACGCCCCCCTTCTTTCGGAAGCACATATTTCTGCACAAATTTCTGCACATCTCGCGAACTAATCAACTAAATGGAACCATATTTGGCAGTTAAATGTTTTCAGTGGTAACAAATATGTTCCAAAATCGACCTCAGGCAACATTTTAGATTGTAAGTTGGCAACTTCCGGTTCCTGGAAAACAGCCAAAAATGGACGATTTCCACCCAATATAATAATATCCGGATAAAGAAAGATACACAGGAGCTAAATTCGACCACAGATACCATTTTGAATTCTAAGATGGCGACTTCCGGTTCCGGAAAACAGCGTCAAACGACCAAATACCACCCAATATGGGTATTTTCGGAATCGCAATGATGCACTGGAGCCACAAATCGACTTCAGATACGATTATGAATTGAAGGATGGCAACTTGTGGTTTCTGGAAAACAGCCAAAAATGGCCAATTTCAGTCTAACATGAGTATCTCCGGATCTAGAATGATACACAGCAGCTGAAATTGACCACAGATCCCATTTTGGATTCTAGGTTGGCGACTTCCGGTTCCTGGGAAACAGCGGAAAATGATCGAATTACACCCAATATGGGTGTTTCTGCAACCAGAATGACGCTCAGAGGCCAGAAATTATCTTAAATACCATTTTGAAATCCAAGATGGCGAATTCCGGTTTGTGAAAAACAGCCCAAAATAACCAAATACCATCCAATATGAGTATCTCTGGAACCAGAATGATGCAATGAGCTAACAATTGACCTCAGGCACCATTTTGAATCGCTAAATGGCAACTTCTAGGAAACAGTCGAAAATGATCAAATAATACTCAACATGGATATTTCCGTAATCGAGATGATGCATAGAAACCAAACATTGACCCTTGACACCATTTTGAATTTAAAGACGACCACTGTTTGTTTCTGGAAAACAACCAAAACAACTAAATACCTCCCAATATGAGTATTTCCGGTGTCAGATTAAAGCCAGAAAATTTGCTGAAAATGACCGAATACCACCCAATATGAATATATTCAGAATTAGGGCGATGTACAGAAGCCAAAAGTCGAGGATGTTGTCATTTCGATAAAACCAATCATTTCAAACGATTTGTTATTTGACTTTGATCATATCCTTTGGCCGATTCTTCGTGTATTTGCGGACTTTAAACACATCGCAAGGAATCAATGAATTTGGAACGTTCAAATAGTACAAAACCACATTTAAATTATGTTTAGACCACATATATCAATCAAAGCAGGTATAGTTTCAAATAGCCTTTGAATTTCTTTTCTGTCCATAACTTTTGAGCCACAAATCAAATTGTTATGAAGTTTGTTATTTGTAAGTTTGAGAGATGACTCGTTCGTATGACACTAGTTATGTTCAAATAAGTCATGTCATCTTTGAAATAGTAGACTTTCGTTGTTTTATTAACAATTTAACTCATAACGGTGGCATAAGTTCAATTATAATCGAATGAAATGGGAACTTATAGGGCAGCCAAACCACGCGTTCAATCATAATTCATCAGTTAACTTTTCACTAGCCCGCTCATCTGATAATAATATTGATCAAATCGGTTGTGTAGTTTCTGAGATAATGAAGTTTCGTGATTTTCACTATTTGGTACTTTACAGACGAAGTTACAGTCCGATTACAGTAAAATTCAATAGGGTGTTACGAAGCAGCTAGACATATTATTTGACTTTAATTTTGTGTAAATTGGGTTAGCCATCTCTGTTAAAAGTGAGTGAGTTCAAGTAGTCTTCGGAATATGTTCCTTTTCATAGCTGGATTTCACATTTTGAAATATAACAGGCAAAGTAATAGTCTGATTGCAAAACAAATCAATAGGGTCTTATGGGGCAACTAGACCTTCCATTTGACACTGATTTTATGAAAATCGGTTCAGCCATCTTTGAGAAACATGAGTGAGATTAAGTATTCTCCAGAACACGTTTCTTTCCATAACTTTCGAACCACAAGTTCAATCTTTATAAAATTCAAAAGTTAAGGGTTCTGCATGTAGCCCGTTCATTTAAAACCAATTTCGTTCAAATCGGATGAGGGGTTTTGGAGATATTGATGTTTCATGAATATTGATACATAACCTCTAAACTAAAAATGCGATTACAATAAAATTTAATAGGGTCTCATGGGACAACAAGACCTGTCATTTGCAATTAATTTCATGAAAATCGGTCCAGCCATCTCTGAGAAAAGTGAGTGAGAATAAAAATCTGCACATACACACACACACACACACACACACACACACATACACACACACACACATAAGAAAATGCTCAGCTCGTCGAGCTGAGTCGAGTGATATATGCCATTCGGCCCTTTGAAGCACTTTTATACTTTCGGTTTTGCAAGTGATTGCTATACCTTTTTAGGAGAAAGGCAAAACGTGTTCTAAAGACAGTTTAATCTCACTCATGTTTCTCAGAGATGGCTGGACCGATTTTCCTGAAATCAGTGTCAAATGGAAGGTCTAGTTGCCCCATAATACCCTATTGATTTGTTTTGCAATCGGACTATTACTTTGACTGTTATGATTAAAAATGTGAAATCCAGCTTTGAAAAGGAACATATTCCGAAGACTACTTGGACTCACTCACTTTTCTCAGAGATGGCTTAACCGATTTCCACAAAATTAATGTCAATTGATAAGTCTAGCTGCCTCATAACACCCTATTGAATTTTACTGTAATCGAACTGTAACTTCGTCTGTAATGTACCGAAATGTGAAAATCACGAAACTTCATTATCTCAGAAACTACACAATCAACATTATTACCAGACGAGCGGACTAGTTAAGCGTTAACTGATGAAATGGTATCTGTGGTCGATTTGAGCTCCTGTGTATCATTCTAGATCCGGATATTATTACATTGGGTGGAAATCGGCCATTTTTGGCTGTTTTCCAGAAACCGTATGTTGCCATCTTACAATCCAAAATGTTGCCTGAGGTAAATTATGGAACATATTGGTTTCCACTGAAAACTTTCAATCACCAAATATGGTTCCATTTAGTTGATTAGTTCGCGAGATGTGCAGAAATTTGTGCAGAAACATGTGCTTCCAGAAGAGGGAGGGGCGTCGAACCATTATGAACATATTTGTTACCTCTCAAAACATTCTCATACCAAATTTGGTTGTATTTTCTTGATTGGTTCTAGAGCTGTGCGAAAATTGTGTTTCATTTGTATGGGACCTCTCCCTCATAGAAAAGGGAGGGGTGCCAAACAATCATGCACATATTTGTTACCTCTAAAAATATTCACCTGCCAAATTTGGTTACATTCAGTTGGTTAGTTCGCAGGATATGCAGAAATCTGTGTTTCATTTGTATGGCAGTCCTCCCTTCCAAAAGAAGGAGGGGTGTCAAAACATTATGAACATATTTTTTACCACTAAAAACATTTACCTGCCAAATTTGGTTCCATTTAGTTGATTAGTTTTCGAGATGGGCAGAAATTTGTGTTTCATTTGCATGGGACTCCCCTCCCTTCCAGAAGAAGTAGGGGTCTAAAACTATCATTGGAACCTTTATCGGCACCAAAAACCCATACATACAAATTTTCACGCCGATCGGTTCGGTAGTTTTCGAGCCTATATGGGTCAGACAGACAGACAGACCGGACTGCATTTTTATATGTATAGATTACAACATAAATTATGTAGAACCTTAAGAGTGAATATAGATTTATTGGATTGAGGCGTTCTTGTAAATCTATTTTCATAAATAATAAATTTGAATGAGAAAGGCTGGGTCTGACCGCTAGTTGGATTAATTTAGGTTTTTTCGTAACTTTTGAACCACTAGTTCAGTCTTTATAATATTCAAAAGTTAAGGGTTTTTTAGGTAGCCCGTTCATTTGAAACCAATTTTGTTCAAATCGGTTGTATGGTTTTAGAGATAATGATGTTTCATGATTTTTACATTTTGATACATAACCTCTAAACTAAAAATCTGATTACAATTAAATCTGATAGGGTTTTATGGGACCTTTCATTTGCAATTAATTTCATGAAAATCGGTCCAGCCATCTCTGAGAAAAGTGAGTGAGAATCAAAATCTGCACATACACACACACACATACAGAAAATGCTCAGCTCGTCGAGCTGAGTCGAGTGATTTATGCCATTCGGCCCTTTGGAGCACTTTTATATCTTCGGTTTTGCAAGTGATTGCTATACCTTTCTAGGAGAAAGGCAAAAATGCAGTCAAGTCTGTCTGTCTGTCTGATCCATATAGGCTCGAAAACTACCGAACCGATCGACGTGAAAATTTGTATGTAGGGGTTTTTGGTGCCGATAAAGGTTACTATGATAGTTTGAGACCCCTCCCTCTTCTGAAAGGGAGTGGTCCCATACAAATGAAACATAAATTTCTGCACAACTCAAGAACAAACCAAGCAAATGAAACCGAATTTGGCATGTGGATGTTTTAAGGGGTAACTAATATGTCCATAATAGTTGGATGAAACACAAATTTGTGCACATCTCGAGAACTAATCAACCAAATGGAACAAAATTTGGCAGATAAATGTTTTTAGTGTTAACAAGTATGTACATAATGGTTTGAAACCCGACTCCCTCTTCTATAAGGGAGGGATCCCATGAAAATGAAACACAAATTTCGCACAGCTCAAGTACCAATCAAGAAAATACAACCAAATTTGGTATGTGAATGTTTTTAGAGGTAACAAATATGTCCATAATGGTTTGAAGCCCCTCTCTCTTCTGGAAGTACATGTTTCTTCACAAATTTTTGCACATCTCGCGAACTAATCAACTAACTGGAACCATATTGGCAGGTGAATGTTTTTAGTGGTAACAAATATGTTCCATAATCGACCTCAGACAACATTTTGGATTGTAAGATGGCAACTTGCGGTTTCTGGAAAACAGCCGAAAATGGCCGATTTCCACCCAATATAATAATATCCGGATCTAGAATAATACACAGGAGGTAAAATCGACCACAGATAGCATTTTAAATTCTAAGATGGCGACTTCCGGTTTCTGAAAATAGCAGAAAATGACCAAGTACCACCCAATATGAGTTTTTCTTTAACCAGTATGCCGTTCAAAATCCAGAAAATTGCCTCCAAATGCCATTATGAAATCCAAAATGGTGACTTCCGGTGTCGGAAAAACAACGGTAAATGATTAAATGCCACCTAATATGGGTATTTCCGGAACCGTAATGATGCACTGGAGCCACAAATCGACTTCAGACAACATTTTGAATTGTAAGATGGCAACTTCCGGTTTCTGGAAAACATCCTGAAATGGACGATTTCCATTAAATATTAGTATTTCTGGAACCAGAAAGATGCACAGAAGCTAAAAATTGATCACAGACACATTCTTGAATTTTAAGATGGTGACTTCCGGTGTCTGGCAAACAGCCGGAAATGACCAAATACCATTTAATATGAATGTTTTCGGAACCAGAATTACGCCCAGATGACAGAAATTGATTTCACAGGCAATTTTAAAGTCCAAAATGACAACTTTCGATTTCTTAAAAACAGCCCAAAGTGACCAAATACCACCCAATATGAGTATCTCCGGAGCCAGAATGTTGCAAGAAGCTTAAAATTGACCTCAGACACCATTATGAATTGCAGGATGGCAACTTCTGGTTTCTGGAAAACAGCCAAAAATGGCCGATTTCCGTCTAACATAAGTATCTCCCCCCGGATCTAGAATGATACACAGCAGCTGAAATCGACCACAGACCCCATTTTGGATTCTAGGTTGGCGACTTCAGGTTTCTGGGAAACAGCCGAAAATAATCGAATAACACCCAATATGGGTGTTTCTTCAACCCGAATGACGCTCAGAGGCCAGAAATTATCTTAAATACCATTTTGAAATCCAAGATGGCGACTACCGGTTTGTGAAAAACAGCCTAAAATAAACAAATACTATCCAATATGAGTATCTCTGGAACCAGAATGATGCAAGGAGCTAACAATTGACCTCAGGCGCCATTTTAAATTGCTAAATGGCAACTTCTAGGAAACAGTTGAAAATAACCGAATAATGCTAAATATGGATATTTCCGTAATCGAGATGATATATAGAAACCAAACATTGACCCTGGACACCATTTTGAACTTAAAGACGCCCATACAACACTGATAGAACGAACACGTAAACGGGACCAGACAACAACACTTATTGCTCTTACTTACTAGTGTAAAGATGACCACTTTTAGTTTCTGGAAAACAACCAAAATAACTAAATACCTCCCAATATGGGTATTTCCGGTGTTAGATTGATGCCAGAATATCTGCAGAAAATGACCGAATACCACCCAATATGAATATATTCAGAATTAAAACGATGTACAGAAGCCAAAAGTCGAGGATGTTGTCATTTCGATAAAACCAATCATTTTAAACGATTTGTTATTTGTCTTTGATCATATCCTATGGCCGATTCGTCGTGCATTTGCAGATTTTAAACACGCAAAGAATCAATGAATTTGGAACGTTCAAATAGTATGATACCACATTTAAATTATGTTGAGGCCTCTTTATCGATCAAAGCAGGTATAATTATAAATAGTCTTTGAATTCCTCTCCTTTCCATAACTTTTGAGCCACATAACAAATTGTTATGAAGTTTGTTATTTGTAAGTTTGTGGGATGACTCGTTCGTATGACACTAGTTATGTTCAAATAAGTCTTGTAATCTTTGAGATAATAGACTTTCGTTGTTTTACTAATAATTTAATACAAAACGGTTGCTTAACTACGATTATAATCAAATGAAATAGGAACGTACCGGGCAGCCAAAATTTTTTGAAACCACGTGTTCAATCTTAATTCATCAGTTAACTCTTAACTAGCCCGCTCATCTGATAATAATATTGATCAAATCGGTTGTGTAGTTTCAGAGATAATGAAGTTTCGTGCTTTTCACATTTCGGCACATTACAGACGAAGTTACAGTTCGATTACAGAAAAATTCAATAGGGTGTTTTGAGGCAGCTAGACTTATCAATTGACATTAATTTTGTTTAAATCGGTTAAGCCATCTCTGAGAAAAGTTAGTGAGTCCTAGTAGTTTTCGGAATATGTTCCTTTGCAAAGCTGGATTTCACATTTTTAAACATAACAGTCAAAGTAATAGTCCGATTGTAAAACAAATCAATAGGGTCTTATGGGGCAACTAGACCTTCCATTTGACACAAATTTCAGGAAAATCGGTCCAGCCATCTCTGAGAAACATGAGTGAGATTAAACTGTCTTTAGAACACGTTTTTTTCGTAACTTTTGAACCAGTAGTTCAATCTTTATAAAATTCAAAAGTTAAGGGTTTTGCATGTAGCCCGTTCATTTGAAACCAATTTTGTTCATATCGGTTGTGTGGTTTTAGAGATAATGATGTTTCATGATTTTTACATTTTGATACATAACCTCTAAACTAAAAATCCGATTACAATTAAATTTAATAGGGGCTTATGAGACAACAAGACCTTTCATTTGCAATTAATTTCATGAAAATCGGTCCAGCCATCTCTGAGAAAAGTGAGTGAGAATAAAAATCTGCACATACACACACACACACACACATACACACACACATACATACAGAAAATGCTCAGCTCGTCGAGCTGAGTTGAGTGATATATGCCATTCGGCCCTTTGGAGCACTTTTATACTTTCGGTTCTGCAAGTGATTGCTATACCTTTCTAGGAGAAAGGCAAAAAGATATGAATAGAAAAATTGGAGATGAAAATCGGAAAGTAAATAGAAAAATAAAGTGAAAGGATTAAGAAAATTTCAATGAAGAATTTGTATGGCAAAATGTAATTAAAAAAATATAAATGGGAAAACAAAATTGGGGAAACGAATGAGATAAAGAAATGCAAAATATTAAACGATAATGAGAAAAAGGAAAAAAAGAAAAATGGGAATGGGACGGAGATATGTAAGTCGCTTGAGAAATTGAAAACTAAACATAACAGAGCAAAAAAGAAAGAAATCAGGAAAATGAATTGGAGAGAACAATGGGGTAAAAAACACAAAAAGGGATAAAAATGTAAAAACTGTTGAAAAATATATAAAGAAAAAGAAATGAAAGTGCGGATAAGTGAAAGGAAAACGGAAAACGAAATCGGAATCAAGAAAAGGGTACTGGAAAAGAAAACGTAAAATTGTAAGAAATAAGTAGGAGGTTGTATCCAAGACACGACCGCATAATTGACGTAGAACTTCGTACACTATTAACAAATGCATTGAGTTTTTCATTACCCTAGTAACACAACTGGTTTTATCATAGTTTCATAGCGCTTTTTTGGCTGTATTGAGCGCTATAAAACTTTGATAAAACCAATATTTTTACTTGGGTAATGAGTTATAATGTCTACTTATGAAGGGTTGTGAATTTCGTGAACCGGATTCAGCAGTTAGCAGAACGTGCCGAGTTGAAAACCATACACAGCACACACAGTGTGGTCCCCGTGGCTCTGTGGTTAGCGATGTCGGTCGGCTAGCTCTCCTACACGGTTGCGATATCGGATTCGATTCCCGATCGAGTCGACGATCTTTTCGAGCTGGAAATTTTCTCGACTCAGCACTGGGACACGGTGTATCGTTGTGCTTATCCTGCACATGCAATATGTGCCTAAAACAATATCGATAACGAATTCTCTCAACTAAAATCGAGTTGATCGAGACCGCTTTTAGCCCCCATGCTAAGCGTGCGATATTGTTGCTGTTACACACACACACACACACACACACACACACACTCACACACACACACACACAAATCATACCATATCATAGACACACACACATCATACCATATCATACAGACGCATTTTTTTTTCTGTGTGGACTCATCACTGCGACCAGAGATTGGATCTCTTGTTCTATTGATATTGCCCAGGTGTTTTCTGTACTCCGCACTTCATATTATTAGCAGTATCACTATTGAAGTAAGTGATACGTTTATCGTTCATATCCGTGCTTGTGTGTAAGTTGTACCTTTCCGTTTCAAGCTTACTGCTGTACTATACCGAGCCTCTATCCATCCCAACAATATCGCCTAATTACAATTCCCTGGAGAGAACTTTCATATGTTACTCACACCAGTTTTATTATAACAGGGACTTATTTTTGTTAGAAGGAGAGTCAACAGTGGTACTGTAGAATTCAGATTGAAGGAAGGGTACAGACGCATACACATCATATCATATCATAGAGACACACACACATCATATCATATCATACACGCACACACATCATACTATATCATCATACCATACACACATCATACCATATCATACACACACAGCAAGCAACCCTAGTAACAATATTGGTTTTATAAAAGTTTTAAAGCGCGTAGTACTGTCAAAATAGCGCTATAAACCTTTAATAAAACGAGTTTTGTTACTTGGGAAGCGACCAATCAGAGGACGTTATTTTTATTTCAACAAGGATTGACAATTTTCAATAGTGCAATAGTTCGTAGATTCAAACAACATTTTTCTGCATTTGGGCAGATGCGTGTATAATTTTCCAATCGATTGCTGCAAGAATGAAGAAAATCGGTTGAAAACCAACCGACCTATAAGCATTTGAAAAGGGACAAATTCCGTCCCAGTTTTTCAGTTTGCATCCCTGTGTGGTATGTTGAAGTAAAACATAGTTCTACGCCAAAAAGGCATTTTGTTGTTCAAAATCGGTTGCTGATCGCAACCTTTGTGCTGCCCCAACAGTGGGGGAGTTAAGATACACGGACAACATGCACTGTGGAAGCTATTTCACCTTCTGTAAATTATACGGCCGCGACAGATGTAACTGCTAGAATCCGCACAGAATGCTTGCTTACGTTGTCAAAAATTATTAAATTTCAATGACTTGTTTATTTTCCTTGAAAAAAGGCATTTTGCTGTCCAAAATTGGATTTGGTGATGACGATCTTTATGCTGCCCCAACAGTGGGGGAATGATGGCAGTCTGGCAAGGCACGCTGAGAAGAACCGCGCTGCTACTGAGACATGGTGACCAACCACAGCGCAAGTGATTGATTTATTTGAAGGCAGCCACAGGCGCAACGCGCTGTTACTTCTGAGTGCTGTATCTGCTTCTAATGCTGTCAACGTTGTGGACGGTCCATCCAGCTCACATTCCGGCTAATGAATGTAGCTAGTTTTCCCAGAAACACTCTTTTATAGCCGAAGGGTGTTACGTAATAGGCCACGCCCTTCTGTTCAGTTGTCTAATTCTCTAATATTCTTTAGATGAATTATTCCACAATTCGCATTCGATATTTGTTTCCTGCGAATAAACATGGGTGGTGCTCCCACGCACGCAACGGTTTTAACCCGTATTTTATTGCGGTTTGTAACATCAAGCGATTTCGTTCGCTCGTTGTTGCGTGTTGCATCATGTTGCAACTTGGGAGCTGGGAGACGACGAAATTCTGTTAATGCTGATTGATAGAATCGACTTCATATTAGCTCTGCATATTCGAATTAACTGCCTTTGTGAATGCGTTCTAACAGGGCAGTTTGTTATTCAAAATCGGTTATGTTGATCGCAGCCTTTGTGCTGTCCCAACAGTGGGGGTATTAACTAAATAAACTACAACAGAATTTGATTGCTAGGATCCCGCGAAGAATGTTTGCTTGTGTTGATGCTAGGAAATTTTCACCCTTCAATTACTTGTTTATTTGCCTTGAAAAAAGGCATTTTGCTGTTCAAAATCGGTTGCTGATCGCAACTTTTGTGCTGCCCCAACAGTGGGGGAGTTAAGATACACGGACAACATGCACTGTGGAAGCTATTTCACCTTCTGTAAATTAGACGGCCGCGACAGATGTAACTGCTACAATCCGCACAGAATGCTTGCTTATGTTGTCAAAAATTATTAACTTTCAATGACTTGTTCATTTGCCTTGAAAAAAGGCATTTTGCTGTTCAAAATTGGATTTGGTGATGACGATCTTCATGCTGCCCTAACACGGGGGAATAATGGCAGTCTGGCGAGACACGCTGAGAAGAACCGCGCTGCTCCTGAGACGTGGTGACCAACAACAGGGCTAGTGCTGCTGCTAAGGAAGGACGACTGCTGTTGACAACTTGTCGCTGTCCAGAGCTATTATGAGCGGCTTCGGCTGAAACAGGCTCTTATATAGGCCAAATAGCATGTTTTCAATTGCAAGGTATATGATTCTGTCGACCGTGCTTGGGAAGCAATCATATAACGACCAATCAGAGGACGTAATTTTCGTTTAAACAAGGCTTGACAATTATCAATAGTACAATAGTTTGCATAATCAATCAACAATTTTCTACATTTGGGTGGATGCGTGTATAATTTTCCAAACAATTGCTGCAAATGAAGAAATCGGTTGAAAACAAACCGATTTATAAGCATTTAAAAAGGGACATATTTCGTCCCCTTTTCGTTAATTGTTTTCCTATTTACATTCCTATGTGGTAGGCTAAAGAAAAACGTAGTTCTACGTCAAAATGAAAACGAGCAATAGGAAAAGATACTGAAAAAGGAAAATGAGAAAGAGAAATCTAAAGAGGAACCTGAGAAAATTGAGAAGGATGAATTGTATAAATGAAAATGAAACGATATAAACAATATCGCACGCTTAGCCTTGGGGCTAAAAGCGGTCACGATCAACTAGAGATTAGTTGAGAAAATTCGTTATCCATATTTTTTTGGCACATTTTGTATGTGTACATCGATAGACCGTGCCCCAGTGCTGAGTCGAGAAAATTTCCAGCTCGAAAAGATCCTCGACTCGATCGGGAATCGAACCTGATATCACAACCGTGTGGGAGAGCTAGCCGACCGACATCGCTAACCACAGAGCCACGGGGACCACGAAAATGAAACAACATGGACATATAAAAGAAAATAAGGAAGGAAACCTGAAAAATGTATTAAGAACTGCGAGATGAATTGAGAGAGAAAGCGAAATTGAAAAATCATGAGAAATAGAAATAAAAAAGGGAAAAAGAAAACGAAAATTTGAAAATACAATGAAAAAAGTTAATAGAAAGTGAGAAAAAAAGATTAGGTTACAGAAAACGAAAAAGAAAAGAGTTGAATGATATTAGAAAAACAATAGGGAATTTGAAAATAAAAATATGATGAAGGAAAGACGTAGGGTATTCGCTCCATTATTCATCTCAATAGCCAGGTGCACCCATATCCATCTTATTTCTCTCATTTGTCCAATTTACCGTCAAATTTCTACATATTTTGGAAGTAAATCTATTTGCTTCTCGATTTTGTTTGGATTTTAAAAGTTTTACGTTGAAAATATGGTAACATTTGACGATAAATTGATCAAAAAGGCGTGATGAGATAAATATAGGAGTGATTACCCTATTGCAATTGGAAATGAATAACGAGAAACTGAATTTACGAAAATAAATAAACATGAAACGGAGAAGGGACCGCGAACTGTGAAATCGGAATGGGAGAAAAGAAATGAGAAATAGAATTAGAAAACGATAAATGATAAAAGGCAAGAAGCGAGAAAAGAAATCAGAAAAATTGATAGTAAAAATCGAAAAAAGTGGTTAAAACCTTATTAAAGAAACGAATGGGATAGAGAAAATAGAAAAACAAAAATAGAACAAGTAAGTAAGAGACAGAGAATTGGAAAGGAAAAGAGAGAAAAAGTAACGAAAAGGAGAAATTGATAGCGTAATTGAATAGAGACATAGAATGACGAAACAGGATGAAGAAATGTCACGTAATGGACAAAGGAAATGGTAATTTAGAAATGAAGGGAAATTTCTCTATTTTCTTGCACAGAAAGAAAATGAAGATAACAATTGGGTTGGGCAAGTAAAATTAAAAGAAAACCGGAAGGAAGACCGGAAGGAAAACAAAGAGAGGAAGTAATGAAATGGGCAGTTATAAAAAGAAAATCGAAAATGGACAGGAGTAATTGAAAAGGGAAAATGAAGAGAAACCAGAGAGAGAGAGAGCAACTAAATTTGAAAGATAAAGAGAAGAAAATGGGGAATGGGTATGAAAAAAGGGAGAAGAAAAGGAACATGAAAATATCATTGAGAAACTAGTATTGCAAAATATGATAACAATGGAAGTGGAAGAAAATATGGGAAAAAATAAAAATAAAAAATAAATTATGAAACGACAATGAGGAAGAGAAGAAACAGAAACGAAAACGGAACTCTTTTCTGAAAGAAGGATGTAAAAAAAAGTTAATTTGAAAAACGAATAAAAAATGGAAAAGGAAACAGAACAGAAGAAAAGAAAAAAAGAAGACATCAGGAAACAAGAAGGTAGAGAATTAAAAAAGGTAGAAGGAACGGAAATGAAAAGAGACAAATGGGAAATGAAAGAGGAACCGAGAAAAAAGTGATGGAAAAAAAGAATGCAAAATTATAAGGAAAATGAAAACGAGAACTGGGAGAAGATACTGGGTAAAGAAAAAGAGAAAGTGAATTAGTAAAAGGATCTTGGAAAAAAATAAAAATGAACTTCAAAAGGAGAACACTAAAGTGAACTATGTAGATAAGGAGAAAAAACAGGGTAAATAAAAACTAAGACCAAACACAGAAAACACAGAAAAGCGCATTTGAAAAAGGAACATGACAAAAAATGCAAAATGAAAAAAAGAAAGGGGAACATTACTTACAAATGTAAACCGAAGAAAATTAGAAAACATGATCTACTTGGGGACTAGGAAAACTGGCAAAATGGAAATAGAAGTTTCGAACGAATGTAAGACAATCAAAAAGAGCGAAAAAAATGAACAGCAAAAGAAGAAAACAAATCCGCGTAAATTCTGTAATCTGCGTAAAACATTTTCATATTCAAAAGCCTTTTAATTATTTCTATCAAATATTTTGGAAAAAAATCAACAGTAGTATTACTTGACCTACTATTTGAGATGAAAATCAGGGAAAAAAAAGATAAGTCAGATTAAATCGGTGAATATTCAGAAATTTTAAAAAGCAAACTCATAAGCCACTATAAATAACCGAAAATAAAAATCCATTGAAAACACGCTGCGTAAAAAAGGAGGTTTCCTGGAAATTTCACCCAAAACAATTAAATAATATTGGGACGGTAACTAGGGAAAGGAAAAAAATAAAGTGATATGAGAAAAGCAAAAATGAATAGGAAAAAGTATATTAGGATGAAAAAACGTGTTCCAAATGGCACTGAATAACGAGCAACGTATATTACGAAAAAAATACAGGTCGGTCTCGATTATCCGGAGACTCGATTATCCGGGGGCCCGATTATCCGGGGCTCGATTATCCGGAGAAAATGGCTCGATTATCCGGAGTATTATTTTTCTTCTGTATTTCTATAATGTACTTTTGTGTTCCGGCTCATTGGGAGTTTCGGGGTTGTTCAAAATTGTAACAACAATGCCTCGTTTTGTTTAGGTAGTTCGTTTTTAGCAGTTTTCTCATCGTTCCTTCAACCAATTCTTACTGAACTGTCTCCAAAAGCGAGGTATTATGGTTTTTAGTTGCCGATGAGGACAACCACTATTGGTCAACCGGTTTCGAATTTATGACCGAAAAATATTTCTGTAATATAATGGCCATGATCAATGCAGTACTTAGAGCTACAAGCTGGCCTTTTTCGGTGGTGTCCCGAATACTCCTGGATTATTGAACCAAAACTCATCAAGCGAAATCAATAACGGTTTGAAATCCGCAATGTAGCCCATTGGTAGTCAAACGTCTAGGTCGTTATAGGTCACTTAGGAAATAAAAAAAATCATGAGTGTTGTCAAAATCGAACAGGGTCTGTATTTTTTTTTTCTTCATCTATAGTTTATTTGACACGGCACGAATACAATTCAATGTTTAACGGCGCCAATTATATCTGGTAGCTTACTTTCTAAAGTATCTTAATAACTAAAAGCAAATTTTTTATCCTCGCTGCCGACTACGAGCTGAAACTAAATCTAACTTAAAGCTAGAATATTTTGCATTAAAAGCACAGGTTTGCTGTTTGATGGTTTTCATTGCCATAGGTAAGCAGCATATTAAATTTGTTCCGCTGCTGGGCCAAGATATTACGGACTGGCATATTGGGTGCGGGTCTGATTGCTGTTTGGTTGGGTGTAGGCGGAAGGGGTTTGGTTGGATGTAGGCGGAAGGGGATAGGACTAAACTGGGGCGTGGATGGATTTCAGGAAAACGTATATAAGGGACATGTAGGATAGGTCACGGCTCGCCAAGACATCACGAACAGGAACAGCCGGCTGCCTACCTTCGGCCTGCAGGGAAGCTATTAATCTAGACCTGGCGTCACGGTGTACAGGGCATGACCAAACAACGTGCTCTATGTCGCGATAACCTTCACCACAGGCACAGATACCACTCTCCCCGAGCCCAACACGACGGAGATGCGCGTCAAATCTATAGTGATTGGACATAAGCCGGGACATCACGCAAATGAAATCCCGACCTACATCCAACCCCTTGAACCACGGGTTCGTCGATACCTTGGGAATTATGGAATGTAACCACCTTCCCAGTTCCCCCTTGGTCCAAGAATTTTGCCAACTGATGATCGTATTCTGACGTACAAATGCGAAAAATTCATTAAAGGCAATTGGTCTTACATAAATATCACCGTTTGTTGCGCCCACCTTAGCCAAAGAGAGGGTCTGTATTTGTAACTCCTCAATTCTTCTTAATATTTAAGATAATAAAACAGATAAATACCCAAATCAAATCAAATTCTATTATATTTTCTGGAAAATATTTCCTTTAATCTCTCGAAGCAAAAGCTGTCTTTCAAATGGTAGTTAAAACTCCGGTTAATCGAGTCCTACCTGTATTTAGAAAAGGAAATACACAAGAACAAACACGAGAAATGTGAAATTGGTATGTGCAAAACGAAATGGGAAATAAAATGAAAAATGGTAAACGAAAATAGGAATCGAAACAGGAAACTGGTAAAGAAACCATAGAGAAATGGAACTCGAAGAAACTACGTGGTAGAAATATTGCCAAGGAAAAATGGGAAAAGGAGAAGAAAGTGATTGTCAGGAAAAAAGAGTAGAACAAAAAAGAAAACTGCGAAAGAGAACTGAATAGGAGAAACTGGAAGCGCAAGTTGGATAGAAAAATAGAAAAGACAAACCTAATATGGGAATGCGAAACAGAAATGGACGAAGGAAATGGGAAATCTAATGAGAAAAACAAAAAAATGGGTACGATTAATTGAAAGGGTAATGGGAAAGAGGAGCCTGGAAAGGAAAATGAATTTGAAAGATAAAAAAGTAAGGTTAAGAGATATGGGATATGGGATAAGGAAACCAGAAAATGGAGAGAGTTGACGGGAAATAGAAAGAACAGTGGCTTATGGGAAACGAAAATTCGGAAATGTAAATGCCGAGGAGAGCTAAGAAAAAAAAAGAATTAGAAAAAATATTGAAAATGGGAATGGTGAATAGAAATAGGGAAAGAATAGTAGAGGGAAATGGATAAACGCAATAGTGAAAAAATGGGAAAATGTAAAACAGAAAACCCCGTTCTGGGAAAACGGGATGCGACAGAGAAGTGTCAAGTCTGAACGGAAAATGAGAAAGAAATAAAGATAAGGAAGATGAGAAACGGAAACAGAAGAAATTGGAAATCGAAATGGAAATGAAAAAGAAGAATGCCGTATCTCATTAACGGTAATACAAAAGTGAAATAGGAAAATAAATCAGTCAACAGGATACAAAAATATGCAATAGAAATAATGAAGAAAATAGGAAATGAATACAAAAAAGGGAATCCAAAGAGGATAAATGGACCATAAAGAGATATAGAAAACATAATAAAGAACTGCAAAATATAAACTGGAAATCGCAAAGCAGATGGAAAATAGGATGGAGAAATGTAAGAGAAAAGTGAACAAAGTTATAGTAAGGTCGCAGAGAAAGTAGGGCAAATGAAAGTAGGGGGAAATGAAAAGGGGTAATGGAAAAAGTATTTGTGAACGGTATCGTTGTGACATGGGAAAAATATGAAAAGAAAACTATGGAGAAATGTTTAAAGATGGTAAAAAAAAGCAAACATCAAATAATGCAACCGAAACTAAAGGATAAAAAATGTATACCAGAACAATTTTGCAAACTTCAAGTTTCACCGGTACAACGTGTAACCCATATCATATTGTTTAAATGGACTTTTTCATTTACTGCATTGAATAGCTGGGTTTTTTTTTACTTCGCCAAATGCCTCATTACAATCCATTCTTCAGTATCGAGTACCGAGCTCTACGATAAATATTCTGACATACATGTAATTCAACACGGTACCGATAATTGCACAACAGCCAGCAATATATAGCAATTTGACCTTGAGGAAAATATCTCATTTCTTTGCATCAATTTAAGCTATTAGGCTTTTCCTATGCCTTCCGAGCTTAATTATCCCTTCGAATATTATTCTTATCACGCAAACATCAACAGTCGCGTCATCATGCATTGAATGCCTTCGAATTGATAGCCATAGCCAAGCAGCTTAACGCAGCTTCGATATTCATGCTGAGAGCCCTCGTATCGAAAGCCCATCAGCAAACGACCAACGGCGGTGACAACAACGACGATGACGACGGCGAATTCCGTGTCAGAGTCGTTTATGATCTGGTACTCATGAAACGAAATTCCCACAAGCCTCTCATATCATTTTCCTACCACCAGTGGCAGGGTGGAGGAAAAACAAACTGCAGAAGTCCGCAGTGTTCTCAGCGCCCAGCACCCAAAGTGCCTCTAGAAACTTTCACTGCTTGCCAATTCGAGTGGACATGTGTTATTATAACTGAAGGCTGAAGGAGGTATTAAATGGCGCCATTCGAGGTAAATTGATATCATCTTCTCGTGCGCTTCGTCTGCCTTCATCCCTCTCTGCTTTCATAAATAGTCCTCTGGGTCTGTTTTCTGTCGGCTTACACGTGTGGAGCTCGACATTAGGGAGTGATTTGCTGGTAATCAGTACTGGTGGATGGCATGATACACGTGATCAAGGCGCAAAACGATGTAGTTCAATGTCCGGTGTGTACGATAAGCGATCTTAATCATATGTTGTTTAGTGGATTTCAATTACATTTTGCTCAACACAAATGGGTTGAATGATTTTGTCTCGGTTTTTCTGTGACACTCTATTTCTTTAATTTCTTTTTTAGCTTTTTATAGACATAGTCAAGCGTCTATTTCCAACACATCGAGGAATTTGCATTTCCATCGGAACGGCTTTGAAATCTGGTGATTATTTAGTACAAATAAAAAAAACAAACTTGAAGGCTGCTTTCATTGGGTGCCGACAGCAGCTCGCAAAATAAGACAAAATATTAGTCCAAACCGTGCTACGAAATCATAAAACCTTGGACAGCAATCGTAAAAAAACAACAGATGAAGAATCGGCGATAACATAAATCTCCCAGATGGCGGAGCAAAGTTGTTCGACTTTCAACTCAAGTCATTTGAGCGCCCTCGTAATCGTAATCGCTTAAGTTCCCATAAAGTTTTCCGCATCTGGTTGCCGGAGTGAGTGACTCCAAACAACAGCGCGTTGATTGATTGGAAAAGTGATATGTATCTGTTCTTTATTTTCACTTCACTATCGTTTGTTCTTGTTCCCTGTGCGGAAAAAGCTGATCGTCGTCCGAATGCGGACTTGGGCCGCAAATTTTATTGTAGAATGGAAAATTATTTTACTACACCTGACGAAACGACATTCAGCTCAGATTGGTTCAAGTCAAGTGGAATGGATCACGTCGACACAGAACCCACCGCCGGCTGCTAACTACGCAATCAGTTTTGGAACGCTTTGATACACTCCATAAATGAAATTTAATGGAGCTTTAAATGCGGACAAATTGCCTGCCATCTACACGCAGGTAGATAGTCCATGGCAGTAATTTGAAGTGGTTACGGTTCTAGCCGGAGTTTGAACACCTAACTGATGATGGGAGGCTTTACTATTAATGCATTTGGGCATAAAAAAGGCATTGGTCGAATGGGAATGGGGGTTTCCGTATGAGTTTTGTCACACTTTAACGTGGACTAAATTATACACAGTCACAGTTCAAACATGTTGAACAGAGGAGTATGTTGAAGTGTTTCAGAACTAAGAGCTATAATCGATTATAGTTTTTTCATTTATTATTGATTAGTTCGCTCCTAACTGATCTCAAGGTACGATGTTGGCCTAACAAGCCAGTCGTCGTATGCTCGAATCCCGGCCCGGGAGAGACTGGTGGTGTCAATAGGAACATAGCGCTAGCCCCACAATCGTCCTCTACACAAACAGTTGACTACGGAGTCTGTGTATTATAAACAGCAGGTCGAGTTCCGATACGGAATGTAACACCAGGGCTTCACTATGCTATTGTGTTAGTATTTGTTTTCTTCTCGTTAATTTCATCTACAAGCTATAAATATAATAATATCAGCTTTTGTTTTTTATTTTTTCTCTCACTCGTAAGTTGAGAGCAATCAATAGCACTATAACTACTTTGTAAGGAGGTGGAACCAAGAATGCAAAACTAGTTGACGCAACATTCTATTCATGAAAAGTTTACGGCGGCTTTTATAAATTCTCCACGTAAAAGTTCGTGCAAAAGTCCGCAAAAAGAACAAAAAAGTCTCACAACGTTCTGCAAACAATTACTGGGAATGAAAAAACAGAAACTTTACAAAATCGAAAGAGTAATAAGTTATCCAACAAAGGGGCACCGAGTTTCAATTAGATAGATGTCCGGTACCGGGCTACGTTAACGATTGTTAACATTGTAAATTTATTCAAGTTTCCCCTTTTTGTACTCTTTTGTGTACTCGTCTCTGATACTATGACTTCGAAGTAATTTTCAGGTACATTAACCTGCTGGTTATTTTCGTTCAATTCTTACAAAACACACGTCTAGGCGATTGAGAAAAAAACGATGTGGTTTTCTCAGATAATTGTATTTTTCATTGTGTTATTCAGCGGAGATTTTCAGCAAAAACTACTCTCGCACCTTCGGAAGGAATATCGGTTGTTTGGTCTTGTTGCGAGACCTTCGTATGCACACATCAGTTAAGGCATTGACATGTGCATGTCATCAAAGTCAGAAAGAAGTGTTATTTTTCAAATCACGAAGCTTCAATCCAACAACAGCTATATTGTAGGTTGAAGGTATAATTAATAAGATCAACAGCACTAGCTTTCTGAATTCAGTTTTTGAGGAACAAATTGGGAAACATAACCTTGCAACTAGGGGGCTTTTCCTCAAATAGCGTTTTAATAGTGATGCGATCAACAATTTATTAAACAGTTTTTCGGCGGGAAATTAAAAAATAGGTATGTGAAGAATGATGCATTCAGAATTGCTCTTTACAAATGAACGCCAATAAACGAACCCTCATTTTATCATGTCGATTTTAAATGGAATCCACGGTATTTTGACGTGTTTTTGCATTGTATTATGAATGTTTGGAGATTGAATTCGGTATGCATGACATAGCAAACCGAAATGTGGAACACTTTATTTTGTGCTGTGTCTGAACCGCAAGTGTATTTCACGTAAACATGAAATATTTAAACTATTAGCACAGTGGAGGTGGAATCCACTTCGCAGTAACGTGTTTATATTTTAAATTGTACTTTAAAATTGCTTTCTCAACATGAAAATGTCGAATTCAGTGTTTTTGAAGTAGAATACTTCTCTCAGGAAGTTCGGCTACATAGGGATGTGAAATGAAAATCTAAAACCGAAAAAAGTGAAAAATATGTCCAATTTCAAATGCTAATAAATCGGTTAGTATTCGATGGATTTCCTTCGTTCTTGCAGCAATATATTGTAAAATCTTCTAAGATTCTTCCCAAAAGAAGATAATTATAATTTTATTATTCACACTATTGTACTATTGAAAATAGTCAAGCCTTGTCGAAAAGAAAAATTCGACCTCTGATTGGTCGTTATATGATTGCTTCCCAAGCACGGCCGACAGAATCATATACCTTGCAATTGAAAACATATCATTTGGTCTTTATAAGAGCCTGTTTCAGCCGAAGCCGCTCATAATAGTTCTAGACAGCGACAACAGCAGTCGTCCTCCCTTAGCAGCAGCACTAGCAGTGCAGTGGATACCAGCGATGGCGGAAAGCGGCCACAGCTGTGGCGTACCAACGGCTAGTGCACTAGTTGCAGCGGATTCCAGCAACGATAGCAGCTGGGCCAGCTGATGCAGGAACAGTGGATACCAATGGAAGCGTATAGCGGCCACAACTGTTGCATGACTACGGATAGCGTAGCAGTTGCAGCGGATCTCAGCATCGAAAGCGGCTGATGCAGTGGGGCACTTTAGTGAAATGCAGTCTCTGTGCGATAGTGGGCACTAGTAAATGCATTCAATGAAAAGTTGACTCATTGTGACAACACGTGAGCCGTCTAGTTTTGAGTGTTATATCAGTATTTCATTGTTTACTTTATCACAAGGAATATTTTATTCACCCTGTCAGTTATAACGAAAAGATGTGATCGGCATCTTATCCAATACTAAAATGAACAACAAATTGTCCTTTTCAGGATGAAATAAAAACTTGATTGAAGAGTTAATATTTTGTATTGAGTTAATTCACATTTTTAAATTTGTACAAGTTATAAATTTTACTTCACCTCCGTGTCTCAGAACGTACTGAATTATATTTTCCTTCAGTTATGAGCACGACATCCGAAAAAATTTCATCTCAAAATTTAAAAATTGTCAAGCCCCAACCATGACAAGCAACTTACTACACGCAAAAGTTGGATGGTGCGAAACCAGTACAAAATTGTGCGTTTCAGCGCAATTGTTGATGTAATTCAGAACCAGTACAATGATTGCGTGTTGGGCATAACGCAATTAATGCTCTAGTGTTTCTCCAATGTATTTGGCAGCTCCAAACTACTACACCTAAACAGTTTCAACTGGTATCAAGCAGCATTGCAAAGCGAGCGAGAAGCAAAACCATTCTCTTCCTTTCTGCTTGAGGACGAGACATATGCTACGCTTTTCAAGTCTTTTGCACACACGCTTTCGAGATACCTACTTTTTCTTCTTCATGCATTCCTCTGAATAGCAGCAAGCACGCACCGACAGTATGAGTGAGACTTACAACATTGGTATCAAGTATGTACAGCACGGGTGTCTCGCTCATTTCGTGAAGCAACGAGATATCGCCTTGCGCGTCGCAATCCGAGAAGCGAAAGAGCAACCTGCAAATTGTATGTGACGGTTCTAGTCTTGTCGCACATACATGGAAATTCTACGAGCGAGAGAGAAACTTCTCTCGTTGCTTGAAAAAAAGCGCGTGCAAAGGATGACAAATAATAATTATTCACAATTTACAAGTGTTGCCATAAAAATCGGCAACTCTTTTGTGACTTTGTGGAATGAAGGGTTTTGCTAGTTTTGCGGTGAAGCTAGCGTTGATTACAAAATGCTGTGAACAGAATTTTGTTTCGTTTTTTTTTTGCAAATCATTCAATGGTACTTTTTAATGACCAAATCCATCGAGATAAATCGATCGAGTATTATAGCTATTTAAATCTAGTGAGTTCACAAGTTGTTGTTTGCTGCTTGCACTGCTCCATGAGTAGCAGTCACTAATACACTCGAGAAATAAAGTGTCGGTATATGATACATATTCTGATTTCATTCTTTGTCAATGTATTCGCAGTACAACTGTTGCCTCATGCATTTCACACATTTATTGTGCGATTTCTGTGCAACATTTGTGCGAATCGGGAAGACACAATGATTGTACAAGACTTCAACTTTTGCGTGTATGTTATTGAAAATGGTCAATCTTTGTTGAAACGCAATTTACTAGAAAAAAAGACTGACACGCAAGCAGCCGGGTTATCTTTCTTGTAAAAGTATTCTACTTCAATCTTGCGGTCGTGGCTTTGCACACAACCCTCCTGTTGTTTCTCCCCCACCACCTAACGCTGCACAGTGTTTTGTTTTACTGATTTCGTACTCTAAATTAATAGCATCCCCACATTGGTTTCTGGGGATGTAATTTATTTGAAAACGTTGTTTTTTGGCTAGCGAGGTTTACAGACAGTGTCTTTAAAAAAAGTGTTGCAGATGCAGATATAGCAACTTTGTCGAAGATGTCGAATTTATATTTCTTAGATTGAAAAAGACATAAATAGTATTAAATAGCATGTTTACTCAAATAAGAATTTTCAATAAAACTTTTTTCAAAGATTTTCTGTAAATTTTATGTCTTTTAAAAAGTTATTTGAGGCAGTCGTCATGTGCTAAACTCTGAACAAAAAAATCGCATTTTTTGTTATAAATTTTTCTCACGTTTTTTTTTACATTTTCAGTTCACGTAACCTGTAAAAAAACTGAAAATATCTAGAGTGTCACGAAAATCATCCATTCTCAAATGTTTGAAACTCAGTTAGTTTCCAACCGATTTCCTTCATTATTATAGTAATCGATTGCAAAATCATCTATGCACCCACCGAAACGCAAAAAATTGTCTTGGATGATGCAAACTATTGTACTATTGAAAATTTTCAAGCCTTGTTGAAACGCCGGTTTCGACCTCTGATTGGTCTCTTGATGCACGCTCGCCCTAGCACAGTCGATAGAATTATATAGCTAGTTGATCGAGAATTCACTATTTGGGCTATATACGAGCCTGCTTCTGCTCAAATAAATTAGTTTACCAGTGGATGGGCACGAGCACGGTCCTAACTATTCCTAACTACTATATACTTTTTCATCTGTACGTTTACTTCCGAAAATCTGTACCAAAATCTGTACCTGTAAAATGCATGGTGCTAAGAAGGATCACTTTTGTTAACCTTGAAAAAATGCAGAAGTGGCAAGTTTTTCATTCAGTTGATGTTGCTAATACGTATTTTTATTGAATTTGGAATTTATTCTAATAGTTTAAACATTAAAAGATTCAGCAGCCAAAGAGGCAGTTTTCCATGGTTGCCCTTGCAAGCAGATTATGTTATTGGGAAATAAATTTGGCTTCAATTGTATGTTATGTGAATTTTCAGATTTCTTGGCTTATTATTACTCGTCTAGCGTTCATTTTTTCATTGATTTGAAAGTTTGTCTGTGTAGTGTGTTCTACAAAACAAAAAAAATAAAGACTAGAGTGAAATAACTTCCCAAATTTGATATCAATGCGCTTAGCTGTTCAGAAGTGGTGAAAAAATATTTCTACCCAAATTTGAAGCCGCTTGAACGTAAATGGGTAAAATAGTGTTTGGGACACATAAAAAAAAAAAAAAAACATTTTATTAAAAAAATGTCAGGGTGAACTGATTTTCTATTACGCTTCAATATTTAAGATATTTTTCATAATTCTGTGTATCATTCTGGATGCAGTTGGATGTAGTTCTGGATGTTATCGTGCGAATAATTGAATAGTGATACAAATGTTTATTATAACCGTATAATATGTTCGGAGAAGTTTCAAAATATTCGAAAACGCATCTTTTGATGTCGAAAGCTGGGTGATCAATCCTCCTAAAAGTGAGATAGAACATTTACTTTTTCATTAGATAAAGATAGACGCTTGGTGTCTTAGGCAAAGTATTAGGTGATCTCAAAACAAGAAACTTTACAGAAGACATCATGTTTCTATCTCTTACATATTGCAAGCAACATAAAGTTTTCTATGAGAAGGCATTAAAAATCGTTATTTACATTTTAAGATTTTTCTGGTTGCAATATGTGAGAGATATCAGCATACTGTCTTCGACAAAGTTTAGTGTTGTGAGAACATCCAATATTTTGCTTATGGTGCTGTGCTACAAAAAAGCAAGTAATTCATTTTACCAATTCAAACAAAAACATGAACGAATAAAAAACTTAATTGTAATTTATTTGCAACTTTACATCAATATTTTTTTAGGTTTTTAATTTTTTTAAGGTTTGTTCGGAAAAGTTTTAGGCAACTGAATTATCTATCTAAAAAAATGTTTTAAAAAAATAGTGATGATCGATTTTTTATAGTCACTTTTTGTTTTTGATTTTTTTTCAGTACAGGATCTCAAATTGAATTTTTTAAATATTTTTTATAAAAGCTCAGACAGTTTTCTCAAATTCATCCCTTGATAACTTTTCTCTATCTTTTGTCATTATTCAGATATATCGATTTATGAAAAAACAACCGCAGCTTTTTTCATATGTTTGTACAGATAAATTTTCCAAAAAAAATTAAAATCGCTGATTTTACGTATTTAGTTATTGATTTAACATCTTCAATAAAAAAAAATAAAATTCTAAAAATTTCACGATTTTATCACTTTCCCTATTTTATCACGCCAAAAATCATCAGGGTGAGATTTAATCGGGTGATCACTGTATTTCCGGAATTGTTATGTCGCACTGAAGCCACAAATCGACCTCAGACAACATTTTGGATTGTAACATGGCAACTTCCGGTGTCTGGAAAACAGCCAAAAATAACCGAATAACAGTAGGTTTTTTTATATCAAAAATACTAACTTTTTTGTTTTAAAAGATAGTGGAATGATTTATTTGGCAAAGTCTTAGAACGTGCAAAAATATGAAAATTTGCTGAACAAACAAAATTCCTATCTTCATTGGGTACAGGGTTACAGAGTATTTTATAAGAAAGTAACTCAAAATTTAAACTTTTATACTTAACTTTTGTTAGTTACATTTTACAAGAAAACGTTGTTCTAGAGAAGCATTTTGGCATACAAAACACACGCTCCAGGACTTTTCCTTACAAAGTTATAGCATATTTTAGTTTATTTTTAAATAAGCTAAAATATGCTATAACTTTGTAAAGAAAAGTCCTGGAGATGTATGACCTGCAACAAAAACGTGTGTTTGGTATGCCAAAATGTTTCCTTAGAACAACGTTTCATTTTTTTTAACGTTTTAAAACTTAGCTGGATGATCCGTTCCTCTATCTCTTAACACAAAAAAGTTAGTATTCTTGATATATGAAAACCTTTTGTGAGATAAGGGTGGATTAGGACAAATGGAACCTGAAGAAGTTTATGATACTTCAGCTTAATTTCAAGGAGAAATTTTGACATCATGATTCCACTTGCCCCTATTTAACCTATACGTTCTTGAAGTTATCGAAAAAATAAGCTAAAATATGATATAACTTTGTAAGAAAAGGTCCTGGAGATATATAGTCTTCGGCAAAAATGTGTGTTTTGTGTGCCCTAATAATTCCTCCGAGCAACACTTTCGTGTAAAATGCAACTTACAAAAGCTAAGTACAAAAAACAAATTTTTAAGTAAGTTCCATACAATATAACACATAACTTTGTGCCAAAAAGAGATAGAATTTTCATTTGTACAACTAAGTTACATATTTTTGAATCTTCTACAACTCTTTTGAACAAACCATTCCATTATCTCTTAACACAAAAACCTAAATTAATCCTCATAGCGGTCAGACCCAGCCTTTCTCATTCACTCTTTTATTTGTAGAAATAGATTTACATGAATGCTTCAATTCAATAAATGTATATTCACTCTTTAGGTTCTAAAACATTGATGTTGTAATCTATACATATAAAAATGCAGTCCGGTCTGTCTGTCTGTCTGTCTGTCTGATCCAAATAGGCTCGAAAACTACCGAACCGATCGACGTGAAAATTTGTATGTAGGGGTTTTTGGTACCGATAAAGGTTCCTATGATAGTTTGAGACCCCTCCCTCTTCTTGAAAGGAGGGGTCCAATACAAATGAAACATACATTTCTGCTCAACTCAAGAACAAACCAAGCAAATGAAACCGAATTTGGCATGTGGATGTTTTAAAGGGTAATAAATATGTCCATAATGGTTCGACGCCCCCTTTCTTTTGGAAGCACATGTTTCTGCACATCTCGCGAACTAATCAACTAAATGGAACCATATTTGGCAGTTAAAAGTTTTTAGTGGTAACAAATATGTTCCAAAATCGACCTCAGGCAACATTTTAGATTGTAAGATGGCAACTTCCGGTTCCTGGAAGACAGCCAAAAATGGACGATTTCCACCCAGCATAATGATATCCGGATAAAGAAAGATACACAGGAGCTAAATTCGACCACAGATACCATTTTGAATTCTAAGATGGCGACTTCCGGTTCCGGAAAACAGCGTCAAGCGACCAAATACCACCCAATATGGGTATTTTCGGAATCGCAATGATGCACTGGAGCCACAAATCGACTTCAGACACCATTTTGAATTGTAGGATGGCAACTTGTGGTTTCTGGAAAACAGCCAAAAATGGCCAATTTCAGTCTAACATGAGTATCTCCGGATCTAGAATGATACACAGCAGCTGAAATTGACCACAGATCCCATTTTGGATTCTAGGTTGGCGACTTCCGGTTCCTGGGAAACAGCGGAAAATGATCGAATTACACCCAATATGGGTGTTTCTGCAACCAGAATGACGCTCAGAGGCCAGAAATTATAAATGGTGAAAAACAGCCCAAAATAACCAAATACCATCCAATATGAGTATCTCTGGAACCAGAATGATGCAATGAGCTAACAATTGACCTCAGGCACCATTTTGAATCGCTAAATGGCAACTTCTAGGAAACAGTCGAAAATGATCAAATAATACTCAACATGGATATTTCCGTAATCGAGATGATGCATAGAAGCCAAACATTGACCCTTGACACCATTTTGAATTTAAAGACGACCACTGTTGGTTTCTGGAAAACAACCAAAACAACTAAATACCTCCCAATATGAGTATTTCCGGTGTCAGATTGATGCCAGAAAATTTGCTGAAAATGACCGAATACCACCCAATATGAATATATTCAGAATCAGGGCGATGTACAGAAGCCAAAAGTCGAGGATGTTTTCATTTCGATAAAACCAATCATTTCAAACGATTTGTTATTTGACTTTGATCATATCCTATGGCCGATTCTTCGTGTATTTGCGGACTTTAAACACATCGCAAGGAATCAATGAATTTGGAACGTTCAAATAGTACAAAACCACATTTAAATTATGTTTAGACCACATATATCAATCAAAGCAGGTATAGTTTCAAATAGCCTCTGAATTTCTTTTCTTTCCATAACTTTTGAGCCACATATCAAATTGTTATGAAGTTTGTTATTTGTAAGTTTGAGAGATGACTCGTTCGTATGACACTAGTTATGTTCAAATAAGTCATGTAATCTTTGAAATAATAGACTTTCGTTGTTTTATTAACAATTTAATTCATAACGGTGGCTTAAGTTCAATTATAATCAAATGAAATGGGAACTTATAGGGCAGCCAAACTTTGAAACCACGCGTTCAATCATAATTCATCAGTTAACCCTTAACTAGCCCGCTCATCTGATAATAATATTGATCAAATCGGTTGTGTAGTTTCTGAGATAATGAAGTTTCGTGATTTTCACTATATGGTACTTTACAGACGAAGTTACAGTCCGATTACAGTAAAATTCAATAGGGTGTTACGAGGTAGCTAGACATATTAGTGGACACTAATTTTGTGTAAATCGGGTTAGCCATCTCTGAGAAAAGTGAGTGAGTTCAAGTAGTCTTCGGAATATGTTCCTTTTCATAGCTGGATTTCACATTTTTAAACATAACAGGCAAAGTAATAGTCTGATTGCAAAACAAATCAATAGGGTCTTATGGGGCAACTCGACCATACATTTGACACTGGTTTTATGAAAATCGGTTAAGCCATCTTTGAGAAACATGAGTGAGATTAAGTAGTCTCCAGAACACGTTTCTTTCCATAACTTTCGAACCACAAGTTCAATCTTTATAAAATTCAAAAGTTAAGGGTTTTGCATGTAGCCCGTTCATTTAAAATTAATTTCGTTCAAATCGGTTGAGTGGTTTTGGAGATAATGATGTTTCATGAATTTTACATTTTGATACATAACCTCTAAACTAAAAATGCGATTACAATGAAATTTAATAGGGTTCTATGGGACAACAAGACCCTTCATTTGCAATTAATTTCATGAAAATCGGTCCAGCTAGCTCTGAGAAAAGTGAGTGAGAATAAAAATCACACACACACATACACACACATTAGAAAATGCTCAGCTCGTCGAACTGAGTCGAGTGATATATGCCTTTCGGCCCTTTGAAGCACTTTTATACTTTCGGTTTTGCAAGTGATTGCTATACCTTTCTAGGAGAAAGGCAAAACGTGTTCTAAAAACAGTTTAATCTCACTCATGTTTCTCAGAGATGGCTGGACCGATTTTCCTGAAATCAGTGTCAAATGGAAGGTCTAGTTGCCCCATAATACCCTATTGATTTGTTTTGCAATCGGACTATTACTTTGACTGTTATGTTTAAAAATAAGAAATCCAGCTTTGAAAAGGAACATATTCCGAAGACTACTTGGACTCACTCACTTTTCTCAGAGATGGCTTAACCGATTTCCACAAAATTAATGTCAATTGATAAGTCTAGCTGCCTCATAACACCCTATTGAATTTTACTGTAATCGAACTGTAACTTCGTCTGTAATGTACCGAAATGTGAAAATCACGAAACTTCATTATCTCAGAAACTACACAATCAACATTATTATCAGACGAGCGGACTAGTTAAGCGTTAACTGATGAAATGGTATCTGTGGTCGATTTGAGCTCCTGTGTATCATTCTAGATCCGGATATTATTACATTGGGTGGAAATCGGCCATTCTTGGCCGTTTTCCAGAAACCGTATGTTGCCATCTTACAATCCAAAATGTTGCCTGAGGTCAATTATGGAACATATTGGTTTCCACTGAAAACTTTCAATCACCAAATATGGTTCCCGTTAGTTGATTAGTTCGCGAGATGTGCAGAAACATGTGCTTCCAGAAGAGAGAGGGGCGTCGAACCATTATGAACATATTTGTTACCTCTCAAAACATTCTCATACCAAATTTGGTTGTATTTTCTTGATTGGTTCTAGAGCTGTGCGAAAATTGTGTTTCATTTGTATGGGACCTCTCCCTCATAGAAAAGGGTGGGGTGCCAAACAATCATGCACATATTTGTTACCTCTAAAAATATTCACCTGCCAAATTTGGTTACATTCAGTTGGTTAGTTCGCAGGATGTGCAGAAATCTGTGTTTCATTTGTATGGCAGTCCTCCCTTCCAAAAGAAGGAGGGGTGTCAAAACATTATGAACATATTTTTTACAACTAAAAACATTTACCTGCCAAATTTGGTTCCATTTAGTTGATTAGTTTTCGAGATGGGCAGAAATTTGTGTTTCATTTGTATGGGACCCCTCCTTTCCAGAAGAAGGAGGGGTCTCAAACTATCATTGGAACCTTTATTGGCACCAAAAACCCATATATACAAATTTTCACGCCGATCGGTTCGGTAGTTTTCGAGCCTATATGGATCAGACAGACAGACAGACCGAACTGCATTTTTAAATGTATAGATTACAACATCAATTTTTTAGAACCTTAAGAGTGAATATACATTTATTGGATTGAAGCGTTCTTGTAAATCTATGTTCTCTCGTACTTTCTATTTTCTCTCGTACGAAGAAGCCAGGAAGCTGGCCCTCCTTCCAACAGAGCAGCCTGCCCAATCGAACCAAGTCGCCGTCAAGCGACAGCGGTCGGACGACTTGGTGTCCCCAAATACCAGTACTAAGTGTCCACAGCCTAAAAAACTGCGGAACGGCACTGGTTTGGGGTCATCGGGTACGAAGCCGCTCTTGAAGGCCACATATAGGGACATGGTGGGAGCTATAAGCCTTGCGGTTACTTCCCACTACCCACCCCAGCTCCCTACTCACAACGGACCAGCTTCAGGCTGTCCGGACCTCCATCCTCGATCACATTGCGGACCAGGAAAATCCAACCACCAAGCCCAAGTTTAACGGTTGCCATCTAAAAAATGGCTTCCTGCAACTTGCCTGTGCCGACAACGACACAGTGCAGTGGTTGGAAAGGGAGGTACCTTCTCTCGTACCATGGGAGGGAGCACAACTTCGTGTATACCACATGAAGGATCTGCCGAAGGCCAGACGGTATGTCGGTTACTTCGCGGACAGTGCGAACTCTCCGGACGAGAAGATTCTTCGTTCACTCCAGAATCAGAACGACCATCTCTCTACCAAAATGTGGCGAGTCTGTAACCGCAAATTGGTAAAGACCTTGGTCGAACTAGTTCTGGATATTGACGTAGAATCGGCCAAACTCGTTGACAGTAGAAATAATGAACTGCACTACGGTTTCGGCAAAGCACGCATCCGAAAGGTAAGCGGAAGGCCGAACGTCACAGGCAGGAAAGACTCCGTCGCAACGTCAGGGAAGGTACGTGCGGGTAACTCCTCCGGGAGTACTCTGCCACCACCCAGGCAAAGCGATCCTGCGAATGGGCTAAAGGTTCGCGTGGGAAACTCCTCCTGCCCCACAACCACCCAAACGCAACCCTGCGGTTGGGAAGGTACGCGCAGGATGCTCCCCCGTGAGTGCCCTGTCACCACCCAAACAACGCAACCCCGTGGCTGCTCGGACGGTTCCGCCGAAGACTCGCAAGAGTGTGAAGCATCAACCACCGAACAGTCGCACCCCCCGGAGTCAAAAACCGCCACAGTGTGCGCGACGACCTTCTGTTGCCAATCGACTGCTGCAACCGAAGCCGAACAGTGAGGAATAGCAACTTCCATCAACCAGCCAATCCGCTGTTGGCAGCCGTCAGCCAATACCAGGATCATCTTCCGATTCGGACAAAGACGGCAACTTCACTGCAAAGTGAGCAGCCTTCGCTGCGTGCAAGCGAATCTCCATCACGCAAAAGGCGCCTCGGGTGTTCTTTGCAGGAGATTCGCCCAAGAGCAGCTAACGGCTGCATTCATCCAGGAGCCGTGGATCAACAAATCCAAAGTTCTCGGACTTAACGCTCCTAACGGTAGGTTAATCTACTGTGACACGCAGTCCAAACCAAGGACTGCAATTCTGCTAAATAGAGAACTAAAATTTTTACCTATTACAGAATTTATCCAACGCGACGTCGTTGCCGTCACGGTTGAAGTACCGACAACCAGAGGAAAGCAGGAAATGGTTGTCGCGTCGGCCTACTTCCCGGGCGACCAAGGTGATATACCGCCATTCGAAGTTGCTGCGCTCGTGCGGTACTGCAAGGCCATCAACAAGCCGTTTCTGATCGGCTGCGATGCCAACGCTCACCACACGATCTGGGGCAGCTCGGACACCAACACCGGGGGTGAGTACCTACTTGAATACCTTACTTCTAACGATGTCAATGTATGTAATGTAGGGAATAACCCCACTTTTATCAACGCTGTCAGACAGGAGGTCCTTGATCTCACTCTGTGTAGCGCCTCTATTTCTGAAAGGATTAAAAATTGGCATGTCTCCGATGAAACTAGTTTGTCGGACCACAGACACATCGTTTTTAAAATAGACGCTAACCCTCTGAAAAGAGAGTTGTTCAGAAATCCTAAGAATACAGATTGGAAATCCTTTAAGGAACACCTGATCGATTCACGAACTTTCAGTTACAGCAACATTCGAAATTCAGTTGACCTGAATTCGGCAGCAAATGATCTACAAAACAGAATCATGGAAGCTTTCGACGCTAACTGTCCACTAACACAGCGGTCAGTATGCCGTGACGTACCCTGGTGGAATGATCAACTTAGTGACCTTCGTCAGAAAACTAGGCGGTTGTTCAACAGGGCAAAAGTCACGTCTAACTGGGACGACTACAGGGCGTCCCTCACTAAGTACAACGCCGAGCTACGCAAGGCTAAACGGAAATCCAGAGTTAGTTTCTGTGAAAGAGTCCAAACTCTGCCGGAAGCTACGCGGCTCCAAAAGGCGATGTCCAAAGACCATACTAACGGTTTAGGACAAGTGAGGAAAGAGGATGGATGCCTTACTGTCACTACCAAGGAAACGCTGGAGGTTCTTATGAACACCCACTTTCCTGGATCGACAGAGACCGAAGAACTGAATAGTGATGGGTCGCGACAGGACAATTCGAGACATATGGCGTCTCCGGAGTCCATCCTGCTGGCCCGTCGACTGTTCACGGATGCTTCAATAGGCTGGACTCTAAGCTCATTCGACCCTATGAAGTCTCCAGGTCCAGACGGCATACTACCCATCTTTCTACAAAAATCGGCCGCAGTTATCATGTCCGAACTCATCAACCTCTTCAGAGCCAGCTTTATCCTGGGCCATATTCCGGATAACTGGCTGAAGGTGAAGGTAGTGTTTATCCCCAAAGTAGGAAGAAAGGACAAAACCCTACCTAAAACTTTTAGGCTCATAAGTCTGACTTCATCACTTCTCAAGTTGATGGAGAAAATAATGGATAAATATATCCGTGATGAGTTTCTTAAAGACTCCGCGCTGAACAGGAACCAACATGCCTATCAATGCGGCAAGTCAACAGAAACTGCTCTTCACAGCTTAGCGACGTTGATTGAAAAGTCCCTGAGTTATCAGGAGACGGCGCTATGTGCCTTTCTTGATATTGAAGGGGCCTTCGATAACACGTCCTTTGCATCAATTGATACGGCTCTTTCTCATAAGGGAATCGACCACACTTCAAGGAGCTGGATACACGCAATGCTCTCTAGCAGAGTGATCACAGCAACCTTGGGAGATTCGTCTGTAACAATGTCAGTGATCAAGGGATGCCCGCAAGGAGGAGTTCTCTCGCCCTTATTATGGTCACTAGTTGTCGACGCACTTCTCAACAAGCTTTCACAGCTTGGTTACGAGGTCATTGGATACGCCGATGACATCGTCCTCATCGTCAGAGGTAAAGATGACGCAACTCTGTCGAGCCGAATGCAAACGGCTCTGAATACCACCATGTCATGGTGTTTACAGGAGGGTCTAAACATAAACCCCTTAAAAACAGTCATAATTCCATTCGGCAGACGAAGGAAGATCTCCATCATTCCTCCAATACTGAATGGAGTTAGACTGGGCTTCAGAAATGAAGTCAAATATCTCGGAATTATTCTGGACAAGAAACTGAACTGGTCTGCACAACTGGATCATGCCGCTAAGAAAGCGATCTCAGCGATCTGGGCCTGCAGAACTCTGTTCGGTAAGACCTGGGGACTGAAACCAGACTTGGCACTCTGGTCTTACAAGACCATTGCCCGACCAAGAATCACCTATGCTGCCCTAGTGTGGTGGCCTTTTTTTTTTTTTTTTTTTTTTTTTTTTTTTTTTTTTTTTTTTTTAAAGGTGGCGGGGAAATCTGCAAACAGACACCTGAGAAGAGAACTCAGGGTGTGGGGATGAGACTAGGGGAGAGATGCTGGGGTAGTTACACTCCCCCAGACACCTACTTATCCCTGTCCCGACCCACTAAAACCCCTCCAGTCTCCAGCCCTGGTCTTCCCGGAACGACGGTTAAGTATTACGTCGGGAAGTGGCTTTTGTGCGTGATGCACCCTCTTTACTCTTATAACCTCCTAGCTAACTACCTGGAGACTGGTAATTAGCTACCACTGGCGTGTTGGTGGTTGACCCGCCACACACGTTGCAGCTCCAGAACAATCTGAGAGGCGGCCGCACAGACCGCGTTCCAGATGTCCGGGTCGTCGCACATCCTCCGGACTAGATTGTCCGGAGTAGTGCCAGGCCCGCTCACAGCCATCATGTTGCTCCTCGCTCTTACGAAACGGGGGCATACGAAGAAGACGTGCTCAGCAGTCTCCTCCTCCTCCACGCACTCGGGACACATGGGGGACACCGCGTGTCCGAACCTGTGCAGATATTGCTTGAAACAACCATGGCCTGACAGGATTTGTGTCAGGTGGAAGTTCACTTCGCCATGTCGTCTCCCGACCCAGCCGGATATCTCCGGTATGAGTCGGTGCGTCCATCTGCCCTTTGTGGAATTAGACCATTCCCTCTGCCAACGGAGCATCGAGAATGACCTTCTGGTACCTCGTATGCCCCTTGTGTCACGTTGGTCGAAACACTCTCTGTCCTCCTTGATGGCGATGCTGATAGGCATCATGCCGGACAAGACACATATTGCATCGTATGACACCGTACGATACGCACTCGCAACTCTCAGGCACATGAGCCTGTAGGTACTTTCCAGTTTGCCACGGTAACTGTTAGTACCTAGCGCTCTGGACCACACTGGCCCACCATACCTAAGTATGGACGAAACCACGCTGGCAAGAAGTCTTCGCTTGCTGCCATAAACCGCTGAGCTATTGGACATCATACGAGATAGTGCTGCAATAGCCGATGAGGCCCTCTTACAGGCATAGTCGACGTGACTCCCGAACGTGAGCTTGTCGTCCACCATAACCCCCAAGAGCTTCAGGGATCGCTTCGAGGTGATGGTGCAGTCTCCGACTCTGACCACCGCCTGTTGCTCCGATTTACGGTTGTTCACAACCATGACCTCCGTCTTATGATGCGCGAGCTCCAGTTTCCTGGAGCGCATCCAGTCCTCGACCTTGCGTATACAGTGCGCGGCCGTCAACTCGACCTCCTCGATAGACTCGCCGTAAACCTCCAGCGTTATGTCGTCTGCAAAGCCGACGATCACAACCCCTACAGGGAACTTGAGTTTTAACACTCCGTCATACATGACATTCCACAACACCGGGCCCAGGATAGAACCTTGCGGAACTCCTGCGGTAATTGGGACGCACTTCTGACCCTCCTCTGTGTCGTAAACAAGTACTCGATTCTGGAAATAATTTTCCAGAATCTTGTACAGCGACACCGGTACATGGATGCTCCTGAGCGCGAGCGCTATGGAGTCCCAACTGGCACTATTGAACGCATTCTTCACGTCGAGCGTGACGATTGCGCAGTAGCGTATTCCCCTTCTCTTGCGCTGGATTGCTACCTCCGCCGTCTTGATGACGGAAGAGATTGCGTCCAGCGTGGACCTGCCCTTCCGGAAGCCGAACTGGTTACTTGCCAGACCGTGTACACCCTCCGTGTACCTCACCAGTCTGTTGAGGATGATCCTCTCAAGCACCTTGCCCGCGGTGTCCAGCAGGCAGATAGGCCTATATGCCGATGGGTCCCCTGGCGGTTTCCCAGCCTTCGGCAATAAGACCAGTCTCTGCCGCTTCCACCTGTCCGGAAAGAGACAGTCATCCAGGCACCTCTGCATGACTGCCCTGAACAGCCCGGGGGCCGTTTTTATCGCCAGCCTGATCGCCAGGTTAGGGATACCATCCGGTCCCGGTGCCTTGCTCACCTTTAGGGATTTGGCGATCACGATGAGTTCCTCATTCGTAACCCTTGCCTCCTCCCCTGCCTCGACACGGCTGTCGTCGCTCACGGATTGGATGCTCGGCAGGTTGGCCGACCATCTCTGGTCTATGTCTGAGATACTGGAACGTCGGACGTGAGACTCGCCAGCCGGAGGCCAAGGACTTGGCTCGTGGCGTGGAAAGAGTCCCTCGATGATACGCTCCAGCATCGCTGGTGATCGCTCTGCAGGCGCCAGCGCGCCTTTAGTCTTGGCCATTACGATCCTGTAGGCGTCACCCCACGGATTTGTATTGGCACTCGCACATAGCCTATGTGTGGTGGCCTAAGGTGAACGAAGTGACTGCGCAAGCCAAACTCAAAAAAGTTCAAAGACTTGCATGTCTTTCGGTTACCAGCGCTATGCGAACAACTCCAACTGCAGCCATGGAAGCTATGCTTTGCCTACTGCCTCTACATCTTCATGTGAAAAAGGAAGCAGAGCTTGGCGCTCTAAGGTTGCAAAGGAGGAAAACTATACTTGAAGGGGACCAAATCGGCCACCTTCGCATACTTAGGGAGTTCAAACTAACTCCGCTATTAACCACAGTCTCCGACTGAATGGACGTTAGGAACAACATGGATATTCCATATAAAGTGATTGAAACAAACCGCTCTATGTGGGACAATGGAGGGCCTAATCTTCCACCTGGCATCGTCAGTATTTATACGGATGGCTCGTAAATGGGATCCCTAACGGGATCTGGTATATACGGACCCGGTATCAGGGAAACGTTTTCCCTGGGAAAATGGCCCACCGTTTTTCAAGCAGAGGTATATGCCATATATATCTGCGCAAAAATATGACTGCAACGCAACTACAGACATGCGAAAATCGGTATATTCTAGGACAGTCAAGCAGCACTACTAGCACTTAAGTCCGTCAAATGCGCTTCCAAACTTGTTTGGGAATGCATTGAAACTCTACGGGAACTTTCCCGACAGAATTCAGTTTTTCTGTTTTGGGTGCCCGGACACTGCGGAGTCGAGGGTAATGAACACGCTGACTACCTTGCAAGACAGGGATCAGCTCAGCGGTTTATTGGCTCCGAGCCGTTTCTGGGTACGTCCATTTTCGCTATAAAAAGCGATCTACTAACTTGGGAAGGGCTAGAAATAGTATCCCAATGGCAACAGGCACAGGGCTGTAGACAAGCTAAACAGTTTATCTATCCGAACCCTTGAACCGCCAGAAAGCTACTTAGTCTAAATCGTAGTGACCTACGGATAATCACGGGACTCCTCACCGGACACTGTCCCGCTTTTTATCATTTAAAGAAAATCGGCGTAGTGTTGAATGACACCTATCGATTCTGCAAATCTGAACCAGAGAGTTTAGAGCATTTGCTTTGCTCTTGCGAATCTCTTGCTTCCTCTAGGTACAACTTCTTAGGAAATTACCTTTTAACTCCATACCAAGTATGGAGCTCCAATCCCAAGCAGGTCATTAGTTTCATCAACTATGTTGTACCTAATTGGGGTACAGGTTTACAACAAAACAGTTCTACTCCATCAATGAGTACGAGCAATCTGAAGCCTGTGCACAGCAATCGTGGCCCGCCACGAAAGACAATCAGCAAGAATGTCGCAGTGGCATTTCAGTACCCAGTACCCTTCAGGCATACAGCAAAAAAAAAGTTTGAATGAGAAAGGCTGGGTCTGACCGCTAGGTGGATTAATTTATGTTTTTTCGTAACTTTCGAACCACTAGTTCAATCTTTATAAAATTCAAAAGTTAAGGGTTTTTTAGGTAGCCCGTTCATTTGAAACCAATTTTGTTCAAATCGGTTGTATGGTTTTAGAGATAATGATGTTTCATGATTTTTACATTTTGATACATAACCTCTAAACTAAAAATCCGATTACAATAACATTTTATAGGGTCTTATGGGACAAGACCTTTCATTTGCAATTAATTTCATGAAAATCGGTCCAGCCATCTCTGAGAAAAGTGAGTGAGAATGAAAATCTGCACATACACACAAACACACACACACACACACAAACACACACACACACACAAACACACACATACACACTACACGCATACAGAAAATGCTCAGCTCGTCGAGCTAAGTCGAGTGATATATGCCATTCGGTCCTTTGGAGCACTTTTATATCTTCGGTTTTGCAAGTGATTGCTATACCTTTCTAGGAGAAAGGCAAAAATGCAGTCAAGTCTGTCTGTCTGTCTGATCCATATAGGCCCGAAAACTACCGAACCGATCGACGTGAAAATTTGTATGTAGGGGTTTTTGGTGCCGATAAAGGTTACTATGATAGTTTGAGACCCCTCCCTCTTCTGGAAAGGAGCAGTTCCACAAATGAAACATAAATTTCTGCACAACTCAAGAACAAACCAAGCAAATGAAACCGAATTTGGCATGTGGATGATTTACGGGGTAACTAATATGTCCATAATAGTTGGATGAAACACAAATTTGTGCACATCTCAAGAACTAATCAACCAAATGGAACAAAATTTGGCAGGTAAATGTTTTTAGTGGTAACAAGTATGTACATAATGGTTTGAAACCCGACTCCCTCTTCTATAAGGGAGGGATCCCATGAAAATGAAACACAAATTTCGCACAGCTCAAGAACCAATCAAGAAAATACAACCAAATTTGGTATGTGAATGTTTTTAGAGGTAACAAATATGTCCATAATGGTTTGACGCCCCTCTCTCTTCTGTAAGTACATGTTTCTTCACAAATTTTTGCACATCTCGCGAACTAATCAACTAACTGGAACCATATTGGCAGGTAAATGTTTTTAGTGATAACAAATATGTTCCATAATCGACCTCAGACAACATTTTGGATTGTAAGATGGCAACTTGCGGTTTCTTGAAAACAGCCGAAAATTGCCGATTTCCACCCAATATAATGATATCCGGATCTAGAATAATACACAGGAGCTAAAATCGACCACAGATAGCATTTTAAATTCTAAGATGGCGACTTCCAGTTTCTGAAAACAGCAGAAAATGACCAAATACCACCCAATATGAGTTTTTCTTTAACCAGTATGCCGTTCAAAATCCAGAAATTGTCTCCAAATGCCATTATGAAATCCAAAATGGCGACTTCCGGTGTCGGAAAAACAGCGGCAAATGACCAAATACCACCTAATATGGGTATTTCCGGAACCGTAATAATGCACTGGAGCCACAAATCGACTTCAGACAACATTTTGAATTGTAAGATGGCAACTTCCGGTTTCTGGGAAACAGTCTGAAATGGACGATTCCCATTAAATATTAGTATTACTGGAACCAGAAAGATGCACAGAAGCTAAAAATTGATCACAGACACAATCTTGAATTTTAAGATGGTGACTTCCGGTGTCTGGCAAACAGCCGGAAATGACCAAATACCATTCAATATGAATGTTTTTGGAACCAGAATTACGCCCAGATGACAGAAATTGATTTCACAGGCAATTTTAAAGTCCAAAATGACGACTTTCGGCTTCTGAAAAACAGTCCAAAGTGACCAAATATCACCCAATATGAGTTTTTCTTTAACCAGTATCCTAAATACCATTTGGAAATCCAAGATGGCGACTACCGGTTTGTGAAAAACAGCCCAAAATAAACAAATACTATCCAATATGAGTATCTCTGGAACCAGAATGATGCAAGGAGCTAACAATCGACCTCAGGCACCATTTTGAATTGCTAAATGGCATCTTATAGGCAACAGTCGGAAATGACCGAATAATACTCAATATGGATATTTCCGTAAACGTGATGATGCATAGAAACCAAACATTGACCCTGGACACTATTTTGAATTTGAAGACGACCACTGTTAGTTTCTGGAAAACAACCAAAAATACCTCCCAATATGGGTATTTCCGGTGTCAGATTGATGCCAGAAAGTCTGCTGATAATGACAGAATACCACCCAATATGACTTTGATCATATCCTATGGCCGACTCGTCGTGCATTTGCAGACTTCAAACAAACCGCAAGGAATCAATGAACTTGGAACGTTCAAATATTACGACACCACATTTAAATTATGTTGAGGCCACATATATCGATCAAAGCAGGTATAGTTTTAAATAGTCTTCGAATTTCTCTTCTTTCCATAACTTTTGAGCCACATATCAAATTGTTATGAAGTTTGTTATTTGTAAGTTTGAGAGATGACTCGTTCGCATGACACTAGTTATGTTCAAATAAGTCATGTAATCTTTGAGATAATAGACTTTCGTTGTTTTATAAACAATTTAATACATAACGGTTGCTTAAGTTCGATTATAATCAAATGAAATGGGAACGTGTAGGGCAGCCAAACTTTTAAGCCACGTTTTCAATCATAATTCATCAGTTAACCCTTAACTAGCCCGCTCATCTGATAATAATATTGATCAAATCGGTTGTGTAGTTTCTGAGATAATGAAGTTTCGTGATTTAGTGATTTTTAGTAGTCTTCGGAATATGTTCCTTTGCATAGCTGGATTTCACATTTTTAAACATATCAGGCGAAGTAATAGTTCGACTGCAAAACAAATCATTAGGGTCTCATGGGGCAATTACACCTTCCATTTGACACTGATTTTATGAAAATCGGTACAGCCATCTCTGAGAAACATGAGTGAGATTAAACAGTCTTCAGAACACGTTTCTTATCTTTTGAACCACTAGTTCAATCTTTATGAAATTCAAAACTTAAGGGTTTTCTAGGTAGCCCGTTCTTTTGAAACCAATTTTGTTCAAATCGGTTTTGTATTTTCTGAGATATTGATATTTCATGATTTTCACATTTTTAAACATAACCTCTAAACTAAACATCCGATTACAATGAAATTCAATAGGGTCTTATGAAGCAATAAGACCTTTCATTTGCAATTAATTTCATGAAAATCGGTCCAGCCATCTCTGAGAAAAGTGAGTGAGAACAAAAATCTGCACATACACACACACACACACGCATACAGAAAATGCTCAGCTCGTCGAGCTGAGTCGAGTGATATATGCCATTCGGCCCTTTGGAGCACTTTTATACTTTGGGTTTTGCAAGTGATTGCTATACCTTTCTAGGAGAAAGGCAAAAATGTAAAATCTATGTTGTAATTGTGGCTGAGAATATTTCGATTTATGCCCAGTGTATTTAAAGTAAATGTGCAATTCACAAGTGTTTAGCGGTTTATAATCCTTTTCTGCTTCGAAATTGGCTGCCTTGAAGTTCAGTGTTGTGTTCGTGATTTTTAAGGGAGATTTTTTTTTCCTCTCTAGTGCATTGTATAATCCGACAGACAGCAAGCTAAGAGGCAGAACGCGGAGTGAACCATGGAAGGGGTCTACTTATGTTTGGTTCTGTGAAGGCAGCGGAAAAAGTCTGCGCATACGTTGGATTTGATGGTGCGCAATGAAACAGTTCGTTGCGACTAGAATGGTTATACCCTATATACCTATATACCTATGTACCTATATACCTATATACCTACACGAAATATTTATTTCTAAATTTCTAAATTCAGGTCAGCTTCAGGGTCAGCTACAATAATGGGTCACTATTACGCAAATACGTCTATCCTCAATGGTATTTTCTATAACTCACTTGTACTGTAACTACAGGGTGACAAAAAAGTCCGGTCACACAGTAAAATCTCAATATTTTAAAGTATAAGAAGAAGAAACTGAATCTGGCTTTCATAGCTTTATTCAGTAACTCATAAAGATACTTCACAGACGATATCTCAGAATTACACCACCTTTCTCTGATCGAACCAGCTTCAGACGACTCGGAAAGTCGTCGCAAGCGGCGCGCACGTGCTCCATCGGCATCTCGTCCCAGATTTTCGTGATAACTCGCTTGAATTGCTCCAAATTTGTTATTTTATAGTCGTTCAGCTTCGACATCATGTATCCCCACACGAAATAATCCAGTGGATTCAGATCCGGAGACGACGGAGGCCATTCATTCTTCGAAATGAAATCGATCAAGTTTTCCTCACACCACGCGTGAACAACCTTTGCGGTGTGGGATGGGGCGCCATCTTGCTGAAAGCAGTAGTATTCGTCTTCAAACAATAGTTCAGCTTGAGGCAGAACATTTTTATTCAAAACCGTGTCCAGGTAGTACGCTGCGTTGATTTTGACCCCTTTATCGATAAAAATATGAGGCAGTTTACCTCTCTTGCAAATGGCTCCCCAAACCATCACTGACATCTTATTTTGGAACCGGGAAACGTTCAGCTTGTCCGCTGGAGCTTGCTGGAGGCTCACACTCCAAACTCGATCATTTTGGCGATTAACTGTTTGCTCCAAAACGAACAGCTTCTCGTCCGAAAAAAAATCTCGTCATCTGCGCGCCAACCGAGCAACTCCCGCGACCGTTGGTACCTCTTGTCCTTTGTAGCTTTGGTAACCCCATGAACCACCTGTTTTTTGTACGGTGTAAGTTATAAGTTCTTGCGCAGAGGCAGGCGGATTGATTCTCGGTTCATTTTAAGGTTCCTGGCCAGCTCGCGTGCAGATTGGGCGGGATTCCGGCGAATTCGGTCTCGTATAATCTTTTTCAGCCTTGGAGTTCTCACAGACCTTGGTCGTCCAGATCGTGCCTTGTCCTCGGTGCCTCCGGTCTCTAGGTAACGATTTATGGTCCGGTACAGGAATTTCTGGTTGATTCCGAGCGGTTTTAGGTGTTTGAATATGTGTCCGGGTTTGTACCCTTTCACATATTCAGCTGCTCTTAACTCTATTTGAAGGTGAAAATCAATCTTGAAAGTTTCATGAATATGATTCGCGAGAAAAGATGGAATAATAGAAAATTTTACAGATGAATATTCAAACGATGGATCAATACACTGTAACATATATAAACTTTAGATTTTAATTATCTTTAAGGACATGAAAATGTAAAACTGTCAACTGTTATTGTAAATATTTTTGTAGAATGAATAGAAAAAAAAACCTCTCGAATAAAAAAAAAATAAATTGCCATGGCTCACAACTCAACGTAAACAAACTGCTCAGAAACGAAACTCTGCCACTTTGGGCAGCAAAGTTAACCCTTTCATTTGACATATAGATGGCACCGAGAGATGCAACGTGTAGGCTACAGGTGACCCCAAAAAAGTGACCGGACTTTTTTGTCACCGTGTAAACTAGCTTTCTTCAAAGAAAAAACAATCGCATATTTTTAGGGAAAATGGTTACCAATGATCACATGCTTGCTTCAAAGATGTGTTCGGCAGCATAGAAATCCAAACAAGCGGGAGTTGAAATGCGGTTTTGCTTAAAAAACAGTATACGCAGGTAAACATTAAATTATTTATTGAGGTTTTTATGTGAACGTAAAATTTATTAATAAAAGCAAGAGAGCAAATCATGCTAAACTGGCTGTTAATCCGGAGCCGTAATCTATCTTATTAAAAACTTATGTTACTAAGTGATTTCCCAGCACCTAATCCGTGAGATGAATTTAAACGACTAAATGCATCCTTTTTCTCTATTAGGAAGGTACGGAAAACAGCAGAAACCATATTTACTTGGAACCTCACATTTCGTTTTGAAAAAATCACAGGAGGGTTGTGTGCAAAGTAGCATTGGGCGATACGACGGAGAGACGAGGGAAATTTTTTTCTAATTCTAGTCACACCTTTTATTCCCGTTCATCTCCGCATTCCCGCGAAACTACATACATTGCCCGCTTTACTAAACTTAAAATGTAAGTCAATATCACAAAAAATGAAATCAGTTCGTAAAGCGACTTTTTGTTGTTTTTCTGGTATCTTTCCGCATTCTCTAGAGCAGCATGAATCAAATGACTTCACAAACAAATACATACAGGTAATGCAGAAATTCTGAGCCTCGGCAAACAAATGAATTAAACAACTTATATCTTCAAGATTTGTATTCACTGGCCCAATGGGCTGTGAAGCTCCCGTCTTATTTGTATAAATTATTGACACACTTCCATAATAATTGATGAGAAAGTTGATGACATAAAAAAGTTAGATATGTCTACCGCTGAATTTTTCTAACTAATAAATATTGCAATTTTTTTTTCTCTTGTACTCTAACTTGTGTCGACGGAAAGCATGAGTTAGTTTCCGCTTGCAAATATTCGATCGGAACAGTGTAACCAGAAAACTTATATTTGTTTTTAAAATACAGTCAAATTTCGCTCGTTGGACTATGTTTAGTTGAACTACGTTTTAGTTTGGCTCCCGCTCGTTGGGTAATAGCCCAACTAAATCGAAGCCAAACATCATTTCTGATAACGTTGAATTTCGTTTGAGGGGTTTGTGGATGCATTTAAACGCAGAAAGTAGAATTAATTGAAATAAAAACAAATGAAGCTGAGTATAAATGTAAACAAACAATATTTTAATCAATTGTCAGAGAAACAACATAAGTTTTGTGCCTTAATAATGCAACGTAGAGCTATGCCTATTTTTGAAAGTATTTGAGAACACGTTATTATTGAGCACTCCTTTTTGGCTTTATATGTGTGACAAATTTCGAATTTGGCCCTATGCTGCGTTTGGCTCAGATTTTGACAGTTCGTTTGGCTCACAACATTCTCTCTATCTATTTTTCCATCTAAAGCCTGTAGTACACTCTTTGTCTAATGGTCAAATTTTTGACCTTCTGACATAATGGTCAAATTTATTTGACATCATGGTTGTTGTTTGCCTCATGTTAAAATTGGAGAGTGACAAATAATTATCTTCGACCAAATTTTTATCTGTCAAAAAGTGCCAAATATTTGACGCTTGGTCAAAGAGTGTAATACAGGCTTAAGTTTTGCTAGTGCAAATAGACTTGTGCGATACTTATACTGACAGTGGCAGCTTTTCAGTGGTTCCAGCTCGTATCAACTAGCTGGCATCTCCATCCGATTTGCTTTGCTTTATCGCAGCCAACATCGAAGCGGTTCTACGATGTGTGGGCTCCACTGACGCTGACAGACAGCATAACATAGCGTATCAAAAGTGGCGGTGATCTCGTGTACACATTGAGATGTTAGCCCTTGTAACATGTCAGCTAGCTGGTCCGTATGCATAAAAGAATATCGATACAAATATCGCGGTTTTCAGTATCGATACGGTCGAGTATCGGACGCTTGTGTATCGATCCAAAAAATCGAAATATCGTCACAAAAGTATCGATATTTCCGATACCGATACAATATCGCCCATTGCTAGTGCAAAGCCACGACCGCAGGGTTGGGGTTGAATACTTTTACAAAAAAGATAACCCGGCTGCTCGCGTGTCAGTCATTTTTCCTAGCAAATAAATGTTGACTGCCCATTGGCAGTATTGAAAATTCTGTGCAAATGAAGTTGAGTTGAGTTTGCACATATAAATGCGACCTCACTGTAGGGAAAAAAACAAACTCTTACGGCGCAAACAAGTTTCAACAATCAGAGTATATGTACATGTGAATTCAAATTAAGATATATAACTTTTGGTTAAAGCTCAGAACGAGAAAATATTAAATCTTCAATTCATTTGTTTCGTTGTCCTAAAAAGGACAGTTTGTTGTTGAATTTAAAATCGGATATGACGCTGATTGCATCTCTGTGTTACATCGATATCGGGAGTTATGGTGAACTTGCGTATGACGAAGGCATCGTATTACCTATTTGATTGAATGGGAGGAAGAGGAATATTGTAAAATTTTGTAAACATTTAACTCAAACAATATTACCAAATCGTAGTCAGGCACTCTGACAACAAAGTTGAAGGCTGTTTTCACACTGAAAATCAGACAGCCAGCAGAAGTTTTGATTGCCAAAATTCAGAATGCCGAACAGCCGTAAAGAGAGCTGTTTATTCACCTACGGCAAGTTTCTCGCCTCATCGCTCGCGTTCGCGTTAACCATGGCAGAGGCCTAAATGTCTTTGTGAATGCGTTCTAACAGGGCAGTTTGTTATTCAAAGTCGGTTATGCGTATCGCAGCCTTTGCGTTGCCCCTACAGTGGGGGGTTTACTAAATAAAGTAAAAGTAAAAATTAGACAGCTACAACAGAACTTGATTGCATCCCGCACAGAATGTTTGCTTGTGTTGATGCCAGAAAATTATTGACCTTCAGTTATTTGTTTATTTGCCTTGAAAAAGGCATTTTGATTTCCAAAATTGGATTTCCTGATGGCAATCTTCTTGTTGCCCCAACAGTGGGGGAATAATGGCTCTGGCGACACACACTTAGAAGAATCGCGATGCTTTTGAGAAGTGGTGACCAACCACAGGGCAAGTGTTTAATTTGAAGGCAGCTACAGGCGCGACCCGCTACTATGGTCTGTTACTACTGAGTGCTGATATCTGCTGCTACTGCTGTCAACGTTGTGGACGGTCCATACAGTTCACCTTCCGACTAATGAATGTAGGCAGTTTTCCCAGAAACACTCTTTTATAGCCGAAGAGTGCTACGAAATAGGCCACGCCTGTCATTTCAGTTTTACCATTTCCCAATGTTCTTTAGACGAATTATTCCACAATCCGCATTTGATTTTTGTATCCAGCGAATAAACACCAATGGTGCTCCCACACACGCAACGGTTTTCCACACGTATCTTATTGCGGTTTGTAACATCAAGCGATTTCGTTTGCTCACTGTTGCGTGTCGCATCATGTTGCAACTTGGCAGCTGGGAGACGACGAAATTCTGTTAATGCTGATTGATTGAATCGACTTCATATTAGCTCTGCATAGTCGAACTAACTGTCTTTGTGTATGCGGTCTAACAGGGCAGTTTGTTATTCAAAGTCGGTTATGCGTATCGCAGCCTTTGCGCTGCCCCTACAGTGGGGGGTTTACTGAATAAAGTAAAAATTAGACAGCTACAACAGAATTTGATTGCATCCCGCACAGAATGTCTGCTTGTGTTGATGCCAGAAAATTATTAACCTTCAATTATTTGTTTATTTGCCTTGAAAAAGGCATTTTGCGGTTCAACATCGGTTGCTAATCATAACCTTTGAGCTGCCCTAACAGTGGGGGAATTAAGATACACGGACAACATGCACTGTGGAAGCTATTTCACATTCAGTAAATTAGACGGGTGCGACAAATATAAATTGCTAGAATCCAACACAGAATCTTGTTTGCGTTGTCAAAAATTATTAACTTTCAATGACTTGTTTATTTGCCTTGAAAAAGGCATTTCGATTTCCAAAATTGGATTTCCTGATGGCAATCTTCATGCTGCCCCAACACGGGGGGAATAATGCTCCTGAGACGTGGTGACCAACCACAGGGCTAGAGCTGCTGCTAAGGAAGGACGACTGATGTTGTCGCTATCTAGAACTATTATAAGCGGCTTCGGCTGAAACAGGCTCTTATATAGGCCAAATAGCATGTTTTCAATTGCAACTTATATGATTCTGTCGACCGTGGTTGGGAAGCAATCATATAACGACCAATCAGAGGTCGAGTTTTTCGTTTTGATAAGGCTTGACTATTTTCAATAGTACAATAGTGTGAATAATAAAATTACAATTATTTTATTCTATGAAGAATCTTAGGAGATTTTCCAATCTATTGCTGCAAGAACGAAGGAAATCCATCGGATACTAACCGATTTATAAGCATTTGAAATTGGACATATTTTTCACTTTTTTCGGTATTAGATTTTCATTTCACATCCCTATGTAGCCTTCCTGAGAGAAGTATTCTACTTCAAAATCCACAGTCTCTATTCTGCGTGTATCGCGCGGTCGTCGGCTGCTTTGCGTTTTGCTTCCTTCTCCGTTGTTGCGATGAATTAAAGAAACTCATACTGTAATTAAATCATTAAAATTCTACTTCATAGAAAGCGTTTGCCGCCTTCTATTGGATAATTGTAGTACCCCTGAGGCGAACTTTTCCAGCCCAACAGGATGAAAAAAATTTTCGTTATCTCGAAGAGCCGTCCACCGTTCGGAGTTGGCTATTGGCTGCTTTCGAGTCTGCTGACACGCTGAATGAAGAAGCACTAGCGCGTAGTTGAAGGTCAAATAGTTTTTCGTTTCATCTGGTAGAAAAGACCGACCGCGTGCCGAATGGAATCATGCAGAGCGGAATAAATCAACTATCAGTGTCATTATCGATACCATCACAAATTAACATATTTTGTAGTCAATCTCGATTATTAATCACAGCATATTAGACGCTGATTCACATCACCAAAACATCTTTCCCCTGAATGCCAATGGTACCGTTGGAAAAACGATCATCCATAGATGAAGTCAACTTTTTGTCTTTCGGTTGGCACTGCATGACTCGACCGAACCGTTGGCGTTCACTCCGCTCCGGAATCAACGAGTAACATCGCGGAAGGCTCGTCTGCTCGTTTGGTTTGGCTATGTGTTTCGTCGGGTGATTATTCCTCATTTTCCTTTGGGGCTCAGTTTGTAAATTCGACGTCGTCGCTGCCTCGGTGTTGCCAGCTTAGAAGCTAGCGGCGGGTACGCGTGTGTAACTATTAATAAAACTGCCGAAGCTGATGGGCTTTGGTTGCTTTTTTTTGCTTTCTGTCTGTGAGTAACGTTTTTCCTCGTTGGTCCCGGTTGGTGGTGGGCTGTTCTGGTCATTGTTGCTGTTTTTGTTATGCCATGCCGAAGTGAAAAAAGAGCCGAGTGGTTTGAAATATTGCTGCCGTTGGCTATACGTCTCATTATTATTGGCTATTTCAACGCACTTGTATTCAGTGACTGGATGTTGACTAAGCAAAATTCGTCCGTGGTTGATCCACGCTTCACCAGTACAGTAACTAATCCAGTAATCGACTCAATAAAACAAAACATTATTCACACTGATTGGTGGTGAGAAATAATGACTTAGAATTTCAATTATCATTACCAAAAATTGAGCAATCGCCGCCAAATGCTAAGTGAACAAGTGCCATTAATTTCTGCAAATGACGCTTTTTGATTGCTCCGGAAGGCATAAATCAATCGCATGATTCTGAAACCGGAGCTTTATAAGCGTTTAAGCAAATGTAACTCCTAGACTGGTTTGAAATTGGATCACGCACACAGATCGGTTGTATTGGCAAGTCGAGGAGGAGGTCCATATACTTCAGGCCTGCGAGCTGATACAATGGAATGATTAATTCTCTCAACACTTTAGTTGTAAGAATCAGTATGAGTCGTAATCAATTATGGTGTTCTAGTGAAATGCACAAGTTTTCATCGTACAATAATTCTGCTAATCTGCTTCTTCTTTTCTATATAATAGAAATGGTCGGGTTTGGCTTTTTTCAAACCCAAACCCGACCCGAACCCGAATTCCAAACCCAAGTTCGACCCGAACCCGACGGGTACTCGTAACGTCGCAACAAATTAACACGTTGTGTCGTGTTGCGGATTGGAAAAAAGATAATGATTATTTTCTTTGCTTCTAACGGAATCAAATACCAGCACTCCCAGCTACGCAACAATTTAACAGGTGACAACTTAAGTTTTATTCTTGTTATTACGTTGTTGAAGCTACCATCTACCATGAATCTATCATGAAAAACATTGTCAGTAACTTTTAAATGTATGGGAAAAATGCAGATTATTTTTTCGCGATTTTTTCTAAATAACGCGAATTATTTTTATGCGATTTGGAAGATTATTTTTACGCGATATCAAATAAGTTTAGTAAAAGTAAATCTAGTAAAGTAAAAAATCAATCGTATGGTTCATGACGAAAAGATTTTCTGTTTTATCAATTTGAATAATGCATATTTTTAATATATTTGCTGTTTTTATAAACTAATAGGAAATAGGTTGATTCGAGAAAAAGGAACAAACATACATTAATAATTGTATAACGATAAGAGTCAGTGTCGTTGCCGATTAACTTTCGATTGAGGAACGAAAGCTTAAAAGTATGGCGAAATCATTAGAAAAAAGGTATTGTCTTGTAATTCAATTAATTTCTTTTTTTTCGTAGCTTGAAATATATTTATTTATTTCGTCAATCATATGTAGACTGGTTACATTAGTTTCTTAACTATACATAAAACCATTTAATTTTGTGTCCTCAGCCTCAAGGACTTAAAATACTGTTTCAGTTTATACCGGGACATCGTAAAGTCAATGGCTCCGCAGTGTTGCTCATAAGAATTCATTATACTATTTATAGGTCCATTTTTGGCGCATTTAGTACGATGATGGAGCAATTAAGCTACGGTGTCAAAGTTTTCGAATGGGTACATAAAACTTCAATTTAGAAAGTAGTACTGCTGAGTCAACGTGCTGCGAAACGATATCGTTTACAAATGAAGCCATCGCGTACTCTCGCCGTTCTTTCAATGTTTGAATGTCAATCAACATGCAGCGAGCTTCATATGAAGGAAGAGGGTGTGAGGTCCAACCTAGCTTACGGAGAACATATAGTAGAAATTGATTTTGTACTAATTCTATTCTTTCTTCATGTACGCCAGGACGAGGAGACCACACAATGTTACAATATTCCAGTATTGACCTTACATAGGCAATATACAAAGTTTTGATAGTGTACGGGTCTTAAAAATTGTAGCAGAGGCGTTTTATAAACCCTAACATGTTGTTTGGCTTGTGTATAATAGTGTAATAGTGGTCGATGAAATTAAGTATAGAATCTTCGATTATTCCTAAATCTCTAACTTTTCCACTTTTTCCTACATCCTGATTTCCTGGTGCAATAACAATTTTGGGCGTTGTTAATTTTCTGCTAAAGGATATAACATTGCATTTTTTCACATTTTATTCAAGTAGGCTTTTATAACACGAGATGTAAAATGTGTGGATTTCATTCTGAAATATATTGATGTCTTCTTGATTTTTCATTTCCAAAAACAGCTTCATGTCGTCGGCATATATTAGAACTTTGATATTATTGAGGATGAAGGAAATGTCGATTACGTACAAAATAAAAAGAAGTGGTCCTAAGTGGGAGCCTTGGGGAACACCTGAAGTAACTTGAATGGGATTTGATTTTTTTCCATTGAATTTTATTATTTGTTGCCTGTTCGTTAAACATGATTCAAGCCACTTTGGGAGACCAGACTCAATACCAATTTTTTTTGAAGTAGAATACTTCTCTCAGGAAGTTCGGCTACATAGGGATGTGAAATGAAAATCTAAAACCGAAAAAAGTGAAAAATATGTCCAATTTCAAATGCTAATAAATCGGTTAGTATTCGATGGATTTCCTTCGTTCTTGCAGCAATAGATTGGAAAATCTTCTAAGATTCTTCCCAAAATAAGATAATTGTAATTTTATTATTCACACTATTGTACTATTGAAAATAGTCAAGCCTTGTCAAAACGAAAAACTCGACCTCTGATTGGTCGTTATATGCTTGCTTCCCAAGCACGGTCGACAGGATCATATACCTTGCAATTGAAAACATGCTTTTTGGCCTATATAAGAGCTTGTTTCAGCCGGAGCCGCTCATAATAGTTCTAGACAGCGACAACAGCAGTCGTCCTACCTTAGCAGCAGCACTAGCTCTGTGGTTGGTCACCACGTCTCAGGAGCAGCGCGGTTTTTCTCAGCGTGTGTACAGCGACAACAGCAGTCGTCCTTCCTTAGCAGCAGCACTAGCCCTGTGGTTGGTCACCACGTCTCAGGAGCAGCGCGGTTTTTCTCAGCGTGTGTCGCCAGACAGCCATTATTCCCCCCGTTTTGGGGCAGCATGAAAATTGCCGTCAGGAAATCCAATTTTGGAAATCGAAATGCCTTTTTGAAGGCAAATAAACTAGTCATTGAAAGTTATTATTTTTTGTCAACGCAAGCAAGTATTCTGTGTTGCATCCTAGCAATTTAAATTTGTCGCACCCGTCTAATTTACTGAATGTGAAATAGCTTCCACAGTGCATGTTGTCCGTGTATCTTAATTCCCCCAATGTTAGGGCAGCTCAAAGGTTGTAATAAGCAACCGATTTTGAACAGCAAAATGCTTTTTTGAAGGCAAATAAAAAAAGTAATTGAAGGTTAATAGTTTTCTGGCATCAACACAAGCAGACATTCTGTGCGGGATGCAATCAAATTCTGTTGTAGTCGTCTAATTTCCACTTTATTTAGTAAACCCCCCACTGTAGGGGCAGCGCAAAGGCTGCGATCAGCATAACCGACATTGAATAATAAACTGCCCTGTTAGTACGCATTTACAAAAGCAGTTAGTTCGACTATGCAGAGCTAATATGAAGTCGTTTCAATCAATCAGCGTAAACAGAATTTCGTCGTCTCCCAGCTGCCAAGTTGTCACATGATGCAACACGCAACAGCGAGCAAACGAAATCGCTTGATGTTACAAACCGCAATAAAATACGGGTTAAAACCGTTGCGTGTGTGAGAGCACCATCGGTGTTTATTCGCTGGATACACTATCTACTGTCTACTGAACGCAATAATCTGCTCACATGCGACACGGGGACGGGAACATTTTCTTCAACCAAGCTGCACAACACGACACAAAACATGTTATTTTGTTGCTTCAATGAGAGTGCTATCGGTCCGGCTCGACAAGAAATCATTTTTGTGCATCCGTGCTACGAAACTGAGGAAAAACTTTAGAAACTGAAAAAAGAGGTGGAGCTTATCAAATGATCGCTCTGAGCCGGAATGAAGTCACACATATTTTTCAAGTTATATCATTCCACCACGTACGTAAAATAATTCATTCCTATTTTCATCCTTATATAAGAGCCTGTTTTAGTCGAAGCCGCTCATCCTTCGTCTCACGCCTCTCAGACGTGTTTGTTACAACAACTGAAAGTTTTAGTTTACCTATCGCATTCGTTATACAACAGTACGTTGTCGTGTCCCAACGAAATGGGAAAAACGGGTTCCAGTAAGGAGCAAAACAATAAGCGTACTCGTGACCCTGCTGAAAAGGATGATGGAATCGCCAAGAAGATACTAGCTGCTAACAAGTTTGCATCGCTGGCTGACCAAACTACCGAGAAAACGGAAAAGAAGGAGAAAATGCCGCCTTTCTACGTAAAAGGTTTCCCGCCTGGACTAAGGCAACACTTCAATGAACTTATCAGCAAAGGGCTGATAGCTACCCTGAGGCTATGCACGGACGGTTACAAAATCGTCGTTCCATCCACCCCACATTACAAGGCAGTAGAGGCTTACCTGAAGCAAACAAAAGCGGAGTATTTTACTCACGATATTGCAGCTACAAAACCATTCAAAGTTGTACTGCGTGGTTTACCGGAATTGGAACTGGACGAGTTAAAAACGGAGCTTGTCGCTTGCGGCCTAGAAGTGGAAGCAGTATACAAAATGATAAGACACAACAAAGCCATCAAGTATCGTGATCAGTTATACCTGATCCACCTGACCAGGGGTTCAACTACACTGAGCACAGTGAAAACAATCACCGCCTTATTCAACATCATCGTGCAATGGGAGCGATACAAACCGATTCATCGCGATGTCACGCAGTGTTCCAATTGCTTGAACTATGGACATGGCACAAAGAATTGCCACATCAAGAGTCGCTGCATTAAATGTGCAGGTCCGCATCGAACAGTGGATTGTCTTGTTGAGGAAGCCGAACAAATCAAGTGTCTCAAGTGTGACAAAGAGCATGCTACGAACAGCCGTTCCTGTCCAAAACGAGCAGAATTTATCAAAATTCGAAGTGAAATTGCCAATAGCCAGCGACCGTCGAATAGAAAAAGTGTACAACCTAGCGTTACACCAACCCCGCCAGCGACTTCAAGTACGTTGCCGTTTCCACCTCCTCCAACTGGTGGTGTTCCTAGCCGGGACCCCCCCGGATTTTTGAGTTATGCACAGGCTGCCAGCATGCCCCCAGCAAGTAGCAATTTGTACTCGATGGAACAGCTAGCTACGCTGTTTCTTAGACTCGATCAGCAAACAAAGGCTTGTCGCACCAACCAGGAACAGATGGCGGTCATGATGACTTTTTACTACCGTCATGGATCCATTCTTTCGAATCCTTAACTGGAATGCCCGCTCTGTGGCCAACAAGAAGTTAGAACTTCTACATTTTCTGAACACACACCACATCGATGTCGCTGCAATAACCGAAACACATTTGAAGCCGAACATAAACTTCTACCTGCCGGAACACTCGGTAGTCAGACTGGACCGCACAACCTCAGCTGGGAGCGGGGTTGCAATCGCCATAAGGAGAGGACTAACATACAAATCACTACCGAGTTTCAACACAACCTTTGTCGAAGCTGTAGGAATCGAAATTACCACCACTGATGGACCACTCACATTTATTGCGGTCTATTGTCCGAAGCAGTCTCGACGGGCAAATGGAACTACGGTGAAATTGAAGAACGACATCCAAAAGCTGTCTAGAAGAGGAGGCAATTTCGTCATCACAGGTGATCTCAATGCTCGCCACTCCGCTTGGGGTGACTCCAGGTGCAACTAGGGTGGTTTACCGGTAAAACAAAAACCGGTAAAACCGGTAAAACCGATATTTTTTTCAATACCGAAATACCGGTATTGGAGAGAGGAAAAAACCGGTATTTTCGGTATTTTTCTGAAAATGGAAAAAAAAACTTCCCACAATATTCATAAATCTTTGTTAGGCTAATGAATGCTTCTCACTTAGGTAGTCGTTACAAATCACATGACGATGTATACAGGGTGTAAGGTAGCTCACTTTTAATCAAATCCTTTAAGGGATAGAGGACCCTATTTGATGAAAAAAATTCTGCGCATATGGTCAAAATTTAACTACTGCAGAGTTATTCTCTTCTTCTAGTTTTCGGTTATGTTTACCTTTAACGAGGTCTATCACAAGAAGTATGATAGCTAGCTCAATTCTGTTGGTTTTCTTGAAAAGCTGAGAAAATTTCGTAATCAATAGTGTCTCAAAAATGTCGAATTAGGAAGAACAAGAAGCCTTTAGAAAGGAACAAATATGAAATCAAATGTTTTTGAGAACTTAACAGCAATTTTCTCGCTGAAATGTGTGATGAACATGGAGTTTGTTGTTAACCAAATTAAACATTGGTGTCTACTCTACTAGTTGTTCTCTGACACCAAGCACCTAATTCTTTTAGTTTAGATACTATTTCACTTTAAAAGCAATCAGCCGCACCTTCGTTTAGTGTGGTAGAATTCACAATTTTCTGCTCGTTTAAGGCAAACATAACCAAAAACTGAAATTAGTGAATTACTCTGCAGTAGTTGACTTTTGACCATATGAGTAGAAGGATTTTTTTCATCAAACATGGTCCTCTATCGCCCCTTGAGAGATTTTATGTGAGCTCTCTAATATAATAAATACATTTAGACAGAAGCAACATTATATACATTAATTTTCCCTCACCTATTTACCAATTTTTGTTTGTTCTGCTCGGATTCAGACAATGTGTTTGTGTGTATCGATAATATGTCAAAAACTTCAATAAGGCATTTATTTTTTAAGTATAACAGCTTATCTCTTCACACACTCATACTCACAGAGGCAACGCGTGGGTAGGTTCAAAACCTACCAGTTTAACTACAAATTATGAGGCAGTAATTACCATTATATCAGCGAAAAAACGCAAGACATTATTCATTTTATACTATTTAAAAGTAAAACAAAAAAAATATAAATAAATATAAATTTGGATTAGGAATTTATTAATATTTTGTTGAGACAAAGTGTTATAATCAACCAATAAAGATTTTATCCTAAAAATTACTGCTCCTTGAAAAAGTGAAATATAAATAGCTGTAGCATGGTCAAAGCTTCGTCGCCCGTACCGCAGCGGGCTTTTATTAGCAACTAGCTGAATGTGCCCGGCCTCACTCGTGTACAAGTTTCTGCTTTTACTATTTCAAATATTTATTTCTATTTCAGTTATTTCAAATATTTATTTCTATTTCAGTTACAAACTTGTTCATATGCCACATTTTTCGTTTCTCCATTAGAAGCTAAAGTTAATAGAATAATAATAATAGTAATAAATAATTTGGACGAATTGTTTAAAGAGCATCGAACAGAATAAAGAAGTATTTACCTTCGATTCATTCGGATTCGTAAAAAGAAAATTCTGGTCTGATCGTGATTTCTTTTTTTATTTCATTCATATACTCTACTCAACAGTTTCAAATATTGTTTTTCCACGAAATTTAATGTTGTTCACTAATTTGAAACTAAGTTTTGCGATGTGAAAGAAAATTTAAATAAAAATCTGCATGTTTTTTTTCATGTTTAGTTTCGAAATTATGTTCTTCGTAATCATATCACTAGATTCATTCATTGGAGTTTTTCAAACACTGTTATCCAGTGTTGTATCTGGATCGTATACCACAAGAGATCTAAATAATGAACGCAGAGGTCCTAATCTTAGAAAAAAAATCTGGATCGTAATGAAGCAGAGGTACTCATAAATGCAAAAACATAATCATGCAGCGACACGTCCATACATAGATGCAACCTGAGACGCTAAGCAAAAAATAAATTTCAAATCCAAATTTATGTAGGTAACGTTTTCGGCAGTGGCTTATTTCGGCAGGTTTTTGCATAAGACTGCGGCAGAAAACCACTACCGAAGACGTTCGGCACCCCATATCTTTAGTTATTTTTCAGTTTTATTTTTAAATAGTACAGGGAAAATGACTTGCGTTTTTTTCCGCGGACAATCATCATTACTTCCCCGAACTATGATTTTAAGAACTTTGAAGTTGAAAACGTAGGTTTAAAGACCACGAGTCACCCCTGGTTTGTACTAATCCGGAAGAAATTAAAATACCGGTTTTATCGGTTTTTATTCTTATGAATACCGAAATACCGGTTTTTCGAAAAGTCGGTAATACCGACCACCCTAGGTGCAACTCAAATGGTAACATCATCGTAGAAGATTCCGAAGCTGGATATTACTATCCCGCTCATCCGGAATTGCCAACTTACATCTCTCCTGGTGGTGTAGGCTCTAAGCTTGACATTTTTCTGACCAACATCACCGATCGATTTTCGATTCCGAAAACCATAACAGAGCTCTCCTCGGATCATCTTCCGGTCATCGCTGAGATTGGTGCTAACGTAGAGCGGCGTCAAGTTCAACAAAGAAGAAATTACCATCGTGCAAATTGGGTTCAGCTGCAGCTGCAGCTGTTGAAAACCATCTTGAAGCGGACATCACTTTGAACAGCACTGGAGACATCGATCGTACTCTACAGTCCATGATAGACGTCATCCAGGAAGCAGAGTGCCGCTACATCCCATCTGTTCCAGTGACACGTAAGTTTGCGCAAATCGACGATAACACCAAGCGCATAATTTCCTTGCGAAACTCGCTGAGAAGGCAATATCAACGTACCCGCAACCCTAGGCACCGATTCTACGCTAGACAGCTGACAAAAATCGTTCAAGAACGTTTGGAGAAAGTGAAAAACAGACAGTTTGCAACCGAATTACGTAATTTGCCCAACTGCTCACGGCCATTTTGGCAACAAACCAAAACCCATTCCGCCATTAATAGTGAATAGTGAAACTTTGCTAACTTCCCGTGAAAAGGCTTGTGCTATCTCTCAGCATTTTGCCGCTTCCCACAATCTTGGTCGTGATATTGTGAGTGGAATCGAACCAGCTGTCAGTGAATCGATAGTAATTCTGGCCCGCACACCGAATATCTTACGACTTGATCAGCGGATAACAGTGGACGAGGTACAAAACAACATTAAATTCTCCCGGAGCATGAAGGCTTTCGGATTTGACGGAGTGTTCAACCTTGTGCTCAAAAATCTTGGACCAACAGCCTTGTCTGTGGTGGAAAAAGTGTTCAACCGATGCCTTGAATTGGCGTACTTTCCAACAAAGTGGAAACTGGCGAAAGTGATTCCCATTTTGAAACCAGGAAAGGATCCCACATGCCCCAAAAGCTACCGTCCCATCAGTCTGCTTTCTGCCCTCAGCAAGGTATTCGAACGATGCATCTACAGCCGTATTCTGTGCCACGCAGAAGTGAACAACATATTCCTGGACGAACAGTTCGGTTTTCGCAGAGGCCATTCAACAACATATCAACTGCAGAGAGTAACAAAACTCATCAATCGGAACAAGGAGCTATCTAAAACAACTGCCATGGCCTGCCTGGACATAGAAAAAGCATTCGACAACGTGTGGCACGACGGGCTTATCTACAAGCTACAGCGCTACAACTATCCCGTTTATCTAGTGAAGATTGTGCAAAACTATCTTACGCTGCGCAAATCTCAGGTCTGAGTGCTGGGTGGCCTGTCTGACCCATACGACGTAGGAGCTGGTGTTCCACAGGGCAGCATCCTTGGTCCTGTTCTGTACAACTTATTCACATCAGATATTCCTGAACTACCCAATGGAGGCATCTTGTCGCTGTTTGCTGATGATACCGCCATTATGTACGAGGGCAGACAGATCAACCAAATAGTTAAAAAACTGCAAACTGGGCTTAACGTCTTTGTGAATTACCTCACCTCATGGAAAATTTGTGTGAATGCAGCAAAAACTCAGACCATAGTCTTCCCACATCGGAATAGTCAACGTTTGGTGCCGACAACAAAGATTCGGTTGAACAATGTGGATATTCCCTGGTCGTCAAATGTTCGCTACCTTGGTTTGACCTATGATCATAAGCTACTTTATCGCCCCCACATTGCATGAAATTGCAATTTTATCATTCGAACTATTGTACTATTGAAAACTCTTAAGCCTTGTCAAAACACAAAATTCGACCTCTGATTGGTCGTTATACCGCGCTTTCCCAAGCACGGTCGGCAGAGTTATGGACCTAGTAAATTGGGAATGCATCATTTGGCCTATATAAGAGCTTCATCAGATAATAAACAAACATACTGAAATTTGAAGAACACAAATGATTATTTGAAGAGTTAATATTTTCTCGTTTTGCGCTATAATCCAAAGTTAATTATCTTCATCTACATGCATACTCTGACTATTATTACGTGTTTGCGTCGCTTAGTGTTTGGCTACGGTCATGCAGAACGCAAATAACGGCGCGATGCGATTCGGCAAGACGAAATCTGTTGAAATGTATAGCTCTACTTCGCCTTAAAAAGAGCTGTACATTTCCCCACGGTAAGGCGAATCGCATCGCGCCGGTATTCGGGTTCTGCATAACCGTAGCCTTTGTTCCGTTCCCGTTTAATGATGTCGTATTAAATGTGCATATTACAATTCGGCAGCACCTCAACTTCTCATTTTCAACGTTTATTTACTAGACGTTCAACGTTTATTTACTAGAAAAAATGACTGACACGCAAGCAGGCAGGTTATCTTTTTTGTAAAAGTATTCTACTTCAACCTTGCGGTCGTGGCTTTGCATACAACCTTCTTGTGATTTTTTTAGTTGAAAAAGTAGCATTGGTATATCAATACGATCAAATGCTTTGCTTAAGTCTGTATAAAGAGCTTCCACATAGTTCCCATTATCCATTGCATTCAATGAATAATCAACGAATTCAAGTAAATTTGTGGACGTAGATTTGCATTTGATTTGCATTTGATTTGCATTTTGGAAGCACTATAAACTCATTTTGTGGTTTTTGTTACCATTTTTATATCATTTTCCCAGTTTATATTTACTTTCAGGCTATTATTTTTAATCGGACCTTTTTATTGAATGAAGGTTTTTTACGCGATTTTTGCATATTACGCGGAATTTACATACGCGGATTTTTTCAACGCGGTACGACCAACCGTGTAAAAAAAGACCCCAGTGTGATTCTATTCGTATTGACTGGTGGCATACCTGAGAATGGAGTTCGAAATGCTGCTGTAAAGTCGAATTAATCGTCTTTTTTAACCCGTTTCTAGATTTTGAATTTTGCAGTGTAATACATTTTCCGAAAGAGGATCAAAGCTAGCGTTCAACGCGATCAGACGTCTTTTATTTTTCGCGTTTGCGTTTTCACAGGACTAATTGAGAAAAGTATACACATAAATTTACCACTAGTACCAAGTGTCAAAATTTATTGCGCAAATAAGCCAGTAATCTGTTAAACGTGTTAGTTTTGTGAGTGAGTGGAAGCTTCAGGATCGTGGAAAAGAACAATTTCGAATTGATGTTCGTAATAGAACCCTAGACGGCGCAAATATGGTTTATAAATGAGGCTTACTATTCTTTCTTACATAATTCTATTTTATCTTGGATTTCATTGATGGGAATGCAGAATTATTCACATAACGCGTTATTGTCGTAAATAGAAGAATTTTTGCGTAATAGTTAGGTAGTATTCAGTACATTTGAACATTTTTTAGTAATTGATATGTGATAGTATAATGATATGTGATTAGTAATTGATAGTGAAAACTGGTGATGTTGATGTTATTGAGTTAGTGAATATCTAGAATTCTAAAAAATCGAGTCGTAATAAGGATTATATGTATCAAGAGTTTAATCAGTCAGTGTATGGAGGCGGGAACGATTTTTCAACAAACCAAACTGTTTTAAGAGCAATACCAGATAGTTCGCGAATTAGGTGTATTTGGTTCGAAGGAAAAACGATTCATATTTAGAGGTTATAATTTTTTTTATCAAGTATTTACGGAAATACTTCGCGCAACACATATCGTTTACAAGATAATGTAGCCCAAGAGCGGTCTCTAAACAAAACGAGAATCACTATTCCTTTCCTTATCACGTAGTACCGTCTTTTGGTTGTGGCCGGCGTCATTAATGGTCAGTTGTAAAAGTATTGTGAACTAGATTATCCGTGCGTTTCGTCTTCGACTCATCAGTATGGGACAGTTCTACTTGAACCGTCCATAGACACAATGTCTTATAGGTAATACTACTTGTATACCATGTAAACGAATGGCTTCCGGTGGATGAAGCAACTTCGTTCCGATGAGATCCAATAAGATCGAAACATGGGTTCGACTTAAAGCCTGACACTTATACCACTTGTGAACCAGTAAAAGTTGCACAATGAGAATGTTATGCTAGTCCTAGGGATCATTCATCTGGTTCATTTGCAATTTTGTTGGTTCGACTAATCATGGAGTGCAGCTACGGACAGTCTACCTATGCTATGCTATGCTTTGAAGTGTAAGTGTCATGATCGATTTTAATCATTATTTCATTTCGATTCAGACCAATATTGTAAATACGATTGCGGCTGAGTTGTTATTCCTGTAAAGTCGAACTATGACCGTTTTTCTTTAATCTTTTCAACATTTTGTGTGAAGTGCAATGATTTTGTCAAAACGACGCCAACATTTTTTATAGTGAGTGACCATCGTTTTTACTATTTCTGTCCACCAGGCTCATTACTATTTCTTTCCACAAGATTCACTTTACTTCATATTTGCGATGAAAGATCAGGCTTCGAAAAAGTACCGCGGTGCGACCTTATACTGACGACCGGGCTCTCTTTTTGTTGGTTTGTTGCAATTACACAGTGCATCAAATATTTACTATTTCTTCTGCCTTGGCTTCTATATATGATTTTTTCATGTATTTTGACGCAAAAACAAATTCCCCGAGTTTGAATACATTTCACCTTAAGGGTTAACAGTGGTGCCATTTTCAATTTTTGAGAAATCGGGAAAATTCTATGTTTTTCCGACGCCATTTTTTTTAAAGCAAAATATCAAAATTCTAAGAGTTTGTCCACATATAAGCATTTTCTTATCAATCTTATTAATAAACAGATCTTAAATCGGACAAAAACTGAGCTCAAAACGGTGATTCTACGAAAACGGTTTTGGCATGGTTTTAGTAAATTTCACAAAGCGAAATGATATCGAGTATGTCTGAGCATTGATGGTAATGCGCTAATATCTAAAAGTGGTAGCCGAATTGTGTCTTATATTGAAGAAAAAAGGCCCAGGAATCGATTGGTAGGTGTCTGATCCACGTAAAATGTCAGCAACATGTCATGTTTGCCCCAGATCCTCTACAATACTAAAATAGGTTTATCTCGACGTGAGATAAATTTATTTGAAATCCCGTAAAAAGATTGGAAAATTTGTCTATTTTCAGTATACGGGACCTAAAGAGCCATTGGTCAAATATGGTTCCCGTGAATCCGGATCTTCGGGACCAAGTTCAAGATCAGAAATCTGCTCCGAAATGACCATTTCGGACAACATATCAGATGGACTCAAAATGAATGAAAATCAACTCCTGGAGTGATTTCATAAATTTTGATACCAATTTTGTTCGATTTTATTGATAACTAGCTGACCCGGCAAACTTCGTCCCGCCTATTTTGGTGTTTAATTTAATAATTTTAAACATTTCGAACTCATTGATTCCTTGCGATTTGTTTATAGCGTTTGAAATGATTGGTTTTATCAGAATGACAACATCCTCGACTTTTAGCTTTTGTACACCACCTCTATTCCGGAAATATATTGGGTGCATTTCAGTTATTTTCGTTGTTTTCCAGAAACTGGAAGTGGTCATCTTCGAATTCAAAATGGCGTCCAGGGTCAATGCTTCATTTCATTACATCATTTCGATTACGGACATATCCATATTCGGTTATTTTCGGCTGTTTGCCAGAAGTTGCCATTTTGCAATTCAAACTGGTTATTTTTTATATTCTCGCTTATTTTCCGTCGGTCTAGTTCCGCCACTGTTGTTGTGTCAATCACCGACGCCCGGAGAGGCGACTCCACCCAGGACTCTAATTCACGACCCGTTGGTTAACGGACCGGCGCCAACGGCTTTACTTCCTCATGCAATGGAAGGCGTGATCCCAGAGATTTTTCGCCTCAGAAAATCTCCCGGTGTCGGCTAGGATTGAATCTAGACCAGTTGGGTTTGTTGTGAGTGGATAACGCCACCCCGCAACCATCGACACCTATGTCGGCGGTGGAATTCGAACCCAGGCGTCGAGCGTGGTTGGCGGAGACGTTACCAACCCCGCTATGCCTCCGCTACAATTCAAACTGGTGTTTGAGGTCAATTTTTAGATCCTTGCATCATTCTGGTTCCGGAGATACTTATATTGGGTGGTAGTCGCCAACTTACAATTCAAAATGTTGTCTGAGGTCGTTTTGTGGCTTCAGTGCATCATAACAATTCCGGAAATACTTATATTGGGTGGTATGCGGCTGTTTTTCAGAAACCGGAAGTCGCCATATTGGATTTCAAAATGGCTTTTAGAGACAGTTTTTGGCCTCTGAATTTTGATATTTGGCTTTATATCAAAATGACGTCGGAAAAATATCGAAATTTTCCGATTTCTCAAAAATTAAAAATGGCGACACTGTTGCCCCTTAAGGTGAAATGTATTTAAACTCGGGGGAATTTGTTTTCGCGTCAAAACACATGGAAAAATCATACATAGAACCCAAGGCAAAAAAGTTGTTGCACTGTGTTATCGATGCGGTGCCGAATTTAGAATACATCGCCATGTGACTCTGTCTCGGGCTGTTATCCTCCGATCGCGTCTACTACTACCTACCTACTGAGCGGGAATCCTCGTCGACAGCATATATCCAACGAACGCGAAGTCTGCTTCGGTGTCAGTCATGCGTCTGCGCCAAACATCATTTTCCAGTTCGCCGCCAAGGATTTGTGGCAAAATTCTACGCTCGGAAACACCGTGAGCTCGCCGATCAGCCTTCTTCAATGTCCATGCTTCATGGTCATAGAGGACCACCGGGAGAATCAGTATTCTATAGAGTGCTAGTTTTGTACGGGTTTGCAAGCTGCGGGACCTCAGATGGTTATGCAATCCGTAGAAGGTCCTATTTGCGGCCGTTATCCGCCTCTTTATCTCACGGTAACCTCGTTGTCGCACGTCACGAATATACCCAAGTAAATAAATTCGTCGAATTCTTCAAATGATTCCTCATCTATTACCACTGCAGCAACAACATCCGACGGGGTTACACGCTCTTTACTAGCCACTATGTAGTTCGTTTTGGCAAAGTTTATGACAAGCCTTATTCTCGCAGCTTCCCTCTTGAGAAGTTCAAAGGCCTCTACTACCGCTCTACGGATAAAACAAATGATGTCAATTTCGTCCACAAAACCTTGGAGCATGTGAGACTTTGTAATGATGGTGCCATTTATCTGCACGCCAGCAACCCATATAGCATCTTCCAATGCGATGTTGAACAATAAGTTTGGCAGCTCGTCACCCTATAGAAACATCAAGGATGGCAGGAATCAATCTAATTAGTTTTGTAGGAAAACCATGTTCGAGCATTATAACTGATTTCCTGAGTTAAGAAACTGAGTCGTACGCTGCCCCGAAGTCTATGAACAGATGGAGAGTCTGCAAGTTGAATTTTCGAAATTTATCGAGAATTCTTGATGTCATGTCCTGGGCATTTGCTGTACACCTTTATGAACTTCCCCTTCTCGTCATCGGGTTTATCATTCGTCGATACGTACACATGGATTAGACTGTGATTGAAGAATTGGGTTGTTCAGCTATTCACGGAATTCTGATTTTTATATATCAACAAAAAGAGTGTAACTTTTTGAGCAAAATGTGTTTTTTTAAATTTCATATCATTGTCCTTCGATTTTAAAAATCGCTCCAAACCGCTGCAATGACAGTTGATACATGGGCAAACTGTCATTGTAGCGATTTCGAGCAATTTTATTTCGGGATATATTGTCTGAAAGCCAACGATAGAAAATTTTTGAAAATTACGTTTTGCTTAGAAAATGCAGGTCTTTCAGATGATATAAAGACTGATATAGCTAACCAACCCAATTCGCTACGTTAACTCTCAACAAGCATATACGGTCACTGATCGACCTTAATGACACGCTTCATCGGTTTCCCAAGTAACACGAAACCGACCCCTCTTTCTGCTAACATTGCCTCACTGTAGTAGATGTAATACTCAAGTGAAGTGTTCGTAATAGGATCTTCTGCCCATAATTAACGTTTTCCCATTTTCGGTCACTTCACCTTCTAGATAGCAGCGATCTTCATATTCACCTTCCGCAGTAGAATCTCTACATTCCGAGTACCGAGTCTCCGACAATCGTTGTCCTTTTTCAATTGCCTAGGTCCAAGCCGAGTATTTCTTTTCGTTAATATTGTCTAGATTGTTAGTAATTTATATTTGGTATGCTACCTTACATGGGCTGCGATACCTAGTCTGGCGATAGAGCTGCCGTCTTAGATATCCAGTTTTCCACGAGCGGTAATGGCGGATGATGCACGCAGCCCATTTTGATGTCAAATAATTTTTACTCGCAGTAGAAAATAGAACAACTTCGTAACGCAGCATAGCAACTATAACAAACAATGGGAGGTTTGTTAATTAAATTTCGTCGTGCGCATGCGCGGGAAAAAATAAACAAAACTGTTATTCAAAGTTGCGATGCTACGCTGCAACATTTTTATGATTTCCACTCCGTCACTGCGATTGAAAATCACTTGATCTACAGAAAACCGTCAAAACTGGCTGCGTGCACCATTCGCCATTACCGCTCGTGTAAAGCTGGATAGCTGGCATCGCATTTCATGATTGAGGCGCTCGTTCTGGGTCAGACGTTGTTGTACGCCGCCCCTGACATGAGAACACAGCCATGTACAACCCCCCCCCCCCCTCCCCCAGTCAACATACGAACAAAGTTTCCGCCGGGAGTTGGTTAATCGATCCCCACGAAGACCACTCGTATCCCAAACGGCGTCCCATGGAGGTTGGGATAGGAGTTACTGAACAGCGAATGACCGCTATAGGGACACGTGACCAGTCGTTTATCAACATTAATCCACGAAAACAATACCAAATATGATGAGACAATTAGGCTTCGTCAGAACTTGGGTTTACAGTTTCCGGATCCGTAGCTTTCTCACCGTATTTTACCGATCGTCACGATTCGGAGTCCATTGCAGTTTTTACGTCCCTCCCGGTCTTTAGTTATTCGAACGAAAGACTTGAACAGAACCTCAACGACACGCTAGTGATCCTTATCACTAATAGAACACCAACCACTTCTCCTTCCATTCGATGCGCAGAGTTTCGTAGTAACGTTTAATCACAAGACTCATCAGACTTGACTGATAGCCATGACTTGACTGCACTATTCCGAGTTGTTTTCCGATGTCCCAATGAGAGAATTGAGGATCGTTGAGGTGCTTGTGCAAAATTATTTCGCGACGTAGGTTTTCGGGTTACGCCACTTTTTCCGATTTTCGATAAACTAGCAACGATAAAAATACCGAATAATACACTCTAAACTACTTCTATCGAAATTTTCAATAGAAAATATTTAATATGATTATTCCGAAAAGAAGTGGGTGATCGAACACTTTTTATTTACATTTTGTACCCCTTACAAGCCTCTGGATATTGTTAGGGTCAGAAGCACAGCAAGAAGCCTCTCACATATTTCAGTTGATGGGCCTAGAAATAAAAACAGATTCGGCTCAATCCATGTGTGAATGGAATAAAATAATTTGAATGCGCTAGACAAAAATTGTGGCACATTCCTTAATTTCGTACATTATAGATATGGTTTCGCACGATTTATTTTGCGTGGACTACTTTCTGTATTAACACTGTAACAATAAAATACTGTTGTTGGCTTTGAGAGATTTTCAATTAAATTGGTTACTTCATGTAACAGTTCAAACATAACAGTTCCATGTTTGTCGGAATTACAAAGTAATCCACAATTTTTTTACATGAATCAAAGAAAACTCAGAAAAGTATCTTCTGCTGTCATCTTTTAACTGTTTATCTTTCAATAAATGTTTCATCTCGTATGTGATAAATTTGTCTGTGGTATGATGCCACGTTAAAGCACATACTATTTATGAGCGATTGGAGTTCGGTTTACCATTCAGAAGAAGTAAAAGAGCAACCTCATACATTATGTATTTCCTAATTAAATGTAACAGAATGTTTTGTGAATCTTCTGCTGAACCCTTTCCCTCCCCGGATCAAATTTATGGCCATGTTTCGCACAACTATCAGAAATGGATTTGCTACACTTTCTGCCGCGACAAGGGTAAGTGTAGTGGACTGCTGATAAGCTTTATGGAGTGATTAATTACGTCCTTTCCTATTAAGTACATGGCAGCCGTAACACAGAAGTGATGGGAAAACGTCCACATCTTGACATTTTACCCACCGGGCAGCGAGTAGCAGCACGCGATGAGTGCTTCTAAATTAATCGATCCCCCCAGTCAAGTCATAGCATAGCTTCTGTCGCTCACGTTGGGACCAAGAACAGGTCAATTTTCCGTTACAGTACGAAATGTTTTACTGGGACCTCAGCTGATTTTAAAACGATTCAATCGAAAGCAATTTCTTCGGAGGAAAACCGAAAGAAAGAATAGAATATGATAAATAGATAATATAGAAATAAGATTCATAGAGTACTGTTCAAGTTAAAGGTTTAAGTTTAGATTATGTCAAAAAAGTCAAACTAGACAAAATTTCAAAATTGATAAATATATCAAGAACAAAAATGAGTTCGAAAGAAAAAAAAATATCGAGAGTTGAATATTACATACTCTTCCGATTTGTAAATGAGTCTCACAATTTGTAACTTAATTTTTTTAAATTTTTTGTTGATATATTTTTACAAAAGCACACAACAAAAAGAATAACGGTGTGAACTGGCCGGAAACCAATTCGATAGATAAGCTAACTTTCCAAATACACACGAACAACAAATTCAACACGAACAGCAGTATTGCAGGCGGCGAATGAACATCGCCAGAACGTGCGAGAGAATGAGCTCTCACTGGGAGACGCTCATAAATTGCACGCGAGCAGATTCAATCCTTGCACAGTGCAGTGGGTCGGGGTTTGTGGATGTTTTACTACATTGCTGGCAGCTGTCGAAGCCGGTAGTGTACACTGATTTGGCGCTCCATCGCCAGTCATAGACGCGCACTCGGTCGGATCGCACGTACGAAGACTTGGTTGATGAGTAGTTCAAAGTGCGAGGACTATTCTACCGTTGAAGCTTTGCAAGTACTTATAACTCCATCAACAAGCTGACCACTTGGACAGCTGGCGTTCGAACTTTGTTTCTTCGGAGCTCGGCTCAGGGGAACCCAACCAAAACGTGTGGTATTAAGTTTTTTGGTGTGGAGTTTGGTTGAAGGACAAGCTGCTGGTGGCGTACGATGGAAAAGATGAAAGCTCATCCACCCCGTATTCTGCCAACTTTGGATGATGGTGGCGCCGATTCATACTAGATTTGCATTCGAAATGCTATATCGGTAGTGAAAGATGCACCTGCTTAAATAGAATTGGAAATTCGCTCGTCGAGCTTCGTGCAGAGGAAGTGAAACGTATCAGTCAGAATAAAATCTGCCAGTGCAGTGGTCGCTAAAGTAGTTTATCAGGATGCAATTGTAATTGCAGCGCTAAAATACGGTTGTGTGTGGGGCGAACTGGATGAAAGCGGGAAACTTCGAATCATGCTGATAAATAAAAAAGTGATGAGAAAACGTAGTTTTGAAGTGCTGGGGCGATTATTGAGAAAATCATAGAAGTTGTTGACAAGCAATGAATCAGTAAACTGAGTGAAAGATAGTTGAAACGATTTGTAACGAATTTTAGTTTTCGAAAAACACCCTGTGTTGGTGAACGCGCGCCAAGTGAAGAGTTTTGAAACAAGGATGTTCTCATAAGAGGAAAAAAGTATAATTTACGAATTCAAGTGCGTTTCATTATCAACTTCATAATCAAAGTGAGGAGTTTGAAAACAAAGTTTCTCGACAAAGAGGAAAAAAATATTTTAAAAAAAATTTAAGTGAGTTACAACTGATACCTCTTGCCAGCGTTTGGATGTTCTAGTGTGCTGCGCAGTGTAACGAAATTAACGAGAAAAAGTGTAGGTGGTGAATAGTTGAATTCAGTTGTGTGCAAAACTAGACCGGTAACGTGTGACCAGTGAAGTTTAGTAGTTCAGCAGAATATAGTACATTTGAAATGGAAATCATTTGTTTGTGAATGCGACTATCAGCGATTCGTCATGATCGGTGTAATTTAATTGTTTTAGCAGATGTTTTAAAGGTAATTTATGTTCATATGTGTAAACAGATTAGATCAGTTTGCCGTAGGATTTTAGCACAGAAATATTATATAGAGTGAAAAGTAGAGGTTTTGAAAGAAAGAACCATGGCCTAATCAGACCAACTTAAAATAATTATATTCATTGTTATAACATGGTTTGTGTTACTTTTGCGAGAAAACACTTTATTGTTACGGAAAAAAGTGATCAATTGAGTTTTAGAAGCATTCCATTTCCACTTTTGCAGGTAAGAAGAGAAATTATCCTAACTTTTCTGCAAGCGACTAACTACACTGTAAAAAATCGTCACGATACTGCGAAGTAGATTCCTCTTACATCTGTGCTAATAGATGAAACATTTAATATTTACGTGGAAATCAAGTGTTCTACGCTTCACCTTGCGATATCATGCATACCAAAATCAATCTTCTAACACTCAGATTTTAATGCTTAAACACGTCAAATTTCAAACCATGTTAATATACCGTGGATTCCAATAAAAATTGGCATGGGTCGACATAATAGAATGATTAGGCTCGTTTATTGGCATTCGTATGTAGAGAGCACTAGGGATTAGCGTGCGATTTATTTTCAGTGTATGGCACGAAGACTCATCATAGAACATTGACTCTGGTCATCTTGGAGATAAATCAGGGAGTTCTTAAGCAAATATGTTATACGGGACAGGGCCCAAGGTTGAACTTAAAGGTAAACTTGCTCTGAGAGAAAATCTATCAGATTTCAAATCCTGGTAAACAATCTGCAAAGTTTGACCTTTTTTTTTAATTTGAATATAAAAATAAGAGAATTAAAGATTAACAATTTTGTAATTAAATCTTTATGTAGAACACTGTCGAGTGCTTTTCCTATGTCTAGAAGAGCAGCTTCAGTTGAATAACCTTTAGATTTGTTTGCTTGCTTGTGTCATATAAATCTGAAAAAACGGATAAGTTGTGGAATGGCCGACGCGAAATTCAAGCTGTTCATCTGCACAAATTCAATTTTCGTTGAAATGTGGAATCATTCAAGAATCTCAATCAGTTTACTAATCGAGGGAAGCAAAATGATTGACTAATCACTTAAATCTTCTGCTCCACATATACTCTGCGGTACTGTTGCTTTAACCAGCATGTTTTCTTTCAAGACATCAGTTTTTATCACGCTCTAACAGCAGACTTAGAAATTGTTCAAGAAGAGGGGTTGTTTCAAACTTTTCGAAAAACCTGTACCTTCGAGACATCAAATTCGTCTAAGCTCATGGAAGCGAACATTATTTGACCTATTGGGACGGGGAGACTAAGTCAGATTTTTTTTTGGATATTGATACAGAGAATATCACAGAGAATGGTTGATGTCTATTCATGTCGTCTGTGCTGGGAATGCTCGCATGTGATTGGTTCATTGTTCGCGTAAATTTGTCCTTGACACTTTTTATCGATTTTTACCGCTTTGCAATGGAAAAATAATGATAACTAGTGTATTAAAAATTGTTCAACATTTTTATCTATCCAACAATTTATTGGTTATAGTTATCCATCATGTGGCTATGCTGTTATTATCGTTTGGAATCTGACGCAATATTTGCCAGTTTTATTTCCATTTTCATAGAATGCATACCAGTATAGAAAACAAACGTAGTCCCACGTCAAAATCTTTCTTTTATTGCGATATTTCCGTTTAACGGCGGTCCCTCGAGATGTCGCTGTAGATTTGACTGTATTGCAAATCATAATTAAAAATTCCATTGTGCTCTCAAAGAGATGTTTATTAGGGATGTAGAAATCCCATCGTTACCAGGAAGTGCTTCTACAAACTTTTGTATTCCTAATAACTAATCATGTTTTGGCTATTTTAAAAATGCCTGGATAGAATTTTTTTATTTAAATTTGTATCCTGAATACTCTTATACTGCTTAGTAAATCTTTGAGCTTTGACTAATTCCATGCAACATAGGACAACGATTTTAATAGGATATTTTTATTCTGGCTGCATTTTGCACAGACGTTTCTATGGACTATAGATGATTTTGTATTATTAGTGTTTTTTGAATCACGGTTTATTTTTGAGGATGGCTCATTTGAAGAAGGTATCGATAATTACAAAAATTTTTACAACCAGAACGGTTTGTTTGATCGATGTGACTTCTTCGGCAAAGCTGTAGATAAATATTTTGTCCTTAAAAAAAAAAAAAATACTCACTGTGAAATAAAACATTTTCCAAAAAATATATTTTTCTTTTTTTTTTTGAAAATTATAATATTTTTAAACGTTTTTATTCCTCCATGTTGGAACAATCATTAAACGATAGCTAGCCATGTGTAGTTTTTGTGAAAAAACTCAGATATTTGAAAAGTGAACTTTGCGAAATATTTTATTTGAAGTTACAGTCAGGTTTTATTTACGCGGGGGATACGTACCTCGTAAAAAAACCGCGTAAAATCCGCGTTAATTCGAAAATCCACGTTAAAAAAACGCGCTTATTCAAAAATCCGCGTTAATTCAAAAATCCGCGTAAAAAAACCACGTTTTTTTTAAATCCGCGAAAAGTAGTCCAGCAAGAAGGGCTTTAGAAAAAACCCGAGACGCTCTAGAACCAGTATTTAAAATTGTCCTCTTTGGCAGTTATTCCGGATCTTTCGGTGGGCGGAGGGTATTTTTTGGACTAAGTCTTTTACTAGATGAACACTTAAACGTTTCTGGTTCCAAACGCACGTTAATTCGGAAATTTGCGAAATTTTTTTTTCGAATTAGCGCGGTAACCGTGTTAATTCAAAAATCCGCGTAAAAAACCGAGTTAATTAAAAAAAAACGCGTAAAAAACCTGACTGTATATATATTTTTTTTAAATTTATTTTTCCACCCAAAAACGGTCGAATAGTCATCGATTCAAAACAAAACAAAAAATAAGTAGTAGCACAAGATCGCATTTCTAGGTCATAGGAAAATCTGTGCCAAGTTTCAGCCAAATCAAAAATGACAACTAAAAAATACAATAAAATTGTCCTGTGTTGCATGAAATTGCTCTTTTTGCCTTTCTCCTAGAAAGGTATAGCAATCACTTGCAAAACCGAAAGTATAAAAGTGCTCCAAAGGGCCGAATGGCATATATCACTCGACTCAGCTCGACGAGCTGAGCATTTTCTGTATGTGTGTATGTGTGTGTGTGTGTGTGTGTGTGTGTGTGTGTGTGTGTATGTGCAGATTTTTATTCTCACTCACTTTTCTCTGAGATGGCTGGACCGATTTTCATGAAATCAATTGCAAATGAAAGGTCTTGTTGTCCCATAAGACCTTATAAAATTTTATTGTAATCGGATTTTTAATTTAGAGGTAATGTATCAAAATGTGAAAATCACGAAACATCATTATCTCAAAAACCACACAACCGATTTGAACAAAATTGGTTTTAAATGAACGGGCTACCTTAAAAACCCTTAATTTTTGAATTTTATGAAGATTGAACTTGTGGTTCGAAAGTTATGAAAAGAAACGTGTTCTGAAGACTACTTAATCTCACTCATGTTTCTCAGAGATGGCTGGACCGATTTTCATAAAATCAGTGTCAAATGGAAGGTCTAGTTGCCCCATAAGACCCTATTGATTTGTTTTGCAATCGGACTATTACTTTGCCTGTTATGTTTAAAAATGTGAAATCAGGCTATGAAAAGTAACAATTCCGAAGACTACTTGGCCTCACTCACTTTTCTCAAAGATGACTGACCCGATTTCCACAAAATTAGTGTCGAATGAAATGTATAGCTGCCTCTTAACACCCTATTGAATTTTACTGTAATCGGACTGTAACTTCGTCTGTAATGTATCGAAATGTGAAAATCACGAAACTTCATTATCTCAGAAACTACACAACCGATTTGAACAATATCGATATAAAATGAACAAGCTAGTTAAGGGGTAACTGATGAATTATGATTGAACACGTGGTTTAAAAGTTTGGCTGCCCTATACGTTCCCATTTCATTTAATTATAATCGAACTTAAGCAACCGTTATGTATTAAATTGTAAATAAAACAACGGAAGTCTATTATCTCAAAGATTACACGACTTATTTGAACATAACTAGTGTCATACGAACGAGTCATCTCTCGAACTTACAAATAACAAACTTCATAACAATTTGATATGTGGCTCAAAAGTTATGGAAAGCGAAGAAATTCAAAGACTATTGAAAACTATCCCTGCTTTGATCGATATATGTGGTCTAAACATAATTTAAATGTGGTATCGTACTATTTGAACGTTCCAATTTAATTGATTCCTTACGATGTGTTAAAAGTCTGCAAATGCACGACGAATCGGCCATAGGATAAGATCAAAATCAAATAACAAATCGTTTAAAATGATTTGGTTTATCGAAATGACAATATCCTCGACTTTTGGCTTCTGTACTTCGCCTCAAGTCTGAATATATTCATATTGGGTGGTATTCGGTCATTTTTAGCAGATTTTCTGGCATAAATCTGACACCGGAAATACCCAAATTGAAAGGTATTTAGTTATTTTGGTTGTTTTCCAGAAACTAAAAGTGGTCATCTTTAAATTCAATAAACAATAAACAATAAACAATAAAATGGTGTCCAGGGTCAATGTTTGGTTTCTATGCATCATCTCGATTACAGAAATATTCCTATTGAGTATTATTCGGTAATTTTCGACTGTTTCCTAAAAGTTGCCATTTAGCAATTCAAAATGGTGCCTGAGGTCAATTGTTAGCTCATTGCATCATTCTGGTTCCAGATATACTCATATTGGATGGTATTTGGTTATTTTAGGCTGTTTTTCACAAACCGGAAGTCGCCATCTTGAATTTCAAAATGGTATTTGAGATAATTTCTAGCCTCTGAGCGTCATTCTGGTTGAAGAAACACCCATATTGGGTGTTATTCGATCATTTTCGGCTGTTTTCCAGGAACCGGAAGTCGCCAACCTAGAATCCAAAATGGGATGTGTGGTCGATTTCAGCTGCTGTGTATCATTCTAGATCCGGAGATACTCATGTCAGACGGAAATCGGCCATTTTTGGCTGTTTTCCAGAAACCAGAAGCTGCCATCCTACAATTCATAGTGGTGTTCTTGCAACATTCTGGCTCCGGAGATACTCATATTGGGTGGTATTTGGTCACTTTGGGCTGTTTTTCAGAAACCAAAAGTCGTCATATTGAACTTTAAAATTGTCTGTGAAATCAATTTCTGTCATCTGGGTGTAATTCTGGTTCCGAAAACATTCATATTGAATGGTATTTGGTCATTTCCGGCTGTTTGCCAGACACCGGGAGTCACCATTTTAAAATTCAAGATTGTGTCTGAGATCAATTTTTAGCTTCTGTGCATCTTTCTGGTTCCGGAGATACTCATATTTAATGGGAATCGTCCATTTCAGGCTGATTTCCAGAAACCGGAAGTTGCTATCTTACAATCCAAAATGTTGCCTAAGGTCGATTATGGAACATATTTTTTACCACTGAAACATTCACCTGCCAAATTTGGTTCCATTTAGTTGATTAGCTCTCGAGATGTGCAGAAATTTGTGTTTTATTTGTATGGCATCCCTCCCTTCCAAAAGAAGGAGGGGTGTCAAAACATTATGGACATATTTTTTACCCCTTAAAACATCTACATGCCAAATTCGGTTTCATTTGCTTGGTTTGTTCTTGAGTTGTGCAGTAATTTATGTTTCATTTGTATGGGACCCCTCCCTTCCAGAAAAGGGAGGGGTCTCAAACTATCATGGGAACCTTTATCGGCACCAAAAACCCCTACATACAAATTTTCACGCCGATCGGTTCGGTAATTTTCGAGCCTATATGAATCAGACAGACAGACAGACCGGATTGCATTTTTTAATGTATAGATTACAACAGCAATATTTTTTAAGAGTGAATATACATTTATTGGATTGAAGCGTTCATGAAAATCTATTTTTACAAATAAAAGTTTGAATGAGAAAGACTGGGTCTGACCGCTAGGTGGATTAACTTAGGTTTTTATTAATTCATCACAAGAAAATGATCACCATTTTAACCTACTGGAATAGACTTTGAAGGTGTTTTGAGAGTCATCGACAGTCTTCAAAAGGGTTTTTTGGTGGCGGTTTTTCTTAAATTCTAATTTCTCAAAAGAGTGAATCTTTGTTTAATCCCTTTCTGTAAATCTCAAAATCTTCATTTAGCGCAGGGTTCAAAATTCTTAAAAAATTTTTTTAGGGAAAGCACCAGATTTCTACGATTTTACCACATTAAAACGATTTCTAAGACATTTGGCATAAAAAATCGATATCGAAAATTTCACACTTTTTTCATGGATCAAAAAAGCGCAGTCGTCAAGACTTTGATTGAGGTACGTCTTTCCGAAGTCCGATGACAAAGGCTACGTTAATTTTCTAGACTTTGCCAGAAACTTGTAATACATGAGTTTCTGTGCGTACGTAGGAAACAACAACCGGCCGGAATGAAGTAGATTGATTTTATTAAACAAATTTTACTTAAACCTAACTTTCTGAAACCTCGGTGAGAAACAATTTTCTTTTCCGTTTTTTCCCTGTCATTTTCTAGCTTTATCTATGTTTGAGCAAAACAACAAGGATCTAACTCACAGTTTATCGGCCCAGAACCTTTCTGCGGTATATCAAACTGTGCAGTGGAAATGGAGCTTAAACGCTGGGAGGAACAAAAGGTGATAACCAATTGGTTGGATGTCAAAAAGTGTTCCCAATCTGAAAGATTTTTAACACTAAACGAGAATCATTCGAAAAAGCTCCTAGAGCTTAACAAAAGAGCTCTTTGTACATACGTCGGCACTACTAAGTGGGGCACTGTCCGAGTAGATATCATTTAAAGAACATCGGCCGGGTTCAGGATGATATCTGTCGCTTTTGTAATATGGAAAGCGAGACATCGGAACATCTGCTGTGCAGTTGTGGTGCATTATTTAAACGCAGATCAAGGTTTCTTGGCAGTGGCTGTTTACAGCCCAAAGAGATTTGGTCTTTGAATCACCTGACTGGGAGCGTGTCGGTGCAGATACCTGATCACTCAACAATAGTGGTCATTTTATTTTGCAAGGGGCACGTATAGCAATTGACTGGGATATATTGCAAAAGTTCACATCAATGGACAACGTAATTCTAATTCCCTAACAAAAAAAATGTTTGAGCAATAGTTACCAAAAAAGGAAACTTTATCACTACTTCCTTTTGACGCCTCTTGTTTCGCTACCATGCGGCCGTCATTGTTTCTCCCGCGAAACAAGGTGTCTAGTATCAGAACTTTATTCCGACGATGGAATATCGAGAAAATATACTGTCTATATATGTTTTTCTAATCCTGTTTTGTTACATGATAGTCATTGATTTAAGTTGCGCCAAAAACGGCCGAATACTAGCTAATAACGGTATTTCTGGAACCAGAATAATGCCTAGAAGCCACAAATACACTCGACATGGCGATTTTAAATACAAGATGGCGACATCCGGGTTCTGGGAAACAGCCGAAAATGCTTAAATACTATCCAATATTCAATATGTTAACATGCAATTTTTCAGTCCAGAATGACGACTTTCAGTTTCTGAAAAACAGCCGAAAATGATCGAATATCACCCAGTATGGGTATTTCCGTAACCGGGATGATGCATAGAAGCGCATAAGAATTGCCAACATGTGCTTGAACGGGAGTAGAATATGTAGGCGGAACAATTTGCTGAAAAGGAACTGAGCTATTCCACAAAAAAACGGGCAACCAATTTAATCGACCATTTTTGACATGACTGAAACTTTACATAGACGTTTCTTTAGGCAAAAGATGTCATTTTGTGCTATTGGTTTAATATTTTGGAACACGACTCATTTTTGAGAAGCTATTGAAAAATCGATCAATCGAATCGAATCAATAACGTTTGTTTATTAACAACCACTGCAACACCAATTTTTGCATGATTAGTATATCTCATTCAGATGCATTTTAAATGCAAGTATGACAACACCACATACCTTGCTTTTCCTATTTGTGCTCTCAAAGGTGCCACATAAGTTAAAACAATCAAAATTAAGACATTTCTTTTCCTAATTAGAAACGAAACATAAACAAACAAGGGAAAGTTTGCTTCCTGTTGCCTAGTGATGCGTCGTCTCCAACCCTCCGAATTGAAAAAAACACTTCCTCACCCCGCACAGTGCAACGTACCATAGACAAAAATCAAAAAAGTGGATTTCTTATTGAACCAACTCTATATGCTGATATGTTTTTTACATGTTTGAGACATACTGTAATGATATTATCAACCTCGTAAGTTCACCAATATGATTATGAAACGCATCTACTGTGACGTGGTTTCAACTATCAGAGACACGTTATTTTTCCAAAAACTTCTCTTCAAATTAATTTTTCAATATACTCTATATCTTCTCAAGTTAAAACCCAAATGGCAACGGTAGAGGAATGTAACTACTACACTCTAAATGTTTTATTATATTTATTTATTTCGTATACATTCATCGGACAAACAGTCTAAATGAACACTTAAAAACAAATGACTAGAACTATAACTGCACATAAAAGTTTGTAACACGATCACGAAAAACAGTAGAGGAAACATTAAAGTCGAACAAATGATAAAATCTGTTAAAAAGAACGCACATAGTTCTAATAGGCTCGTTTCGTGAGTAGTCCGTCCTATGTTGTTGGAGCCTCAAAAAACTTCGTTGACGCAGTGGATGTGGCAGCACGTTCACATCCATTTTATCGAGAATCCAGGGCGCGTTGATCTATCCTAGCAGGGTCTTTCCGACGAAAACCGCTTTTTGCACATTGCGTCGATTTTTGAGAGTTTCCATTCCTAAAAGTCTGCACCGGGCTTCGTACGAAGGTAGCGCATCTGAATTTCTCCAAGGAAGTAGTCTTAGAGCGAATTTTATGAATTTTGATTGGACTTTTTCGATTCTGGTTATCCAGATGCTGCGAAAAGGGCTCCACACGACGGCAGCTGTCTCCAGAACAGACCACACTAGGCTATAGTTCATGGAGCGTAGGCAGTAAGGATCACGAAATTCGGTTGTCATCCGGAGAATGAACCCAAGATTCCGCCTAGATTTGTTGATTATATGACTGTAGTGTTCCCGGAAGTTTAACTCTGCATCAAGCATAACCCCAAGATCTCGCACTACGTTAGCTCTGGTAATGGTCTCATCGCCTATACGATAGTTCCACTGAATTGGTTGTTTTTTCCTCGTAAAAGTAATCAATGAACATTTCGGTACACTGATAACCATCATGTTGTGTTGACACCAGTCGTAAAATCTGTTAATTACCCTTTGCAGAAGTTCACAGTCGGCGGGAGTTTTGATTAGGTAATACATTTTTAAATCATCGGCATACAGTAATTTACAGTCTTTTGGCAGTGCTAGACAGACGTCGTTGAAAAAAATGGTGAAAAGTAGTGGCCCAAGTTGCTGCCTTGCGGAACACCTGATCGGTTAACGAATTCTCCTGACTCCACGGAACCCAGTTTGACAGATAGTCGGCGATTGCTTAAATACGATTCAAACCAGTGGACAACGTTCGAGGACACACCAAGCCGGTCCAACTTAGCAAGCAGGATACGGTGGTTTACTCTGTCAAAGGCCGCTTTCAAGTCGGTATAAACTGTATCAATTTGATACCCTAGTGGCATGGAGGTGAAACACAGTGATGTGAATTGAGTTAGATTAGCTACAATGGATCTGCCAGGGAAGAATCCATGTTGCTCATGCGAAATATATGACTCTGCTGCCCGGAAGAGTTCTGCGTTCATAAGTATCTCAAACAGCTTTGAACCAGCACATAGTGAGGTAACTCCACGATAGTTAGATACGTCGCTTTTATTACCTTTTTTTAGAACTGGAAACATTATCGACTTCTTCCAACATTCTGGAAATAGTGCTTGTGATAAGGATAGGGTAAATATGGCTTTCAATGGCGCACACAGTTTAACAGCGCATTTTATCAAAACTGTCGAAGGAATTCCATCCGGTCCAGGCGTTTTCGAGGACTTCAATTTTTTAACAGCTGCTAGGATATCTGTGTTATTAAAATCACGGCAGTGCATTGGAACCATACCAGCAGGGACATTGGCAAGCGCGCTCTCAATTTGTTGATTGCTGCATACTGCATCATCAAATATACTAGCAAAACGTTTCGCAAACAGATTACATATTGCTTGAGTGGAGCTCGCGGTTTCGCAGCCCAAAAACATGCTTGAAGGCAGACCATGTTCCTTCCGCTTCTCGTTAACGAAAGCCCAAAACCGTTTTGGCTGAGTTTTTAAGGTTTTTTGCATTCGCATTACGTACCGTCCGTAGAGAGCTCTGTTGTAAAATTTATATTTTGTGCTCGCTTCAATGAATCTCTGTTTGGTGGCGGAATTTCGGTTGTTTGAGTAGAGCCTCAAAGTTCTAGAGCGTTGTTGTTTCAAATAACGAAGACGTCTATTGGTCCACGGAGGTGACATTCTTGGGCGACGAACTGGTACGAATCTTGGAAAAAGCTGCGTGAGCGTTGCGTTGAAGAATTGAACCGCCTCGTTTACGTCGGAAGCATTGTAAACTGGTGACCAATCGACAGACAAAAGAGCTTCTCTAAGGCCTTCAAAGTTGATGCGGGCGAAATCAAGGAGTTGATCGTCAGGGGGTTCACTGAAGCGTATGGGAGCTATACAATGCAGCTGTGTCAGGATTGGAGGATGCAAAACATCGACGGGAATAAGCGCTTCAGGAGGATCTGAAAGGTGACACATCGGTACAGCCTCTTCATCCACAAATATTAGGTCGAGTATTCGGTTCAGATTATTGTTCCTTAAGTTGAGTTGTTTCATATGTATCAGCGACATATTATCCATAAAAATGTTACTAACGGAGGCTGATTCGCTGGGCACAATTTGGGCGTACCCACCAGTAGCGGCCCGCCAGCACAAATCCGAAAAATTGAAGTCACCAAAAAGCATGTGAGTGTCGCACACATTTATAGATTCTGCCACGGATGAAATCGAACTGTTGAGTCTCTCTATGACAAAGCGGTTTCTTGATAAGTCCGGAGGAACGTAAACCACGCCTAAGCAAACCACTCGTTCAATGCAGTCAACCTTAACCCAAAGATGCTCTAGACTGTCGTCGATACGAACCGTGCAGAGAGTGGAATTAAGTGAGTGCTTAACAGCTATGAGAACGCCTCCTCCACGCGTTCTACCAGTCACTTCGGGGATGCGATCCTTCCTATATACACAATAGCTCTGGTTGAACAACTGCATAGAATTGATATCGTCTTTCAACCAGGTCTCCATCAGAATGATGACGTCGTACTCGCAGTCAGAAACAGCAATGAAAAAGTCGTCGATTTTCGTTCGTAGACCTCTAACATTCTGGTAGTATATCCTGATAGGTGTCACGCGTTCGGTCGGAGCTACTTTGAGCGTGCCATGGAGTAAATCTGAATCGAGCGAAGTTCTACCAGTAGTCTGTACCATATAGCTTGGAGCGGAGTTGGATTGGCTTTGAAGACTGCAGCGTGTCGCAACCTGATTGCAGGAAAAATCGTCGCACAGAGATAAATTCTTATTATTAATATACTTGCCCATGCAAGCACGATGGAAGACCTCCATGCACTTTAACACTCTTTCCTTCAGTTCGTTCACAGATTTCTCGTTCAGCAGTTCTATCACTAAAGCCCCATCTTGCCGTGTTTTCACATCTTGTATATTCAATGATCTCCGATCGACCTTTTCTCTCATCACCTTGCTAATATTCGATATATCACCTTTATTTTTTGCTGCAATCACTATCTTTGGATTGGGCTTTTTCATATCCACTGTTACAATTTTATTCCTCCTGTTAGATCCGCCTGCGGCCCCAAATTGGGTCTTGGAATTGCGTTTAACGACATCCGAGAATAAGGTAGACAAACTAGATTTGGGTGTTTCATTCGCTACCTCCACATCAGCAACAATCTCAGCAACGTTATCTCCTGTCTGGTCCATCATTTTTCGTTTTTTCGAGGAACGCAGAACTCGCCCCGATGTCGAAGCATCGCTGGCATTAAAATCAGACTTTAACTTTCCGGTCAGAATTTTTGAACACTCTTCTCTAATTATTTTTTCCATTTTCGACTCAAAATTTTCAGCAAAATCGATCAAGCACTGTAATTTTTTAAGATTTGATGCCACCTCATTCATGGTTTCTTCGACTTTTGCCCTGTCGTCATACCCGTGTAAAGTAAAACACACATCGCAAACGTACACCGCATTTTTATTCTTCTGTAGCACCTCAATCTCGTGTTTGGGCACGTTCAAGCAACTAGTATGCACTTGTTGTTTACATCGGCCAAAACATTCTAAACAGTCATCCGTATCAGTTACCGGATTGCAACATACAAGACATATGGACACTGTGAGCGAAATCAATTCAGGATTAACGCTTCCAGCAACGGCATTAGCGTCTGCTCCATCACCACCGAACGTCCCGGCGCTTGGCATTTTGCCACGCGCTGGAAGACAATGCAACACAGATGGCTTTGTTCTTTGCTGCTAGTCCAGAACAGAGTAAAATTTTTCAAATGGTTTCACTATTTGTTCAAAAATCTCAGCGGGCCCGCACTGGATCACGAAACTTTTAGCATGAGAGCAATCAGCAAATATTCTTACACACGTGAGTATAAATATGTCTTCACTACGTACAGAAATACCTAACAAAAAACGATTTGATACGGTAGTGCAAAGCAGTTTACATCTGAACACGTTCAAATTCTAACACAATATAGATACTGCGATTCTGAATGTTACTATTGAGATATAACGTAGCGCATTTGGTAGTTAAAGGCTTCTTGGTCGTGCTTCTTTATGCTTAGAGAAAAAAGACACTTTCGATTTAAAATCGATCGTCAAAAAAAGTACCCCAAAGTACCTTTCTGAATTTCACTTTTTGCCCTTATTTGGAATATCCTTCAAACTTTGGAAGTGATTGCCATTGCTCAAGTTTGCTCTTTCAACCGGAATTCGCGTTTTCGAATGATACCTCTAAAACCAAGAGTTAGCCATTTATCGTACATCTGTCCCTTATTTTCATTTATAACACGTTATTTATGTGTAAAACACATAAAAGATTCCTGGATTAATGATGTCTAAATGATTTGCAGCAGTAAACCGTATATAAACATTATTAAAAAGGATATAAATGAAAACAATAATGAATACTAAATGTGATGGCGTTTAGGTCACTGTTTTATCGCTCAGAAATCATTTGAATTGGCTTTTCAAGCCTTTTATCTCGAAATAGATGATATTCTTAAAAAAATATCATTTTATGCTTCTGTACAAAAAATAGTGTTTGAGAGATTTTTGCGATTACGTATATGGTATTCGCCAATTATGCAAAAAGTAGCTCTCATCGACAGTAAACACATTTTATGACACACCAATTGAAAACAAATACACCAATTGAAAACAAATACAAATAGAATGGCTGTTTTACTTTTTGTCCCTCGTTCCCATACATTCAACGCACCGTGCCCCGTGCCGGCAGATGAAACTGACATAAGACGATAGTGAGCTGATAACGTTTAGTGACTATCGTCATCGCCGATAACGTTAATGTTTGAAGACGCTTTTGTTTTCGTCAATAACGATACCATACGTTATCGGTAACGGGGTCAAATCGGTTTGTTTGATCGGTGTGACGTTCTCGGCAAAGTTGTAGATAATAATTAAGTTTTCCGAAAAAAATAGGCACTCTGAAAGGTTATTAATTTTTTGAAAAAAAGTTTGAAGAAAAATTTAAAATTATTTATCTAAAAAAACTCATTTTTCGAAATCCAATTTTTTTTTATAAAAATTTCAAAAGATTAGCTAGACAATGCAATCGGTCCGATCATGAAGAAATAAAAAAAGTTATGAATTTCTGAAAAAAAAATATTTTTTTTCGGAGGGTACTTTTTTAATGGAAGGAGAGAGAGCTCTTTGCTCAAAAGCATTATTTTTGTTGTATGATAGAACAATTCCGGATTGATTCGCGTTCAGGGCGCAACTAACAAAATATAAACAAATCGTTTTATTACACCATTGGTTTCGAAAGGACTCACACAATTCATGGCAAGAATCCTTTCTTTTGTATAAATCGATAAAATTATTCAAATCAGGTTTTTAGTAAAAGGCAACAAAACAGTTTACCCAAAACAAAAGATACTTTGGAACTAGGCCCTTTACATTGTTTTGAAACAACGGGCTTACTTGCGAAATATTCCGTAAACAGGCGACAGTAAAGGGCGGATCAACTTTTGTTTTCAAAATAAAGGCGCATTTAAACAGGCGCAACTGAAGAAAAAATAAAAACAAGGCGAAAGAAAGATGGGCGTATCTCGTTGTCAGAATGCTTTAAGGCGAAATAGAGGTGGGCGAATCTCGTTGTCAGAATGCTTTGAAGCTCATTAGGAAAAGGTTAGAAGAAAAGCGCAGATTTAAGCCATAAACGCACAAATTTAATGTAGTATTGTTAGGAAATTATAAGCCAGGTTTATTTTACGTCGATTTTTGGTATTGATGTTAAATGTTAGTCACTTCCTTTGAAATCACGATTTGAAAATGTACTTGTAAATTTTCAAACTGATATTCCCTAATGTTTATCTTTTGCCAGTTGCGCCCTTATCGCAAATCACCCCGGAATTTTGTTCAACAATTTTTGAGCAAAGCGCCAAGTAAAAGTAGAAATAAAAACACCTCACTCGATCAGAAGCGGTGTATCGAAGGGATTTCGGCTAATTATTTTCGAAATCAAGATTACTTTAGCAGTAAGCATCAGCATATTTACCTAACCAAAAATTGTCTTATTTTCACGTCGAAGATTGTTTTCGATCGAAATACATTTGTTTCGATGTGTGAGTTGTAGAATACGAGCTGGTAAGCAGTGTTGCCATAATTTCTTCTGCAGTGGACGCTGTAAAAATCTTTACATCTGCACTATTTCCAGAATGAGCTGTTATCGACTGTCAATTTGATCCTTGTGAACAAAGCATCTTTTAGTAGAGTAATGCTGTAACATATCATTACGAAGGGGATGAAAAAGACATTGTTTTGCATATATATTTTGTCTTAATTCTTTTAATGATTCATATAAATATTCGGCTCCTTCACTCTTAGTAACCTTATAATTTCGTTCACTTGCTCATCGTTGTTTGCGCCAGCATCTACTTCCGATAAAACCTCTATATCGCTAATGTCTTCCGGTGCGGGTTGCATCTGCCTGCAGAGAAGACCCACCCGAATGCGACAACTTCCACAAATCATATCATTTTACGACGGATTAGTCACGGAGCCAACTGTACTTGATTTTGCGCCCAGTTGAGTTATCACTTTGTCAATTAAATTGGTTTTATCCGCCGGTTACATTGATGATTTGCAAAGGCGTTGAAGCAAAAAGCGTTTGGTATAGTTGTTGGTTAAACCAACAATTATATAAGCCTAGAACAAGTTTAGAAATAGATTTCCTTGGTTATGAATTACGCTTACGTTTGGTGCCTCTGATTCCGTTTTCCAGTTTTTATAATTGGGAAACTTTAGGTTAACCTTTGCGGTTTCTATTATTAAATGAGTCAGATTGATAATTGTAACAATAATTTACCATAACTCCCTAACCGAATAATAATTAATTAGTGAATTTCAAATAAATTGAATAAATTTGATAGTAATTGTAGAGATGCGCACAGATTTTCTTCATACTTCTAACTCGCTAAAATGAAACGCACGTTCGCCCGCTTCCATCCGATGATAGGCCACGTCAGATTGACCGTCACTAATCTTGACAGATTGACCGTCACTAATCTTGACGGAAAATGGGATGCAGTCGCTTCGATTCGAACGGTTGCATTTTTATTTTATTTTTTTTTTGCTACTGTCATCGAATCACGTTGAATATTTTGCTGTCAAACAAGTTTCAATATAGGATTCTTAGACGTCGGTTAATTTGAAAATAAAAAAAGAGTTGTGGAAAAATAAACAAATGATATTTAATTGTGTCGTATACCAACTCTTTTGTACGGCACCGTAAACCATAAACAAACAAATTTCGATTCAAACCACTGACCCGCGCAAGTAAGTTACGTTACTTACTGAAAGCCTAAGCGTTACAGCACACTCGCTACCATGCCTTGCTGAGTGTACCGCAACGTTTGGTGCCTGATTCATACAGCACGCAAAATGCAGCGTTGCAATTTTAATGCTCGTCTCTCCAGCTGTTTTCCAGTAGGAGCCCAAGTTGGCCATACATGTACACTCATAGAGTTAAGCATTTCGGCAATTGCATTTGCCTATAAAAGCAATAAATTTTCAATAAAGAATCAATTATTATTTGGCATTCCGAAGCGACTGGTCTACTCCAGTTCGGCTCACCGGATTAGCTTAAAGGACAAAAGGGTCTTGTCAATGCGAGCGGTTTTGACTTTCGTCAACTCCGTCACCGCCAAATGAGAAACCTCCCGTCCTAGTTCTCCCAAAAATCCGCCAATCGTTCTTAAATAGTACAGTGCATCGTTTTAAATAGTAATAGCAATAACATCGTTTTCAGATAGTACAATAGTACTTGTAAATAGTACAATTGAAAGCGAAAGTTAATAGCGTCACTATCGCCTGACGATTTTCGATTGAATGTCTTTTTCATCCTCTTCGTAATGATGGACATATTCTATAAAGAACATTATGTGTTACAGCTCCAATAAATTGTCAGTGATAATGCTGACTGGCAGCATTACTGTGATTTCGCACACGCACACGCTATGTTACTTTAGCGATGTTTATGTGGTTGAGGATGTCGATGCTTGCCTATTTTATCGACATCCTGCAATGGATTAGCTCAGATCAAACAGTTTCTGTATTAGTTAACCCTCTAGAGCCCAGTGACGCCTTTAGACGGTCTTCAGTTGAACCTCTAAAGAGCTTCAATAAATACTTAAACAATGTATATAAAGATTCATAGTGATTTTTTCGAAGTCCGTCTAAAAATTAATTTAGGCACTAGAGGGTTAAGACATATCATTCATATCACTGACACGATATTCAGTGAGAATTGACACGGGTGACAATCAATATCAGTGTGATGATAGTGGAAATGAAATTGTTGTTGTTTCATTATCATTTTGCAGTGTCGAAATTTCGTAACACTGGTTACAGCATTTTCTTCAGGTAATATTTAATGATAAATCAAACGGTCGAATTGAACAAATTTTGGTAATTTTTGTCGAAAAACGACGGATCGCAAAAAGTTTTGATTTCCAGTAAACGAGGGGTTCGTCAATTTGATCAACCTAATGCAGTTTCTTTACTTATGTTGAAGTGCTTCCAAATAAAAAACTCCTTTTATCGATAATTTATGGTACTTAAAAGAACCTGTTTTGACCTAAATGAAGTTTCTAGCAAATAAGTGATAATCATTAATCGGCAGTAGTTTTCCTCGGTGAATAAAGACTGCATGAAGAAGTTTGAATCGCTGTTGTAAAGTCAAATTTACAACCGTGTTCGCTCAGGCGTTTTACTCTTATTAATGAATGTTAATGAACAAACGAGAAAATACTAAATCTTCGATAAACACCCGCTAAAGCTACTCATGCGCGTAAAATAGTAATCCATACATATGAAAGAATGAGAAATTTAATTCGATAGTGTGCGGTTTTATAACCGACTAATATTTTCCATCACCCGCTTTCTGTTGCTCCAGAAAGAACCGTCCGCTTTACCGGGAAAGATGACTAGAACAAGATACCTGACTTCCAGTTTTTTCATACATTTTGCCCACGACACCTTTACAACAGTTAGTGCTGCCATCTGATGACTTGAATGCGCATAAAACTGGTTATTAGCAAAATCGATTCATCGTGCATAATCCGCCAGATGAAAATAAAAACTAGATGGCCGCACCGTGCAAGGATATTCAAAATTATATGGGAGGACCATACATGGATATTAAAAAAAATGGCTTCACTTTTCGCCACCTCGCCGTCATCATCAAATTACCAGTATACAAATTAGTTCGACTTTCGCTCACGCGCAGCGACAATCGTGTCCGATGCATACTGCAGGAGTCAGGTATCTGGTTCTAGTCATCTTTGTTGCCGGTCAATAAATAAAAGAGAAATGAGCTTTTAGAAGCGACCAAAATTTGCCCCCCCTGCTGCTCCAGAAAAAACCGTTCGCTTTGCCGGTCAACGTACGAATAAAAAATTAAATTCGATGTCGTGCGTATGATACCGGTAGAGTTTTAAAAAAGTAAATGATGGGGAGAAATGTTCGCATGGTACCTTATATATCAAGGTTTCGTCAGTTATTTGGAAAGAGGGAGGAGTTTAGAAGAATAGGGAATGGTAAGGAAAGTAAAAAAGTAAAGGAAACAGTAACCTCGAGTAAAACAACAACAACAAGTGTCAAATAACTATTATATGAAAAAAAAGCAACAACAACAACAACAGCAGCAGCAACAACAAATCGTTTTCAAAGTAAGATCGACGAAAAAAGAAAACCTGTACGTTTCCTGATAAATCTGTGCAGTTGGCAACAGTGCTGATAGATATTCCAGATATTCCAGATATACAGATAGCGAAAATCGGTGTTGTTGCTTTAGATTCTGACTTTTTTACAGATAGTGGTTATTTTTCTACGTCGAGAGCAACCGTTGTCCTGATACCTGATACCACACACACACACGTTTGGGTGACAATCAGAAGGATCTGCCAAAATCTTAAACAAAGCTGCATCGCCCGAAAGAAAACAAAAGAACCAATATCTGTCAAACTCAGATGCGTGTCGGTTATTTCAGAGTTTCTACTGGTTTCTTGTGCTTTCGCCAACTCACTAGTAAAACTTGAATTTCGCACATATTGCTATAAAAATTGCTGTACGAACTCGTAAAATAAATTTGCTTGACTTTTGCTTTCAAGTAGAACTTTTCACATGACATTTGTGTTGGTCACATTAAATTATCATTATCTACCCTGCTAGAAATATCCATATGTCTGGGAAGATTGTGCCAAATATTTGTGTCTACTTCATAAATGCATAACTTTTTAGACAATTAGACTAAACGATTGAAGATGTCGGCTTCAAAGTTTACAGCTCAAAAATCTGCGCGTTCTATCGAAATGGGTCTGCATATGGCGAGAAACTTTTCGCATTCTGTTGAAACGATTCCTCCTCTTGGCGAAAGTGCTTTTGTTTCGTGTTATTTTCACATTTCTTACGAGTGAAATGCGTTTCAATTCGCCCTGCTCCACTGCAGTGATTTTATGTGTGGAACACTTCCGATTCATATGTTTTATTTTCGCAAATCATACGATGCTGATGGCTTGTTAATCGTATGGATGGAAATGGTCACCACCGTGTTGATGCCGAGGGTGCGACTCGGAAAGCGTCGGAAAAGGTTACCACAGACTAACATACATAACACTTTGAACAAATTTTCAATAAAATCATCGTTCGAATGATTGCAGTACTATACGCTAGCACCACCTGCTGCCGTTTTCGCGCTGCGACTTGTTTTTCGACATCAGCGCCAGCGTACGTGCAAGTGTCAATTTGGGAACTATGAAATATGTATGGGATTGCATGACAGCACCCCAAACGGCGTTATCGCGCGATGACAGTTTTTCGATTAGAAATTTGAAATGATCTTTTTTGCGGCGATAGAACTAGGTTCCAATGTTACGTCCGTTAGTCTGTGAGGTTACTCCAGCTGTTGAGCATGAGCATGAGCATGATTGACCGCCCGCGGTTGCTACTCCGTTATTGCCAGATCAGCTGTAATTACACAGAGAACCAATAGATGATGCTTGGGATTAACATTCATCCTCAATGTGTAAAAACTGGTGACCTTAATCTTTATATTAGGCAATACCAGTGCCGGCCGCATCCGAATGCAGGTTAAAGAAGGAGTGTGTATAGGAATATGTTGACGTGATACTCGCTTTATTGGAAGCCGAGAACACCTCTGCACTTCCACGAGAAATCACTGGGATGTTGGAGAAAAGGGTAAGGTTTGCAGCAGATTTCGTTTTGGTAAACGATGCGCTGAGTTCTAATACCGGGTTCATAATACCAAATATCGCGCGTACGAGTTCATTATATCTTTTACGGAAATCATAGCGCGATCCGAACTCATTCCGGTTGATGATGTAACACCGCAAAAATAATGCGCACGCAAGGATACCGGACCTATAACCTAATCAAGACAGACTCAAATATTCGAAAATCTGTTTATGAAGTCATTATGCAACTACCGAAACGTATCTCTCATTGATTTATCTCAGCTGACTACACAATGTTACGAAGCAACCAGATATGCATTAACCGAAAACAAGAAAAAAGTAAATATTTAGGCCCTTAACACATACTGCAAGCGGTCAGCAAGAGAACTTCAAAAACGGCCTATTTGCTTGGCCATCGCCGTTTGAAACGAACGAAAAAAGAAAGAAAAAGAAGGATGTGTGCGTTGACAGACGAGTCGCGTATAATCCTGATATTAATTGCAAATAATTGCGATAGTTGGTGGCGATTAATTACGATATTTTGTCGCGATTAATTATTTACGATATTTATCGAACGAACGGAACCTACTCCGAATCACTGCGTGCTGAAATAGAACCTACGGGTGGAAAAAATGGTTTGGTACACCTCGGCAGTCACAACACACCGAAAATCCATAGTTGAGCAAAGCTCACCTGGGCCGAAAACACGTTTACCCCGGAAAGTTTTGCGCGACCGCTCTATTCCCTCTTACCGACGCATACGCGGAGACACGGTATTTCGCGTTGATTACCACTTACTTCTTGAATAATGAAGCGAAGATACCTACTGAGTACGAAAAACTGGCAAAGTTTCATGCATTCATAGCTAGAAAATTTAAAAAATGCAAATATGCATATCTAACAAGACCGAGCACTAATTAGATTCAACAAAATGCCAAAACAATCGCAATCAAAATTTATTTGCCATGCTGACCGACAAGATTTCTACTTAATTAAATTAAAAATTGTCTATGTGTTTCAGTATTTACTCAAAAGCTAGAAAAATCATAAAATAAGGGCATAAAACTGCTCAAAATGAAAGCAGAGAAAAAAAACAAAAAAAAAACATTGCTTCCCTTTTGCCATGCAAATCAAACAAAAAACACAGGCAAAACGTCACTAACACTAATACTTATCCTTTAATTCCCGCGTCCTCTCTGAACCATCATGCTAGTGCGAGAAAGTGCCGCACGCAAGAGCAACGGTCATCCTGCACTCGCACTTCTCTCGCTTTTCCTTGTTCACCTTGCACTTACTCACACACACTTATGACAAGGCAAGGGCTAGCGGGAAACGTGCTCCGCCACCGAAAAAGAAATGCAGCTCTCACAAATTAGCCACAAAATTGCACGAATCTTTCACGGATTTCAACATTGACGTCACTCTCACCGATAATACGAAACCGCCACATTTCGTATTACCTTTTACTCCACCCTTTGCACTTAAAATATAACGATTACGCGACGGGAAGGCTAAATAAAACATGTCGACATTATTGCACTATCCCCAACCGTACTCGACAACCCTCGGAACACTTCATCGCGATTCAAATCAAACACTCGGAATTCACACCGAAACAACAGCGGCCTTCATTCAATAAACGTAGACACATTCCTTTTCCAGATAGAAAATATATAACTTATAAAAACTTGAAAAAACGATGAAAAATTCCCTCTGTGAGGTTACTCCAGCTGTTGGACAAAAACCCCTTTTCTCGTTTTGCACTCTATTCTTATTTTGCTGGACAATCGTGACAAAATTAATACAGTGCCATTAGGTTTAATTATACCAAAGATAATTTGAACAGTGGTTCTTTGATAGTTGAACAGTTTTTTGGTGTTTTTAACATTTGGACATGCTGCAAGTATAACAACGAGACGAATAACAATAAACCAAACTAAAATATTTCACTTTTGGGTAAAATACTTGACGTTTCGTTGATAATGACGAAGCGATACCAAAATTTAGGTTAAGTACGCAAATGTGAGTTCGTACAACTCACCCGATAGGATAAAATAATCCTCATCGCCGGAGGAACAGAAACTGCGGTTACGGAACAGTTAATGCTTTACAGAGCTTGCTTTGTCATTCCTACCTGTTTCGGTGTAGTTTTGTCTTCATTTTTATCCTTCGTTTCTTGGTTGAAAAATATTGAAGTGTTCTATATGACAGGTTTTAAGCTAGTGAAGCTAGAGTAGAGAAGCTAAGTGTCTACTCAGGAATAAATCCTTCAAAAATGCTTATGTAAAAGATAAAATTATAACAGCTGAGCAATTCTCGCTGAAACCGTCCCACTAGTGACATGAGGTCTTTCAAAAAGGATATTTTTATGCCTAAATGATTGAAAGTAGCGAAAAAATGAGAAAACCACTTTGGTTAGTTCATATTGATGGACCCCTCGGGCACAAATCGGTAAAACGGTTTTTACAAAAATTGATTTTTGAGCAATTCTTGACTTTTTTATTGATTTATTTCTCTTGAATTTGTCATTGAACCCCCTGCAACCAACACATCTTTTTCAAGAAGAATGATAGAGCTTTCATTTAAAGTAGAAAAAAAATTTCCGCCATCTTGTATCTCGCCGCCATCTTGAATTTCATCAGAAAAATGTGTTTCTGAGCAAGTTAGCAACCACCGATTTTGAATTTGACATCACCATTGGAAAGCTGAGAAAAAATGCTTTAAGATACATTCAAAATATTAGGTGAGCATTGAGGTTATCTTGTCATTCTGGTCACTTTTCAAAATCGAGCTTCAAACAGTACAACGCATGACGTGCCAATATCAAATCATGCTGAGCCTGTGGTGTGTGTCTGTGTGTAGTGTATATTAGGGACCATCCATGTTCCACGTGGACAGATTTTTAAGGATTTTGCTACCCCCCTTCCTTCCCCTCCCCCACAACTTCTTAGATGAATTCTCAAAATTTTGTATGGACCGTGGGCATCACACAGACCCCTCTCCCCAAAGTTGTCCACGTGGAATGTGGATGGCCCAATGCCTGTGTGACTTTGGGTCTGTTCACAAATTACGTAAAGCAAAAAATCGTATCTTTGATCCCTTTTCACTGCATTCACATTATTTATTTCTTCACTCCCTCGCTCCTCCTTGAGTGTAACGTAATTTGTGATTAAGCTTTTCTACGATTTTTTTGCTAGAACAAAGTTTGGTTCCCTGGACGGAGGACAGTTTTCGCGTGTTTAGTAATCAAACAAATTAATGTTATACGTTGTTTTTGCTACTGTTATATACTGTTGTTTTCATGCATTACGGTGGTCCCTGTGGTTCTGTGGTTAGCGATGTCGGTCGGCTAGCTCTCCCACACGGTTGTGATATCGGGTTCGATTCCCGATCGAGTCGAGGATCTTTTCGAGCTGGAAATTTTCTCGACTCAGCACTTGGGCACGGTGTATCGTTGTACTTATCCTACAACATGCAAAATGTGCCAAAAAAAAAATATCGATAACGAATTCTCTCAACTAATATAGTTGATCGAAACCGCTATTTGCCCCAAGGATAAGCGTGCGATACTGTTGTTTGTTTTCATGCATTAAACTACTATCAACAAACTTAGGTTTAGTATACCAAGGTATAGTATAAATCAAGTATATCCCGAGTAATCTGGAGAAGATTTGTGTATGCCAGCGTAAATAAAAAAAGAGTAGAATCACTTTTTTGATCCCTAACAAATTCTTATCGACGAAAAGGGTACGTTTGCTACCTCACGAAACTCAGCCAATTGATTAAAGGTTATTCAAAAATTACGGTGTGTGGGTGCACTTACTACCTGTAAACTAGGAATACTGACTGTCCACATTATACGCACACCACAGGCTCAGTATATTGCGTTGATTTGATATTGGACGCGCGTCATGCGTTGAACTGTTTGAAGCTCGATTTTGAAAAGTGACCAGAATGACAAGATAACCTCAATGCTCACCTAATATTTTGAATGTATCTTAAAGCATTTTTTCTCAGCTTTCCAATGGTGATGTCAAATTCAAAATCGGTGGTTGTGAACTTGCTCAACAACACGTTTTTCTGATGAAATTCAAGATGGCGGCGAGATCCAAGATGGCGGCCAATTTTTTTCTACTTCAAATAAAAGCTCTATCATTCCTCTTGAACACGATGTGTTGGTTGCAGGGGGTTCAATGACAATGACAATGACAAGAGAAATAAATCAATAAAAAAGTCAAGAATTGCTCAAAAATCAATTTTTGTAAAAACCGTTTTACCGATTTGTGCCCGAGGGGTTCATCAATATGAACTAACCAAAGTGGTTTTCTCATTTTTTCGCTTCTTTCAATCATATAGACATAAAAATATCCATTTTGAGAGACCTCATGACACCAGTGGGACGGTTTCAGCGAGAATTGCTCAGCTTCAAACCACTTAGTAAACAAGGGCCACAGGCTGAGAGATGTAACATTGGAGGCCTAAAAAGCACTAGCGTTACGTTATAATTAGCAGTTTGTTCGTAGTGTTACGTCTGTAAATCTGTAGTAGTGGTATCCGTTTCAATCATCCCTAGTAATTATTTGCATTATCATTTTTTTCGTTGTGAGGTACGGACAAGTTGGGAAATTCTGATACAATATTCAATCCTCAAGCATGTCTCATATTACTTCTTTCCACATGTTAGGGAACGTACCAAGCTTCAATGTTTTTCAAAACCTAATTCGCTTTATGTGCACGAAAAGAACTTATAGTGCGGTAGAAGCATTCAGCATCCTGTACAGTAATCGCTCCCATGGAATTTCCACCACTAATTGGAATTAGAATTTTTCGTGGAATTCGCAGTGACTATATACAATCGATTTGATCCACCATGCTTTCATAGTTGCATGTGCACGAGATTTTTCCCTCAACTGTAGAAACCAACGGTAGTTGATAGTTTTCCAGGAAGGCTGATGCATACTTTTTTCAGTAGTACAAATCATGGCAACCTAGTGCGATATGTCGATTCAACCAGTTAAATTGGATGGAAATATTCTCGATAATATTTGTTGTGATTCAAAAATTTCAATAGAAACTTTTGAATTTTTATCACCGATAAGAAAAGTCCAGTAGCCTTGAAAAAATATATTCCTAAAATTGTAAAATTATCACATATACTTAAAAAATTACTCAAAATCAAGAAAAAAATACAGGGCAGATATTTTAGCACTCATTTATTTATTTTTGCTACCATTGCTTGCATACAACTTGAGTAAATTGATCAATTTCCTGACAATATTTATTCCCAAAATAGTTATCTGCTTGTTATTAAACTAACTTAAACACTATAACAAAAAAAAAAAGCACAGACTAACAGGCGTTACACTGAAGGCTAGCTCCATCACCAGAGAAAACGATCGTAGCAAATTTCCAGTCAAATAAAAATCGTTGCACGACATCACTGTGTGATGCACTGTTACGCAATCTAATACATTTTTGTGGTTCCAAGTTTGACACACGCACGAACGCTAGCGCTGTTGTCGAATTGAAAGAAGCACTTCGCGCAGCTTCAAGTGTTTTGATATAATAATATTGTAATATATAAAAGTATGATAGAATCAATTATTGTGCTGCTATTGGAATACGTTCTTTAGTTATTTGAATGATTTTCAGTTCGTTTGGATAGGTATTCGCTTACGATTTTTTGCAAAATATATATATATATATATATATATATATATATATATATATATATATATATATATATATATATATATATATATATATATATATATATATATATATATATATATATATATATATATATATATATACATATATATATATATATATATATATATATATATATATATATATATATATATATATATATATATATATATATATATATATATATATATATATATATATATATATATATATATATATATATATATATATAACACCGCATCATAAAGGTAGTTTGCAATTACTCGCGTCATTAGCCGATTTTCACCTTGAGCTTTAAAGAAACTGCCGGTCTATCCCTCGCGAGCATTCTTCGAGGGGGAACAAAATCAAAAAGGCAATTAAGCAGACATAATGTATCTCAGTTAATACAGTTATATTTTTTATGTAATCTAGTTTTTCCGTCTCTTCCTGATTGTGAGCTTCCAGCAGATGTATTGGACTTTCGTCCGATTACGCTTCGCCTTCAAAATATATGACCGCTGTTTCTGATCTCGCTCAACAATTTTAAAAAGCTATCGTTATTCGGTAAATCTTTAATTTCTGTGAATAGTTTTCCTGAATAGGTATCTAATTTAATATCAAGAAGTTTTGTAATAGTTTGTAATAGTTTGCATTGTTTATACTTGGTTATTCTTATATTTTGTTATTCATTCTTTTGCTTTTTTTACTTGCATCGATAAATTCCGGAAAATTACTAAAAAAGTAAATTGCAATAATTGCAAATCTTTCATTTTTTCGGTAATGGACAAACATTGTTGAGATCTCACTGGTGCTAAATGTTATTTTTAGGGATTAAAGATTGTTAGAGTAGCTTTATATTTATTTTAATTTTTTGCATCAAGGAAGAACTCAATTCCTATTTCGGTATCTTAATTAATACCTTTCAAAACCAAAACTAATTTTAATCTGTATCCTGTATCCGAACTTTATTGTGCATTATTTTTTTTAAAACCATTTGGTGTTGCAGGACATTAGAAGTAAAAACAAAAATTCTATTGAAAGTCAAATTGCTTCCGAAGCGGGAATTTAAGTCCAGTGATATAATCAACCTATTTTATTAAAAAAAAATATTCGGGAAAGTTTTTTTTTCATCTATACTTTATAAAAATTCTGCTTATTCTCACTCGGCGATTAGTGGTTACCTGCGCTAAATATTTGATTAGTTATTGCTATTATAAAACTCAATAAAAAATCTGGCTTGGCAAAATGGAAAGTATTCACTGTTCCAGCTGAACTGCCGGAATTAATATTCAAAGGCGTTAGACAATTTTGTTCGCACATATGTTGCCAATCCCTCGAGTTGATAGAAGCTGAATACGACAGCACTATTCGAATGCCTATTCTTAGAACAAAACATTATTGTCCTACGAACAAGCCGACTTGCTTCGAACGCAGTTTCATGGAAGAATAACTATGCCTATGTTGTGTATCCTCTTAGTAATTTCCTCCAGTAGATGCTGCTTTTAACGACGTGTAGTCAGAATTTTCGTTCACACTGTGATGCTAGAAGCCAGAATTCAGTGACCGAATACTTACTGAGAAAGGAAGAATCTCGATCAGAACAATGCAATAAAAATAGAACAAAATTTATAGCTGTAATTTTATTTCTGGATATGCTGAAAAAAAAACTATCTAAAGAAATCGGTTATTCAAAATGTCAACTGCGGCAAAGTGAATTCGATTATATAATGTTTGTTATCTCTTGCGTTTCAGGATAGCCCTAGCAAGATGTTTCTTGCAAACCAGCCATAATCAGAAACAGATGGTGTGATAAGCGCTTTATCATTTTCCACCCTTATTAAATCAAAGATGCATCTTCGGTCAATATTGGTACGCTCTAAGATCTGCTTCCAACGGCTCGGTTACGTTGAGAAACAGCTTGTGTAAACATGCTGATCTGGTAAGAGCATGAGTTATATTGTTTTAGTATATGAAAACATACCATAAGGTCGATGCTGCGTAATGATGATGGGAAAAATCCCTCTAACAGTGAAAGGATCTTTTGCAGTTATGTTGGATCATTTCAGTTTTGGATCTATGATAGTGGAATGAGACGAATAATAATCAAGACAACATTCTTTATTGACATGAAAATTTGATCATTTATTCATTCGCGTCATCATTCGCGGCTTAATATAACTACATTGGGCACTACAAATCAGTAGCTTTGCATGTAATTACTTCACAAGAATTACCATATCCCAAAGCATATTCTACACAAATCATAACCAGTGTTGTTAGTCTCACTCATAAACAGCATGCAACACCTCATGTGAGGCTGTCGGTGAACGAAGCAAAACCGGGCAGACGAAGAAAGCATTTTCGTTTTCGAGCTCGGTTTTTCAAGCACACCTCCTAGTCGAGCAATTTTATTCGAGTACTCCTACTCGCAAGCAGGAGCTCGCGTACTCTTTCACAGTCACTGAGTAGCAAAACAAAAGAGTTTTTGCGTGCTGGTGCGGCAACAGCAGATACTCAGGCGGGTACATGAAGAAGAAAGAGTATCTCGGAAACGTGTATGAAAAAGACCTCGTTCTCAAGCAGAAAGAAGGAGAAAGGTTTTGCTGCTCGTTCGCTTTGCGACACTGAGTGACACAGCAGTGGTATGATGTTAAAATATGTCTAGACTGTGAAGTTTCTTTTCGTGATATTTTCTTTCTAACAGAAGAGGTCACTTGATTCTTTTCCGCTACACGCAAAAGTTGAATGATTCTCCCAAAATTTACATTTTCAGTAAGCCATTTTCGTGTTTTGTGGCACTCTGTTTAGTTGGAAGATTAAATGACCTTCTTCATCTACGGGACAACAATAAAATGCAAAACCTTCAAATACACATCGGCTGAATTCGTTTTGGCGAAGAATTTGCTTGATAAAAATACTCGTTTTCGGGGAGTCTCTCCAGGAATTTTTTATTGCGAAACGCTGGTCTCACTTACACCTCTCTCGTATGTAACAAATCGTAACGCTCAAGGATACCTTCATCTTCTCTATGAGCGCAACGTAATTCATGGATACCGCCTTTAACCGTTTTCTTTTTGGACCCTGTTCCATTAAGCAGTATTAAACCGTCGCTTGTATTTCTCCCTAAGTCTTCGTTATATAATACACAGTTCTTTTCGACACTTTTTCCGAGCAATCTATCTTTTCTACGCTTGCTGCGGCGTGCAATAAATCGGTCCTCTATTGTTTCAACATCATCAAGTTTACTCAACGCTATTTGCTTACATACTGACAACCAACCGTATAAACTTTCCAGTGTTACCAGATATCTTTGAATTTTGTTCCGCAAGCATGAGAAATCACTATTTGAAATTTACTGCAAAAATTCTTCACGCTCCCTGTATATTCTGTACATTCGAATACAAATTTTCGTATGTTCCGTCTTTCGCATTCCCTTTGTGTATTATAAGAAAGGATTAGGAAGAGCTCTTATTGTATGTATTGGAGGACCAAAGAAGATCTGATCGACCAGTTGTTAAAAATGTGAGGGAACGTATTTCTGCGAAGCTACGCACTTTATAATACATTATGGTGTGTGGAACACTTTCTTAGTTACTACAGTACTTACAGTCAGGTCAGGTCATATCGTCGGTTTCGTGAAACACCAGCAGAATTTAAATAATTTTAAACGCTAATTGTTCAATCCGTTTCAAAAATTCTGTGAATTTTGAGGTGTGCCAGTGCCGCAAGAAACCTACAATAAGGAAGGAATGTTAAAATGTATTCCGAGTATACCTTTCATCCCCACAAGACAACGGAAGGGAGTTTTTGTTAGTGGGGTGAGTAAGTGGTATGACCACGACTCAATGGGATTAATGTAACAATATAGATATGAGCATGTACATATAATGTGAGATTAATGAAAATGAATTATAAAATACAACAACAAGTATAAGGGCACGTAAAGAAGATCTCGGTTGACTGCCTTCCATAGCTGAAATTGTCAAACTTTTAACATAAAAAACGCAAACATTAGTTATAAATAGATGCAGAAAATAGGGTATTTGTTGAATTGTTCATCTCATAAGGTCGATATTGACGAAGAATGCACGGATTGAACACCAAATTTTCACGAAATCATTGAATAAATAAACGAAATACGCTTACATTCTTTTATGGAATCGCCAGGCATTGGAAATTTAATAAACTTAGCAAGATTTATCCTGAATTTTGTAGCACAAACCATTTTTCACAACCCTATATTCATCTCAAAACTTAAAGCACTGCCCAATTATTCATCTTACACGCCCCATATTCATCACACTGTTAATCATGAATGAATCACACTTTCATGAATGAACGTAGCCGCAAACCGTCGTACTAGGTTACCTAGGTATCCGCTGTAGTTGTTTACGTGCAAAATTGGTAGCCTAGGTAACCACTGCAGTGCTGTCGATTTTGTTTTCTGAGGTAGGTGATTGAAATAAATGAGTTTTCGAGCGCAGATGCCCGGCTATAATATCAAATTTAGAGCTTTAAAGTGAGCTTTTGAGGATTCTATTTTATGAGAAAGCTAAAAATGAACTAAGAAGAATCCATTTCATGGATTAGTAGATTAGTTTAGTTAGAAAATCTGCGTTTTTTTTTGTTTTCAATTGTGTTCTCCATTATGGAAAGTGTCCATTTTATTGTGTTCCCAAAAAAAAACTGATGAACTTTTATGAGACTGATTCAAGACATATCACTAGTTGTTGTTTTCCTTTCTGCGGCTGAAAACATGAATTGAAATTTTATTACAACATTGTATCGCTTCCACAGTCGTGTCGCTCCTTTCTACAACTGTTCACCGCATGAAGTCATCATAACAGATTATCCACACGTTTAAGCATCTACTACAACTACTACAACCACGAACGCTATCGGCAAAAAGTGCAAAAATGAGAGCTCTGCGACTAAAATATATGAAAAAGATTAACTTGGTTTTCAGGAGGTGAACAGGAGGATTCAATACCGTTTTACCTTAACACTACCAACTAAGCTGTTTAACTTGTTTGAATGGCCTAGTCAATTATGAGCAAGATCGCGTCAAATGACCTATGGTCGAATATCGACCATTTTTGATTTGAATGAAACTTTGCACACGTATTTGGCTTAGCAAACTGAGCATTTTTCACAGATGGAGAGATTTTTTACACCCATGAGTTTCATTCTAAAAGGGCGTATATCTTTTGGCATAGGTTTTATTCGAAGCATTGTAGTCCAGAAACCGTTGGTTGTATAGAAAAACTGTCTGAGAATGAGTTGTAGGGAATTAAAAATGCACCATAAAAAAAATATACACTGTACACAAAAAAAATTTTTTGACCAAAAAAATTAAAAATAAACGTTAAATTTCAATTTAAAAAAAAAATTGAATTTTTATTTTATTACCTTTGTTATACTAATAATAATCGGTCGAAAAACGCAAAATAGATCCAAGATCTGGAGGGTCGAATCGTATATACCATTTTTTTTTTAAAGAAACTTGACGTTAATACGCAACTTTAAAAAAAAGTCCAGGATGGAGAAATGAAAAGTATTTTTTTTATGGTAGATTAATTTTTTCATAAAAATTCGAATTTTTCTGATGATTTTAAAAGATGCAGAGTCATTTTGAATCAAAAAGCTTTTAGTAGTCAACATTCTTAAGGCATCGGTTTTCGAGTTATTTTGAATTTAAGCTCGAAAAATTCTTAATATTTCGGAAAATACACGTTTTTCTTAATTTGTCCATGGTTCTCCAGCCTGAACCATACGTTCATTGAAATGCTTGATCAAAAATACACAATTCATTCTTTGACAACAATACGATTGGATAAATAACTCAAGCGCTAAACCTTAGGCTACCTACACGTTCCCCCTTGCCAAATGTTTAATAACAAAATGTGTTTGTCGTGCAACACTACCTACTTGTTTACTAATAATAACTGTTTGTAAAGTACGCAACGAATAACTACTGGGTTACCTAGAATATCTGTTTTCGTATATAAATACGATTGCACTACTCCAGATGTGTTAGTAACAGTTTGCATTTTGTGAAGATGAATAAAGCGAAAATGGAATACACCAAAGGGGCCATCCACATACCACGTGGACAGATTTTCAACAATTTGAACCCCCCCCCCTCCCCCTCCGTGGACAACTGCCCATATAAATTCTAAAAAACTTGTATGGACCGTGGACATTAGCCAACCCCCCCCCCCCCCTCAAAGCTGTCCACGTGGTATGTCGATGGCCCCAAACCCAAATGCTGTAAATCCTTTCCTGATCATGCTCATCAAGCTTACGCAAATTAAACGAAAACGTTATTGCAAAATTAAAAATATTGAACAGTCAAGCTCATTTTAATACGTCTTTATCAATTTGTGATTCGTGTAGTTATTGGAATAATAGTAAAGCCACCATTCATCCCTTCGTTGTTTACTATTCAGAATCTGGAACACTTAAGAATATCAGGTTCATCATAATATCGGAAGTACTCCATCATGATACTGTTGCGGTTTGAGTGTTCATTGCCAAATTAATGAGTTTTTTTGAAAACAACAATACAGTTGAAAAAAAAAGCGATATTTATGTCTGATGGAGCTGCCTCACAATATAAAAAAAGGACAAAAACTTTGCAAGTCTTTGCAAGTTCAAAACAAAATATAACGTCGATGCAGAGTGGCATTTCTCTGCGACTTCTCATGGTAAAGGCCCATGCGATGCAATTGGTGGCATATTAAAACGAATGGCAAAAAATGCAAGTTTAGCTAAAGAACTTGAACATCCCATTACAAGCGCAAAAGAATTGTATGATTGGTCTAATCAGTAAAGTAATAAAAATTCATCAAAAATTTCATTTAGTTGGGAATCATATGAAGAATATGAACAAGGAGTAACAGAATGGAGCAATATTTTCAAAAAATTCGATTTGAAATGATTTTGCTCATATGCGAATCTCTCTGCTTATGTCAGTTTCAGGATCTCTGAAGAATTGGAAACACAAATGTTGCCAGATACATTTTTCGATTATTAAAATACATGAAGACATCAAACTGACGTATGCATAGTTGTCAAAAGGGTGGGTAATTATTGCGAATTTTGCATTATAGCGTCCGCTATAATGGCGCGTAAAAAGCTGGATATGTAGAATTCTAAAACTGATTGAACTTTTTTGCAAATCTATAACTACGTTCGGTACCACAAATCCCAAAGCATCTTCTACACAAATCATAACAGCAGTTAAAATATGTCTAGACTCTGAAGTTTCTTTCCGTTATTTTTTAATTTTTAACAGAACTTTAACTAATTAAGCAAATGAAACCAATTTGGCATGCGGGTGTTTTTGAGGGTGATTAACTTTTATGTAGTGGTTCGACAACCTTCCCTTGTCTGAAAGGGAGGGGCCCATACAAATTAAACACAAATTTCTGCATAACTCGAAAACTTATCAAACAAATGGAATAAACTTTAGCGTCTGGCTGTTTTTGGAAGCAAAAAATATTTTAATGGAGGCTCGACACCACCCCCTTTTCTGGAAGGGAGGGCTGCCATACAAATAAAATAATTTTTTTTTGCACAGCTCAAGAACTAATCAAGTACATGAATCCTAATTTGGCATGTGAAGGTTTTGGGAACAATAATTATTTTTGTAGATGTTCGATATTCTTCCCTCTTCTAGAATGGTCTAGAATTAGTTTTTGGTTTGTGTAGGAGCCCTATACAAATCAAACACTAATTGCTGCAAAACTCGGGATATAATGAAGCTAATGGAATCAAATTTGACATGTGCAAATTTTTGATGACAAAAAAATTTTTCTATGATAATTTGACACCACTCCATAGTTTCAAAATGACCGAAATGATGTACAGCAGCCAAATATCGATTACAGTCGCTATTTTTCAACGCAAGACAGAAACTTCTAGTTCTGGAAAAACAACGAAAAATGACCCAATACCATCCAATATCGGTTTATCTGGAATCAGAATAATGCCTAGATGCCAGAAATGGACTCTACATGCCATTTTGAAATTCAAGGTGGCGACTTCCGATATCTGGAAAACTGCTAAAAGTGTCCAAATTCCGACCTCCGACATCAGTTTGAATTCAAAGATGGCGACTTCGGGTTTAAAAATAAATAGCTCAAAAAGCCCGATTTCCACCTGATTTGGTTTTTTAGAACCAAAATGATACACAGAAGTGAAAAATCGACCACATACACCATTTGGAACATTTGGGATGGAATACTCATGCAAGTCGTGCGTCAGTTTCGAAAAGCGTTTGGAGCTGGTGAAGCTAACTCAGGGAGGGGTCATTCCAAAACATCTGCCATAGATGTTCACCATGAAGAGTGCTCAGAAACTCATTTAAATGATTTACATATCATTTTGGAATTTTGAAATAGAAAATCTTGAACACGGTATAATGTCACGAACGGAGTTTTTTTTGTCTAGACCGATACAGTTTACATTATTCACCGATCTAATTTGCCAAAATATCACGATAGAATCACATGAAAACAGTGTTACTCAAATATATTTTCGGAGCACTGCAAACGAATTCCACCTAACCATATTTAAACATAACCACGTACCGCTCGTTAAATCCTAGTTTCAATGTTCGTGCTTCTATGATAGTTTTCATCAAAAATGAACGGTTTAATAAATTATACATGAATTTAAATAAAACGCTTGCCTACGTGTCTAGCAAAAAATTGTTAATTAACAGTTCCATTCATCAAATGTAGGAGTCGCATACGAGAGGCAATTGAGCTTTCTAGCCATGTTTGTATTGGTTCATTATATAGAGTATTTTAATGCGGCTGATAATGTGGCTAGTGCAATTCTCTTTGTTCAATATAGGATGTGAATTGGATTAGGTGTTATGTAGATCGCGTGAATTTCACCCGGATTGAATTGTTCAACTCGAATATTTACTGTGCAAGAAGGGGCAACATAAATAGTTCCGAATTTTATTTTGGCTGGTTTGGTTGCTCAATCTAGCCGCTAGAAAAAGTAAGTCCGGATAATTTATGAGGTAAATAAAGCCGCACATTTGCATACATTGTGTTTGGATTGCCAAAGCTGGTTTGTGTTACTGAGCTGTCAGGAAGGTCTGCATGATGCTTAGCGGGAAAACGATTACAAAGAATTCGTGATGCCAGTTTTCAAAGTCTGTCGTGGCTCGAATTCCGAAAAGATTTACTAGAAATGAAAAATATTTTAGAAAATCGAAGAAAGGTTTTCATATTTCAGCTCATGTTTTGAAAAAATCTGCGAAAACCCGAACACAAATGTATTAAAATTGCAATTTGTATCAAAGTCAATGACAGACAAATGTCGTTAAAAACAGGTACAAAAAGAAGATATTTGTTATTTTTACTACCAAAATGACCACATTTATAAAAAGATTATTTTTTCTGCCTACAATCAATTTTGTTATAATTTTTCAAATCAAATTTTGAACTTTTTTGTAGTATGGATTTCAATCCTCATAATTTCATTGAGCGCTATATTTTTACATATCTTCGTTAATAGCAGGAAATACTTACTATCATTCAAACTGTATTCTCAAAATAATGACTATAATGCTGCAAAGATCATACCCCTTCCTTTTTAATCACATTCATCCGTTTCCATCTAAGGTAATTGGATTACAATACCTTTAATGTCGTATGATGACGGTAACGAAAATCACCCAAGCTGTTTCCAAATGCAGATGACATATTCCATAATATTGAACCTCATATCTGCTCCGTTCTGCTGATCCAACTCTGGGGTTATTTCTCTATAATGTGATGTATAATGACAGCATATGAAACGTGCGCAATCAGATGCATAAATAAGATTTTAGAATCCATCTTGAACCGCCACCATTACCGGTTTTGAGAGGATAATTAAACATTTGACATCAAAAGCCACATCATCATGCTGGAAAATGAATGTTGATGTTGCACTCCGAATGTGCTGATGAGCTAGAAAATTTACCACCAGCACACCTGCAGCAAGTTTCGTTGAGATAATTTAATGGAAAGTCGATTTTACCGGTGTGAACACGACGATCCAGAGGGAAGTTTAGGTAGCGCCAACGCCAAGAGGAAGGTTTTCGTTGTGAACATTGCCATAATGGTGCGTCAGTTTGAAGTGTTAGCAAATAACTAAATAAACACAATTTCGCTTTTTGCATCTTTCGTTAAATTTGATGCGAGTTAGGAATTTTGCATGTTGAGATTTTAGGTCTTTGTTCTCTTACTATTTTCAGTTGTGTGGAAAGAATTTAGGCTTTTATTTAATAGCAGGCTATAAGTTCTTGGAACTACTGCAGTTAATTTAAAAGCATCAAACTACAATTTTACTGCTTATCCAATTCACTTTGTAAATTAATAATAGCACATCTTAGATATAAACTTTCTCACGGTTACATTACTGACTCTTGTTTTGAGAAGGTGTAAAATAACATTACCCACACTACATGGAGCCATGAGTACACAATCATTAAATACTCCTGTTAGCTTGGAAAAAAATGGAAAAACTATCGTAAACGATATCGATTTTTTATGGGTGCCATAAATCTGAAGAGCAAATTACTGGTTTTTATCGAACCTAAAGATACGGTATCAGAAATGCAATTACCCATATCTACGAGCTACGAAAATATGCTGCCGCCTTTGTTTCGTTGAATCGCTATACTTGCTATACATGGAACTGTGATCTGTGGAGCCGTTCGATTGTAGAAAAAGGACCAGTTTTGCTGAAACTCAGTTAACGAGAGTCAGCATGGGCCGGTTGAAATATTGTACTCAAGGGAATTAAGACACATGGGGGTCAAGCAAAAGTTGTCTTTGCTGACGTGGTATATGAAACACCCGAAATAATATTTAAATAAAGTTAGGTAGTATTTTCCGACACCAAAAAGTTTTCATTCGATTAAACTTCGAACTATTTCCGTACAATGGATTAGGTTTAGGGTACAAAGTAAATTTTGAATATCGAAAGAAATAAGAATAGATTAGTGCAAAAGTAAGCTTATAACATATAATTTCGAACTATGGTTCAATATATTCAAGAATTAGACAAATTTTCACAGTTTCAAGTAAATAGCAGTGATAATTATTTAATTACAGACTAATCATAAACGAATTTGATTGGTTATAGTTAATCACTGACTACAGTAATTATAATTATAATAATTATTTTTCTAGGTGTGTAATCAATTTGTTTAAAAAGTCAGTTTTCCGTGCGAAATGATATTTAATTCAACTAAAAGCTAGAAAAATTTGCTCTGCAAATATGGGATTTTTCTCCTGATTGACTTCATAGACAGGTGATTATTTAACTCAAACGGACAAATCAAAAATTGCCTATGAAAAAAAAACCTTTATAATTTAAATTACAGATTTGCTTCGCTGGAAACCAAAGTGTTGTGTTTAGGTGTGTCTCTGCGCGTAAGCGTGCATCAATGTGTAACGTATTTCAATCTTAGTAAACTGAAAGGTGTTTTAGATCCAAAATGGCGACTTCTGATTGTATGAAACTATGGGAGAAGTACACAAACCCCTCGAGAATAGTGTTTTGGGAACCAGAATGATGCTAAGATACTTTGGTGTTTGACGCTATTTCAAACTTCACAGTGACTCTCGGCTTCAGGACTAATAAAATTGAGCAAAACGTTCCAATATTCTCCAATGTTGGTATTTTCAAAACGGTATCCGATTAAATTTAAAAAATTGGAGATGGCGATTCCCAGTTTCAGGAAATCCACGGAAAACGTCCATATATTTTTCAAATATTTGGGAAATCAGAATAATGTCCCGAGAACAAATATTGATGTCTGATACCATTTGTGGAGCCAAGATGGCTGTTTTTGCTTTCTGGAAAGCTGGGCAACCCGCAGCGCTTTTAGAATCATATTACATTATTGGAGATTCTATAGAACTGTCAACAGAGTCAGAAGCAGGAATTTCCCTGTGCCGATCATGTGTAATGACAAGGACGGCAACCTGCTTACTAGTAAACCGACGGTTGCAGCCAGGTGGAAGGAGCATTTTCAGGCGCTATTGAACGGTGAGGAGCCGGATGAGCAGAGCAGGAACAGGATGACGATTATGAGTGACGAACAAGCTGCGGAGCCACCGACACAGGAGGAGGTAAAAAAGGCGATTAGGGAGCTGAAAAACGGCAAGGCCGCTGGGAGGGACGGTATCCCGGCCGAACTTCTAAAAGCGGGAAGCGAGCGGCTGTACTATGCGATCCACCAGATAATACTAAGGATCTGGGTGGATGAACAAATGCCGAACGACTGGTTGGAAGGCCTCATATGCCCTATCTATAAGAAGGGCCATCGATTGGATTGTGGCAACTATCGAGGGATAACGTTGCTGACTCCGCATATAAAGTGCACTCCCGTATCCTGTTCTTTAAATTGAGACCGTTAACGGAATCCTTTGTTGGCGAATACCAGGCTGGTTTTCGACAGGGGCGTTCCACGACGGATCAAATCTTCACCCTGCGACAGATCCTCGATAAGTTCCGGGAGTACAACTTACCGACTCACCATCTGTTTGTGGACTTCAGGGCGGCACACGACTCAGTGAAAAGAAACGAGCTGTGGCAGATCATGCTGGAACACGGTTTCCCTACGAAACTAATAAAGCTGAGTCGTATGACACTGGAGGGATCAAAATCGTGCGTGCGGATAGCTGGCGAGACATCAGCCGCGTTCGTAACGTTGGATGGACTGAAGCAGGGGGATGCGCTGTCCAACCTACTGTTTAACATCGCTCTTGAGGGTGCAGTGCGAAGAGCAAACGTGGAAAGAAACAGTACGATCATCACGAAATCTCACATGCTTCTTGGTTTTGCGGACGACATCGATATCATCGGTATCAACCGTAAGGCCGTGGAGGAGGCTTTCTACCTTTTAAGAGAGGGCTTGTCATTAACTCTGCCAAAACGAAGTACATGGTAACTGGCGGAGAGCGTGGGAGTCCCTGTGGTTTTGGTGCTAAGGTGGAGATAGATGGGGAAGTGGTTGACGAATTCGTTTATTTTGATTCGCTTGTGACATGTGACAACGATATGAGCCGTGAAGTGAAACGACGAGTTGCAGCTGCGAAGAGGGCTTTCTACGGACTGCGTAACCAGCTAAGGTCCCGTAGTTTGCAAACTCGCTCAATACTAGCGCTGTATAGGACGCTGATACCCCCGGTGGCCTTTACGGGCATGAAGCATGGACGCTGAAGGAAGCCGATCGACGAGTGCTCGGAGTTTTTGAGCGTAAAGTTCTGCGATCGATACTTGGCGGTAAACTGGAAGATGGAGTGTGGCGCAGACGCATGAATCACGAGTTGTACCAGGTATACAAACATGCTGATATAGTGAAGGTAATACAGCGGGGCAGGCTTCAGTGGGCTGGACATGTAGCCAGGATGCCTGACGAGAGGAAGAGGCCGTCGACTCCGTGGTAGGCCTCGCACGCGGTGGATGTGCGTGGTGGAAGAAGATGCACGATCTGCTGGTGTACGGGGAGACTGGAGAACGGCTGCCCAAGACAGAAGAAGCTGATCATCTCTAATTCGTTCGGCCCTAGACCGGTGAACGGTCCGTTAGCCAAGAAAGTATAGTAAAGTAAGTATTACATTATTGAAATTCAATTACTCTGAAAACAAACCGACTTTAAAGTAAGAATTCGTCTTACATTCCTTCATCCAAAACTTTTTATCAAATGTTTGTATACGTTGGATAACGTCAAGTTTCATAAAAAAGTAATTTGGGATATTTTTTTTTTGCTTTTTTGATAAAATGTATAGTTTAGTGTTTAATTTTTCATTTGATATTAAAGCCATAATAAGGCCGTTACAAATTTTATTTTCATTTTATGTCACCTCCCCCTTCAAAAATCTTGAATATTGGAAGGGGAAGAAAAAAATCACAGGAGGGTTGTGTGCAAAGCCACGACCGCAAGGTTGAAGTAGAATACTTTTAGACAGCTCTACTTACGGCTGTACATTAACCTACGGCCGGGCGAATCGGTCCGCGCCGCTTTTCGCGTTTAGCCTGGCAGAGGCCTAATGCGCACGGCCAACACAATAGAAAGGTGTTTTCACATTGAAAATTAGACACGGATTTACTGGAGTAAGTGTTAGCAAATGCATCTACCGCTAATACCGCCGCTATCGTACGAAAGCGCGTCGTTTCATGTGGGGAATAATATCAACAACGAAAATAGACGCGCATCTTAGCACACCCGAACTGGTTCGCCGTGCCGCTTCCATTTACTTCCTTATAACATCGGCCTCAGGGAAGTACCGGCTGCACCTACCGCTGAGGCTGTTACAATACTGCTCCTGGTACCCAAAGCTATTAACTTTTCAAATTAAGTGTTTTATTTGTCCTCAAAAGAACAATTGCTCAATTCCATATCGGATATAATGCAATCGCATCTCTGTAATTTAACCGACAGTAATATTCTTCTGAACAAAATGATCCAACTTTTCCATTAGAGGAAGTGCCGGCTGATGTACGGCAAAAATCTGACCCGATCGCTCGCATTGGCGTTCAGCCTGGCAGAGACCTGAGGCGTGGTGACCAACCACAGGGCAAGTGATTTGTTTAATTTGAAGGCAGCCACAGGCGCAACCCGCTGCTATCCTCTGTTACTGGTGAGTGCTGATATCTGCTGCTACTGCTGTCAACGTTGTGGACGGTCCATCCAGCTCACCTTCCGACTAGTGAATGTAGCTCTTTTATAGCCAAAGGGTGCTACGAAATAGGCCACGCCTTTATGTTCAGTTTTACCATTTTCTAATATTCTTTAGACGAATTATTCCACAATTCGCATTTGATTTTCGTATCCAGCTAGTAAACACTGATAGTGCTCTCACACACGCAACGATTTTACCCCTAACCGTATTGCGGTTTGTAACATCAAGCGATTTCGTTTGCTCGCTGTTGCGTGTTGCATCATGTTGCAACTTGGCAGCTGGAAGACGACGAAATTATGTTCATGCTGATTGATTGAGTCGACTTCATATTAGCTCTGCATAGTCGAACTAACTACTTCGGTTATGCTGATCGCAGCCTTTGCGCTGCCCCTACAGTAGGGGGTTTACTAAATAAAGTGAAAATAAGACAACTACAACAGAATTTGATTGCATCCCGCACAGAATGTCTGCTTGTGTTGATGCCAGAAAATTATAAACCTTCAATTATTTGTTTATTTGCCTTGAAAAAGGTATTTTGCGGTTCAAAATCGGTTGCTGATCACAACCATTGAGCTGCCCTAACAGTGGGGGAATTAAGATACACGGGCAACATGCACTGTGGAAGCTATTTCACATTCAGTAAATTAGACGGGTGCGACAGATTTAAATTGATAGGATGCAACACAGAATGCTTGCTTGCGTTGTCAAAAATTATTAACTTTCAATGACTTGTTTATTTGACTTGAAAAAGGCATTTTGAAATAAGGCAGTCTGGCGACACACGCCGAGAAGAACCGCGTTGCTCCCGAGACGTGGTGACCAACCACAGGGCTAGTGCTGCTGCTAAGGAAGGACGACTGTTGTTGTAGCTGTCTAGAATTATAATGAGCGGCTTCAGCTGAAACAGGCTCTTATATAGGCCAAATAGCATGTTTTAAATTGCAAGGTATATGATTGTGTCGACCGTGCTTGGGAAGCAATCATATAACGACCAATCAGAGGTCGAATTTTTCGTTTTGACAAGGCTTGACTATTTTCAATAGTACAATAGTGTGAATAATAAAACTACAATTATCTTATTTTGGGAAGAATCTTAGAAGACTTTCCAATCTATTGCTGCAAGAACGAAGGAAATCCATCGAATACTAACCGATTTATTGGCATTTGAAATTGGACATATTTTTCACTTTTTTCGGTTTTAGATTTTCATTTCACATCCCTATGTAGCCGAACTTCCTGAGAGAAGTATTCTACTTCAAAAAAGCTCAAACCGTTTTGTTCATTTCATTGGTTTTCTGATAGCATAAATGCTTAATTTAGCAACAAATAAGTCATGTGACAGCGAGAGTGTCGTCGAAAGGCAAGCGAAATAAATAATTTCAACATTTATTTGAGTGCAAGTTACAAACGTCATAACTTGCAAACAAACTTTGATCAAAGATACCGTGCTGGATCGGAACCCGTACAGTATCGAAATCCGTACACCTTGATGTTTTTTTTTCAGTTTTATGCATTATAAAAATGGAAATTCATAGGATAGTTACATGTACATATCCGTTGAACTGTTGGCCTTCTGTTAAATTAAACTATGCGCCAGTAGGCCATGAAATAAAAATATTAAAAATAAAAATCAATCGTGTATCGGTTTCAGCTGTCATTTCGTTGTATCGTTAGAGAACTAACTAAGGAAACGTTCTTCAGATAAAAACGTTTTTCAAGTGGGATATAAGTGTTATAATCTGTGAATCTTTTTGAAATTGATAGAAAAGGTAAGTCTTTGTCATTTTCGAGCTGTATATTGTCTGGTAAATAGTGTAAATTGTATTTATTCAACATAAACTGTGCCGTACGGATTTTGATTCTTGTTATTCGCTTGAATAGAAATCCGTACAGCGTGTGTATCATGCATATATTGTTGAACTTTCTTCTTGTTTCCAGCATATAATGGAAGAAAACATATATAAATATACGGCAAACAATTTCGAACGAGCTGTGACTGAGGTGCACAAGGGAAAGTCGTACCGGGAAGCTTAGAGAGGTTCCGGCGTTCCAGTTACTACGAAACGCTACGAAAATTGCACTATTTCAGCTGATATAAAAAATTAGGATACCGTGTGAAACTTTATGAACGAATTGATCCTCAAAATATATTTATTCGTAAATTTAAAGATAAATTATTAATAAAATATGTTCATTTTCGTACTTCTATAACAATACGGATTTTGATTTATTGTTGTATGGACTTTGATCCAGTCTATATCGCGTGTGTGCGGATTCCGATTCAAAAGTGTACGGGTTTTGATTCAGACAAAAAACTGTGTACGGATTTCGATTCAAAACATGTTCTATTTAAACTTGATTTTTTCAAGTTTCGGAGTGATTTTAATCATTTTGCTTGAAAATAGTGATAAAACAAAAGTAGGCCTATAAGTAAACATGTCAATTTAAAGCAATATGTGATTTCTTGATTTTATATTGACCGTCGAAGATTATCATGTGCTTAAGTGTACGGATTTCGATCCAGCACGGTATTTCTTTTCTTTCGTCTCGGTGTTATTTATTTTTTGCCACCCTCTCTGCTAACTTTGATAACCTTGGACATAAAAAGAATTCGAAATTTGTATCAGCCTAACTTGAAAACGGACGCATTCACGATTATTGTTATAGTCTTTTCGATTTATAACGACTGTTTCACTTGTTTAAAATCGTTGGATTACATATAATTTGAAAAATGTCAACAACAAATATTTTTCAAAAAACCTAACCTTCTATACAAAATAGATTTTTCATTTCTCCATCCTGGACTTTTTATCATAAGTATAACATAACTTCCTAAAATGGATTTTTTTTTTGGAGCAAGAACAAAAAACAAAATTCAACTATTTTTTGGTAATTAAAATTAAGTGTTCATTGGGATTTTTTTAAAAGTACTTTTAGTTCCCTACAATTCGTTCTCAGACAGTGTTTTTGTATAAACAGTGGTTTCTGAGCTACAATGCATTTAACAAAATCTATAGACTTATTCACGTACAAATATGTCAGTGCTTCATTAAAAATCGCTGTTTTGTTTGCAATGCTATGTTTTTAGCAGCTGGACAAATATTCAGCTGAACACATGTTTTATGTTTTGAACTCAATTATGAATAAATTTTTTATTCGCGACTTATTCAACTTTAGACGGTTTGACACGTTTACTAGTGTGCGCATGTGAAAAGTCACTGATCTCTAGAAATCCATCGTTGGGGTGACAACAATAGTTTCCGTAACTAACACTAGCACCATCTAATGCCGTGTTCGCGTTGCGGTCTGTTTTTCGACAGCAGCGCTAGCGTACATGCATGTGTCAAATTCAGAACTACAAAATTGTGTGAGTTTACATGACAGCGCACCAGATTGAACGTTTTGTTGAAATCGTCAAGATAATATTTGCAAAATTCGACAGCGCGGGTCATATTTATAAATGAAAACCATATTAGGAAAAGTTGCTGGAGCTGAACTATTAACTAAATGAAAGTCGAACAAGAAAATCGAAGTACAGTCCCTCTACAACTATGGGTCAGTCAACGTGTTGTCTGAATGTTCAAAAATGGATATAAAATCGGAAATATTATCAACTACGAATGTTTTACTACCTATCTCTGTGTTCTGATGTGTACTTCCGATCAAGGATGGAAAAACTGTATCGCATAACAATCATTCGGGTATCATTTCTGAACGTGCTATTTATAAGCTTTCAATCCTAGCAAACCATCGCTATTAAAAGTTACACATTCTCAAGCTTGCAAGAGATAACTTAGAGCAAAGAAATATATGGTAGCTTTCTTTGATGATTTTGTTTCAGTATTGTCTGCTTTAGGCGAAGCGAGCAACATATAGCGAGTGTTTCACGAAAGAATCGTAAACGATTGCACTCAAGCGATCGAAATGATTCTTTCAAATGTTGATTGCTTGTAGGCGTAATTCGGCTACTCCACGTCGTGCTTTCACCGTGATATACCACGATGATTCTTGGTGATTTCAAATATCACATGCTAATGCACCATGCTACAATTTGCGGTAGCTTGCTCCGGTAAGCAAACAATTGAACGCAATCTAACGTTCATTTGGATTCATAATTTTGTATCACTGGCGATAATATCTCAAAACTTCTCGCGATAATGTTGAATGCAAGTGAACTTGGATACAATAAATACTATCGTGTTTGAATCATTCTCCTTCTATGGTATTCGGAACTCTTAGAAGCGAAAAACAATCAGCAGCGTTTCTATGGAAAACTTGTACGCGAGTGGAAATAGTTGAACGATAACTGATAAATCAAAGAACACATTTGCATGGAATATTGCTAGTGAGTGAACTTTTCCATGCTTGCTTCCGATCAACAATCAGTTTCACTGCAGTTGATGCGTGGAAATCGTTAGGGAAGAAAAATATCACTTACATATCAAAAGACACAATTATGGGTCACTTTTGGCATTCAAAATGATTTAGTCTATGAAATCGTCAAAATATACAACGCAAGGTATTTTATTGTTTTAAAAGCTTGATAACAAGTTATTCTATTCAGTTTTGATGCATCATCATGTAAAAGTAATAAAAATAGCCAAAATATGGACTGACCCACAATTGTGCACCGCAAAATGCAACATTACTACAATTATGGGTCACTTCACTTATTGCACCGAGCAGAATTATAGTTTTAGTGACATTTTCAACTTTTAATCATTTTAATCGCATTAATGAGGTTATAAGTGAGTTACAAAAAATACCACTGCTAGTAAATTTTTTTTGTTTCTTGAGAATAGACGTATTTGTGTAAAAGTGACCCATAACTGTGGAGGCACTGTACTTTACTTACTTTTATGGTGAAACATCCCTCTGGATTTTAACTGCGTCACAATGTTACGCCAACGCACTTGGTCCATGGCAGCTTGTTTCCAGTTTCTTGAGCGTGCCACATTTCCGAGATCTTGATCTACTTGGTCCAACGAACACCACTTTTGGTGGAATTGATGTCCGGCATCTTACAACATGTCCCGCCCATTGCACCCTTCCAGCTTTAGCGACTTCATGGATACTGGGCTCACCGTAGAGTTGCGCCAGTTCGTTGTTCATTTTTCGCCTTCATACGCCATCGAAGCGAAGCGAAGCTTGCCGGATCTAAACTTCTTGCGAAGTCCGTAGTAGGCACGGCTCCCAGCTACAATACGTCTGCGGATTTCTCTGCTGCAGTTGTTGTCCGACGTTGCCAATGATCCGAGGTACACAGATTCGTCAACCACCTCGAACTCACCTTCGTCGATCACTACGCTACTGCCTATGCGAGCCATCGCGATATTCCCCCTGCTAGCAGATACTTGGTCTCCGACGTATTCATCTTCAATCCAATTTTTTCTGCTTCACGTTTCAGCTTGCTGTAGCAACCTGGAACTTCCTTCCGACGGTCGTCAGCGGAACAGATGAACTGGCTGGATGCACCGCACTTTACACCATCCCTCGTGGCCTTAACCAGTTTTGTTAGTTTTGCAGAGGAGCCATTTTCGTCCATAACTTTCCATAGCTTCACACGGTCAATGGTATCGTAAGTGGCCTCAAAATCAATGAATAGGTTGTGTATGGGGACTTGGTATTCGCGACACTTTTTTAGGATCTGCCGCAGCGTGAAGCTTTGGTCCGTAGTCGATCGCCCATTCACAAAACCGGCTTGATAACTTTCCACAAACCTCGTGCTAGCAGCGAAAAACGCGAAAGATGATCTGGAAGAGCACTTTGTAGGCTGCGTTGAGAATCGTGATCGCTCGGTAGTTGTTCTCACATTCCAATTTGTCGCCTGCCTTGAATATTGGGCATATTTCTCCCTCGTTCCATTCCACCGATAGCTGTTTTGTGTAACAGATCCTGACTATCTGCTGATGCAGACGGCTCCCTGTCCTACCCGGGACCAGCTTGGTAAGCTACCCTGTGACGCCATTCTGTCCAGCTGATTTGTTGTTCTTAAGCTGCTTGATAGCATCCTTAACTTCACTCATCGAAGGGGGCGGTATGTCACTCCATCCGCTGTGCTGACGTAGTCGTTCCTCCAACTGTCTTGGTCCTTCGCCCCTAAGCCATTCAAGGTGTTCGTTGTAGGGTCGATCGCCAAACGTTCGGATGTTAAGATTCCTCCATTTTTATCCAATTATCTTATTTACATTTCAGCTCGCGGCACGAAGTCTGCGCGGGATGTTTTTAGTGTTTTGTAGAACCTACGTGTTTCTTGAGAACGATGAAGCTGCTTCATTTCCTCACACTCTAGTTTTTCCAGACGGCACTGTTTGTCCCGTTATGACAGGTTCTTTGCTGTAGCGCAGCATCAATGCCCGCACTGCATTCTTCTCGTCTAAAGTCGTTTAACACTCCTCGTCGATTCCTCTCCAGTAGTCCATCAGAGGGACTTCGGGAAACTCTCTCTCATTTAGCAATCTCGCCTCAAGGCTTCACACTTACTCAGTAGCTACTTCGGGGAGTTTTGTCCGTTCTAGATTATACCGTAGCGGGCGACGGTAGCGGATATTGTTGACAACCGAAAGTCTTTGGCGCATTCTGACCATCAGGAGATAGTGGTCAGAATAGACGTTTTCTCCACGATAACAGCCGAGAAGTGCCTTTCGTCAATTAAAACGTGATCGGTTTGTGTTTCAGTCTGTTTTGGTAATCTCCAGGTATACTGCTATAGGAGGCTATGCTGGAAGTACGTACTACGTACGGCCATGTTCTTGGCGGCAGTGGAGTCAATGAGTCGAAGGCCGTTTTCGTTCGTGAGCCGGTGTGTGCTGAACTTTCCTATTCGTCCTCCTGGTCAACCTGAGCGTTGAGATCTCTGAAAACGATTTTGACGTCATGTTTTGGGCAGCTATCGTATGCACGCTTCAGCTGCGCACAAAAGGCATCCTTATCATCATCGTTACTTGATTGGTGAGGGCTGTGCACGTTAATGATGCTAACGTTGAAGAAACGACCTCTAATTCTCAATTTCACATTCTGTTGTCGATTGGTCTCCACCCAATCACGCGCTTCTACATTTAGTCCATGACAATGAAAGCTGTGCCCAGCTTGTGTGTGTTGCCGTAGCTCTGGTAGCTGGTGTAACCATCTCTGTACGTATGTTTCGATACTCCCTTCCAGCATACCTCCTGTAGTGCTGTAATGTCGAACTTGCAAACCCCTTAAAAATTTGGAAAGAATGCGAGTACTTCTCAAAAAAATAAGAGATTTGCAGTTCATGATTTCAATTGTTAGTCCATTTTTTTGCCTAGGTCTATGCCGATTGTTCCGGTCTGTATTAACATTTGCTTGCTGTACTGATTGCTTATACGGCTGGAGTGTAAGGTCTGCACCAACCTTCAGTTTCGCTGGGTCACGATGGTCCATCGTGACAGCACTGTTTAGAGTCCCATGGTGGCACCAGAAATAGGTGAAAGCAGGGTGACAAAAACCTGAAAAATCGTGTAAAATCAGGGAATCAGGGAATATCAGGGAAAGCTGAAAAACAATCTGGAAAAAATTTTTGAACGAGACGTGAATATTTTTAAACGGCTCATTTGCGCTAGGAAGGATTTTTACAGCATAAAAGGCCAATGGTGTACCTCTATTGTTTGTTTTTACATCCGATCGAATTCTTTTTTCACTGGGATTTCAGAGATGCGTCATTACCATTTAATTTTTTTGTGCTGAATTTTGAAAAAATCAGGAAAACCTAAATTTTTACGATAGAATGTTTCTGTCTGAGGTAAATAAACTTTAAGTATATATTTACAATAGCTAAAACCGGTGAAAAAATTTTTTTCGTTGTAATCTTTGTATGATCCATTACGCTTGTGTTTATTTGTTATAACTGTTTTTTTCCTTATATATCATTTATTTGAAACGGCACAAATGACTTATGACTTAAAAAGCAAATTTTTAATCCTCGCTGCTGACTACGAGCTGAAAAGTCTAACTTAAACTAGCATGAATTTTTCAATCAGTGTTTTGTTGTTGAATGGTCGTCTGATGCTCCTCGAATGGCCGATGTCATGAGCTGGGGTAGGGGCTTGTAATCCTCGGGTCCTAGAGGTATTGTGCGGGGTCTAGTTGCTGGTTATGGTTCGTTGTTGTTGTTCGCTAGTGTTCAAGTGGCCATATGGTATGTGCCGCTGATCCAAGATATCACTTAAGGCCTCGGGTTCTCAGGTCCTGGCGAATTCGAGTGGGGTGCAGTTGCTGATTCTAAAATCTGTGCTTAAGGTTTAAACGTGTTCTTGTCGTTTCGTTGGGTGTAGACGGAGGGGAACGGGACTAGACTGGGGCATGGATGAATTTTAGAAAAATGTATATAAGGGTCATGTAGGGTATGTCACGGCTCTCCAAGACATCACGAACAGGAACAGCTGGCCGTCCACCTCCGGCCTCAAGGGAAGGTACTAATTTAGACCTGGCGTCACGGTGGACAGGGCATGACCAAACAACGTGCTCTATGTCGTGATCAGGGATGTCATGTAGAAAACCTCATGTAGTTTTCGACGAGTTTTCTACGTAGAATACCTCTGGTAGAATACCTAACCAAAAATAAGTATTCTACGAGTATTCTACGAAAATCCGCAGAGAGAGATTTGTGGTGAATTACATGAAGAATAAACGAAATTTAAGTTTAAATTGATTTTTGTGTGAATTGAGAACGAATTTGACATTTAAAATCGTTGCTTTTAATCTCCATCGATTGAATTTGTTTTTGATGTGTTTCATAAGTTTCCAGATTAGAAATATACTAAGGTCGCTTATTACGCGTTTTTTACGCGGCTTTTTTACGCAGATTCCGGAAGTTACGCGGCGGTTTGTTGTTTTACGCGGATTCCGAAATTCACGCATTTTTTTAGCGGATTCCGGAATTGACACGTTTTTTCACGCGGCACGTACCCCCGCGGAAAAAGCGACTTTAGTGTACCACCCATTTGCAAAATATTCTAGGGCTTTCTAGCCAGTACAAACAACAAACCCAGGTATGTTTAATTTTATCTTCCAAACTTTATATAAATTTGTAAATTAAATTAAGTAGCAATTCAGAACCCAGTTTTTAAAACGCCTTGTTTCTCAATTATGCGTATTTACGAAGTAACTCAGTTTATGAGTTGTTCCACTTTTTACGAAAATGCGTCAAATCTTACTCATTTTAGAGTTATTTTTCCCGAGGGTGTAGAGAATTCTTTCTGCAACCGTTTAAAGTCGCATGGAATTTTTAGTGGGCTTTTTTCATATATGCCAGGGGAACCATGAACCATTGAGATGTTGGGTACGTTACAAACATATGAGATTTGACAGCGATAGCATAGTTCTGTAGAAATGAGGCCTTAGATGCGCCTTTGCTGTTGCACTGATTTTGTATGTGACATATTTTATGCGATTTTGCTTTGATTAGCAATTTTGGATGACAACTAATATGTTGTTGAACCGTGAATTACGATTGAAATTATTGAGTGAAAACTTTGTTTGTTTTTTTTTTTTGAGTTTCTTCATCATTACTTGTTTCGTCATAATCACAAAGTAGTCCAGAAAAACACTTTCTTGCTTCTTCGTGTTTTTTTTTTGTTATATTAACCCTCTAGTGCCCAATGCCGCCATTTGGCGGGCTTCAGTCAAACCTCTAAAAAGATTCAATAAATTTTTAATGATTCATAATGATTTCACTAAAGCCCGTCTAGATATTAAAAGGGTTATTTCTCTCGTTACTTTAATTTAATACTCTCTCGTTACTTTAATACAGCGAATGGCATTTTATGACTCATACTGTGAGTTTTCGAGTGTTTGAGAGTTTTCTACTTGCAAGAGGCTTTCTACCGTAGAAAACGTAGAATACAGTTTTCCACGTAGATTACTTACGAGTCCCGAAAAATCGCGTAGAAAACCATCCCTGGTCGTGATAACTTTCACCACAAGCACAGATACCACTTTCCCCGAGCCCAACACGACGGAGATGCGCGTCAAATCTGTAGTGATTTAGACATAAGCCGAGACATCACGCAAATTAAATCTCGACCTACATCCAACCCCTTGAACCACGGGTTCGTCGATACCTTGGGTATAATGGAATGTAACCGCTGGAATGTTCCCCTCTGGTCCAAGAATTTTGCCAACTGATGATCGTATTCTGACGTACAAATGCGAAATATTCATTAAAAGCAATTGGTCTTTCATAAATTTCACCGTTTGATGCGCCCACCTTAGCCAAAGACTTAGCCAAAGAGTCCGCTTTCTCATTGCCCGGTATCGAGCAGTGAGAAGGGACCCACACTAAGGTAATCTGAGAAGATTTTTCGGACAAGCACTCAGATGTTCCCGTATTTTTTCCCAAGAAATACGGAGAGTGCTTAACATCTTTCGTCGATCGGAGAGCCTCAATAGAACTATACCCGTAAAGATGAAATAATGTTGTAACTGTTGTTTTTATAAATTTAAACAAATTTGGATTCTCCTGTTGGTACACAGTAAAAATTTCTTAATACTAAGCAACGTAGTTTGTAATGTAACGTAAAGAATACAAACGTAATTCTTTATCAAACATAAGTTTACGTTCTTACATACTTAACATTGAAGACCAGCAACCATCACTGGAATTTTAATATCGTCCCATTTCATTTTACTGGAGTGCTATAAAAGTAATAGCTGCGCCACCTTATTTTACACGAACTGTCTTATTTTTAAATTGGATGTGTTTTAAATTTCAACGTTCATCACGTAAAATTGACAACCGAGCAGCACTCTGCTGCCGTGCGAATACTTTTCTGGCGGCCATTGTCGTGTTTACATTCGTGTGGAAAGGTATGTATTACGATTTTTTTTTAAAATGTTGTGCAAAATTTGCAATGTGCATTGTGAAAACATGCCATGTTTCATGGCACACATCCGGATTCACCGGAGTTATTAAGTATATGAGTACCCGGTCGCCAGTTGCGGATTGGTTTCCGAAGGCGCGACGAATATCCTCAGTGCGATTCAGGATTTAATGTGCGTGCAATTCGTACACAGTTTTGTGTACATTTCACAGGCTTTGAAGTTTCTGGAACTTCTACAAGAGTATTTCCTTAAACTCTTTCCCGCAAAAGGGTCAAAGTCCAGAGCCACTCGTGTTGGAAAGCAGCAACGGCAAGTACAAAGGGTCATTGCGGCCTTGTCTAATCATCGATTGCACAATGAGGCAGATCCGTTACACTAAGATCTCTATGAAATGCGATAATAAAACAAGTTAACACACATAATAATATTCTGCATTTTTTATTCGTTTTTTGAAAAGAAATATGAAAATTATTCCTGTACGAGTTCTGCGTGCATTGAAATGCATCAGACGACAAACTCTCGAAACAACTTATTTTCGAAAAAAATAAGGGATTCGAGCTATTCGAATATTACGTGTGATTTGAATTTTACAGTACGCGATATACATTCAATTATTTGAATTTTACTGCTCACGTAATTCTATTTCGAAACATTTTTTTCCTGTAATTTTCAAATCTCACGTAAAATTGAGTTATACACAATGGAGGTAATTCTTTATAGGCGATTCGACGTTTCAATGTTTATTTTTAACTGTGTAGATATATGATTTCGGTAGATTAAAAAATCAATATTGCGGTCATTTTGAATCTCTATTTCCTGTGCTGATGTTGAATACGGTAGCAGATGGTAGCACTACAAAAGGCGGTTAAGTAATGGTATCATCCGAATATTCCGAATGATGATTTTACTGGAAATTTGTTCAAAGTGTTATGTCTGTTATTCTGTGCTAGTATCATCAATGGTTTTCATTTAACTTGGTTTCAACTAACCTTACCTAACACTACAAAATGTTTATTTCGAATTATTAAGTAGCGAATCACCTTAATAAATAAATAAAAAAATCGAACTATCATTAGAACGAAATTTTACTGAGTTAAGTAAAACTTAAAGTTTTTTGTACTGTATTTTACTCTAGAATTTTTTTCAATATCGTATCTAGAATTTTGCCGATCAAAAAATTTCAACTAGATTAGTTGTTTTAAAGATATACCTATGCTGAAAAATTAAACGTTTATGGAACATTACAGTCTGTAATTGAATTTATGAATCGAGAAATCGTGTTTAATCTGCGTATCAAAGGAGGGATGAATCGAATTACTAACTGTGAGCAACACATTGCACTAAGCGAATCAAAAGTTATGCGTACAAGTTAAAAACCGTTCCGGATTCTACGAACTATGAAATATGAATGGGTACCCATTCCTGTGGCACACTAATTGTATACGATCCCAAACCGAATGGTTCGGTGGTGGTAATGGTGGTAGTGGAAGCAATAAAAAGTATTAAGCCTCTGCAGCTACCAGCATCCCGGCCGACCTACCTCCCCGCCACCGGATGGGGCAAATGTATTTCCCCAATGCATTGAATTTGATGTACGGTACTCTCGAAGACAATAAAAACACCCTCATTAATCATCCTTTCGATCCTCTCCGAGCTCAGAGCTCAACTCAGTTACTGCTACCCGGTCAGGTTGTCGAATCAAATATGAGTATAAATTGAATATAATGCAAAAAGTGGCACGCTGGAACAACAGTCTCATTGTTCGTTTGAATATACTGATTGCCATCGCTCTTTGTGCATCGGTTTTTCGTGCTTCTTAGCCTCCACAAATACGTTGTATATATATATAAATAGGAAGCTTAGTTTACACAGGCTGTCGAACTCGAATCACCCCATCCCCTTTACACAATCCTTTGTGGGGTGGTGGGATGAGTTTTATCGGGAAAAACAACAGCACAGCAAAAAAAAAGACTTTGAATCGGTCGTACTGCGTGAAGCTTTGGTATCAATAATTTGGTTCTTTGTTTTGATTCGACCAATCTTTTCCCGCCTGTTGTTGACTTTCGGGCGCATTATGGATGGCGAAAATAAATCCCACTAGCTAAAATGTGAGGGGAGAGGAAATAACAGTCGCAGTGTTGCTGCTACTGGTGTTGTTCGTTGTTGTTGTTGTTGTTGCTATAAATGACCAGTAGCTTTCGATCGAACGATGGCTGTCCCGTAATTAGCAAGTCATGCTGAATCGGCCACAGAATTTGTGCATGATGTGGCGTAAATTTTGAACTATTCATGCACACACTTTTTTCGCCTCTGAAGCCAGCTCAATTGGCCGTCATCTGCTTCTAGCTTCGGAGAAACGTTGCGTGCTGTCAGATCTTATTGTCTCGCTTGGTTCAGATAGAAATGGATTTTAATTCTTGCAAATACGGTGGTGAGTTTATTGAATGGAAGGATCGAATTGGCTTTAATTAGTTTTTGGAAAGTCTGTAGTGCATGGTGCTCCGAAGGAGCAAATAAATTTAGCAGCGATAAACTAGAAGTGGCTCACAAGTCTTGTATTTGAGAAGATGTTAAACAAACTGCACATAGTAAATGGAAGGATGAAACCTTTTTAGTTCACTGCATTATTGAATCCATTGTGTAGCAGAGGATTTTGTAACAACCGGGTGTCATCGTATTGCGATGGTAATAAATACAAGCAGATTTTTATGAAATAAATGGACAAACATTGCAAACGGAATTTTTGTTCGAGCTTGTTTTTGCGTTATTTCATCTCAAGTGTGCCTAACAAACTACAAACGTGCCAACGACCTCCTACCTTAGAGACGTTAACGTAGACGCCAAAATGTTAAAAAGGTTGGTTAACAAATAGGGTAGCGAACGGCTTCGGCAGTGGTTTTCTCCGGCAGGTTTTCTGCAGCAATCTCATGGAGACGTAATTAAATTGATAGGAGCTTTTTATTGGGTGTTACCAAGCTTCGAATGAGGTTTGTGTTTTGACGGATGTGGAAAATCTTGTTAGGCTTCAAGATAGCTTAAAGGGATCAGCTTTGGAAAGCGTTCGGGGACAGTTGCTGTTCCCAAAATCAGTGCCAAAAGTCGTCAACAAACTTCGCCAGCTGTATGGGCGCCCGGAACAGCTACTGCAATGCAACCTTGACAAGGTACGGCGCTAAGAAGCCCCGAGGGCAGACAAATTGGGAATGTATGTCCCTTTCGGTAATGCTATAGAGCAGCTGTGCGACCATCTAGAGGCAGCGAATATGAAGCAACATCTGATCAAACCTATTCTTATCCAGGACTTAGTCGATAAACTTCCGGCTCACGACAAACGTGAATGGGTCCGTTTTAAAACCCGAAGGAAGAAAGTGAATCTTCGTACTTTCACCGACTTTGTATTGAAAATCGTCGCAGAATCTTGCGAAGCCAACGTGAATATGGAGTTCAGATCGGAAACGTAACCGATGACTCATGGAGTATACGGGAAAAAGCAAACAAAGGAAAAGGGAGCACACGCTTATAATTACAGCGCAGGGGAAAAGTCAAACGCAGGACCCAGTGGGAATCATCCCAAACCATGCAGAGCGTGCAAAAGGACTGATCACCGTCTCAGATTTTGCCAAGATTTCAAAGCGATGTCTCAGTCGGACCGTCTGAAACTGGTCGAAAAGGGAAAACTCTGTTTTATTGGCTTGAACGATCACGGTAACGCTCCGTGCAAGTTCAAAATTCGTTGCAAAATTCGTTGCAACAATTGCAGAGGGCAACCCAATCCTCTTCTTCATTCCATCACCTAGTCCGTGGCAATCAACGCACACTTTCAGGGTACTACAACCATTCTATTCCGTATGCTCCCTGTGACGTTATATTGCGGTGAAAGGTCAGTTGATACCTTGGCGTTCCTGGATGAAGGTTCGTCTGTAACCCTCATCGAAAATGTTTTAGCCGACCCAAGCAGCACGCATTGTTGCAATGAAGCAAATGCAACTCTCAATGCAGCATTCAAATATTGTAATAAATCGCATCCGTTACTTCTATTCAACTTGTAAATAACCGAATAAGCGCAGGAGGTGGAGCCTATATGCAACTAACAGTGCTATGTGAACCATCATCTGCATCGATAGCCGCTGCAGTATAGGAAGAAAAGAGAGGAGAAATAAAGTTAAGTTTGTTTACCTTTACTGTCATTACTCTTCGGTAATGGTGTCGCGAAGTTTAATATAACTACATACATTAAAAAAAACCTTTAATATACCGAACTTTTTCTCTACTTAAGCTTCTGATAAGTATGTTATTCTACCTGCGATTCAAAATTTACCGTGCAAAAAATGTGTTTACTTCGTAATTATTCACGCGCCTTTTATAAAGTGTTGTAAAAGAAATTTTATGGTTAAAACTCGCCAAATTATAAACAATGTTTTGGGAAACGATAGTTCAGAAAACCTTGCAGCAGTGTTAATCATGCGGAATATGGAATAACAAAACCATATTTCCAACAAAAATCATTTATCATTCGTTTATATTAGAGATGGCTGTTTACTGTGTAGTAATTTTAGCAAATATATGGTTCAATAAGATGTTGCTATACATTTTCATCACTAGTTTGCTTTCCTTTGAAGAAAACGTTTGTGAAACAACAATATGCAACATCATGTGACATTATCGTTATTTAAAAGCATCATGAAATATGCAGTTGGAAATAGATTGCAGAAAACTATTAAGCAATTTCTAGTTTTCAGTTACGAGAATGATGCACGTAAATAACAAAATGTTGCTAATTTCTTTTATATTTCTTCAGAGTAACCGAAAAAGTTTCTTGCACCGTTAAAAAGTTTTACAACAACAAATATTGAGTAGTCTCATTTGAAAACATGTTGCAAGTGCTGCTTGGGGAGCAACTCGGTGCTCAAGGTACGAAGGAAAAGCTGACTATTAAATAGACGGCCGACATCATGCGCGTTGAGAAAGAATCACGGCGTATGAGCTTGCTGATATCCAGACGTGAAAGTACGGAGAAACATCAAGGCAGCGTAGTCAGAATAGTCGAAGAGCTGTTCTTCTAGAGCAATCGTTCGATGCTTCCGAGGTAATCAGCCGTATGAAGAAACCTCGGGAACTTCCAATAGCATCGTACAAAAATCAACGTCCAGGTTTGTTAATCGGCCTAAATAACCTGCATCTCTTAGCGCCGATTGAAACAAGGATTGGTGAGCTCGAGGAACTCATAGCGTATGGTCCAAGCTGGGCTGGGCGGTTTACGGTCCAAATCAGTTGCAACCATCGAATGCAGGGGCGTATCTAGGGTATCACGACGCAGTCAGCAATCAAGACCTCACGATTTGCTGAGAAGTCATTATTCTCTAGAGAACTCCGTGGCCGTGAAGCTACCAGAATCGGACGAGAATCGTAGAGCCCGCGAAATTATGGAAAGGACACTAGAAGGGTTGGGGTTCGATTTGAAACGGAGTTGATATGGGACGACGAAGATGCTGAGCTTCCAGACAGTTATCCGATGGCTCTCAAGAGGATGAAATGTTTAGAGCAACGTCTTCTGAAGGATCCCGCTCTGTTCGAGAACGTATGCAATCAGATTGAGCACTACCAGCAAAAGGGCTACGCGCACCTAGCGACCGCTGAAGAACTGGCTGAAACCAAACCAGGCAAAGCATGGTATCTTCCACTCAACGTCGTGGTCAATCCCAGAAGGCCCGGAAAAGTTCGTATTGTGTGTGATGCAGCAGCTAGCGTAAGAGGTATATCTCTAAACTCTCTACTCCTCACGGGTCCTGATCTTCTTGTGTCCATTCTGGCGGTGTTCTGTCAGTTCCGGGAACGACCAAACGCTATTGGAGGTGATATCCGCGAAATGAACCATCAGATGCTGATTCGTTTGGCGGACAGAAGGGTGCAACGGTTTTTGTTTCGCCGAAGCACCAAGCACGAACCTAGTATCTACTTGATGGACGTAGCAATTTTCGGATCAAAGAGTTCTCCTTGTTCGGCCCAGTTCGTCAAGATCAAAAACGCGATGGAATTTGCAGTGCAATATCCGGAAGCCGCTGCAGCAATCGTTGAGAAACATTACGTCGATGACTACTTCGACAGTGTGGATACCATCGAAGAAGCGGTTCAGCGCGCAGAGCAGGTTTTTTTTTTTTTTTTTTTTTTTTTAAGGGGGATTTGTTAGTAGCTTTAGTATTTATGATAAATATAAGTAAATAATGAGAGCAGGTTAAACTCATCCATTCCAAAGGGTGATTTGAAATTCGAAACTGGGTTTCTAACTCAGGAGAAGTTCTCAGCAGTCTTGGGGAAACGAGAGCCGTCCAAACAATACATTTCAACCAGGACAAAGAAACGGGGAATGAGCGGGTGCTTGGTATCATTTGGAATACAATTCAAGACGTTTTATTTTTTTCGACCGAGCTCCGTAAAGATATGCAAGATTATTTGCAGAGCCGCAGGATCCCGACCAAGCGCATCGTCCTGAGTTGTGTCATGGGTTTTTTGATCCACTGGGACTTCATTCATGTTTTACCGTGCATGGAAAGATGCTGATACAGGATTCGTGGTGTACTGACTGCGAATGGGACCAGGATATTGACGACGAGAGTTTGGTTAAATGGAAGAAGTGGATAGAGCTGTTACCGCTTGTGGAGCAGATTCGTATGTCGCGACCATACTTTTGCAAAACGCCCTCTTCAGAACTTAAATGTCGTTGGTAATGTCCAGATCTAAAGTAGCTCCTCTGAAGCTGCAGTCCATTCCCCGGTTGGGACTGAGGGGAACCGTCCTTGGGGTAAGAATGCTACAAACTGTCAAAGCTACTCATTCAATTCCCATCAATCGTTGCTTTTTCTGGGCGGATTCTTAAACCGTTATGAGTTGGCTGCGGTCAGATCAGCGGAAATATCAACAATTCGTCGCCTTCAGAATTAGGTAGATTTGGGAGACAACCTAATTAACTGACTGGCGCTGGATTCTGTCTCGGCTCAATATCGCAGATACGCTGACAAATGGGGCAAAGGACTACCGTTGATTTCCGATGCAGAGTGGTTTAATGGTCCAAGTTTCCTTTATCATTCGGCAGATAACCTGCCAACAGCGAAACTGCCGCAATCTAATACAAAAGTCGAAATGAAAGCATGTCTGTTACACCACGAAATAAAGGAACTTTTTGAGTCCGTAATCGACGTGGAAGTGACGTGGTGCTAGCGTAAACTATTGCGAATCGGTGCGTGTGTCATTAGGTTCATTGACAATCTCCGTCGCAAAGTGGAGGGACTTCCAATACGTACGCTGCAGGCAACTGAAAAGCTGAAGAAGTTGTTAAAGTCGAACCGTAAAGGAACGCTACAACCATTACAGCAAGACGATTTTCTGAAGGCCGAATTAATTTTATGGAGGCAGACACAACTAGAGGCGTTTCCAGATGAGGTAGTAATGCTTTTGGGAAATGAATTATCGAAAGAGAACCGGAAATCAATGCAGATCGGAAAACGAAGCTTATTGCATAAACTTACTCCGATCGTTGACGAGAACGGTGTGCTCAGGATGGACGGTAGGATGGCAAATTCGAAGACAATATCTTTCAACACAAAGTTTCCTATTATTTTACCGAAAGTGCATGCAGTAACTAAGCGATTAATATAACATTACCACGAAAAGTTGGCCATGCGAACCGGGAAACGGTCTTCAACGAGCTTCGGCAGGAGTTCTATGTTCCAAATCTGCGAACTGAAATCCGGAGAGTCGCATCTTACTGCATCTGGTGCAAGGTGAACCGTTGTTATGCTGATTCCGGTTCAGCGAATTAGTCAACCACTTCGGCCATTCAGTGCTATTGGTATCGACTATCTAGGGCCAGTGGAGGTTATCGTGGACGCAAAAGAGAAAAGCGGTGGATAGCACTGTTCACATGCTTGGCTATCCGCGCAGTGCATCTAGAGGTGGTGCATGCATTGTCGACGCAAGCTTGCTTGATGGCCATTCGACGATTCATTCGTAAACGCGGGGCTCCAGACGAAATCTTCTTTGACAACGGGAGCTGATTGCGTGGGTGAAAAGGATTAATTTGTAATGTCCCGATCCAGTAGTTAGTAGCCAACTCAAATGGAATTTTAATCCTCCTGGTACTCCACACATGGAAGGTATTTGGGAGAGGATGGTTCGTTCAGTTAAAGAAGCGATGAAAGTACTGGATGACGGAAGCCAGCTGACGCCTAAAGTATTGCTGACTACCTTGGCCGTAGCGGAAGACATGGTGAACACTCGACCGCTAACCTATGTTTCCCAAGATTCAGCAGACTTCGAAGCGATAACACCGAACCATTTCCTTCGAGGTATTTTCAAGCCTTGTGGATAAATCAACAGACTACGGTGAAGCGTTGCGCGATCTATACAAACGTTCGCAATATTTGGCGGACCGGATGTAGCGCCGTTGGTACTTACTTTACTTTACTTTGTTGGCTAACGGACCGTTCACCGGTCTAGGGCCGAACGAATTAGAGATGTCCAGCTTCTTCTGTCTTGGGCAGCCGTTCTCCAGTCTCCTCGTACACCAACAGATCGTGCATCTTCTTCCACCGCGCACATCCACCGCGTGCGAGGCCTACCAGGGAGTCGACGGCTTCTTTCTGGTTCTCTACTGAAGATAGTTTTGGCGGCTCTCTCCTCAGGCATCCTGGCTACATGTCTAGCCTACTGAAGCTTGCCCCGCTGTATTATCTTCACTATATCAGCATGTTTGTATACCTGGTACAACTCGTGGTTCATGCGTCTGCGCCACACTCCATCTTCCAGTTTACCGCCAAGTATCGATCGCAGAACTTTACGCTCGAAAACTCCGAGCACTCGTCGATCAGCTTCCTTCAGCGTCCATGCTTCATGTCCGTAAAGGGCCGCCGGGAGTATCAGCGTCCTATACAGCGCTAGTATTGAGCGAGTTTGCAAACTACGGGACCTTAGCTGGTTACGCAGTCCGTAGAAAGCCCTGTTCGCAGCTGCAACTCGTCGTTTCACTTCACGGCGTACCAAGATAAACGAATTCGCCAACCACTTCAAATCGTTCCCCATCTATCTCCACCTCAGCACCAACACCACGGGGACTCCCACGCTCTCTGCCAGCTAACATGTACTTCGTTTTGGCAGAGTTAATGACAAGCCCCAATCTCGCTGCTTCTCTCTTAAGAGGTACGAAGGCCTCCTCCACGGCCTTACGGTTGATACCAATGATATCGATGTCGTCCGCAAAGCCAAGAAGCATGTGAGATTTCGTGATGATCGTATCGTTTCTTTCCACGTTTGCTCTTCGTACTGCACCCTCAAGAGCGATGTTGAACAGTAAGTTGGAGAGCGCATCCCCCTGCTTCAGTCCATCCAACGTTACGAACGCGGCTGATGTCGCGCCAGCTATCCGCACGCACGATTTTGATCCCTCCAGTGTCATACGACTCAGCTTAATTAGTTTCGTAGGAAAACCGTGTTCCAGCATGATCTGCCACAGGTCGTTTCTTTTCACTGAGTCGTATGCCGCCCTGAAGTCCACAAACAGATGGTGAGTCGGTAAGTTGTACTTCCGGAGCTTATCGAGGATCTGTCGCAGGGTGAAGATTTGATCCGTCGTGGAACGCCCCTGTCGAAAACCAGCCTGGTATTCGCCAACAAAGGATTCCGTTAATGGTCTCAATCTGAAGAACAGGATACGGGAGAGCACTTTATATGCGGAGTTGAGCAACGTTATGCCTCGATAGTTGCCACAATGTTGCTGAGCTTCAAGTTACGAAAAATTGGAATTCATTCACAATTACTCAAATGGATTGAATCGTATCTGACAGATCGTCAACAAACAGTCAAATTTAAAGGTAGACTTTCTAAACCTATTCAGTTAACCTCAGGAGTTCCTCAAGGCTCTCACTTTGGCCCTCTACTATTTATATTGTTTGTAAACGACATTTCCTTTATTCTAAAACATGTAAAAACTCTTATTTATGCCGAAGACATAAAACTTTTCATTGAAATTAAAAACGATGATGATGTAAAAATTTTTCGTAACGAGATAAAATATTTTTATATTTGGTGTAAAAAAAGCCTTCTTCAGCTAAACGTAAAAAAATGTAGTTCTATTGCTTTTGGCAGAAAAAGAAACATACCAAGCATTATTATTTCCTTAGGAAATCAGGTGGTAGAGAAATGTGAACGAGTTAGGGACTTGGGAGTCATACTCGACTCAAAATAGACATTCACTGATCATTACAATACAATTATTAATAAGGCTAAAACGTTTCTGCTATAACTTCCAAGATCCATACACAATAAAAACACTTTATAATTCCTATGTCAGGTCAGGTAGAAAGAGTATTTACCGACAATCAACAAGCGCACCAAGTGGTTTGCTGAACGTAGGTCGTTGAAGGAGGAAGATTTGGTTTTCGTTGTGAATGGACAGAATCGTAAAAGTTGGGTTAGAGGAATAGTCGAAAAAGTAATCGTAGGATCGGATGGCAGAGTTCGGCAGGCAGATCTTCGTACAATGAGTGGCATATTTCGCCGTGGCGAAGCCACCCAAGTAACACACAAAACATGTTAGAAAATAGATTACAACGAAAGTAGTCATATAAGTGTACTACAAGCGCAATTAAAAACTTGTGTTATTATATTGTGTTTGAAGTTGTTTTTCATCAGTGATACAACCGCATTTCGAAAACAAGCTTATTTTTTATGGTTTTGGAGATGTTTTTTAATAACATGAGTTCAAGAATAATAATCACTATCACTTGGTCTTTTCGTAAGACGTTACACCATCTAATAACAACATTACGTACCTGTAAAATGCTTTTCCTTAGTACAACAGTCGTAGCATTCAACACTCAACTTAAAAATACTTGATCAAATTAATATTAAATTATATGAACGATTTCTATATTTATTCGAAGCGGGTTAAAACGTGCCATCAAAAGATAAACAAAACGCTTGCAGTGTAACCAATATCAATTCAGTTCTTTGTTATTGTTTATCTAACAACGTTTTCTAGTTTTGTTAGATTTTATATCCAGATAACGTTGAACTATGCGAAAACAATTTTAATATTCAAGCAAAAGAAACAACTCTTTTTGAAAGGTTGAAAATTATTTTTTGTCATCAACTGCCACTGATAAAAGCTACTGTCGATCTAGTTGCACTGCGCCGACACAACACATTTGCGCATGCGCTGGTTAATAGTTGTCATAGCAACAGATTTGCGCATTGCCGTATTAGTACTCGAGATGTATTTTGCCACTTAATTCTATCAAGTTGGCTTGCGTTGATGCTGTTATCGGTACTTGTTCTATTAGGCTTCATGTTTTGCGCTTTTCTGGTGATAGAGATGTCATGGAATAGGTAACGTCAACTATTCTATACCAACGTGTGTTACTTGGGCATTCTTGCAGTGCTGGAGGTTCGTGGTAAATCCGAAACTTCTGAAGGAAGGGTGCCGGAGTTACGGGCTGGGGTGTGTGAAACTACCGAGCATCTACTGTACTCACGATCAAAATGATAAGGAGTGAGAAGTGATAGAAGCTAGATCTATGCGACGCCGGTCTACAATAGTAACGTCGTCGTTGGGTGTTTACATCTAAAACAATAGCGATCGAAAAGCAAAAACGTGTCGGATAGAATATTTTATTAATTTGTCTATATTTACCGTAAAATGAGATTTAAATAATACATAAAATAATAGAAAACAATACTCACAGATAGTGATTTGCTAATTATTGAATGCTGCATAAAATTGGTTACATTTGGTATGTGGTAATTGATAAAAATAATATTGAAATAAATTCAAGTTACACTGCTTATATTTAGGTTATAAAATACTGAAAACAACACACAATAAATACATGAAAGTTCCTTAAACTAGTGACTAGAAGAGTAGACGAACGTCGTGACTAGAATAACTCGTGTCGAAGCATTGACAATTAATTATTGAAAAATCCTCATTGCAATCGTGTCAAGAGGTGAAGAAAAAAAAACTATCAAATTGTAAGTAAATAAGCTTAATTAAGTGATTTGAACTAATTCGAATATTAAAACTTGCAGTTTGAGCTGCATTAAAGCTGCTTCAAAACCGGTGGTGTAATTTCATTAAAAAAATTCCCGAACATAAATATTAGAACATTTATGCTAAGTTTCCCTGCTTGGTATACCATCACATAAAACCAAAAATTTTCTTTCGTAGTACAAATTTTACCATCGATTTTTTTTATTATTTTTTTCTTCACATAACATTTATTTGACACGGCACAAATACAATTTAATGTTTAACGGCGCCAATTATATCTGATGACTTAAAAACTAAAGCAAATTTTTTATCCTCGCTGCCGACTACGAGCTGAAATTAAGTCTAACTTAAAACTAGCATGGGATTTCCAATCAGTGTTTTGTTGTTCAATGGTCGTCTGATAATCGTCGAACGGCATGTATGGATTCGTTCTGCTGAGCCACGATGTCGTGAGTTGGGACAGAGGCTCGTAGTCCTTGGGTCCTGGTTCTATTGTGCGGGGTCTGGTTGCTGGTTTTGTGCTTAAGGTTCAAACGTGTTCTTGTCGTTTTGTTGGGTGTAGACGGAGGGGAACGGGACTAGACTGGGGCGTGGATGGATTTCAGGAAAACGTATATAAGGGACATGTAGGATAGGTCACGGCTCGCCAAGACATCACGAACAGGAACAGCCGGCTGTCTACCCTCGGCCTGCAGGGAAGCCATTAATTTAGACCTGGCGTCACGGTGTACAGGGCATGACCAAACCACATGCTCTATGTCGTGATAACCTTCACCACAGGCACAGATACCACTTTCCCCGAGCCCAACACGACGGAGGAGCGCGTCAAATCTATAGTGATTGGACATAAGCCGGGACATCACGCAAATGAAATCTCGACCTACATCCAACCCCTTGAACCACGGGTTCGTCGATACTTTGGGGATTATGGAATGTAACCACCTTCCCAATTCCCCTCTGGTCCAAGCATTTTGCCAACTGATGATCGTATTCTGACGTACAAGTGCGAAAAATTCATTAAAGGCAATTGGTCTTTCATAAATATCACCGTTTGTTGCGCCCACCTTAGCCAAAGAGTCCGCTTTCTCATTACCCGGTATCGAGCAGTGAGAAGGGACCCACGCTAAGGTAATCTGAGTAGATTTTTCGGATAAAGCACTCAGATGTTCCCGTATTTTCCCCAGGAAATACGGAGAGTGCTTAACATCTTTCATCGATCGGAGAGCCTCAATGGAACTGAGACTGTCCGTAAAGATGAAATAATGGTCCGTGGGCATTTTTTCGATAATCCCTAGGGTGTACTGAATTGCAGCTAATTCTGCGACGTAAACAGAAGCAGGATTATCGAGCTTATGGGAGACGGTTAAATTGTTATTGAAGATACCGAAGCCAGTGGACCCATCAAGAAGTGATCCGTCAGTGTAGTACATATTGTCGCAGTTGATGTTTCGATATTTATTGGAAAAAATTTTAGGGATCTGCTGCACGCGTAAATGATCCGGGATTCCACGAGTTTCTTCTATCATGGATGTATCGAAAAACACAGTAGAATCAGAAGTATTTGATAAGTCGACACGATTTGGAATATTCGAAGAAGGGTTAATATTTTGGGACATGTGATTGAAATACAATGTCATAAAACGGGTTTGAGAATTAAGTTCGATTAACCTTTCAAAATTTTCAATCACGGGACGGTTCAAGACCTCACATTTGATTAGAATACGAGAAGACAGGCTCCAGAAGCGGTTTTTCAATGGTAGTACTCCAGCTAAAACCTCCAAACTCATCGTATGGGTCGACTGCATGCAACCTAAGGCGATACGCAAACAACGATATTGTATTCGCTCCAGTTTGATCAAATGTGTGTTTGCTGCGGAGCGGAAGCAGAAACACCCGTATTCAATAACAGACAATATCGTTGTTTGGTAAAGCCTTATAAGGTCTCCTGGATGGGCTCCCCACCATTGTCCGGTTATTGTACGAAGAAAATTCACTCTTTGTTGACATTTTTTCATCAGATACCTCACGTGACAACCCCAGGTGCCTTTAGAGTCGAACCAGACACCAAGATATTTGTGTACCAAAACCTGAGAAATCGTTTTACCCATTAATTGTGTTTGAAGCTGAGCAGGTTCATGCTTCCTAGAAAAAATTACTATCTCAGTCTTCTCCGGAGAGAATTCGATACCTAGCTGTAAAGCCCAAGCAGACAAATTGTCCAAGGTATCTTGCAATGGTCCTTGCAAATCGGCAGCTTTGGCTCCTGTAACAGAGATTACACTGTCGTCTGCAAGTTGTCTTATCGTGCATGAATTTGCCAGACATTCGTCGATGTCATTTACATAAAAGTTGTAAAGAAGGGGGCTTAAACATGAGCCCTGGGGAAGACCCATGTAGCTAATGCGAAAAGTTGCCAAATCGCCATGCGTAAAATGCATGTGCTTTTCGGACAACAAATTGTGCAAAAAATTGTTCAAAATTGGAGAAAATCCTTGTCGGTGAAGTTTACCCGAAAGAATGTCAATAGAAACGGAACCAAAAGCCCCCTTAATGTCCAAGAACGCAGACGCCATTTGTTCTTTACGAGCATACGCCAGCTGAATATCTGTTGAAAGCAACGCAAGACAATCATTCGTCCCTTTGGCACGGCGGAAGCCAAATTGAGTTTCTGATAGTAGACCATTTGATTCGACCCAGTGGTCTAAACGACGGAGTATCATTTTTTCCATCAATTTCCGGATACAGGATAGCATTGCAATCGGCCTATAAGAGTTGTGATTAGAAGCTGGTTTCCCTGGTTTTTGGATGGCGATCACCTTCACTTGCCTCCAATCCTGCGGTACAATGTTTTGCTCCAGGAACTTATTGAACAAGTTCAACAAGCGCCTCTTGGCATTGCCGGGTAGATTCTTCAACAAGTTGAATTTGATTCTATCTAATCCAGGCGCGTTATTGTTACAGGATAGGAGGGCAACTGAAAATTCTGCCATCGTAAAAGGTGATTTTATCGCGTCGTGGCCCGGAGACGCATCGCGAACAATATTTTGCTCAGGAACAGAGTCCGGACATACTTTCCTGGCAAAATCAAATATCCACCTACTTGAAGACTCCTCGCTTTCGTTGACCGTTACGCGATTCCGCATTCTTCGGGCTGTGTTCCAAAGAGTGCTCATCGATGTCTCCCTCGACGTCTCGTTCACGAACCGACGCCAATATCCACGTTTCTTTGCTTTAGCCAAGCTTTTAAGCTTGGTATCAAGCTCCGAATACCGTAAATAGTCGCCAGGTATACCTCCCGTCTGGTAGGCCTTAAACGCGTCGGATCTTTGCGTGTAGACATCGGAGCAATCTTGGTCCCACCACGGAGTGGGAGGCCGTTCTTTGATCGTTACGCCGGGATATTTTTTCGTTTGGGCTTGCAACGCGGCGTCGAGAATCAAGCCCGCGAGGAGGTTGTATTCTTCAAGTGGTGAATGATGTTGAATCGACTCGACCGCTTTTGAAATCATTTCCTCGTATAACTTCCAATCGACATTTCGTGTGAGGTCATACGGAATGTCAATTGGTCGCATGCGAGTTGACCCGTTAGTAATTGAAATAAGAATAGGCAGATGGTCGCTACCGTGAGGATCGAGGATTACCTTCCATGTGCAATCCAACCGTAGCGACGTCGAACATAAGGATAGATCCAAAGCGCTTGGGCGCGCTGGAGGTTTCGGGATACGTGTCATTTCACCGTTGTTTAAAATAGTCATGTCGAAGTCATCGCAAAGGTTATAGATTAAAGAGGAGCGGTTATCATTGTATGGGGAACCCCAAGCCACGCCATGAGAGTTGAAGTCTCCCAAAATCAAACGTGGCGAGGGAAGAAGTTCTATTAAATCAAAGAGCAGCCGTTGCCCAACCTGTGCTCTGGGGGGAATATATATTGAGGCAATACAAAGCTCTTTACCTTGTATTGTCATTTGACATGCGACAACTTCGATGCCTGGAATCGAGGGGCGGTTAATACGATAGAAAGAATAGCACTTTTTAATCCCTAAAAGTACTCCTCCATATGGGGTGTCTCGATCAAGGCGAATAATATTAAAATCATGGAAGTTGAGATCAATATTTGAAGTAAGCCAAGTTTCACAAAGGGAAAATGCATCGCATTTGTTTTTATTTATCAAAACTTTAAACGAATCAATTTTTGGTAAAATACTTCTACAATTCCACTGTAAGACAGAGATAGAATCCTTCATATACGCAGTTGAATTAGGCATCGAAGGATACAATCGCTGCAAGGAGAGGCCATTGGGCAGTCAACTGCTTCAAAAATGATCTAACTGTTGGGAGAAATGCTGTAAGAAAAATTTTAATTGGATCGGGTACATTGAAAGTTTCAAAAATCCAGTCCACAATGTCAGAAAATTTCACTAATCCAGAGTTTGTTTCATCAACTGGGAGTGTAAAAGGAGCAACTGGGGTTTTAGATGTTCCTGGCAGTGCTGGGAACTCCTTCTGGGACTTTAAATTTGCCAGCCCAGGAGGAGTTTGCTTCGGTTTTTCCGCAGCACTGTTTGGTTTGTTTGTAACCTTCATTTCACTTTGAGATATCTTAGGACCTTTTCTGGGAAGTTTAGGAGAGGAAACACTTTTCCTCTTTCTAGACTCCCCAGGATTGGCGTAAGATGCTCCCGCTGGTGAATCGTCAGAATCGGTTTCCTCAGAGGGCAACAGATCGAAGGGGTTCGAAGTAACGGGAGAAGTGGTAACGGTCTTCTTCAGCATGTCAGCGTAGGAACGCTTTGAACGCTCTTTGAGAGACCGTTTTATTTTATCCCTGCGCTGCATGTACACCGCACATGTCGAGAGCTCATGCAGATTTTCTCCGCAGTGAATACACTTTTCAGCGTTAACACTGCAAGAATCTTCCGCATGAGACTCCCCACACTTGCCACAACGTGCCTTATTGCAGCAGTAGGCGGCTGTATGGCCTAACTGCTTGCAATTCAGGCAGTTCATGACGCGGGGCACGTAGAGCCTCACAGGGAGACGAACCCGGTGGATCGAGACGTGGCTTGGTAGTGCAGACCCGGCGAACGTAACTCGAAACGAGTCTGACGGAGTGTATACTGTTTTGCCACCGATGATCGATGCTGACCGCAATTGCTTGCAGTCGAGCACCTTTACTTCGGGACACGTTTTGTTCTTAAAGCACCCTTTGGCACTTTGCAGTATACACTCGACGGACAGACTCGAATCGGTTATGACACCGTCGATCTCCACGTCTCGTGCGGGTATGTAAACGCGATACTCGCGTGTGAAGAGCTCAGAGCAAGCTATATCGTTGGCCTCTTTCAGGTTACCGACCACGACACGGAGCTTGTTAGGCCGGACCTTGGAAATTTCGGTCACGCCCTTGTACTCCTTCGTCAGGTCTTTAGAAATCTGCAAGAGGTTCAACTTTTTCGATTTCGGTCCTGCCTTTGGCCGAAAATAAACAGTATAACTGCCCTGGGCTCCGTCTGGGTAAAGCCTGGGGCGAGGGGGGACTGAAGAATGAGCAGGGGAGGGGGTAACAGAAGGGTCAGGGTCAGAGGGAGGCGAGGGATCTACATCCATCGCGCTAAGTCTAGCGCACTAGCGCTGACAAGAACACGTACCTTTTTATTTCTCCCTTCCAGTAAGGTTGGTTGTCCGATCGTTCGAAGTAGCAGCCGTTACAGCCAGCAGCACCAATACAGCAGCACCAAACAGCCACCAGCAGCGAGCCAGGTGTGAGATCACTCCACACAGCGATGCAACTCGCTGACACTGATGGCTTCTTCTTTTTCCTCGTTTGTGTCTCGTCCACTGCTGTAGCACAATCCAGCCAGCAGCCAAATCGGCTTACGCACCAGCTGGCAGTCACGATGCGAAACAGTTGCACAAAGGCACGACCTTGAACCCGGATTTATTTCACTCGACCAGGCAAACAATGCCAACACTTGTTCACACGTCTTTTGTTTTATACTCTATCGGACCGATCACCAAACACGTCCAGTACTGATGCGTGTTCGGCACAGAATGATTTTTTTTATTAATTAATGTTCCATATGTTGTTGATTATATTCCATAATTATTTCTACTGTCTATTCTGCGAAGTGACTACTATGCCAAACATCCATTGTGCTTATCGACCTTTATGCGTTAATTTCAATTTTGAATGGAACATTTCCATTTAAACGACAGCAATTCCGTTGCTAGACGATGTTAGTTTGAATTGCAGTTGAATCGGTTGAATTGTTTTTCATGTGAATTTACTCAGTGCAATTGCAATAGCTTCCATGTATATAAAATCGTTTGCCAAACGAACCACTTTGGCACAGATGAACTCTCTCGTCAAACGGAAAGCAAATTTCAATAGTGGAAACTATTTCACGCGAAAGTTCGCACTAACACTTTTCACTCACGGTTTGCTGTTGCTGTTTAATCGTTTCCTAACCAATCTGGGTCGATCTGCGACTTATCCTTTTGCGGATACATTCGGGTTGGGATACACTGTCAATAGTGCATGTAGACTCCGTACATTATAAGGCATTTCATTGACGCACCATTAAATTCACGCTATTTTTCCATTGCCAATTGTTCGGTAATTTTAGGCTAAAAAAATACTCACAGGATCGGATTTTCATAGGTGTTGTAACAGTTTTCGGTACTTTTCAAAATCAAAAGCAACATTGTTGAATGAAGAAAATGTTCTCTCTGGTATCACAACTCAATTGCCGTGCTCAACTTGACAATAATGGGTGATCCACTTGTTTATCTTGCAGCCAACTTAGAATGCTAACATGTGCTCGGAGTCCACATAGAGAATATGGTTTGAGTAAATAGTATGTAACATTTCTCGTTTTAAGTTTGCTTTACGGTTTACGCCTAGGTTTACGGTTTCTGCTCCAACTCATAATTAAATGTGTAAATGTTAGTCTTCTTCAAAACATTATTGTTTTCTGATGATGGCTGTATCCAAGTTCAATGCTTCTGAATCATCAGCGTTTGACATGCAAAGATTAGTTAATGAGGAATGCCATTTGGAAAGGCTATTTGTAAGTGTTTTTTCTGAACTTTTTCCTATACATAATTTCATAATAAAATTTATTTTTGAAAAGCGTACACTTTGCATTTAAAAATCATGATCGCATAAATTCTAGAAAATATTTTATAGGATGCGTTTCGAAATGCAAACAAATGAGACAAAACTAAACCAATTTGTGTTATGTAGCTTGACAATGACTATTTATAGGGTTGCCCTTGAACCAACCAGTCGAAAGCACTGCAGTAATAACAAAACTCAATTGTACATTCATTTAAACTCCCGCTTGTAGTAGATAGCGATACTCTAAGATGCTCGCTACTGTTGGGTTGTCAATCTGCGGTCTGCCTTACATAATCTCGTAAGTAATTCGATCCGCTTTTACACCTCCACAGACGTGTGCCAACCTAGAAAAACATACGCAGGCAGACGGTCTGTGGTGTAGGCATCGACAATCCGTTGCTACTTCTATGAATGGAAAAACCACAATATTGTTGAAAAAGTTACTTTATGGCACCAATCGTTAGTCAGATCATAATTTACTTTTATTACTAATCTGGTAGTAATGATGCTTTTATCAAGAATTATGGTGAACCAGCGCAACAGTTATGCTAATAATGGCGGTTGAAGGATGAATATTGATGGGATCTAAAATATTTTTGAAATACGCTAACGACGATATTGCTCTCAAAAAGGAAGAAGAGCAGAATGCAGCTGCAAGGAAGATTTCCAAATCGTATCTCTTACATTGATTGTTATTTTTTTTACCAACTTACGCGAAGTTGGTCTGATGAAAAAAGGTCGTAGCTTAGTATCCCCCAGCCATTGGTAAACACGTTGTCGTTATCTCGGCAATGTAATCACACCGAACCGAACTAATAACTCATCAAAATGATACAATTCTACCCGATAATCAAAAGGAACAATTGGGGCACATTCCGAAAGGACCTCGCTGGCTATTCAATCAACAAGTTGAATGGGGAGAAAAAATGCTGAATCGAAATAGAAGATTTTTTTTCTATCTTTTAGTACAGCTACGCTTGGCACAATTTTCATAATTCACCCTACAACCCGAACGTAGCATACCCAATAAAATGGTACATAAATCAAAACCCCAAAATCGGTAACGAGATCCGGTTGCTACATGTTTGTTCCATCGTTCCGTTCCGAGTGCTAACGGGCTGCTCAGTGTATTCCACTTGCAAGTTGTTCCACCATTAGGACAAAAAATTTGGATACGAGAGACCTTTCGGCACGATATGGTAGCATAATGTTCCTTTTTGTGCAGAATCTGCTCGTTTCCAACTGTTTCCCAACGGTATCACACGGAGGTGACAGCTTCTCTATCTGCTGGCTGTCCACCTCGTATGTTGCAAGTGTGAAATAAACAGAACAAATGCTCTGGTATCGTACCGGCACACTTGCAGCATCTCGTGATGTGAAATATTTTATCGTCACAGCGCTACCAGCGCCACGTGAAGTGGTCGTTTGTCATTTGTGACTATTGTAACGTTACATACGTGTTGGAAGAAATGCGAATGAAAATCGTAGTTTTTTTTTCCTGTTTGGAAATCGTTCTCGTGTGCAGTATTTTACTCTCCAGTTATCACTTATTCGTATGTTTTCAGCACCGTGAATAATGCATTTTTTGTCCACAAATAAAATGCAATGCTCTAATGGGTTCGAGTTCATTTTTTGTTAGGTGGAGCTTGTTTTAACCTTTATACCATGTTCGAAAAGGGTTACGGTTTTACATTTGTGTGTAGGTTTTTACGCCTAAGGGATTCCAGTGGCACATGGATGGATGTGAGAAGAGACTGTTTGTGTCCCACTTTTGTTCGAATTTCGTATCCTCGTATTTATTTTAAACATGTTTGACCGACAGTTGTTTGCCTTCAAGATGCGTATTTTTAGTGTAGTTTTAATACTGCGTTGCAGCAAAATTTACATTAAATTTAAATCGATACTTAACTAATCTTCAAATATTATTTTGCTACCAAAATGCTATTGAGAAAATATTTTCCATTTTTGCTCTAGAACATTTTCAAATATTGAAAATCAGATTTGTACACACTTTGTTCGAAGAAATTCAAGGATCAAGGCGTTGTCTTATCAGTACGTTGGACACGACAAAGTAGATTTTTTTGTGGAACCCCACTCCTCAAATTAGTTTTTTGTCTATAATTATGTCTGTAATGGACAAAACAATGCAAAATGTTCTAAGATTTTATTCATTCAATTAAGCTTCCCTCAAGACTTTTTAAAATTTATTGTTCTGACCATTACAGACAAAGTTATGGACAAAAATCTAATTTTCAGGAGGGGTGTTCCACAAAAAATTCTATTTCGTCGTGTCCGACGTACAGATAGGACATCGCAGTATTCAGCAATTATTTTTCTTTTAAGCTTTTCCACAACTTTGCTGAAAGAAGGAATCTGGTATATTGAAAATTAGAAAAAATATTATTCTTATCTAACTGTTAGGTGAATTGATCAAAAATCCAAAAACGTCGAAAGTAAGGCCTTGCTTCATGAAACAATTTTGCCGAAGACATTGAGTACATAAAATCAATTTTTCACAGTCAAATCTAAAGCGGTCACAGTTTTCCGAATTTAGACCACTGTGGGATTTTCAAATAAATCCTTTTACCAATTGTTAATGTCTTGAAATATAATACTTGGAATATGTAGAAATTATTTTGGCAGTTATTTCATAAAATGGTGGTTGAAAAACGTACTTGTTATAGTATTTCGTCTTTTTTGTATCACTTTTTTGTACTGTACGGCTTTCAACAGTGCATTACTCAAAAACGTACCGTACGATAATTTTGAAATTTTTACCAGAGATTCTGGACGTCATAACGAATCGAATGGTGTACTCAAATTCTTTGGTGCATTTTTTTATAATAACGGTCTGTGGGAGAACCGTGCGCCGGTTTTGTCGAAATCTGCGTCGAAAATAAGGCTCTACTATTGTGAAGTATACAATAGTTGGCATAATAAAATCACAATTTTGCGTATTTTAGGAGATGCGTGGCAATTTTTCCAATCGAATGTAGCAAGAATCAAGAATTCATTATTCATAAGTCTAGAGGTGCTTTCAGCAAGCATTAAAAATACTACAAGGTATACAGCCCTAGGGTTGTATGAAATGGTGACGTGGGGCTAAACACTGTAATTAGGGAATTTTTTGTTACAAAATATACAGAGTCTGCAGACAGAATCAATGTCAGCTCAGCAACTGTACATATTTTTTTATTATTTTACGCGACTGTACGTATTTTTATTTTTAATTTTATTTTTATTACCCCTGGAAATTAATTTTTGAAATATATTCAACAACACTCGAAAGAATATCGTTTATATTTGGTGACAATATGCCTGTAGTATTTTGTTGTGCAAACAACATGTATTTGACAAGGCACAAGCGTATCGTGCTTGTTGAAGAAGCACCAAGAATAATGCGTCAAAGTCAGAATTAACTCTATATTCTCAAAAACCAAATCCAATAGCACTTACGTTATCGTAATGAATGGTTTTGTTTTATTTAACTCTGATCAAATCAAATCTATAATATGGATACTTTCAAAATAATATGGAAGCCCTTACAAAGGTTAATTAATAAGCAAACATAAGAAGATATGTCAAACAAAATTATTAACAAGTTCCAGCAAAAAATCGTAGCAATCAGCAATTCCATTTCTGTTTTTTGCTTGAAATTTTTTTTCATTTGCCTACAACTACATTGGCTGTATTACGGAAACAGCTAATATACATTTATTATGGTAAAGCTTAGAATAATAATATATAATCTAACATTTTTGAAACGTAAAAAGAGATCCTGAATGAATCTTAGTAAATAAACAAAAAATTCACAAGCATTCGCAGGCTCTTACTCTTCTATAAATGTAGACATTTGGGAATTTATTCTTCCGATACTATCCGGTTAGGGGTCATCCACATACCACGTGGACAGCTTCAGGGGGGGGGGTCTGGCTAATGTCCACGGTCCATACAATTTTTTTAGAATTTATATGGGCGGTTGTCCACGAAGGGGGAGGGGGGGGGAAATCGTTCAAAATCTGTAACGCTTAAATGCATGCATGTTTGTTCTGGTTTTTGGTCATTGACTTGATCGATGTGAAATATTATAGAATTGGAGCGTTTTGTTATCAAAACTCGAGAAATCTCGAAAAACTTTTATGAATAATGCGTTGTGTAGTGATTTTTTACCCATTATTGTTTGTAGTTACCAACGTCCTGGACCAACAAACGTCATGGACCAGAGCTGATCTGCGATAACGCACACATATATGAAATTTGACAGCAGTGAATCCCCTCTGCTTAAATGTACGAATAGAAGAGTACCGCTGCAATCATAGACGACGAAAGACCTGCGGTTCGTTACTCCACTGGTATTGTTGTTTTTACCGGCATGTTTTCTTTCAAGACATCAGTTTTTATTAGGTTCTGAAAGCAGGTTTAGAAATTGTTCAAGAATGGGGATTGTTTAAACTTTTTGGAAAACTCTTACCTTCGAGACATCATATTAGTCTAAGCTCATGGAAGCAAAAACAAATTGACCTATTGGGACGGAAAGACTCTGTCAATTTTTATTTCGATATTGATACTGAGAATATCACAGGGAACGGATGATGTCCACGTCGTTTGTGCTAGGAATGCTTGCATGTTATTGGTTCATTATTAGGGTAAATTAGTTATTGAAACTTTTTATTGATTTTACCGCTTAGCAATGAAATTAGAGTGATAACTATCATATTACAAAATTGTGATACATTTTATCTTTCCAACATATTAGTTATTGTTAACCATCATGTGGTTATGCTGTCATTACCGTTTGAAATCTGATGCAACATTTGCCAGTTTCATTTCCAATTTTACAGAATGCATCCCAGTATAGTAAACAAAGACGTAGTCCCACGTCAAAAATGCCCGTGATTGAAAAAAAATCGACTCGTATACTACAGTGATTACTCTCACAATATTTGCGAAAACCACGTCGAGTTTCGACTGATATATGGTTCACCCTCTGGAAAACTATCTCTAAATTTAATTTGAAATTTCATTTTAATTTAAATTTGATTTGATCTAAATTTGATCATAAAATTTGATTTCTATCAAACAACATGGTTTGGTTTGGTCATACTTGACCGACAGTCACAAAAAGTAATATTTAAAAGCAGCTTATCATCAGTGGTGAATGTGACATCCGGTGTGCTACAAGGTTCTCATGTAGGTCTACTACTATTTATTATGTAAACGATGTTTTTTTCGCTAATTTTTTTCAACTCGAAGTCTACTGCGTTAGACGTTCTTGTGGACTGTATCAATTTGACGACGTTTGTGGTTACTCCTGCAATGCTTATCTCTACTGTGAAGAAGATCAAAAGATCACATTCTCTAGGACCCAACCTGATCCATACAACTCAACCGCTGAATTGATTCGCAAAGAAGTGCAAATTTATTGGAGTAGATAATATGTTATTTGTATTTGATTGGATACATCGCGCCTTCTTCAAAGAGACAATGTTCTCACTGGATGTGCATTTGATTTGTTATGTATATGGAAAAGAAGAGTGAGTCTAATGAGGTCTTAAAGAACTTAACTCTCAAAGTCTTTTCCCTGCTCCAAATAAATGAAAAATGAAATGTTGAAAAAACCTCCATTGATCATCTCGGAGTGAATTCCTAGCATTTCAGCGTTACAATCTGTCTAACTGTTCGGTTGAATTTCGAATAAGGTAATTTAAAATTTATGTTGAAAATTTTCGACACTGCGCGGAGGTTGTCTTGGGTGGGCAGAATTATTACGGTTCACAGTATTTGATTTTGGAAACACGATCCATGAATTCTCGCGTATATGAGATCAATTTCAAAAATCAATATAATAACCAGATAGAGAACTGATCATTTTTTGTCTACTGAAATAATTTGTTCTCAAAGTTGAGCTTTTATTCTTATTGAGCTTCTTAAAAACAATATAGAAAAAATATTTGATTGACCAAAAGGTTTGGTTTGATGAAACAGACGTTCCTGGTCAATTTAATAGAAGCCATTATTGGACATTTTATCGTATTGTTTCAATAAAATCTGTTCATTTGTTTCAAGTAAACGATTTTATTGAATTAAAAGAATGATTTCATTGAGGAAACAGTCTAAACTTTTGATTAAAGCAAACCAAAATTTATTAATTTTAATTACATTTTTTTTCTGTGTGTAATATATTGTTGGCCAAACTCGTCTTGGATCTTATTTGAGGCTGGTATCGTGATTTAGGGTTTACCTGACTGGTCATAAACTCCGCGTTAAAGTTGAATCCTGCTTGTCCTGAAGTTTCTTCATTTTAACCAGAGTGCCTCAAGGTAGAAACTTAAGCCCGCTGTTAATTACGGTATTTTTCAACGATGTTGCTACGAAATTGCGTTTGGGTTGCGAACTCATTTAGATCGATGACTCGAAATTCGTTTCGTTATACGTTCAAGCTGAATCTGTTTTAAACTAGCGTATTAAAATACTCCGTCATGACGTTCCATCGCACAAAAAACCTCACAAAGAATTTAGGAAACAAACGACCTGGAAGTCGTGTTGGTTCCAACATTTTATTAAATTTGGATGTTCTTATAAATCGATTAGAGAACAACGGTAGTTTTTTATAAACAATGTAATTACACGATATGAAACAGCACTAAGCACTAAGAAATAGACACTTGTTTTACATCAGTGATTAACGGCAAAAACGAAAATGGTCTACTTAGGATTGACGACAAATAAACTGAACTAAATTTATTTCACTCATCATTGAGATCTGACGGCTTACGTTGGTATACGATTTGTTGTTTAGTAGTAGTTAGTATAACAAAGGTTTCTGCACCGCTAGGTGGATTAATTCTGCTATTTTTCTAAATAAATCCTAAGTCAAATAGTTCAGGAGCTCGAATGGCAAATATCAATAAGTCGTGATTAAATAGTTGAAATACCTTTTAAATGTTCTCTAGTAAATAATAAAATTCATTGCAATCAAAAAGGTATAGGGTGATTTGTGGTAATTTGGCCCCCTAAGAAAAACTCCTGTTATTTCGTAGTCTGTGTTTTCTATCCCATGAACGTATAGTATCATAGTATTATTGATTTGTTTTCTATGTTTTTACACAAAAAAATTATGATACCGGGGTAAAAAGAACAAAAATATAACAAAACTAAAAATAATGATTTTCGGGCATGACAAAATCGTTTGGAGTGTAATGGCCAGCTATTTGGGTAATATGAACAGTGTTTGGGGTTTTGTGGACAGGGTAACAAATGTGAGTTTTCTAGTAACACAGGTAATATTAGTCATACGGAGTAATGATTGCAATTCTTAGGAATTGCACAGTGAATTTATCCTTTCCGATTTAATCAAACTGTGTGTGTGTGTGTTTGTGTGTGTGTGTGTATTTGTGTGTGTGTGTTTGTGTGTGTGTTTGTTGTGCGTGTGTTTGCATGTGTGTGTGCGTGTATGTGTTTGTATGTGTGTGTGCTTGTGTGTGTGTGTGTGCTTTTGTGTGTGTTTGTGAGTGTGTGTTTGTGTGTGTGTTTGTGTGTGTGTGTGTGTTTGTGTGTGTGTTTGTGTGTGTGTGTTCGTGTGTGTGTGTTTGTGTGTGTGTGTGTGTGTGTGTGTGTTTTGGTTATAAACCCCAGATTAGCTTCAGTATTGACCGCCGATCGATAACTAGCAAAGAAGAGCTTTTAATCCATTGTCCCACCCAAGTCATTCATTTCATCACGACTCCATCGATTTGGTAGTTGAACATTATGAGCTGCGAGTTCCGATGAAATGTCATTAGAGTGCATGCTGACAATCAGCTTATTACGATCTACAAACATATCCAGTAACTGTTGTAAACGGTGACAATCTTTTTTGCACTTCAAGACAAAAAATAGTTTTAGGTCATCCGCATATATAGGTAACATCCATCACCGAGCAAAATACTCATTTATGCTTATTGTAAAAAGCAACGGTCCCAAGTTACTTCCTTGAATTACACCACTCAAGTTGACGAGCGGAAATGAGATGCACGATCCCAATTTCACCCGAAAAGATCGTTCACAAGGGTATGAACTAAGCTATGCGTAAATTCCAACAAATTCCTGGTCACCGAACGTTCAGCTATAAGACTCCGATTGACGATAATTTCAAATAATTTCGATGCAGCCGAGAGATTTGTAATTCCACGGTAGTTGCGGATATCACTTTCATCTCCAGTTTTAAACACTAGAACCAGAAATGATTGTTTCCATATTTTCGGGAATTTACGCTGTTCGAATGAGCTATTAAAAATTAAGCAAAATGGGAAAATTAACCTAGTGGGGAAACATCGAAAAAATTCGCAAAAAACCTTGAATACACGAACGCAACACATACAACTACATCAACTTTTGATGTTCCCTTTGTTTACATTGGCTCTGCGGTGCACCTATCACAGCAAAACAAGATTTTGAAGTAGAATACTTCTCTCAGGAAGTTCGGCTACATAGGGATGTGAAATGGAAATCTAAAACCGGAAAAAGTGAAAAATATGTCCAATTTCAAATGCTAATAAATCGGTTAGTATTCGATGGATTTTCTTCGTTCTTGCAGCAATAGATTGGAAAATCTATTGTAATTTTATTATTCACACTATTGTACTATTGAAAATAGTCAAGCCTTGTCAAAACGAAAAATTCGACCTCTGATTGGTCGTTATATGCTTGCTTCCCAAGTACGGTCGACAGGATCATATACCTTGCAATTGAAAACATGCTATTTGGCCTATATAAGAGCCTGTTTCAGTCGGAGCCGCTCATAATAGTTCTAGACAGCGACAACACCCTTCCTTAGCAGCAGCACTAGCCCTGTGGTTGGTTACAACGTCCACTGCAACTAGTGCACTATCCATTGCTACGCTACAGCTGTGGCCTCTTTCCGCCATCGCTGGTATCCATTGCACTGCTAGTGCTGCTTCTAAGGGAGGACGACTGCTGTTGTCGCTGTCTAGAACTATTATGAGCCGCTTCGTCTGAAACAGGCTCTTATATAGCCTAAATAGCATGTTTTAAATGGCAAGGTACATGATTCTGTCGACCGTGCTTGGGAAGCAAGCATATAACGACCAATCAGAGGTCGAATTTTTCGTTTTGACAAGGCTTGACTATTTTCAATAGTACAATAGTGTGAATAATAAAATTACAATTATCTTATTTTGGGAAGAATCTTAGAAGATTTTCCAATCTATTGCTGCAAGAACGAAGGAAATCCATCGAATACTAACCGATTTATTAGCATTTGAAATTGGACATATTTTTCACTTTTTTCGGTTTTAGATTTTCATTTCACATTCCTATGTAGCCGAACTTCCTGAGAGAAGTATTCTACTTCAAAATAATCGAAGGTTAATAATTTTCTGGCATCAACACAAGCAGATATTCTGTGCGGGATGCAATCAAATTCTGTTGTAGTTGTCTAATTTTTACTTTATTTAGTAAACCCCCCACTGTGGGGGCAGCGCAAAGGCTGCGATCAGCATAACCGACATTGAATAATAAACTGCCCTGTTAGAACGCATTCACAAAAGCAGTTAGTTCGACTATGCAGAACTAATATGAAGTCGATTCAATCAATCAGCATAAACAGAATTTCGTCGTCTTCCAGCTGCCAAGTTGCAACATGATGCAACACGCAACAGAGAGCAAACGAAATCGTTTGATGTTACAAACCGCAATAAGATACGGGTTAAAACCGTTGCGTGTGTGAGAGCACCATCGGTGTTTATTCGCTGAATACAAAAATCAAATGTGAATTGTGGAATAATTTGTCTGAAGAACATTAGGGAATGGAACAACTGAACTGATAGGGCGTGGCCTATTACGTAGCACCCTTCGGCTATAGAAGAGTGTTTCTGGGAAAACTAGCTACATTCATTAGTCGGAAGGTGAACTGGATGGACCGTCCACAACGTTGACAGCAGTAGCAGCAGATATCAGCACTCAGCAGTAACAGAGGATAGCAGCGGGTTGCGCCTGTGGCTGCCTTCAAATTAAACAAATCACTTGCCCTGTGGTTGGTCACCACGTCTCAGGCCTCTGCCAGGCTGAACGCCAACACAAAACAAATAAAACACTTAATTTGAAGACCTAATAGTTTTGGGTACCAGTAGCAGTAAGGTAACAGCCTCAGCGGTAGGTGCAGCCGGTACTTCCATGAGGCGGATGTCATAAGGAAGTAGGGGTAAACAGGGTAAGACCGCCCTGCGGGGTAAGACCGCCCACCGTAGTTTTACTACCAAGTTATAAAATAATTGAAAAATTTCTTTAACGTGTCTATTACAGTATAATTACATAACATTTTGCACGTTTTTCTGTTCTCATAGTGCACGAACGGTCGCAGAAATAATCAAAAACAACCTTTCAGCTGGCAACTAGTCAATGCGCTATTGTTTTGCGGCAACGGGACTTAAGGTTTTTCAGTCTAAAAATCTATTGTTTTGTTCGTGAATATACGTTTAATCGCTTGCCTGAATCTATCTTCTTTCGGAAATATCGAAGGCCGTGAGTAATCATGTAATTTTGACTACTTTTTCGGTCAAATATGAAAATGTTCCACTGGGGGTAAAGTCGCCCACTATACAAGGGGTAAAACCGCCACGAATACAACTGCTTGTTGTTTTACTTTAAGACCCAAATGCCTCGACACTACAAAGGGAATATTTACAGGATCAGTAAAGCAACTTCAAGCCACATAAGACATCGATGTTAATCGACCATTTTCGATTTGGTTTAAGGCTTTCTAGTAATATATTTTAACAAGACTTATTTTTGAAAAAAGTAAACCTGTGTGAAAATGGTGTTAATGAACCAAAATAGTTTTAGAGCCAGGACGGTGTGTTTGATAGGTATGACGTCTCCGGCAGAATTGAAAATAGTAGTTTTTACTTTCGAAAAAAGTACACACTCTAAAAAAATTTGAAGAAAAAATATAGAAATAGAGTTAAACATAAATTTTTTTCTTCAAATTTTTTTGAAAAAAAACATGTTTTTGCCTGTAAAATCTACAGAAATTAAGCTAAAATTTAATGGTTGTTGGATCATGGAGTTATAGAAATATGAATAGTTCAATTTTTGTGAAGAATTTTTTTTTTGACGGTTTATTTGGTGTATAGAGTCGTTGGTAATTTTGTTCTTAAAAAAAAAAACATAGAAAATTGAAAATATAAATAAAAGAAATAATAATTATTAGTATTTTTCTATACATAATAAGTCTTCAAAAGTATTATACAGATAGGTTTAATGAGTTTTAATTTTTAGCTTAAAGATAGGTATATTATGAATTCATTATCTTGAAAACCCCAATTCTGAAAAATATATTTATTTTGAAAACCAAAAAAGTTACCTAAACATTGATTTGAGCTTGAATAATCAGAAAACAAAATAAGTTAAAACTTAGAAAAAATTTTTTTTTCAGATATTTCACAGTGTATATTTTATTTAAAAAGAAAAAAAATACCATCTACAACTTTGTCAGAGACACTATACCGATAGAATCAACCGTTTCGTTTTTTAAATGCGGGTATTGAATAGAAGAACCTCTTAGCGAAGAAAAAATGAAATTGCAGCCGCAACTTTTTTTTCTATAAACAGAATTGCTTAAGGGGGCGGTCTTACCCCGCTTACCCCTAAATGGAAGCGGCATGGCGAAACAGTTCGGGTGTGCTTAGACGCGCGTCATTTTTCGTTGTTGATATTATTCCCCACATGAAATGAAGCGCTTTCGTACGATAGCGGCGGTATTAGCGGTAGATGCATTTGCCAACACTTACTCCAGTAAAGCCGTGTCTAATTTTCAATGTGAAAACACCTTTTTATTGTGTTGGCCGTGCACATTCGGCCTCTGTCGGGCTAAACGCGAAAAGCGGCGTGAACCGTTTCGCCCAGCCGTAGGTTAATGTGCAGCCGTAAGTAGAGCTGTGTAAAAGTATTCTACTTCAACCTCGCGGTCGTGGCTTTGCACACAACCCTCCTGTGATTTTTTGTGTTGTGTAGGGTTTAGTAGGTCAAGAAAAGGATGAAGTAGTACATGGAACCTAAAAAAGTAATACTTTCCAAGATAAAGCACCTGTCTATTTCATCACAGGGGTTTAAATTACCCCGAACTACCCTATGTTTTATTATTTGCCTATTTCTCGTGGAAATGGACGGTATATTTAAAATTCTCCTGATGAGTTGTTTCATCTACATAATATAGTTTTGTTTGCGATTCGTTCTACAATATTAGAAAGATAAGTATAACAAAATCTTAAACTTATTTAATGGTAATGCAGGGTTTGAAACATGTTTTAGAGTTTGAATCACTTTGATTTTTGAGTCACAGTTGGTAGGCTCTCTTTACTAAAGCAAGCTATATTCTGTAAAAAACACCTAAAACAACTGAGTTCTCAGACAGCAAAACACCAATATTGGCTCTGGCAGGTCATCTTTCACCCGTAGCATCACAAAATCGTTTCTAGTCTCCATCAAATTCAATTTCTCACCAGCACATCTCTTGTTATCAAGCATCTTCTGTAGACGGGAAGCAGAACCAAGCTTATGAATCTGTTTTCGTTGGTTATTTTCTCAACGTGTGATCGACGGGTTGACATGAAAGAGTACAATTTTGTAGTGATTACCTACCTAGTTTATGGAAAAAGTCACACTGCTAGTTGCAAGTTCAATTTACCCCTGAAATTAATTTCATTCTATCTGGAAATAGTATTGCTAGATAAGCATGTCGATGTAAATATTATAGCACCAGATATTGAATTCAAATTTTACCCGATTAGTGTATGATAAATCCATTCTACAGAGTTAATCGTATCGCCCGACGACCGGTCAAATAATATGTACAACCGTAATAGGGTTTGCAATATTCCCGGGATTCGATTTCCCGGGAAACGGGAATAAAAAATCACATTTCCCGGGAATTCCCGGGAACCGGGAACAGACAAATTTTTTAGCAAAATGAGATTTTTAATGAAGTTGATTAGTAAAAGGTAACAAAAAATTGTTTAAGTTTAATTCTCAATTCGCATGAAAAACAAATGAAATAATGAAATAAATATTCAAGTTAACATCAAAAATTCGTGATCGATTTTTGTAGCATATTTTTGCAGAAGAGGAAAATTAAAGGGCTTCATGAAACTTTGCTCAAGTCTGCTGAATCACCGCTGATGTTCGATTTCTAGAATACTTTCGAATCACCGATTACAGCTTTTGCTACACTTAATTGAAAACTAGTGTCCAATTCTTTCAGTTTGTTGAAGAGAAAACTAAGTGTTAGGCAGGCATTGGACGCGGAAAATATTTGCTATATTCGGTAGCTTTTTAGCAGAATGTTTTTTACACTACAGTAAATATTTACTGCTTACTTGAGCGATGGCAAACCTATTCGCAAATTTTTTTCATTTAAATATATTTGCTATGCTATTGTGATTTTTTTAAATAAACTGCATTTTAAATCTAGTTTTCATTGACAGAACAACATTTCAAACCCTCTTGGAGTTTATATCATTATTTATTAGAACGTAAGATTTCGAGGAAGAATTTTGGTTAATTAACTACGTTATTTCGTTATTTCGCCGTTCGGTGGTTTTCTGTGACCGAGACAAACCGGAAGGAAACGATAAAATACTAAATAATCAGTTCAATACGAGTCAAAATAAGTCAGTCTTAGAGCATTTGAAGGCTTACTAATAAACATGCAAAGATGATTTTTACGTTGAAATACTATACTGATTTTAAGTTTTATGAAATGATTTATTTCAGGTCGCACCAGTTTGACGTATTTAATTTTATTGTTATATTGCATGAGAAACTATAGTGAATCATACAAAAATTTTCGCGCAAGTCGGGAATCCCGGGATCCCGGGAATCAATATTTTTGTTCCCGGGATCCGGGCATCCCGGGAAAAGCTATTTCTTTATATTTATTTATATATTTTAATACTAATTCACACACGCCTCCCAAATTGGAAATGCATAATTTATTCTTCCATACCTTACAGGTGGAGTGGAAATGATTATGCTATGGGCCCGAGTCAAGCGAAACGGGCGCCCTCTGCTGCCTGTTGGTGAATAGCGGTGTCCTCTTCCGCACGATGAACGAGACCCAGCTCTGGTCAGCCGACTGGTGCTTCGGAAACTATTGGCCAACATTTCGCTATTTGGTATCGTGCACCAACTACAACAACACCTGGACCTCCTACTGGGGACCGGATATTATCTGCGAGTACGGCAGTACTCTTTCCGGCTCATTTTCGGTGTCAACAAAAACGGCCACACATCCAGCATCTGCCGTGTTGTCCGCGACAGCAACCCGCAATCCGCTGAGAAGTGGAACAGGCAACGGAGTACCCGGCGTTGCACTAAAATCCAGCTCGTCGCTCATCGATTATAGTTCCGCTCTCGGCGCTGTTACGGTGCAGTGCTATCAGAACTTCAAGTGCGTGCTCAAATCAATTATCAGCAGCGATTCGTCCCGGTAAGTGTTAGACAATATCGGCTTAATTCGGTTCACGGTTGATTAATTTTTGAACACTTGTACGGCTACTAACCGGTGGTGTAATCTTATCTGAATTGCTAGTTGTTTGCGCGGAATCAATGCTGCCTCCGACATTAAAGTTTACCTTAATTGTTAGTCGCAGACATCGCACAAATGATAACTCCAACCACACTTTATTATTGATTACAAATCTGGTTTCTGCCAACAACACAAAGCTTCGCTTCACTGCAAAGTGGATCTATTAGATTTTAGCTGTAGTCTCGTTATTCACACATGCAGTACTGGATGAATCATATTAAATACGTCGCTGATTCTGGGAAATCGCACTCTAAAATTCATTAAATTCTACTTTGTTGAAGTGCAAAATTTTAAGCTTTAGGTAAATTTAAATTGCAAATTGGTTAAACAACTGCCTTTGTTATAGGTACAGTTTTAATTGTGGACCCAAACGATGGTCAAGCACCAATAAATCAATAGCCTGATAATGAGGTATCACTTCAAATCGTGTCAGCGGACATAAATTTTTAATAAATTAACCACGTTATTAGTTGTTGACACGATGGCACTCCTCTGAACGGTTGGTGTACACCTGGTGTCGCATTTCAACGCAGGTATACAGCAGGTTATCATTTTGTAAAACAGATTTAACAGAGCGAATTGTGGTTGCTAGTCGACATGCATATTATGTCAGGTCGAGTGTTGCGGTTTTTGTCAGACCAAAATGCTGTAGTTGAATTGTCACCAGCAGCATATTTACATTTCAGACTCTTGTAACTGCATCTTTTTGAAAGTGATTACTTACTTTACTTTACTTTTACGGCGACAAACCGATTATCGATCCAATGCCGAATCCAGAATACGTCGCCATGTCACTCGGTCTTGGGCTGCTATCCTCCAATCTCCTCTAACACCTATTACGCGGGCATCCTCGTCGACAGCACACATCCAACGAGTACAGGGCCTACCTCGAAGTCGACGGCCTCTATCGGGATTTCTGCTAAATATAGTCTTCACTGGTCGTTCTTCCGGCATTCTAGCTACATGCCCAGCCCACTGCAACCTGCCGTGTTTTATCCGCTTAACTATATCCGCCGATTTGTACACCTGGTACACTTCATGGTTCATGCGTCTGCGCCAAACACCATTTCCTAGTTTGCCGCCAAGGATTGAACGCAAAACCCTACGCTCAAAAACACCAAGAGCTCGCCGCTCGGACTATTTTAACGTCCATGCTTCATGGCCGTAGAGAGCCACGGGAAGAATTAGTATTTTGCAGAGTGCAAGTTTAGTATGGGTTTGCAGACTACGGGACCTTGACTGGTTAGGCAATCCGTAGAAGGCTCTGTTTGCAGCTACACGCAAAAGTTGAAGTCTTGTACAATCATTGTGTTTTCCCTATGCGCACAAATGTTGCACAGAAATCGCACAATAAATGTGTGAAACGCATAACGCAACAGTTGTGCGTTATATACCGACACTTTATTTCTCACGTCGAGTGTATGAGTGACTGCTACTCATGGAGCAGTGCAAGCAGTAAACAACAACTTGTGAACTCACTAGATTTAAATAGCTATAATACTCGATCGATTTATCTCGACGGATTTGGTCATTAAAAAGTACCATTGAATGATTTGCAAAAAAAAAAAAACGAAACAAAATTTTGTTCACAATATTTTGTAATCAACGCTAGCTTCACCGCAAAACTAGCAAAACCCTCCATCCCACAAAGCCACAAAAGCGTTGCTGATTTTGTATGGCAACACTTGTAAATTGTGAATACCGTAAACTGGGGTGACTTTGATCACCGGGGTGACTTTGATCACTATACCTCTTTTCTGAAAATGTGGTAAAAAAGCGCTCGTAGTGCTTGAGATTTGTCGTAATCTTCACTGATTGTGTGGATATATGTTCGCATTGCTACTATTCATGCATTTCCTGCTATTTAAAGAGTGTTTTTCATGCTAAAATATTATTTGAAAATAAAGTGTATTTTTGGCGATTTTTGTTGCATACAAACAATCGGTTCAAGCAGATTCAAAACAACAAGTTGCAATACGTAAAGTATTTTTATTTTGTTCCCAGATTAGTTCTTAAGATAATCAAATATTATAACAATACATTTTATTGTTATTTTTGCAAGTTTTTCCTCGAAGGCAATGTTGAGTCCCAATTTTCTCCACAGCGTATTACATATTTCTTCTTAACAAAAACCCAAGACGTGAAGTAACATGCAAACTTGGACAATTTCATAAGTCATATTCCTCGTGGACTAGTTTTTGACGATTTTAGACCACTTTCTCTCTCAGTGAATAATCATTCATATATATTCTAAAAATTTTTTATGAACCTTGGACATTCGCCATTATAAACTGTTCACGTAGAATGTGAATGGCCCCCAAATTGCTTTCCATATTTATAAACTCGTTTAAGTCGTTTAAGGCTGTTCAATTTAGTGAAAGTAGCAAACTGTTACTCCAAATTCATCAAAACAATGAAGTGATCAAAGTCACCCCGGAATGATTATTGGTGTAAAATTTTTAGAGCATATTTAAAAACAGCAAAATTGTTGCTAAACTTTTGAAGTAGTGACTGAATCTTTTTCAATGAATGCCAGTACTTATTTGAGAAATATCAAAGAATATTGTTTTCAGTATATTCTGAAAATATTTGAGATACAATCAAAAAAGTGATCAAAGTCACCCCAGTTTACGGTAATAATTATTTGTCATTCTGTGCACGCGCTTTTTCTCAAGCGACGAGAGAAATTTCTCTCTCGCTCGTAGAATTTCCATGTATGTGCTACAAGACTAGACACGTCACATACAATTTGCAGGTTGCTCTTTCGCTTCTCTTTCGGTTCGGATTGCGACGCGCAAGGCGATATCTCGTGGCTTCACGAAATGAGCGAGACACCCGTGCTGTACATACTTGATACCAGTGTTGTTAGTCTCACTCATACTGTCGGTGCGTGCTTGCTGCTATTCAGAGGAATGCATGAAGAAGAAAAAGTATCTCGAAAGCGTGTGTGCAAAAGACTTGAAAAGCGTAGTATATGTCTCGTCCTCAAGCAGAAAGGAGGAGAATGGTTTTGCTTCTCGCTCGCTTTGCAATGCTGCTTGATACCAGTTGAAACTGTTTAGGTGTAGTAGTTTGGAGCTGCCAAATACATTGGAGAAACGCTAGAGCATTAATTGCGTTATGCCCAACACGCAATCGTTGTACTGGTTCCGAATTACATCAACAATTGCACTAAAAACGCACAATTTTGTACTGGTTTCGCACCATTCATCTTTTGCGTGTACTATCCGCCTTTTTATCTCACGGCTAACCTCGTTGTCACATGTCACTAGTGTACCCAGGTAAATAAACTCGTCGACTACTTCAAAAGTTTCCCCATCTAACACCACCTCAGCACCAACATCCGTCGGACTACCACGCTCTTCACCAGCCACCATGTATTTCGTTCTGGCAGAGTTAATGATGAGCCCTACTCTCGCAGCTTCCCTCCTGAGAGGTCCGAAGGTCTCTTCCACAGCTCTACGGTTGATACCAATGATGTCGATATCGTCCGCAAAACCTAGAAGCATGTGAGACTTCGTAATGATGGTACCGCTTCTTTGCACGCCGGCCCTCCGTATGGCACCCGCCAATGCGATGTTGAACAATAAGTTCGACAGCCCGTCACCCTTCTTCAAACCATCTAACGTCACGAACGAGTCCGATATCTCACCGGCTATCCTGATGCATGATGTAGAGCCTTCAAGGGTGGCACGTATCAGTCGAACTAGTTTTGTTGGAAAATCATGTTTGACCATAATTCGCCATAACTCATATTCCTTTACTGTATCGTACGCTGCCTTGAAGTCAACGAACAGATGGTGCGTCTGCAGATTAAATTCTTGAAATTTATCGAGGATCTGACGCAAGGTAAACATTTGGTCCGTAGTGGAGCGTCCCCCTCGAAAATCACATCGATAATCGCCAACAAAGGTCTCCGACAACGGCTTCAGGCTGTGGAACAGAATACGGAAGGAAATTTTGTGAACGGTGTTGAGAAGAGTTATACCCTGATAATTACTACAGTCCAGGCGGTGGCCTGTTTTGTAGTTTGGACATATGAGACCCTCCAACCAGTCCGAGGGCAATTCTTCATCGGACCACACTCTCAGCATGATCCGATGGATGGCACGATACAGCTGTTCCCGACTTTAAAAAGTTCGGCTGGAATGCCGTCCTTACCAGCTGCCTTGCAGTTCTTCAGCTCTTTCACTGCCTTCTTAACCTCGTCCATGGATGGTGGGTCCACAGCTTTGCCATCATCCTCAATCACCATCCTGCTCCTTTGGACTACGCTGTTTTCTTTACCATTCAACATCACACTGAAGTGTTCCTTCCAACGCCTGGCCACTTCCGTTCTACCGGTAATCAGGTTCCCCTCCCTATCGTTGCACATGACAGGGGCTGACACGTTCCGGTTCCTGATTCCATTTATCTTCTTGTAGAAGCTTCTCGCATGGTGCCTAGAGCAGCAACCTTCCGCCTCCGCAAGAATCCGCTCCCAATGCTGTCGTTTCTTCCGGCGATGGAGTCTTTTTTCAGCAGCTCTAGCTTCCCGGTATCTTCCTACGCTCTGACGAGTCACAGCCGTGGCTAACATGTGAACTCTGAACCACTCATTGGACGTGGCCAGTGATGAGAATATTCACTGTCATGATATTCAGAAGCAGCGATTTTCAGCTGTGTTTATATTGATAATCATACTATCCATGCGACCGTTGATATTCATGATACCAGACAACCGGTGAACACCGACAAGACAAGCTTTAACACTCGTGTTGATATTTTGATCGTCAAAAATAAAAATCATATCAAAATAGTAAAAATCAAAATTAACCTTATTCGATCCTTATTTTCGATTTTGATTTCTTATTTCAATCAAAACACCATTGATTTTTTTCAGGATGTCGATAATGAATATCTTCTGCAGCCTGTCTTAGGTGAAAACGATATACTACACTTCATTTTTGTTAAAATCATCGAATTTATCAAATCAACCATGTTCGTAACCAACTTAACTGCTATCTGGATCTTTTATTCACCAACTGCACTGTAGATTTTTGTATTGATGCCGCCGTAGATCCATTATGGATAAACGAAAAATGTCATACTGCCATCGAGTATTCACTGTTAACTGCCTCTCATAGACAGCGCCCTGGCGATACCGACTTTGAGCTTGTTCACAATTTTCAAAACCTAAATTATCAAGAATTTGATAGGAGACTGAATTATGTACACTGGCAAAATTTACTGAAAAATGAAAAAGATATAAACAAAACTGTCGGTATATTTAGTAACAGCCTCTACTCAATTATAGATGAACTCGTGCCCAAGAGAAAGAAAAGGATACAGGCAAACTATAAACATCCGATAAGGTAAAATAAATAACTATATAGAAATTTGCAGAGCACTTGACGTAGAAATATACTTAGCGTATGAGAGTTTTAATGCAAAAATAGAAGCCAACATAAAATCCGATCCGAAAGCGTTTTTTAGCTTCGCGAACGAAAAAATGAAAACTTCTAATTATCCATCCCGCATGCAATTTGAAGAATTTGATTGAACTAATAGTGGTGATATTTGTAACCAGTTTGCGCGATTTTTTCAAAATAATTATAAAACATCAGGGGATACTCCAGACATAAACTATTTTTCTCACCTAAAAGAACTATAAATTGACATATCAGTTGACAATATTACTGTACAAGAAATCTTAATGTCGCTTTAAGGCCTTGATGCCAATAAAGGACCGGGTCTCGATCAAATACCGCCATCTTTACTTAAGAAACTTGCAACTTCATCTGTTAAACCCCTTTTTGGCTCTTCAACCTGTCTCTCGAGTGAGTCGTTTTACCGCTAGCATGGGAAGAATCATTTCTGATCCCTATATTTAAGTCTGGTAAGCGGTCAGATATCAAGAATTATCGAGGAATTGCAATCATCTCGTCGTTCTCCAAGATGTTTGAGGCAATCGTAAATCAAAACCTAAATTAATACACCTATCGGTCAGACCCAGCCTTTCTCATTCAAACTTATTATTTGTAAAAATAGATTTACATGAACGCTTCAACCCAATAAATGTGTATTCACTTTTTGGGTTCTAAAATAATGATGTTATAATTGAAGTATAAAATATGAAATTTGACGTAATGTAAATGCTCAAGAAATAGCGAAATAAAAGAAATGACTCTCAATTTCGAACAATTCAATCACGAGCGATACCGGGAACATTCAAATGGTACGATACCACATTTAAATTATATAGAGGCCACATATATTGTTCAAAGCAGGTATCGTTCTAAATAGCCTTTAACTTCTTTTCTTTCCATAACTTTTGAACCACATATCAAATTGTTATGAAGTTTGTTATATGTAAGTTTGAGAGATGACTCGTTCGTATGACACTAGTAATGTTCAAATAAGACTGTCGAATAATAGATTGTCGTTGTTTTATTAACAATTTAATACATAACGGTTGCTTAGTTCGATTATAATCAAATGAAATGGGAACGTATAGGGCAGCCAAACTTTGAAACCACGTGTGAAATCAAAATTCATCAGTTAACCCTTAACTAGCCCGTTCATCTGATAATACTATTGATCAAATCGGTTGTGTACTTTCTGAGATAATCAAGTTTCGTGATTTTCACAATTCGGTACATTACAGACGAAGTTACAGTTCGATTACAGTAAAATTCAATAGGGTGTTATGAGTCAGCTAGATCTTTCATTTGACACTAATTTTGTGGAAATCGGTTCAGCCATCTCTGAGAAACATGAATGAGATTAAACAGTCTTCAGAACACGTTTCGTTTCATAACTCTTGAACCGCATGTTCAATCTATATAAAGTTCAAAAGCTAAGGGTTTTTAAGATAGCCCGTTCATTTGATACCAATTTTATTGAAAGTATTATAGCTATACCTTTCTAGGAGAAAGGCAAAAATGTTCAGTCAAGTCAAAAACAGTATTTCCAATAACCAACATGGGTTTTTCAAAGGTAGATCTACCACTACAAACCTATTAGAATTTGTAAACTTTTCCTTGGGGGCGATGGACAGAAATAACTGCATTGAAACTCTATACACTGACTTTAGTAAGGCGTTCTATAGAGTTGATATTCCGCTGCTACTTTTTAAGCTTAAACGTATGGGATTGAGAGCCACACTACTACGATCGAATCGCACTTGACGAATACATAGAACGCAGTTTGTTCGTTTTAAAGGTAAAACCTCGACAGCAATTAAAGTCACTTCTGGTGTTCCACAGGGTTCCCACTTGGGTCCATTATTATTTATTATGTTTGTCGACGATGTCAATCTTGTACTGAATCGCGCCAAAGTACTCATCTATGCAGACGACATGAAATTGTACATGGAGATACGTAACAACGTAAATCTGCAACATTTTCAGGATGAAATTAACGTTTTCTTCAATTGGTGTGCCAAAAGTCTACTGGAGCTTAGTATTAAAAAATGCAACATTATATCCTACTCGAAAAAACACACTAATCATGATTTCAGTTTCACTTTAGGAAATCAGTTGATTCAAAGGAGTTACAAGTTTAAAGACCTAGGCGTAATACTTGACTCAAAACTTACATTCGTGGAACACTATAATACAATGATCAATAAAGCCCTCAGTATGTTAGGATTCATCAAAAGGTTCAGCTACAATTTTAAAGACCCCTATACCATTAGGACACTTTATGTATCGTATGTAAGATCTGTTCTTGAATTTGGTAGTGTAGTATGGAGCCCATATCTACCCACACATGTAGCAAGAATAGAATCAGTTCAAAAACAGTATTTGTTGTATGCATTCAGGAAGCTAGGTTGGAGTTGTTTGATACTCCCATCATATGAATCACGGTGCATGCTAATTAACATTGAAACACTTGCAAAACGAAGAGAAATCGCTAAGGTCTCTTTTATCAACGACATAATCTACCATCGTGTGAAATCAGAATACTTACTAGAGAGCTTGAACTTTTATGTACCTTCACGCATACTTAGAACTAGAAATTTGTTTCAAGTGGCTCCTCAACGAACAATGTATGCAACTAACAGACCCTTGAACCAAATGATGAGCACATATAATCAATACTGTATACACATTGACGTAACTATGTCTAGGGCAGCAATAAGAAATGCTTTGAACAGAAGACAAAATTAACAACTGATCATATATGTAAATAAAACTGCATGTAGTCTACCTGATTGACGAAATAAATAAATAATTAAATTTCGTAAATTGACGATAGACATTGCCTTGCGCGTCGCAATCCGAACCGAAAGAGAAGTGAAAGAGCAACCTGCAAATTATATGTGACGTGTCTATTCTCGCGCACGTACATGGAAATTCTACGAGCGAGAGAGAAATTTCTCTTGTCGCTTGAGAAAAAAGCGCGTGCACAGGATGACAAATAATAATCATTCACAATTTACAAGTGCTGCAATAAAAAATCAGCAACGTTTTTGTGGCTTTGTGGAATGGAGGGTTTTCGGTGAACCTAGCGTTGATTACAATATGTTGTGAACAGAACTTTGCTTCATTATTTTTTGCAAACCATTCAAAGGTACTTTTAAATGACCAAATACATCGAGATAAATCGATCTAGTATTATAGCTATATAAATCTAGTGAGTTCACAAGTTGTTGTTCGCTGCTTGTATTGTTCCATGAGTAGCAGTCACTAATACACTCGACGTGGAAATAAAGTGTAGGTATATGATACATATTATGATTTCAATCTATGTCAATGTATTCGCAGTACAACTGCTGGGTTATCCTTTTCACATATTTATTGTGCGATTTTTGTGCAGAATTTGTGCGAATCGGGAAGTACATTTAATTCGACCTCTGATTGGTCGATTATTGCATGGGTTTCCTAGTACGGTCGGTAGAATATAAAATCTAGTTAATCGTGAATGCACTCTTGGGACAAATTAAGGGTAAAAAATCTCTCCATGTGTGAAAAATGCTCAGTTTGTTTAGCCAAATCTGTGTGCAAAGTTTCGTTCGAATCAAAAATGGTCGATTAAATTTTCGCGTATTTCCAGGTCATTTGAAATGATTTTGCTCCATAGTTTTTAGTTTCCTAAGAACAGATGAATTCTACAACTTAGTACTGGAGAACTTTAAAAAAAATATCCAAACATTTTGCTTTTTCTTTCGCTTGCCAACTCTTATAATATGATGGACATGCATAGCAGCAGTTTATTGGTAATTCTCTGGTAATTGTTTAGTTTAGGAAAAGACTGGCAGCACAGTACTGGCCGGCTGCAACGTGCTTTTCAATCGTTCCGATAACTAGTGATTTTTCAGTGATTTTGGTGTAAATATATCGTTAAATATATGTAGGGTTCTCTAGTTCGGGTCGCCGCGTGGGAAATGTGTAGAGTTCGTCCAAAACAAGCTGTCTTACAAGCGAAAATTGAATTTAAGAATGTGTTTTTTCGGCTTGTTTTTTACTCTTTTTTTCGTTACCTCAGTGACGGTGACGGTGTGAGGTGTTAGTGTGCGAGCGAGAGTAAGAAACTAACAGTGACGTATTTGGCAAAAAAAAATAAACCGTTCTATACCAAAGAAAAAAATATTTCACAAGAGTTTCTCGTCTTAAGAAATAGTATTCTCAGCCGAACATCTGAAAAGCCCAAAAGCTAAGTATTTCTTTTTATCCATTCAATGTTTTTTACTTACACTCATATTCGTCTTGTCATTTCCCATCACAATGTGAAAATATTCCAACTGAACGAAATCTTATTGGAATTTGTTTTGCTATAATCAGTGATGCCGAATTGTGCCATAATCATTGAACATGTTGACTCGCACACGACTTATAATTAATACATGCAGTTTAGCCGAAGTCTATCAGTTAAACACTCTGCATAGCTTTCGTTTGCTTGTGTGTGCAAATCTGATGTTATTGATGCTGTTTTTTTTTCTTCGTTCGATTGCTTGGTTCAATTGTTCGATAGTATGTGTGTTGGCGTTGTTCGAGTGGTTTTCGGTAAATAAGATATATCATATATAATACGTTGGCTGCTTGTTTTCATGTCTCTGGTACGTGGTTTATTCATGTCGGCAGAGAACCTAGTTCATGAATAATTCTTCCTCTCAGTACCACGGGGGGGCTAGAAACATAGCAACAAAAATTTCTTAAATCTTAAATTCAATCTGATGACTTTTGTTGGGCTCGTTTTATGATTAGTTTGGCTTTTGAAAAATGAGCTATAAATACATGACACTCTTACAAGACAAAATAGGCAGTTTTACAATATAGTTTAAAAATAGTTTGAATATTTAATATCGCGCTCCACAAGTATTTGATCCTATCGCCTACCATGCCCTAACTGGTCGGTCACAGACATTTCACTTAGTTCTATGCTTTTATTTTATGACTTTCCTAGCTTTTGGGCAATTGTAATACATATAAACAATTTTTATTTAATTATACTTTAACCGTTTTGGTCGGGCTGACGATAGTCCACGACAACTAAATTTTGTTTTTGATTGCGATTGTTTTGGCATTTTGTTAATAAACTTAGCACTTTGTTTTGTTTGATATGCATATTTGCATTTTTCCTAGTTTTTAGGCTTTGGAGGCATGAAACTTTGCCAGTTTCTGTACTCAGTAGGTATCTTAGTTTAGTTTAGAGAACTGGTACGAAACATCGTGTCCCTGTGCGTTTGCGTCGGTAGAAGGGAATAGTGCTGCCGTGCATAACGCTCCGGTGTAAACGCGTCTTCGGTTCGGGTTAGTTAAGCACATCTAAGGGTTTTCAGAGTGTAGTGACTTCCCGATGTGTCTTATTTATTCATGTCTCACGTTGACCATTTAGTCGGAGACTGCTCGTTCGTCGGTTTTATTTAATCACGTTGCAAACCGGAATAGGTTTCGTCTGGTCGATAAATATCGAGATTAATTTAATAGCTACGCGATGTTAATCTTATAAAGGACCACCTCTGCCGAAGTGCGCTTGCTTTCTTGAAGCTATTCAGGATTATTAGTCACATATATTGATACTTAGATGCTTCGGGTTGTATATGATTTTCGCGCGCGTCATTCACATAGGATCGCGGGGTTTGACAAGAAAGATATTCTCGTAATGAGCGAGAACCGCGCGCAGCGGTGTTCGATTCCGTCAAATATCGTGAAGACATGACAACACAAACCTTTCTTTCCGCCGCAGTAGTAGAAATTCAGAAATAAACTCGGTCTCGGGCTGTCCGTTTAGCCGGAGATTGTTCACCAATTGGTTTGATATAAGCGTGTCGCCAATCGGAGTAGGTTTCGTTCGGTTTATGAATATCTTGAATAATCTAATGGCTACGCAAAGTATACCTTTGAAATGGCCGCGTTTATCGACGTGCGTTTCTGCGTTTCTGATACTCATGATTGGCCTCTTTGTGATTTATTGGTTTAAATCAGATTCACATCGTGTAGTCGTATATGCGTGGCTCCAATAAAAATCGGTCAATTTTGTGCTCCATTGAAATAAACCATGCACACCTGTGTGCGGCCCCAAAGGCATTGGTAATGTCTCTTGGTCTAAACCGGTACCAGATATGAATAAGCTAATTGTGTTTCTCTAGTCAGCCGGCTGACTATAGAATAAGCCGAAAATAGCTTAATAGACGGATAGGAGTTATATGTATGATCGCATCACTTATCAAAGTGAATCCTGATCCAACGAGCCCTCCCCTACTAACAATAACCTCCTTCCTGTGACCTTTGTGGAAATGCAGAGGTAAACACGGTCTCCAAATAGCAAGAGTCACACTAACATCCCTTACCTCTTCCCACCTGATTGCAAGGACGTGGCCGGCGTCGTTATTGATCCTTTAAAGTATTGAGTCACTAAAACTTGTACAATGAGAATGGTCGGTCACTCCCAACCCCATTCAGTTGATTCACTGTACAATTTTACTGATTCGGATCAATCACGGAGTGCAACCATTGATATGTGCAGTCAGTCAAGCTGAGCTAAGCTAAGCTAATGCACTCTTGGGACTATTTAAGAGATTGTCTCTGCTAAAAATGATCGTTTTACTAATGGATGGTGACTAGCACAATTAAAATCCATCGGCCGTCAAATTTTCAGTGTGGAAACAGCGCTTCACTGTGTTATAAGCATCATTCCCAAATGTAAATTAAATAACAAATTGTCCTTTTGAGGACAAATTAGAAATCCAATTGAAGAAATAATATTTTAGCGTTCATTCAAAATACAGTTGTTATCTCGTACTGTTACCACAGACCGTGTTTACCTCTGCATCTCTAACGAAGGAAGGTACTTTTCATCACCGGGGTCAGTGACGGTTTTTATACTTTTACCTTTCCCTCTACTCCCCATTTTTTATAGACTCTATTGCTCCTCTTTACCGAGCCTCCCTCGGTAATTACCCTAAAAAGTATCGGCAGTTATAACTGCCCTAAGACGTATTCGCATTATACTGTTCCACTTTTTTCTGAAATTTAGCGTGAGGGAAGGGTTAAGTAGGGGGGTGAGAGGAAGCCTGGAAATAAACCCATGCGTAGAAGTCCGTTTGACACCAGACAGTTTGATTCTACTAAGATTCGAGCTCATGACCAGACATTTTGATTTTGATAATCACACTTTTTAACGTTTCAACGCGAATTATTTGTTATATTTTGATTTTGCAGCTAGTTGTCAGTAAATAAATATTTCGTAAGATGTCGTACATAAATTACGTAAAACTTTTGGCTTACATACAGATAAAATACAGATTACATACAGATAAAACGAGATTAAATAAAAAAAAACCAACACGTGTGTCTTAGTTTTCGATGGAAGCGTAATAAAAAAATCATGGTAAGAAGGAATTTTTTTTCTGAGAAAAAATAAGAAGAAATTACTCTCGAGCAACCACGATGCTAGATGCAAATCGTAAAATAAATGCCTAGAGCCTTCTTGTATCAATTTTTGTTTACACCACTCGAAGCATCCAATAGTCGTAATAATGTTATATACCAGCTTGGCACGCGCATAAAACGTTCATAACAAGCGGTTGCGAATAAATCCTAATGTTTCTGTTTTCCCCCTCTCGTTCTGCTTCCCCGTCAGGTTCAACTCAACTTCGGTGAAAATCCCATGGACAGATGCTCTGTACGAGTGCAGCCCGCTGAAAGTGATGGACGGCGCTGACAGTCTACTGAAGGATTGCATCGCGAAGTATAACACCACGGTGCTGGCGCGAAACATTGCCAGACCGGTGTCGGAGCTGCTACTCAAGCTACCGCAGCTCTCGCTAGAGATGCTCGCTGTGAATGGAACCACGCATCCCTGCATCTCACCAACCATCGAAGGTGGCACTAGCGATGAGGACGGTGTTAACGCATCCAGCCGAATCGGCCACTACCGGCATCAGCTAGTGTGCAACAACAGTGCCGGTCAGTTTACCTTTTACGAGAATGATTCGTTTGATCTCCTAAATTCGTCCGCCAGCGTCCTGGAACCGATTCAGTGCTTGCTGAACGTAGATTATGGTGAAATTGTGCGACAGTTGGCAGGCATGGTTTTGGTCACAAACGGTTCGGTCAACGGTGCCAGCACTCAGATGGCACTTGAAACCGGCCTCGCGGTGCGCTACGAATGGAGCTTCCTGTTCGTGATGCTGTTTATATTTGCGGGTGGACTCGGCAACATCCTGGTCTGCCTCGCCGTGGCCCTTGACCGAAAGCTACAAAACGTTACCAATTACTTTCTGCTGTCGTTGGCCATTGCCGATCTCCTCGTTAGCCTGTTCGTAATGCCGCTCGGTGCCATTCCTGGTTTTCTCGGTAAGTATGCTCTCTGTCACCTGGCACAGCTTAATTTGAATTGTTTTCCGCTTCGTTATGTGTAATCTAGGCCAGTGAAGTATTGTTTTCATTTACATCATTCTTAGTTTGTGTCGATGAGAGAAATGTAAAATAATTGCATATCATGAATTTTCAATGATTAAATACGTATTGTAAAACAGCTGACAGATGCTAGGAAAATTACTCCTGAGCTTGACAACACCTTTTCGTTTTTCAATGTTACTTTGTGTGTTGAACGATGTTGGTATTTTAAGGCACTGTGTCTACCGGAGATCTAGAAAAAAAAGTGTTGTGAAATTTAATTTTTAATTAATAACTCGAATTATTTACTTTTTTAAGGCAATCTGTTATGTAATCGAGTGCATTATAATTGAAATTCTGGATGCTATGCAGTGCAAACAAAAAACTCGCTAATTGCAACAAATTACAGCAGAGGTGTAATATCAGTTCGGACCAACCGTTGATTCGATTTACTCGCAAGCACTAAATTGCTCGCGAAAGCACAATAAACGCATCGCAATCAAACGTTTATCCTCTGATGATAATTAATTACCACCAGTGCGGGATATCGTAAATCATTGAGTAAACTTCTCTTCAGGCATTTGTAACATAATGGGCTGCCAGCCGTGTTATTGACGGTGGCCGATTTACTTTAACTGCACAGCGCGGACAACAATTGCATAATATATCAGGCGCGTTGTATTCAATTACTGACCGATTACCGCAGCTTGTGGGGGGTCACAGGACCCAACCGTAACATATGTAGTGGCCTGGGCGACAAATATGTTCGCAAAAATAGCAATGTCGGTTCCAATGATTTATGTGCGGTATTGCTTGTGGATTGTTGTTCACATTTGGGCATGCAATAACGGTAGCAACTGGTTTCATTATTTCATGTTAATATACCAATTTCTGGATCCAATTTTTTTTTTGTTATGATAAAGCAAAAATATCCGCTATTTCACACAAAGTGTGTAATTTCTATTCTATGTAGGATAACGAACTACGAGAAAGATGAGAAATTTTTACGTCAAACTTAGATATTAAACTGAAATAATAACATTACATTTGTATGGTATTATTGGATGATCATTAATTATATATTTTTCATAACATCTAATCTGAACAGAGTTTGCACAAAGGTGAAACAAATGAAATTACGTTGACATTCGGTGATCCGTGCAAGTTCGCTGAGCTAGAAATGTGATAAGCGGGACTGTCAAAAGCGGAAACGATTGCTTTTGTTCCTGTGCAATATGACCAGCTTTCATTAGTGCACGGCAATAGGGCACTGAACTTTGCACCTTCCCAATTAACCCTATCTACCAGTTTGCTACCTGAGCAATAACCTAGTGATGCACTCCAATGTTCCGGTCAGATCATCGTTGAACCGCAAGAGTATCAAGAGTGAAATAAATGACAATAAGCAAAATGAATTTGAAAAGATGGCTTCATATAGGTACTCGGAATAAATTGAGATTCATTATTTTAAATTTTTGCATTTAATATTCTTAGTTTTCATATAGTTTTCATGTCAAATCTTTCATTATTTTCTGTTCACGGAATATAACTAGGAAGAATTCATAGCATAAAGGTTCAAGGTGAAAACTTGCAGCAAGGCTGGTTTCCTATCTGCAACCGAAAGGAATGGTACCTAACACCTCAAACCATTCCTTCCAGCAAGTGGCATCTTTTCACCATATGATCCACTGTATGGAAACTCTACTTTTTAGTGGAGTAGCCAAGCAAAAGGAACGGAAATATATTTTCGAAATTGCCAACTAAATGGCTATAACGAATGTATCATCCAAGCCAATTTTGATAAAAAGAAGCGTGCTCAATTTCGGAAATCTATTACAACACTCAACCACCCAATAGCAGAAGATCTGAACAGAGCAGTAGAATACCTCTGGTAGAATACCTACCCAAAAACGAGTATTCTACGAAAATCTGCAAATTACATGGGGAATAAGTGAAATTTAAGTTTGAAAATATTTTTTATTTTTAATTGCGACGATTATTTTGTGTGAATTGAGAGCAAATTTGACATTTAAAATCGTTGCTTTTAATCTCCATCTAGAATTCGTTTTCGATGTGTTTCATAAGTTTTTGGATTGGAAATACCTCCCGTTTGCAAAATATTCTAGGGCTTTCTAGCCAGTACAAACAACAAACCCAGGTATGTTTTATTTTATCTTCGAAACTTGGTATGAATTTGTGAATTAAATTTAGTAGCCACTCAGAACCCAAAAAATTAGTAATTACTTAACTCAAAACTGAGTAATACTGTACCCAAAAAGTGAGTAACAATCACTTAGTTTTTAAAACGCCTTGTTTCTCAATTATGCGTATTTACGGAGTCACTCAGTTTATGAGTTGTTCCAATTTTTGCGCAAATGCGTCAAATCTTACTTATTTTAGAGTTATTTTTCCCGAGGGTGTAGAAAATTCTTCCTGCAACCGTTTAAAGTTGCATGGAATTTTTGGTGGGCTTTTTTCATATTTGCCAGGGGAATCATGAACTATTGAGATGTTGGGTACGCTCTAAATATATGAGATTTGACAGCGATAGCATAGTTCTGAAAAATTCAGGCCTTAGATGCGTCTTTATTGTTGCACTGATTTCGTATGTGACATATATTATGTGATTTTGCTTTCATTAGCATTTTTGAATAACAACATATATGTTGTTGAACCGTGAATTACGATTGAAATTATTGAGTAAAAACTTTGTTTGCTTTTTTGAGCTCTTTATCTTTATCACAAAATAATCCGGAATAACACTTTCTTGTTTCTTCGTGTTTCTATTTTTTTTGACGTAGGACTACGTCTAACCGCACTATATCGAGATACATTCTGCGGAAACTAAAACCAAGGTGTAACGTTGGAATGAAAGATTTTAAAAGGTGATACTGATGTAACCACATGATGGATTACAATAACCAATATGTCGTTGGATTGATAAAATGATGAACAATTTTGCGATTCCTCAGTTATCATTATCATTTCAATGTTAAACAGTGAAAATTTCATAAAAGTTTCAAGGTCGAGTTTTCACGTACAATGTACCAATCACATGCGAGCACGCCTGGCACAGACTTCATGAGTAGACACCAACTGCCTGTTGTATAGCACTGGCAAAAAAAAATGGACAGAATCTCCCCGTCCCAATAGAGGTCAACTAATGTTCGCTTCCATGAGCCTATACTGATTTGATGTCTTGAAGGTGAAGCTTTTTCGGAAAGTTCGTAATCACCTTCACTATCAGACAGTTTTACGTTCTGCTGTTAAAATGTTATTAAAACTGATGTCTTAAAGGAAAACATGCTGGCACAGGCAACAGTACTGCACCGAGCAATGTATGAATAGAGCGCTGGTCACTCGTCGTCTAACAGTGCAGTAGAACTCGATATTCATTTGTGTGCAGCCAAGCCAAGTAAAGACTACATTGCCGCTGTCGAAGCACAGTGCGGCGTGTTGGGTTAACGCGTAGGTATCGCATTGCGAACTGAAACACAATCGATTTGCCGTTTGATTTGTTTGATTGAATTGTCTTACTGTTTCGTATAGTATCAAATATCAGAATTCATTATGATCATTCGGGTGCCGCAAAATACGCTGCCCCACCGGGGACAGCAAAATTCTGTACGTGTCGGTAGAGGCAGGTAACAGGGTATATAAATTCGGTTCATTGTACAGATAAAATGCGTTGTTTATTATTGAACTCTACACTCTGTTTCTCTCATGTCCATTTTAAATGTTTTGTGAATATACATTTTTGTTTAAAAACTGTAATTCTTTATCTTTTTTTTTCCATGAACTTGTAACTGCAGGAAAATTTTATTTTGTGACATCTTTGCCGCTTGGTGATCGGAGAGTGAGCCATCGTTCACAAGACAAATAAATATTGCTTTATTTCTACTAAATCGTACTCAATTTAGGTCTGAATAAAAGCTTGCCTTTTTGCGTATTGAAGAAAATTGACTGTATTAGAATGAATGGCATTCATCAATGTTAAAGAGAATATTTTGTTTTCTAAAATAGAGTGCTGCAAATGTATAATCAAAATACAGACCGAGTTCGATTTTGCCAAACACGACACGGCAGAATTTTCCTGTTGTCAAGATTGAACCATGCCAAAAATAAACGGTTCTCTTTTCATGACTTTTTTTCATAGATATTTCTACCAATGAACTAGTTTTAGTTCCAAGTCGTATGAGGTGTCGCTTTATGAATTAAGGCTGACGACCGAGATACTTGATATTACTACCCGAGTAATTAGAGGCTTAGTGTTGCTTTGATCATGATCATTATATTACCGGCACATGTTCCGGTCATATTCCGTTTTACCGATTCCGATCATTCGCTTCGGAAACATAAAGAACCAAAATACCCTTCTTTGGAAGGATGTTGAGTTTAAATTGGTTGAAATAATCAAGAAAACTAGGAAATGTGATTAGACACAATCGCTCGTTTTTGGCACATGTGTGCCAAATCTAACCGTGCTAAAAGTAAAACAAACTCAAATCGAACAGAGCCTCAAAGGGAAATATAAAACTATTGTAGTCCTACGTCAACTATGCGGTCGTGTATTGGATACCACCCTCCTACTATTTATTATAATAATTCTCTCGTTACTCTTAAATACACCTAATCAGCGCAGCGAATGGAATTTTATGATTCATACTGTGAAATTTCGAGTGTTTGAGGGTTTTCTACTTGCAAGAGGTCTTCTACCGTAGAAAACGTAGAATACAGTTTCCTACGTAGATTACTTACGAGTCGCGTAGAATACCACCCCTGGCTGGTTTGTCACTTCTCCGTATTTTGGTCTGGGAGGTCTCCCAAACAATTTAAACAGATATTACATCCAGTTTTTCCGGAAAACAGCCTTAAATGTTCGGGATGATGCACAGGAGCCAAAAATCGACTCCAGACGCCATTTTTTAATTTAATATGGAAACTTTCGGTTTCTGGAAAATAGCTGACAATGAACGATGCTTTCACACCCCTCTCCTCCTCTCCTCTCTGGAAAAGGAATCTTCCATTCAAATGAAACACAAATTTTTGAATGACTTAATGAAGCAAAGTGAACTGAATTTGGAATGTGAAAATCTTTGGAGGCAAAAAATATTTTTATGTTAGTTCGATTCCTTTCCCTTTTCTGGAAGGGAAAGTTCTCATACAAATAAAACACAAATTTCCGTGTAACGTAAGAACTAATCAAACAAATAAAACTAAAATTGGCTTAAGAAATTTTTCGGGGGCAATAAATACCTTCATGATAGTTCGACATCCCTCCCTCTTCAGAAAGAGAGGGGTACCATACATGTGAAACACAAACTTTTGCATAACTCGAGAACTAATCGAGCAAATGGAACCAAATTTGGCTTGTGACAGTTTTTGGGAATGATGAATGTTTCTTTGATGGTTTGACCCCCTTCCCCACTTTAGGAGTAAGGGGGTTGGAAAACAGCCGGAAGTGACCAAATACCACCAAATATGGGTATTTTCGTAATCGTGATGATGCACAGAAGCTAAAATTTAACCTACGACACTATTTCTAATTCTAAGATGGCGTTCCGGTTTCTAGGAATAAGCCCGAAATGACAAAATATCACCCAATATGGTTGTTTTCGGAACCAGAATAACGCTCAGAGGCTAGAAATCCAAGATGACAACTTTTTTTGGAAATCAGCTGAAAACGACAGAATGTCATTCAATATGGGTAGTTTTAGAATCGAGGTAATGTACAAAAGCTATCTTCAAAGTATGTTCTCATTTCGATAAAACCAATCATTCCAAACAATTTTTTTTTTTTGAGTTTGAACGTATCCAATGTCCGATTCGTTATGCATTTGCAGTCTAGAAACAAATCGGAAGTTGAATCTTTGAATGTATATAAAATCAATTTAGAGTGGTTCAAATCATTTGAAGAAAAAAAATGGCGGAACGAAGTTTGCCAGGACAGCTAGTACTTAAATAATTACGTTCTTTAAAAAAATTACACTGTAGTTTGAAAAAATTTTCCGTCTGTTGAAAACACTCATTTGATGTGTCTATAACGTGCAAAGATGTAATTCGTATGAAAGATGTTCGATTAAAATTTTGCTTATTACATATTAGTAATTTTTCAAGCAAACATTTTATACTTATCTACCTCTCGATTGATTCTGTTGCAAAGGAGACGCATTGACGCATTTAAAAAAGTAGGAGGGTGGTATTCAAGACACGACCGCATGACGTTGACTACCGTATTCTTAAAAAAAAAAAATATTCCATTGAAGCAAATAGTAAAGGGAATTGCAACGCTTCTTTTACAAAACTTCTGTAACAAAATTTCGAGGCTCCAAAAAGTACCAGTTTCCGATTATTCTCGTCCAGAATTCCAGCCATTTTAGTATTTTGCAGTAGCCATTTATTACTAACAGCCACCAGCATAACGGGTGAAACCGGCACGAGATGACCGGTACTATTTTGTCTTTCCTCCTTACAGCTGCTAACACCTAGCGCTGTCGTGAAATTAACATCAACAACAACATAAACATGCATTTTTGCAAGGTTTTTTTTCCGCTAGCAACAGCAATTGTAAAACATAAAATTCAACTAACCGCTTCTATTATAAAACTGCGAGGCACCAAAAGGTGCCAGTTGCCGATTTCTTGTTTACTGGTTTCCGTCCAGAATTCCAGTCATTTTAGTATTTTGCAGTAGCCACCAGCATCACGGGTCAAACCGGCACGAGATGACCGGTACTATTTTGTTTTTCCTCCTTTTAGCTGCTAACACCGAGCGTCCGTATGTATCCGGTACGGTTTAATAAAGAAACTGATGGGGTGAAATGTTCGAACGATACGTTTTATACCAAGGCTTCGTCAGACAATTAGAAAAAGGGAGGGGCTACATAGATGATGGAATGGTAGAGACAAATGTTTCTTGAAAGCTGCGCCGGCCGCTGTCGTAATATTAACACCAACACAAACATGCATTTTTGCAAGGTTTTTTCCGCTAGCAGCAGCATTTGGTAAAACAGAAAATTCAATCAGCCGCTTCTGTACCAAAATTTCGAGGCACAAAAAGGTGCCAGTTGCCGATTATAGTTTCCTGGTTAGTCCGTCCAGAATTCCAGCCATTTAAGTGTTTTGCAGTAGCCATTTACTACTAAAGCCACCAGCATTACGGGTGAAACCGGCACGAGATGACCGGTACTATTTTGTATTTCCTCCTTTCAGCTGCCATCACCTAGCGTCCGCATGTCACTGGTGCGGTTTTGGAATCAGAATGATGGGGCGCCGGCCGCTGTCGTAAAATTAACACCAACAAAAAGATGCATATTTGCAAGGTTTTTTCCGCTAGCAGCAGCATAAACATCGGAAACAGAAAGTGACAACAACAATAACAACAAAGTCAGATCGATTGTATCCGTTAGTGTCGACTGTGCTTGGGAAGAGAGGTAGTGATTGGCTGCGCGGTATGATTTAGACAATCGATATTAATTACCAATTTTTCAATAGTGTATTTCAAACAATAGTTTGTTTTTGTTACATAAATTTAACCGTAAAAGAATTTCTGATCGATTGATGCCAAAACCTCGAAAACCTGATTATAGATGACTGCAAAATAAGCGCTCAAAACCTGACCACTTTTCTCTGGTTTTCCATGGTTGAATTACTAGATTTTCAAATTCAGGGGCCTAACTTCGATATAGACGTTAGTCAACGTCAAAAAACTTTTAAATTCGGTATAGTAAATTTTAAAATATTGTTTTTCGCCATCGCAATCACCGTTCGACTTAAGTAAAGCGTAAATCAGGCTACTACTTGAAAATTTTTTCCATCGTGCGGCCATATGGAATTAAATTAGTTAAATTTAACCAGTTTTTATCCAATATGGTGCAACACGTGCATCGCTTTGGCCTAAACCACGAATAATTTTGAACAACTTAAACGGAAAGTATGACAATGAACTTTACAAAAAGATTATTATTGGACATTACATTGATTTTGTCACTGGTGCCCATGTTATGGACTACTGACAGAAGAAAAAACTGCGGGTATTCTACGGATTTTGTACTTTGCTAATCCTGATTTGAAATCAAATGAAAAGTATGCATACGGACGGAATGTAATTTTTGCTGTGAAAAGCATTCATTTGGTATTTCGTTAAGTATTGTAAACTATGCTAAAATATAATTATATTTTTCTCAAATCTACAGGCTACTGGCCCTTCGGCGTGACGTGGTGCAACATCTACGTGACCTGCGATGTGTTGGCATGTTCCGCGAGCATCCTGCACATGTGCTTCATCAGTCTGGGCCGATATCTGGGCATCAGGAATCCACTCGGAAGTCGACACCATTCAACCAAGCGGCTGACTGGCATCAAAATTGCGCTGGTGTGGCTGCTGGCGATGCTAGTTTCCAGTTCTATTACCGTTTTAGGTGGGTTTCGCGGGAGTCATGTGGTCGAATTTCCACAGATTGCTTGCACATGACCGCACTAATGATAGTTTCACACGGAAGTTTTAATTTTTATACTCTACCAAAACTTTTGCGATCTTTCAGGTATTATTAATAGGAACAACATAATGCCCGGTCCGCGAGAGTGTGTTATAAACAACCGGGCGTTTTTCGTGTTTGGCTCTCTAGTAGCCTTCTATATCCCTATGGTGATGATGGTTATTACGTACGCTCTAACGGTGCAACTTTTACGGAAGAAGGCTCGATTTTTGGCGCAACATCCGGAAGGGGAATTATTTCGAAGGTATACCATCTCGGGTGACTAATTGATAGGCAGGAAACAACATGCATTTTGCACTCTCACTTCTTCCATAGACTTGGCGGCCGGATAGCTGCATCTAAGCAATCCTCAATGATGGACGGCGTAGGATTGGCAGGCCAAGCGGACACATCTTGTTCGATCAGTTCCCAGGAAGCACTCGAACAGCTGCGAAGAAATAGTTTAGATAATAATAACTGCAAGCAAGCGCTACATGGTGGAATTAGCCCTTGGAGGCTACATGGCACCAACCTGGACAGGTAGGTAGGTACCCGCTGCTGGAGGGAGTAACGGACTTGTTTCGCGTACTATCAGTTTAAAGTTAACTTTTTTTTTCTTTCATCATAATTGTAAACAATCCCGTTATTCTTAAATAAAACACACAGCAATATGTTATTACTCGCAAGCTAAATTAAAAAACTTTTGCTGCTGGCATGGAAGCCAACACTTACAGCAATAAAATATCTATTGTTTTTACCGGGTGTACTGTTCCGGGAACATAAATAATTGGACGCTCAACATTCAAATAAATATAAAATTAGTTCACGCGACCAGTGAGCGGCCGTAAATGAATTTTAAACATTAAAACACGTGATTTTGTTTTACTTCCAGGATTGGTATCATCTCAACGTCACATGCTGGCGCTGTCTACAGCAACGGTGATCCCTCCCCTCCGAACGGTGGCTCAACGGGCCGAACGATTCTGAAACGGAGCCAAAAATTGCTGCACCAATATCATCCCCAGCACCAGCGGCCGCACAACAACCACCGCCAACATCGCCGCCATCAGCACCCCCTGCAGCTAGGTGGTACCTGCGATCAAAGCACTCAGACGCCCGAAAGTATCGAGCGGGAAACGCGACGGCAGCGATTTCGCTCCTTTCGGCTTAACTTCAACAGCGTCCCGACGCCGAATATTAATTTTAATTTGAAGTTTTTGGCCAACAAAAAACGCAGTAACCTGTCCGCGAATGCCGTTGCCAACGAGCAGAAAGCAACCAAGGTACGGGGCAGGAGGATTGGTGAAAATTGTTTTAAGTATTTTGGACAGCTTTTTTTTCTCTCTCGCGAAGGCTTATGTTATAATGTTTAATAATCAGATGAAAAAAATTAATTCAAAGCTTCACGTACAGCATTGTCTTGTATAATTAATGGGTTCTACCTATTTTCAGTATAGGTACTCTTTGTTCATTTGCACTTATAAAACTTGTTTTAGAATGAATTGAAAATTTTTAAATTTAGTTTTTGTATTCTGTATTGGTAGAATTTGATTTCGAAACCTAAAATAGTGAAGTATTAACAATCGGATTAAAATTTACATTTTGATCTGTTTCACTTGCTCATGTAGTTGACTCAGACTTTGCTTTTTACTTGTAGGTACTGGGACTGGTGTTTTTCACGTTTGTTTTCTGCTGGGCGCCGTTCTTCATCCTTAACATAATTTTTGCGGCATGTCCTGAATTGAAGGTTCCCGAACGGATCGTGAACATTTGTCTTTGGCTGGGGTACGTTTCATCGACGATCAATCCGATTATTTATACAATCTTCAACAAAACATTCAGAGCCGCCTTCATTCGACTGTTGCGGTGTCGTTGTGAGAGGTAATGTTCTTCCTATAATTATTACCTAGTGTTAAATTAACATGCTTTCTTTTTAGATCGGGTCGTCCATCGCGGTACCGGTCAGTAACGGACAACCGGGGAACGGTAAGCCTGTGCACGCCGTCCGCTCTTCCGTTGGCCATTTCCATGCAGGGAGCTCCCCTGCTGACGCCATCCAGTACTCAAGTAACCCCACTCAGTGACTTTCGTGGAAGCTACGAAATCACCGATGACGATTGCTAGAGTCCCTCTCATCGTTGTACCTGTTCTATCTAATAGAGTGTCGGAAGATTTGCTTTTTATTTCGGAAAATGGGCCAAAGGCCTATGGTATTCTAGACTTATTGTGGAAATAATGGCAATCGTTGAATTAAGAATAATATAGCTAGTTTATTTAGGTGTACTCGCACAACTAAGTACAAGCGTGAAGTTTATTCACTAGTCAGATGTGTGGAAAGCCGCAACTTGAGCAATACAAACAAATCGTGTCACAAATAACGAGCTGTACTCAATAATCTTATTGTAAAATCGATGTTTAGAACGACAGGATGTTAGTTAATAAAATGGAATTCCCTTGATTAGAAAGCAATATCTGATAACGAAATCCTTTTTATTTTATGACGCATTATTTGACATTGAGATAGACTCGAAAAAATATTTATTCATGCTTGGTAATACTTGAAAATAACAGAACGAGAGATAATATCTAGAACCTGGTAACTTGAATGTTCGTGACTGAACTGTGGAATGAATGAAAATCCTGATATTTTTCATGATGAAGCATTACAATGGTGATTTGAAAAATTTCAACATGACAGCTGACATTCAAGCACTTTTCCTCCATAATACAACATTTCGCAAAAATGTACTACGAGGCATTCTAATTTTCAAAATTTTGAAAAGTAACAGAATTTCGAAGCTTTTGATAACAAAAGGATTTTAACTTGATGGTTCTGGCAAAGAAACTCATCCTCAAAGTTGAAAAAATCCGTTCATCATTCTACACAACGATTCGAACGCTTTTTTTTTCCACTCTATTATTTCACAGTGGCCTCTAACCAAATTCAACTTTCAATAAAAGTTCGAAATTGGAAAATGGATTATATTTTGCATTACAAATAGCCTGGGTAAACCAGAGTTAAAATTATAGTTGTTTAACTCTTTTATATGCTCCAGAAAAAAATCGTGATAAGTTTTTACATATTTATTGCCGGCAAATCACTTTTCCTGTTAGCGAGGCAGAGGCAATAAATTTTTCAAAAAATCGCAACCCTGAATCATTTGATGTTCTGCGATTAAAAACACATTTTGACGAAGTCTCATATCCCCGATTTGAAGATTTTACAGTCTTTTGAAATTTTATTTTTCACTTGCTGACCTGGTAAACTTTGTAATTGTTTTTAAATGGTGAATTTGGGTTGAGATAAGGACAATTGAAAGTCAAATAGAAAGGTCTATATATATATATATATATATATATATATATATATATATATATATATATATATATATATATATATATATATATATATATATATATATATATATATATATATATATATATATATATATATATATATATATATATATATATATATATATATATATATATATATATTGTGTACACATTCGCACGGGTGCGAAGAAATATGCCAACGCTCGCATACCTTTTACACTACAAGGCTGCAGAAAAAAATAGAGCTATATCCCATACCATATCAGTTCTTCATACTGACACTCCTTGCTGAATAAGATTTTGAGTCACTTCTGTGAGGGTATATAAAACATGTTTCTAAATGGTTTTTGTGGCGGCTAACTATTTGAATCTTGAATTCTGAGGCATTGTACAGTGCATATGTACTAGTCATGTATTGGGCGGGCCTAAGTACTCCATATGATAAATACGGATCGTCAAGAGTAATCTCTATTAAATAATTGATTTGGCCCATTTAAAAGAATATCATGCATTACTTTTTGACACAAGTTTACATGTTTGTCTATTACTTAACAAATTTGTTTTGATTATTGAAATTCGTTGCGATTTAAATTTGGCAAACTTTGTAGTTTTTTTTCCTCATCTATAGTTTATTTGACACGGCACAAATACAATTCAATGTTTAACGGCGCCAATTATATCTGGTAGCTTACTTTCTAAAGTATCTTAATAACTGAAAGCAAATTTTTTATCCTCGCTGCCGACTACGAGCTGAAACTAAATCTAACTTAAAGCTAGAATATTTTGCATTAAAAGCACAGGTTTGCTGTTTGATGATTTTCATTGCCATAGGTAAGCAGCATATTAAATTTGTTCCGCTGCTGGGCCAAGATATAACGGACTGGCATATTGGGCTGTTTCCATCGGGCCTTGAGAGTATCGTGCGGGTCTGATTGCTGTTTCCGGATCCGGGGTCTTAACGTGTTCTTGTCGTTTGGTTGGATGTAGGCGGAAGGGGATAGGACTAAACTGGGGCGTGGATGTATTTCAGGAAAACGTATATAAGGGACATGTAGGATAGGTCACGGCTCGCCAAGACATCACGAACAGGAACAGCCGGCTGCCTACCTTCGGCCTGCAGGGAAGCTATTAATCTAGACCTGGCGTCACGGTGTACAGGGCATGACCAAACAACGTGCTCTATGTCGTGATAACCTTCACCACAGGCACAGATACCACTCTCCCCGAGCCCAACACGACGGAGATGTGCGTCAAATCTATAGTGATTGGACATAAGCCGGGACATCACGCAAATGAAATCCCGACCTACATCCAACCCCTTGAACCACGGGTTCGTCGATACCTTGGGGATTATGGAATTTAACCACCTTCCCAGTTCCCCCTTGGTCCAAGAATTTTGCCAACTGATGATCGTATTCTGACGTACAAATGCAAAAAAATCATTAAAGGCAATTGGTCTTTCATAAATATCACCGTTTGTTGCGCCCACCTTAGCCAAAGAGTCCGCTTTCTCATTACCCGGTATCGAGCAGTGAGAAGGGACCCACGCTAAGGTAATCTGAGTAGATTTTTCGGATAAAGCACTCAGATGTTCCCGTATTTTCCCCAGGAAATACGGAGAGTGCTTAACATCTTTCATCGATCGGAGAGCCTCAATGGAACTGAGACTATCCGTAAAGATGAAATAATGGTCCGTGGGCATTTTTTCGATAATCCCTAGGGTGTACTGAATTGCAGCTAATTCTGCGACGTAAACAGAAGCAGGATTATCGAGCTTATGGGAGACGGTTAAATTGTTATTGAAGATACCGAAGCCAGTGGACCCATCAAGAAGTGATCCGTCAGTGTAGTACATATTGTCGCAGTTGATTTTTCGATATTTATTGGAAAAAATTTTGGGGATCTGCTGCACGCGCAAATGATCCGGGATTCCACGAGTTTCTTCTATCATGGATGTATCGAAAAACACAGTAGAATCAGAAGTATTTGATAAGTCGACACGATTTGGAATATTCGAAGAAGGGTTAATATTTTGGGACATGTGATTGAAAAACAATGTCATAAAACGGGTTTGAGAATTAAGTTCGATTAACCTTTCAAAATTTTCAATCACGGGACGGTTCAAGACCTCACATTTGATTAGAATACGAGAAGACAGGCTCCAGAAGCGGGTTTTCAATGGTAGTACTCCAGCTAAGATCTCCAAACTCATCGTATGGGTCGATTGCATGCAACCCAAGGCGATACGCAAACAACGATATTGTATTCGCTCCAGTTTGATCAAATGTGTGTTTGCTGCGGAGCGGAAGCAGAAACACCCGTACTCAATGACAGACAATATCGTTGTTTGGTAAAGCCTTATAAGGTCTCCTGGGTGGGCTCCCCACCATTGTCCGGTTATTGTACGAAGAAAATTCACTCTTTGTTGACATTTTTTCATCAGATACCTCACGTGACAACCCCAGGTGCTTTTAGAGTCGAACCAGACACCAAGATATTTGTGTACCAAAACCTGAGAAATCGTTTTACCCATTTATTGTGTTTGAAGCTGAGCAGGTTCATACTTCCTAGAAAAAACTACTATCTCAGTCTTCTCCGGAGAGAATTCGATACCTAGCTGTAAAGCCCAAGCAGACAAATTGTCCAAGGTATCTTGCAATGGTCCTTGCAAATCGGCAGCTTTGGCTCCTGTAACAGAGATTACACTGTCGTCTGCAAGTTGTCTTATCGTGCATGAATTTGCCAGACATTCGTCGATGTCATTTACATAAAAGGTGTAAAGAAGGGGGCTTAAACATGAGCCCTGGGGAAGACCCATGTAGCTAATGCGAAAAGTTGCCAAATCGCCGTGCGTAAAATGCATGTGCTTTTCGGACAACAAATTGTGCAAAAAACTGTTCAAAATTGGAGAAAATCCTTGTCGGTGAAGTTTACCCGAAAGAATGTCAATAGAAACGGAATCAAAAGCCCCCTTAATGTCCAAGAACGCAGACGCCATTTGTTCTTTGCGAGCATACGCCAGCTGAATATCTGTTGAAAGCAACGCAAGACAATCATTCGTCCCTTTGGCGCGGCGGAAGCCAAATTGAGTTTCTGATAGTAGACCATTTGATTCGACCCAATGGTCTAAACGACGGAGTATCATTTTTTCCATCAATTTCCGGATACAGGATAGCATTGCAATCGGCCTATAAGAGTTGTGATCAGAAGCTGGTTTCCCTGGTTTTTGGATGGCGATCACCTTCACTTGCCTCCAATCCTGCGGTACAATGTTTTGCTCCAGGAACTTATTGAACAAGTTCAACAAGCGCCTCTTGGCATTGCCGGGTAGATTCTTCAACAAGTTGAATTTGATTCTATCTAACCCAGGCGCGTTATTGTTACAGGACAGGAGGGCAACTGAAAATTCTGCCATCGTAAAAGGTGATTCTATCGCGTCGTGGCCCGGAGACGCATCGCGAACAATGTTTTGCTCAGGAACAGAGTCCGGACATACTTTCCTGGCAAAATCAAATATCCACCGACTTGAAGACTCCTCGCTTTCGTTGACCGTTACGCGATTCCGCATTCTTCGGGCTGTGTTCCAAAGAGTGCTCATCGATGTCTCCCTCGACGTATCGTTCACGAACCGACGCCAATATCCGCGTTTCTTTGCTTTAGCCAAACTTTTAAGCTTGGTATTAAGCTCCGAATACCGTAAATAGTCGCCAGGTATACCTCCCTTCTGGTAGGCCTTAAACGCGTCGGATCTTTGCGTGTAGACATCGGAGCACTCTTGGTCCCACCACGGAGTGGGAGGCCGTTCTTTGATCGTTACGCCGGGATATTTCTTCGTTTGGGCTTGCAACGCGGCGTCGAGAATCAAGCCCGCGAGGAGGTTGTATTCTTCAAGTGGTGGATGATGTTGAATCGACTCGACCGCTTTTGAAATCATTTCCTCGTATAACTTCCAATCGACATTCCGTGTGAGGTCATATGGAATGTCAATTGGTCGCATGCGAGTCGACCCGTTTTTAATTGAAATAAGAATAGGCAAATGGTCGCTACCGTGAGGATCAAGGATTACCTTCCATGTGCAATCCAACCGTAGCGACGTCGAACATAAGGATAGATCCAAAGCGCTTGGGCGCGCTGGAGGTTTCGGGATGCGTGTCATTTCACCGTTGTTTAAAATAGTCATGTCGAAGTCATCGCAAAGGTTATTTAAGAGGAGCGGTTATCATTATATGGGGAACCCCAAGCCACGCCATGAGAGTTGAAGTCTCCCAAAATCAAACGTGGCGAGGGAAGAAGTTCTATTAAATCAAAGAGCAGCCGTTGCCCAACCTGTGCTCTGGGAGGAATATATATTGAGGCAATACAAAGCTCTTTACCTTGTATTGTCATTTGACATGCGACAACTTCGATGCCTGGAATCGAGGGGAGGTTAATACGATTAAAAGAATAGCACTTTTTAATCCCTAAAAGTACTCCTCCATATGGGGTGTCTCGATCAAGGCGAATAATATTAAAATCATGGAAGTTGAGATCAATATTTGAAGTAAGCCAAGTTTCACAAAGGGAAAATGCATCGCATTTGTTTTTATTTATCAAAACTTTAAAAGAATCAATTTTTGGTAAAATACTTCTACAATTCCACTGTAAGACAGAGATAGAATCCTTCATATACGCAGTTGAATTAGGCATCGAAGCATACAATCGCTGCAAGGAGGGGCCATTGGGCAGTCAACTGTTTCAAAAATGATCTAACTGTTGGGAGGAATGCTGTAAGAAAAATTTTAATTGGATCGGGTATATTGAAATTTTCAAAAATCCAGTCCACAATGTCAGAAAATTTCACTAATCCAGAGTTTGTTTCATCAACTGGATGTGCAAAAGGAACAACTGGGGTTTTAGATGTTCCTGGCAGTGCTGGGAACTCCTTCTGGGACTTTAAATTTGCAAGCCCAGGAGGAGTTTGCTTCGGTTTTTCCGCAGCACTGTTTGGTTTGTTCGTACTTTTCATTACACTTTGGGAAATCTTAGGACCTTTACGGGGAAGTTTAGGAGAAGAAACATTTTTCCTCTTCCTAGACTTCCCAGGATTGGCATAAGATGTTCCCGCTGATGAATCGTCAGAATCGGTTTCATCGGAGGGCAACAGATCAAAGGGGTTCGATGTTATGGTAGAAGTGGTCACGGTCTTCTTCAGCATCTCAGCATAAGAACGCTTTGAACGCTCCTTAAGTGACCGCTTGATTTTATCTCTGCGCTGCATGTACACCGGGCATGTGGAGAGCTCATGCTGGTTTTCCCCACAGTGAATACACTTTTCAGCATTAACACTGCAAGAATCTTCCGCATGAGTCTCCCCACACTTGCTACATCGTGCCTTATTGCAGCAGTAGGCGGCTGTGTGGCCTAACTGCTTGCAATTGGTGCAATTCATAACACGGGGTACATACAATCACACAGGCAGACGAACCCGGTCGATCGAGACGTGGCTAGGGAGTGCAGATCCGGCAAACGTAACGCGAAACGAGTCTGACGGAGTGTAAACTTTTTTACCGCCGACGAGAGACATGGACCGCAATTGCTTACAATCCAAAATCTTCGCCTGTGTTTCGGTATTTTTGAAGCAACCGGTTGCGCTTTTTAGGATACACTCGACTGACAGACTCGAATCGGTTATGACACCGTCGATCTCCACGTCTCGTGCGGGTATGTAAACGCGATACTCGCGTGTGAAGAGCTCAGAGCAAGCGATAGCATTGGCCTGTGCCAGATCACTGACCACGACACGGAGCTTGTTAGGTCGGACCTTGGAAATTTCGGTCACGGCCTTGTACCCCTTCGTCAGGTCTTTTGAAATTTGCAGTATGTTTAATCGCTTTGAATTCACTCCTGCCTTTGGGCGAAAATAAACAGTATAGCTGCCCTGTTGAGATCCGTCCGGGTAAAGCCTGGGGCGAGGGGGGACTGGAGAATGAACAGGAGAGGGGGTAACAGAAGGGTCAGGGTCAGGGGGGTTCGGGGATGGTGGCACGGGAGGCGAGGGATCTATATCCATCGCGCTAAATGTAGCGCACTAGCGAACTAGCGCCGACAAGAACACGTACCTCTTTACTTCTTCCTTCCAGCAGCAGTTGTCCGATCGTTCGAAGCTGCACCCAAAGCAGCCAGCAGCACCAGTACAGCAGCACCAATACAGCCACCAGCAGTGAGCCGGGTGTGAGATCACTCAGCACAGCGACACGGACTCGACTGTCAACTGATGGCCTTGAATAATACACTCTTTTGTTTGGCTATTCGTACACACGGACCGGATTGTAATAGAACGACCACTTTGCACGTCCGTTTCTGTCGAGTGTTCGACGCGGAATGAAACTTTGTAGTTGTTATATTATAATAAGGCAGCGGTTCTCAACCTGGGGTACGCGTACTTCTAGGGGTACGCGAGAGCCTCTAGGGGGTACGCGAAAGAAAAATCAGTAATGGCGGACAAAGCAATGTTTTTTTGTAATACTTCAGTTGTTGTTCAAACTTGCTCTCAAAACATGACTGTAGCAGTAAAACAAACTATAGTCCAATTTGAAACCTGGACTAGACTACCACAACGTGATCTACCACTGCTTTCTCCCACTCTGTGAGAACATTAGAAGCCAGGGGGTACAATTAATTTGGAAAATATTGCCAAGGGGTACGCGGACAAAAAAAGGTTGAGAACCGCTGTAATAAGGTAACGGATGGCTTCGGCAGATGCTCTGCAGCAATCTTTTGCAGAAACCTGCCGAAGAAAACCACATTATTTCCACCATTAACTCGAGTTGGGCAGAAATCTGTTTTTATTTGTGTTCACTCTCTTTCTGAAGAGGGATGAGTGTCAAATTTCAAAGATAATATGTTTTGCCTCCAGTTCTCGCGGTGCCCCGCTAAACCATTATTATAAAAAAATTGTCCATCAAATCCAAGTATAGGGGTCAATTCTTGAGGTCATTTTACACCTCTGGTTAAATTTTTAAAAACATCCACCGACTGGATCTCGAGAAATCTCAATTTTAGTGTGTTAGTTAATAAATTTCAAAATAATTCTTTTTCGATTCATGCAATATCATCGAAAAACTTGCACAAATCATTTTATACCAAAATATACTTGTTGGTGTTGTTACAATTATGATAATTCACCACTGACTTAACTCTCCAAATTGACTTAAGTATTTTATTTGTGTGGCTTAGTAGCTTTAGTTTAATTTAAATGTTGCTCTCTGTGAAGTGAATGGGGAAAAATGAATCATTGTATTTTATTACAAATCCACACACAAACGCTCACAAACACACATAAATATTCACACACGTATACATATAAACACACAAATTATGAAAATCAGCTATTATATTTTCTTTATTAAAAAGACAAGTGCTACTAAATGTTTGGCTTCTACTACCTTATCAAATTTTTAATTATTAGTGCGATTTCCAGGTTCTGGATAGTGGAAGAACAGCGTTTAATAAATGGTTTTCTTTTTGTCTCGAGCATGCGTTCAAGGAGACAAGTTCTGATTTTGCCAGCAGCTGAGAAAAGCTACAACTTCCGTTCTTTTCAAAATACCACATCACTAACCCTAGAAAGATAGTCTGCGTCAATTTGAGTCCTCGCTTTAGTGACATTACCCTCTTCGTTTTCAAATAGTGCGAATATGTTCACGTTTTTCAAAAAACTGAATTCTGGTATTTGTTATGTATCGATGTGTTACCACCATAATGATCACTCAATATCAAATTTTAAACAAAAACTTGCATTTCAAAAGATTTGAAATTTATGCATCAATTTCACGTCAAAATAAGATTATCTTTCCAGGGCTATGTAAGTACCCTGTACCAGAGTTCTGCAGAGACACTGGAAGAGGTGTTGGCCATCACAATGAACAAGCTTCCGAGCCTGCTCATTTCAACGTGATTTGGCAACTGAAAAAAACTCCAGATTCACAACGATTGCTTATTAAGTACCTACCTTGATTGAGTATAACAGTAATCACAGTAGCCTATACTGCCTTTCTTGCATGGTTGACGTAAAAGCCAATATGTCCAAAATGCACTTTTTTGATGATTCGATTTTCTTGTTCTAAAATTAATACAATAATACACACTAAAATAAACTTTTTTGTTCTGTAACATTCGAGAAATATACGTAACTAACGTAACTAGGTACCAATTGGTTTTACTCCGTGCGAAATGCAATTGTTTAAAAAATCGTATTATTTGATACACAAGCCAGAAGAAAGAGACTAAATGCTCTTATTGTATATAAATTTTTTTAAATCACTCTTTCTAATTAAGAAAATATAATAAATATTTTTCAAAATTTGTGTGTAATATATATGTATACGTGTGTGAATATTTGTGTGTGTATGTGAGTGCCTGTTTGTGTGGGTTTGTATGAAACACAACAAGCTTGAATTATTTTTTTCCCATTCAATTCACAGAGAGTTACATTTAAATTGAACTAGAGCTACTAAGCCATACAAATAACATACTTAAGTCACTTTGGAGAGTTAACTCAGTGGTGAATTATCATAATTGTAACAACACCAACAAGTATATTTTGGTATAAAATGATTTGTGCAAGTTTCTGGATAAATTTCGATGATATTGCATGAATCGAATAAGAATTATTTTGAAATTTATTAACTAACACACTAAAATTGAGATTTCTCGAGATGCAGTCGGTGGATTTTTTTAAAAATTTAACCAGAGGTGTAAAATGACCTCAAGAATTGACCCCTATACTTGGATTTGATGGACAATTTTTTTTATAATAATGGTCCAGCGGGGCACCGTGGTTCTATTTGCTTGAGTAGTTCTTGAGCTGTGCATCAATCTTTGTTTTATTCGTAAGGGATCCCTCTCTAAGATAAGAGAGAGGTTTGTCAGACTACAATATAAATATTTCTTGTTAAAAAAACATACATTCCCAACTTGGTTATGTTTGCTTGATAAGTTCTCGAGTTATGCAGGAATTTGTGTTTCATTTGTATGGGACCCCTCCTTTCCAGAAGAGGGAGGAATCTCTAACTATTCCAGTCATTTTCCCGGCTTAAAACCTCAAACTACAACTTTTCGACCGGTTCAGTAGTTTTAGGCAAACAGACAGACAGACAGATCTGCATTTTTATATGTTTAGATAGATAAGATAGAAATATATAAACAAACAGATGAATGAATCTCAATTCGCTACAAAAATCTAGTCTTTCAGGTTAAGTAAGCAATTGTCGTATGGAAAGAGAAGAAAGCTCTGGAGAAACGAAACAGAATACTTTGGGTTACGTTCTTTTCTCGCTTTGAATTCTGCTTGAAATTCTGGTTGGCAATGAAAATCCACCTTAAAGAGAGGCTATGAAGCTTGATGTGATGGCTAAGAATTTTAATTTGTACCCTGTTATCCTATTATTAGCAAGTGTACATTACAAACTTCTCTTGAGGGTTGAGTTCGATATGTCTATTTTGTGAATGTTCAATTGATTCAAGTAAAGCTTCGTAACATTTTTCGTTTACATAAGAAGACTCGAGAGTTAATGTTTGATGAACACACACCAGTAGCGGGGGCCTAGCGTTGTTGGTATCGTCTCCGCCAACCACGCTCGACGCCTGGGTTCGAATTCCACCGCCGACATAGGTGTAGATGGTTGTGAGGTGGCGTGATCCTCACAACCAACCCAACTGGTCTAGATTCAATCCTACCCGACACCGGGAGATTTTCTGAGGCAAAAAATCTCTGGGATCACGCCTTCCATCGCATGACGAAGTAAAACCGTTGGCGCCGGTCCGTTAATTAACGGGTCGTGAGTTAGGGTCCTGGGTGGAGTCACTTCTCCGGGCGTCGGTGATTGGCACAATAACAACAGTGGCGGAACTAGACCGACGGTAAATAAGCGAGAATAAAAAAAAAATACACACCATAGCTGATTGCATGCAAGCATGAAGAATAGATGCTACTCTTGTATCCGCAACCTTGCATGAAAGTCGCTCACATAAATTTGATAATGCAAACGATTTGATGAACCAAAAATGTTCGAAAGTTGGGTTTCAGATAGTCAGTTGACCTATCTCCGTTTATCACCAGTTTTGAATATCTGTTCACGAAAATCAACACAGCGTGGTACACTAAACAGTGCTGTCATGATGGTCTTTCGGCAAGACAGATGGTTGGTGCAAGGTGACAAGCCAGTCTTAAAAAAATCAGCATACGAAGCAAATCATGTAGGTTCGGACCGGAAAAAACGACAACTATTGGAAATTCTGAACATGGATCTGCATGTCAATGGAATTTTTCGTACCTTCATTTATTTCGACTTATTGAAGGTACGTAGAAGAGTTCTGGATTAGAGGCTGTTTATTCAATGTTAGCATTATTAACGAGCGCAGTTCCCAGTATGATGTATGAAGACATGGTGTAACGGTATGTCAAAAGTAGAATCGGCCATATTGGAAAAAAACAATTGCCAGAGACTAAGTTTGTTTATAAACACTAGTGCATAAAAATTATTGCATCTCATAATATATCATTTGGATGCATTTAAACTATAAATATGGCAATGCTACAAACCTTACTACCCATATTCATTTATATAAGAAACACTTTTCAACTTGAATACCTAAATTTGCGGTACTTTTTTGCCTAGTTAGTATCTAAGGATATATCAATAAACACTTAAATGTTATTTGCTGTTGCATAGTGATAGGTACTTCGTCTCCAACCCTACAAAGGAAAGTCGCCCGCCACGGTTGAAGGTATGATGTAGAGCGATTTGAGCTACCTAAAGTCGCTAATAAGTACACACAAAGCCTAGATGCAGCGCTGCCGGTTGATGGAGAGCTCATCGAAGCCCCTTTAGAGGACTGCTGGAGTAGAGTCAAAGCAGCCATTAACAGCGCAGCGGATTCGGCGTGAGTGTCAGACGATTTTAATCGAGAAGAATGCAGCGCGAGCATTGATGCTTTTTACAAACTGAGCAGTAAGCCCTCCCAAGAAAGCTCACAGAGCGAGAGCCCGTACATAGATCTTGGATCACCGGGCCGGTTTGCTCCTGGGTAATCGGAGGGGCTGCGTAGGGATTAGTTATGCAAGAACAGCCGTTTTTTATAAATTCAAAAACTGTCGATTTAATTACTATAAATTGAAACTTTAATTGCGTATCTTGGGAGGGTGTGTGCTTGGTGTAGGCGCTTGCGGTTACTTTCTGCTCACGGTACGTACCGGCTATTTCGAAGGGCTATGCTATGCATTGCTGGTTGCGGGCGAGGGGGGAAATAGGTTGCTGTTTGTCGCTGATCTTGTCGGCAGTCTTTACCCAAAGTCGCAATGGCGGATGCGTGGCTTGGCGGGGTCTACGTTTCTTCGGTGTCTACCTTCGTTGGCAATCGATCGAGGGTCGAGGGTCCTCCTTTGCTTTAAGGGCCAGTTGCCCAAGGATTCAGCTGGCTCGTAGCTGTCCGAAACTCCTATTGAATTACTTGCTTACTTACTTTTATGGCGACAGATTGTTGAGATCCTATGCCGAATCCAGAATACGTTTCCACAAAACTCGGTCTTGGGCTGCTCCTCTCGAGTCTCCCTTCACATCCACTGCACTGCCATCCTTGTCGACAGCACACATCCAGCGCGTGCGAGGTATGTCTCGAAGTCGTCGGCCTCTATCCGGTTCTCTGCTAAATACAACTATGTGGCCAGCCCACTGTAACCTGCCGTATTTCATCAGCTTGACAATATCAGCGTGTTTGTATACTTTGTACCAGTGTTGCGAAATTTCGACACTGCGAAAAGAAAACGATACAACAGCAATATCACTCTCACTCTCTCCAAACTGATATTGAGTGTCCCTCGTGTCAATCATGTCAGTGACATAAATGATAAGTCCTAATCAATACCGAAATTATTTGATCCGGGCCAATCCATTACATGAAGTCAATGAAGTAAGTAGGGGAATTGTGGGTAAAATGAACAGGGGTGGTAAAATGGACACCCGTTTAAATCTCGACTATTACGTTGAAAAATAGTACAAACTTTTTCGGCACCTTATCTTAGAGGCACTAGAAGCTATTTGAGACAAAGTATGCGACATGAAACAGTCAAACAGTCAAAATAATAAACAAAAACAAAAAACACGTGTACATTCGTGGTGGTGATTTTATTTTTGGCTCTCAACAAATAAGGTTTTTTCTAGTGTGAAACAGTATTTTATAACGATTTTTCTGCCAATATCTGTACTCAGACTCCTAACCAGCAGAAATCATCAAAGGTTAGTAATTGTTTAAATGATTTTCTCGATTTATTCAGGTATTTTCATTAATATGTATGTGTGGGTAAAATGGACATCCCATGGTGATGGTGAAAAAATTGTGTTAATTTCCATTAAAAAATCTAGATGCTTCGTGTTTATATCAGAAAAACGCAAAGGTAAACTCGGACCGATGAACAGATGACCGCGGCTAAACGTACCGTTGAATGCGGAGTGTCCGTCAAAAAGCTTCCGCCATTTCTCAGTTTCTTGCGGATTAGGTCATTATTGTTATTAATTCTACGACAAACGGTGAAAATTGAATTTTTGGTGAATGCATAAGTGTGTCACGTGGTATGGAAGTATGAAACAACATTTCACTATCTGTAAAGGGATAATTAATGTTCACGCCCAAGGTGTTCATATTACCACCTCCCTATGTTCATTTTACCCACACGTGTCCATTTTACCCCCAAAAAACTGCTTTCGAAAATGCTCATGAAAACTACGAAAAATACTATATTTGAGTACTTCTTATTATTTTTTGTATCAACCATTTGTGGCTCAGTTGACGTGCGCTATCGACTTATAGTTGTAGTGTTAAACTGTGGAGGAAATTGGGAAATGGCTTAGGGTGTCCATTTTATCACCCCTTCCCCTAGGTATCTTTATCCTCCACCGCACCGCACTAGAGTAACACAGCGTGTGCGAAATTACAGTAATGCTGGCAGTCAGCGTCGCACGTAACAGTTTAATTAGTTTTGTTCGGATACGATGTGCATTATTTACCACAGCTCGTTGCGTTTCACTGTATCGTACGCCGCCTCAAAGTCAATAAACAGATGATGTGTCTGCAAGTTGTGTTCTCGAAACTTGTCGAGGAACTGTCTCAAGGTGTTTATCTTGAGTCCGTTGTAGATCGCCCCATTTGAAAACCGCGATGGTATTCTCCAACAAAGGCTTCCTGCAACGGCCCCAGTCGTTGGAACATGATACGGGAGAGAATTTTATAAGCGGAATTGAGGAGGGTTATGCCTCGATAATTAATACAGTCGAGTCTATGTCCCTTCTTATAGAAAGGGTATATGAGTCCTTCTTTGCAAGCTTTCTTCACCTTTCCAATGTTGGTGGGTCCACAGTTTGTCCGTCCTCCTCAATTTATATCCTGTTTTTCTCGACGACTATCCTACCTTACTTACCGTTCAACACCACTTCAAAATGTTGCTTCCAACGCCTGGCCGCCTGCGATTTATCGGTAATCAGGTTTCTCTCCCTGTCATTACACGTAGCACATAGGTACGGTCCGGTTCGTGATTCCGTTGATCGTTCTATAGAAGCTCCTCGTGTTGGGCCTGGCCCTGATGAAGCAATTCTCCGCCTCCGCGAGGACGCGATCGTAGTGCTCACGCAGCTTCTGCCTCCCGGTATTTCTCCCGCATCTGACGCGTCACACGATTAGCTGCTTCTCGTTGTCATGCCTATCACTTCTCAGGCTGTTTCGCTGATCGCATCATGGGCATGAGCTTGTACTGTTCGTTCAGGTCCACTTCAGCTTGTTCACCGACCCATCTATCAACTTTCCGAGTACATATACTCTGCAGCAACTCCTTCCGCTGATAACCTCTGGATATCCAGACGTATCTTCCTCGCCGATCTCGATATAAATACGTTGGGCAACCGGACGCGCATCTTACCTACCACGAGATAGTGATCCGAGTCGATATTCGGCCCTCGAAAGGGCCGCACATCTATGACGTCTGAAAAGTGCTGGCTATCGATCAGCATGTGGTCGATCTAGGAGCAGGTTTCTCCACTGGGGTGTCTCCAGGTGTGCTAACGACGGTTGAATACTGATTCATAAACAGAATCGATAAAAGGTCTTTATCGGACAAAAATCATTAGCAAGTGGTAACTATAGCCGTCGGTGGTGTTTCTGTTGCCTGAACGATCTTCACCTTGCTCATAAGCAAATGGGACCTAATAACTTTAATTTCTTTTTGAATTTTTCACTCACTTCTAACTCACACGAAGACCTCGGTACTTCTAACCGTTTGACGGGTTTTTTCAATCCACTCAGGGTTGTATTTCTGTCCGTGTATAACAGTTTCCTAACCGCGTTTAGTTTGGCCCATTTCAGTGTAACAATTTCTGTTTGGAGCTAGCCACTAGCTCTCGGTCCCCGTGGCTCTGTGGTTAGCGATGTCGATCGGCTAGCTCTTCCAGACGGTTGTGATAGCGGGTTCGATTCCCCAACCTGAAAACTAAAAATATTTATATTTCTCTTATATTTTGATTTCTGCATCCTTCCAACAAATACCATGAAATAAATAAGAAACACAAAAGCAACAAAATACATAGAGCATGTTTCGAAAATTACTAAGGAAAATTTGTATTAACGGTATGCTCAAGCAAAAAACCGTCAAAACTTTATGTGACATAAAAAAAACGAAGATAATAGGCCCATTCTTTCCGGGATAAACAGAGCCGTCTAGAAGAGCTGAAGTGGGGAGATATGGAGTAGCAGAGGATGAGGGAGACATACCGACCTTCACGATAGGTGAAGTTAGGGATATCATTAAGCAACTCAAGTTCAACAAATCAGCTGGAAGAAATGGCAGCGCAGCTGAGTCTGGAGAGGTTGGCTTCTTGAGCGATCACGATCTTCAACGTAGCCTAGAAAGTGCTCTCCCAGACCATCTTTTGACGTCTTCCGCCGCTAGCAAGAAGGTTTATGGGAAGTTATCACGCCGGTTCTGTGAATGGACAATCGACAACGGATCAAATCTTCACGCTGCGGCAGATCCTTCAAGCGTTTCGCGAATGTCAAGTCCCCATGCACTCCTTTCTTATCTCTGCCGCTTACGATACCGTCGACCATGTAGAGCTTAGGAAAATTATGGACGAAGATGGTTTCCCTGAAAAATAACAATGCTGATCAAGGCAACGATGTATGATGTACAGTGCTGTGTAAAGATTTCGGGTGCGCTGTCAGGCTCGTTCAAAACGCGCAAGGGATTTCGACAGGGTGACGGTCTTTCCTTTATTGTGGTTGAAAGTGTTATGAAATGACGTGGATCATGTCAGAAGGATGTTCCAGCTGAACAGTAAACCAAGTTAAAACGTGAAGCAGGGAGGGTTCGAGTTTGCACTTTATCTGACTTTATTGACGACCGCACATTTCGTGGTTGCTATTCCGTAATGGATCTGAGCTAGTGAAGTTGCACAGAAAACCACCATTTATACTGGGGGTTAGATTACCATCTTCAATATACATACAATAATTCAGTAGCGGCGCCAGCCACGTCCCACAGTGCGTTGAATGTATGGGAACGCGGGACAAAAATCAAAACAACCATTCTAGTTTTTTTTTCAATTGGTGTGACACGAAAAATGTTTAGTACTGATGAGAGCTACTATTTGCATAATTGGCGAATGTTAAATACGCAATCGCAAAAATGTCTCAAGCGCCATTTTTTGTACATAGGCATAAAATGATAATTTTCCAAGACTATTATCCATTACGAGATAAAAGGATTGAAAAGCATATTCAAATAATATATAAGCGATGAAAAAGTGACCTAAACGCCATCACAATTAGTTTTTATTATTATTGCAAAACGTTAAGACATCATTAATACAGGAGTCTTTCATGTGTTTACATATAAATTACGTGTTATACATAAAAATAAGGGACATATGGACGATAAACTGCTCACTCTTGGTTCCAGAGGTATCATTCGAAAACGCGAATTCCGGTTGAAAGAGCAAACTTGAGCAATGGGATTCACTTCCAAAGTTTGAAGGATATTCCAAATAAGGGGAAAAAGTGAAATTCAGAGAGGTACTTTGGTGTACTTTTTTTGACGATCGATTTCAAATCGAAAGTGTCTTTTTTATTCAAGCATAAAGGAGCATGACCAAGAAGCCTTTAACTTCCAAATGCGCTGCGTTGTGTCTCAATAGTGACATGTAAAATGTAGTAGTTACATGCCTCTACCGTTGCCATATTGGTTTTAACTTGAAAGGATATAAAGTATATTGAAAAAATAATTTGAAAACTAGGAGAATTTTTCAAAAATAACGTACCTTTTGAATAGTTGAAACCACCTCACAGTAGATGCGTTTTATAATCGTATGGGTGAACTTACCAGGGTAATAATATCATTACAGTACGTCTCAAACATGTATAAAACATATCAGCATATAGAATTGGTTCAATAAGAAATCAACTTTTTTGATTTTTGTCTATGGAACGTTGCACTGTGCGTCCTTGCGATCGTTAGGGTACAGAAGGAAATTGCAAGGATGGAGGTGTCCCAGCCGTTGTTGTCGTTGATCGAGTTTACCTCTGCATCTCCACAACTGCGACGGAAAGGTAGTGATGAATCGAACAATGTTGCGAGCGAACTCATTACGAAGTTAAATAAAGGTATATATTGCTTACTCGTTAGATTAATCAAGATATTTATCGACCGAATGAAACCTACTTCGATTTCAACACGCCTAATAAAAACAACAGGTGGGCAGTCTCCGGCTGAAAGGTCAGATCGAGACCGAGTTCATTTCTAAATTTTTACGACTGCGGCGAAAAGCGAGGTTTTCCAGTATGTTGCAGTGGTAATTGACGAAATCGTACGATGTTGCATGCAAGAACAAAAACGAACGAACGTTTCAAACACCGCGATCCTATGCGAATGACACGCGCAAAAATCACCTACCACCCAAAGCATCTAAGTATCTATATAAATTTCTATTAACAATCCCGAATACCTTCGAGAAAGCAAACGCACTTCAATAAACGCGGTTCTTTTTGAAAAGTATACATCACGTAGTCATCAGAATAATCACAATATTTATCGACCAAACGAAACCTACTCCGGTTTGCAACGGTACATTAGTCCAAAAGTACGGAAAAACCATAAAACAAGAGCATATAACTTAGTAAAATATCCGTAACCGTTCGGTTAGGATTCACCATAGAAGACGATACGATCAAATACTTGTCGCGCCAGGACAGAAGTCGAGCGAGAGAATCCTAAAATTGACCTCTCCAAAGTTCATAAAACAAAATTTTTCTCTTCATGAACTAGTTACGTTTTTGTCCTAGGACTTATATTTTTTGTTATAAAGTAGGCAATGTAGGGTAACCGCTCCTGTATTCATCTCAGTACCTATATTCATCTCATCACGCCTTTTGGATCAATTTATCGTCAAATTTTACCATATTTTCAACGTACAACTTTCAACCACTTGACAAAATCGAGAAACAAATAGATTTACTTTCAAACATTTGTAGAAATTTGACGATAAATTGAACAAATGAGAGAAATAAGATGAATATAGGTGCAGCTGGCTGTTGAGATGAATAATGGAGCAGTTCCCCTATGTGATTTTTTCGAGGATGCTTATAATGAACACGGGCTGGGTATGTGATATAGACTTAGAAAAAATCCCCTCTGGAAGAGAATTTTTTTTCTAAGTTCATATCACATCCTCAGTCCGTGCTCATTATTAGCATCCTCAAAAAAATCACATACATTGCCTACTTTATAACATAAAAATCACTCTCGCTCGACGCTGCAGTTTAAGTCAAACGAAAAATAGATGTGTGCGTTAACATAGTCACAATCGTATTTCAATCCCATTTTAAACTCCACTTTGCACTGCACTGCATGTAAAATATCATCAACACCAATGCCAATTTATATCTTCTGATTCCTGTCTCTCCTGTGGACCATGGTATTATTGCGAGCAGCGTCGCACGGGCAACAATAGTGATGGCTGATGCAAAATAGCATTGTTCGAAAAACTTAAAGAAAAAAAAACAACAGACCAAAATATACACGGATACACAGGCCGATTAAACAAACCGATAAAAACCCGCAGCACTTCGCTTTTCACTTTCTGTTTTGCATCTCCACACCACTCACCATGGCACTGAATGCGGATGGAACAAAAAAGGTTCCCCTCTATCTAATACATCAGAAATCCTCAGAACTTTATTCAATAAAAATCTGAACGAATCACTTTTTCACTGATTTTCAACGGTAAACAGTTTTTTTTTCTTTTTTGTCGACCAGTGTTCGTTTTTCGTGAAAGCTAATTTATAAAAAAAAAAACAAAGCAGAAACCAATTCCAAAAGTCATTACTTTCGAAAATAATTAAAAAAAAAATCGTTCCTGCGTGCCTAAGGCTTTCTTTCCCGTAACGGATATTTAAGGTACCTGCCATGACTGAAAATTTTCACCAAACAAACTATTCAGTGAATGAAATTACAATGTTTGAGATGATACGAAGTTCACTGCGAAATAAGCTAAGAAGCCTTTCAGCTGCTGCAGGGTTAGAGTTGATTATTTTTGCTTGTTCACAACACTGGAATTGTTGCCATTATGGCCTTGGTATGGCTATCATCCACACATAATTCGATTGAAGCCGAAATCTTGCTACAGGCATGGTGCTACTCTGTGAATATTAGCATATTAAATAGACTTTCAAATTTTACTTCTCTCTTACTAATTCATTTTGTCCCAGTGATGTAAACAGAAATGAATTAGTTTTAATCTTAGATTTAACTTCAACACGTAGTCGGAAGCGAGGATATAAAATTTGTCTTTAGTTTCTAAGATACTTTATGAAGTAATATTCTAGTTATAATTGGCTCCGTAAAACATTAACTTGTATTGTACCGTGTCAAATAAACTTTGATTGAACAAAAAAAAAATCACAAGAAGGTTGTATGCAAAGCCACGACCGCAAGGTTGAAGTAGAATACTTTTACAAGAAAGGTAACCCGGCTGCTTGCGTGTCAGTCATTTTTTCTAGTAAATAAACATTGACCGTTCATTGGCAGTATTGTAATTTATTTTTGTCTGATATTTTGAATGAAGTTCATTGAATATTTTTAAATTTTGTGCAAATGAGAAGTTGAGGTGCTGCCGAATTGTAATATGCATATGACCGTGGTGAAATGTACAGCTCTTTTTAAGGCGAAGTAGAGCTATACATTTCAACAGATTTCGTCTTGCCGAATCGCATCGCGCCGTTATTTGCGTTCTGCATGACCGTAGCCAAACACTAAGCGACGCAAACACGTAATTATAATCAGAGTATGCATGTAGATGAAGATAATTAACTTTGGATTATAGCGCCAAACGAGAAAATATTGACTCTTCAAATAATCATTTTTGTTCTTCAAATTTCAGTTGTTCAATTTAATATCCGATGAAATGTTTGTTCATTATCTGATGAAGCTCTTATATAGGCCAAATGATGCATTCCCAATTTACTAGGTCCATAACTCTGCCGACCGTGCTTGGGAAAGCGTGGTATAACGACCAATCAGAGGTCGAATTTTGTGTTTTGACAAGGCTTAAGAGTTTTCAATAGTACAATAGTTCGAATGATAAAATTGCAATTTCATGCATTTGGTAGGAATCTTAGAAGATTTTCTAATCAATTGCTGCAGAAACGAAGGAAATCCATCGAAAACTAACCGATTTATTAGCATTTGAAATTTTTCTCACTTTGTTCAGTTTTAGATTTTCATTCCACATCCCTATGTAGCCGAACTTCCTGAGAGAAGTATTCCAATTCAAAATTAAATCTTCATTAATTCATTTGTTGTCCTTATAAGGACAATTGTTCAATTTATCATAGGATGTAGTGTTTATCTTACATCTCTGTGTTACCTTGATAGTGAGGACTAAGGCGCACGGTCAACACAATGAGAAAGGTGTTTTCACATTGAAAACTAGACACGGCTTTACTGGAGGAAGTGTTGGCAAATGCATCTACCGCTAATACCACCGCTATCATACGAAAGCGCGTCGTTTCACGTGGGGAATATCAAGAACGAGAAATGACGCGCGTCTAAGCATTACCCTAACTGTTTCGCCGTGCTGCTCCCATTTACCTTTACATCGGCCTCAGGGAAGTACCGGCTGCATCTGCATCTACCGCTGAGGCTGTCACTATACTGCTATTGGTACCAAAAGCTATTAACTCTTCAAATAAGTGTGTTATTTGTTCTCAAAAGAACAATTGTTCAATTCAAAATCGGATTTACGCAATCGCATCTCTGTAATATTACCGACAATAATATTCTTCTGAACAAAATGATACAACTTTCCAATTAGGTCTCTGCCATAATAGACGCGAAAAGCGACGCGAACCGTTTCGCTCGGCTGTAGGTTAATGTACAGCCATTAGTAGAGCTGTGCATAAACCTACGGCCGAGCGAATCGGTTCGCGCCGCTTTTCGCGTCTACTATGGCAGAGGCCTTAGAGAAAGTTGCTGGCTGATGTTTTCACTTCATGCAAGCCTGCTGCTGATGCTTCCCGCTACCACGCTGAAACAGCATTTCAGTGAAGGGAGTGTCGCTGCATCAGCTGACCCTGCTACTATCGATGCTGATATACCCGCTGCAACAGCTACGCTATGCATAGCCATGCCACAGTTGTGGCCGCTATACACTGGCCCAACTGCTGAGCAACTGCAACGCTATTCGTAGCCATGCCACAGTTGTGGCCGCCATTGGTATCCGCTGTACCTGCATCTGCTGGCCCTGCTGCTGTCGATGGTGAGATCCGCTGAAACTGCTACGCTTATCCGCAGCCATGCCACAGTTGTGGCCGCTATCTGCTATCGATGGTACCCACTGCTCGCTCCCGCTGCTGCTAAAGGAGGACTGCTGTCGTCACTGTTCAGAACTATTATGAGCGGCTTCGACTAAAACAGGCTCTTATATAGGGATGAAAATAGGAATGAATTATTTTACGTACGTGGTGGAATGATATAACTTGAAAAATATATGTGACTTCATTCCGGCTCAGAGCGATCATTTGATAAGCTCCATTTCTTTTTTCAGTTTCTAAAGTTTTTCCTCAGTTTCGTAGCACGGATGCACAAAAATGATTTCTTGTCGAGCCGGACCGATAGCACTCTTATTGAAGCAACAAAATAACATGTTTTGTGACGTGTTGTGCAGCTTGGTTGAAGAAAATGTTCCCGTCCCCGTGTCGCATGTAAGCAGATTATTGCGTTCAGTAGACAGTAGATAGTGTATCCAGCGAATAAACACCGATGGTGCTCTCACACACGCAACGGTTTTAACCCGTATCTTATTGCGGTTTGTAACATCAAGCGATTTCGTTTGCTCGCTGTTGCGTGTTGCATCATGTTGCAACTTGGCAGCTGGGAGACGACGAAATTCTGTTTATGCTGATTGATTGAAACGACTTCATATTAGCTCTGCATAGTCGAACTAACTGCTTTTGTTAATGCGTACTAACAGGGCAGTTAATTATTCAATGTCGGTTATGCTGATCGCAGCCTTTGCGCTGCCTAACCTTCAATTATTTTTTATTTGCCTTGAAAAAGCATGTTGCTGTTCAAAATCGGTTGCTAATTACAACCTTTAAGCTGCCCTAACATTGGGGGAATTAAGATACACGGACAAAATGCACTGTGGAAGCTATTTCACATTCAGTAAATTAGACGGGTGCGATAAATTTGAATTGCTAGGATGCAACACAGAATGCTTGCTTGCGTTGACAAAAATTAATAACATTCAATGACTTGTTTATTTGCCTTAAAAAAGGCATTTTGCTGTCCGAAATTGGATTTCCTGATGGCAATCATCATGCTGCCCCAACACGGGGGGAATAATGGCAGTCTGGCGACACACGCTGAGAAAAACCGCGCTGCTCCTGAGACGTGGTGACCAACCACAGAGCTAGTGCTGCTGCTAAGGAAGGACGACTGCTGTTGTCGCTGTCTAGAACTATTATGAGCAGCTCCGGCTGAAACAGGCTCTTATATAGGCCAAATAGCATGTTTTCAATTGCAAGGTATATGATCCTGTCGACCGTGCTTGGGCAGCAAGCATATAACGACCAATCAGAGGTCGAATTTTTCGTTTTGACAAGGCTTGACTATTTTCAATAGTACAAAAGTGTGAATAATAAAATTACAATTATCTTATTTTGGGAAGAATCTTAGAAGATTTTGCAATCTATTGCTGCAAGAACGAAGGAAATCCATCGAATACTAACCGATTTATTAGCATTTGAAATTGGACATATTTTTCACTTTTTTCGATTTTAGATTTTCATTTCACATCCCTATGTAGCCGAACTTCCTGAGAGAAGTATTCTACTTCAAAAACAGGAATGAATCTGTTGAAAACTTTAAACATTCTCAAATCAACTAGTAACATGATCCAATATCGGTAATATAAGTAGTTATTTTGTTTCAAAAAGATAAACCCCGAGTTTTTCAATTGGTTCATAATTGTAAGTTCTATCTAATTTTTTCCAAGCCTTGAAATCTAGTTTCTACAACTCGTTTATAGACAATGTTTTATTTTTTAGATAGGGGCTATAGACATTTCACGTGCACAGATTTCTGACGATTTTGGCCACCGTCTTCCTCCGTGGACAACCTCCCATAGGAATTATAAAAAAATGTATAGACCGTGAACATTTCAAGTCTATATTCATTCAGTAACAGCTATTTATCAGTTATCTTGATCTTTGTATATACTGTTAGAATCTATTTGTCCTGTACGCCTCGCAGTGTTTTTTTTTCTTCCAATAAACTGTTATAAACTAATCACTCCGAACCAACAACTGCGCAGTTGAATTACCACCGACGACACACTTAAATAAGTTGATCCGGGTTGATTTATGTTACCTCTGGAACCGAGATGTTAGTTTATTAAAAGGCAAGTTGCGTTTCTTTTGCCCGTACGATCTCTTTTAAACTAAACAGCACTGCCGTTGTGTGATCGCCGTCCGAATTTATTTTGCGTTCTCTGCCCAGTTCAACAAACTCAATGCATTGTAATACACTGATACAGTGTTTGCTCATGTTATCGCTCGAAAACGGCAGCAATGGTTTTCCTCCTTGGAGCTTTCAGTTTGGATTTTGGGTTGAAGTAACCGCATTCAATGTCCATTTTTAATTGACTATAATGTCAAACAATGAATGAAAAAAAAAATAAATATATCTCAATTTAGAATCGTTCCACGGATTTCGTTTTTTCCTATATTCCACTGTAGAAGTAATTTTGACTAACTTGCTATAAAAGTTAAATACTTATTTGAAATTGAAAACGGAAGGTCACAATCCTGATTCCATGGATGTAAAATTAGAATCGTTGCACTTTTATTATTATTATTATTATGTGATTAACCAAAGTACGGCAAAAATGGTGGAATATTCCTCCTTCGATAGTCTGTAGTAATGCACACCAAAATTGTTATTTTCACAAGAATTTATGTATTCTTTTCCTTTTAAACTTAATTATTCATTTATACAAAACAGTGTAAAGTGGAAAAGAACTATAGGATTTTTTCATTATCACTTTCACTCAATGAAAGAGACTGAAATAGAAAAGTAAAGATGATTGAAGGTGTTATGTAAAAGTGTAGAGTGGTTCTATCAACAGCTCTTTGTCTGTGAAAATTATTGAATTTTTAACTGTAGGATTATCTTAATAAAAACAATAGCTTATTGCTTATCAACAAAGATAAAGCTATAATTTCCCTGTCGTTTAGACCAAACCAGATGTTTATTCCCCGTGAGCCTCAATAAATTAGCAGAAAATGATCGCAAGTTTCACCCACTCCTCAAACGCAATTGACTGACAATAAATAAATAAATTAAGCAACAATTCGGGCGGATCCACTAGCTAATCGTCGAGGGCGGCTGATTTAGACGTAAAAACAGCAGCATTCAAAAGCATAAACTAATAAAATTCAACCGATAAAACGGGATGCGATGCGTCCCCACAAGCGAACCAGGCAGCCTTTACGGCCAAATTTACGCCGTTTGTGGGACGTGCCTGAACTGTTGGATTAGCGACAACCACGATGAGTTGTTTTACACGGATGGACCTCATGTTCCTACTAGCTATGCTGCGGTGTACGGTAATTTGATGGTTGTCGGCACATTCGATGGTTAACTTGGAATAGAAGAAAGCTCCGTTTGGAATGGTAGGATTTGTAATATATATGCTGTTGGTGTGCTCTCGAAACGAATTAAAATACTGGGCGCCTTTCATATTTATGAAATCGGGCTAATTTGGTAGTAAAAATTAAACATTAATAGTACACACGCGCATTTTTTCTTCATAAGTCAACTAAAGAAACTAGGCTATTGCGGATGCCCCATGCTTCAGAAGGTTGTATGGTATCAGGCGGCCCATAAGAGCTCTTTATTAACACACCAGCCGTAAGTCCAGTTCGTAAGTCGAACCAAAGTGCGTATTTTTTTTTGCAGAACGGATTTTTGATGAAGTTTCGTATTTACAGCACAAAATGCAAAGAAATGCGCCAACAAGCGTTAACTGAATCAAAAATCAAAAGTTAATGTTTGTTTGAATATTTCACCATAACTTTGAAATGCCTTAACCGATTTTTAAGAATAGATGGAATGCTTCGACAGCATCCGAAATCGTAGAAAGGTAAGACACTTTTTAAAGGAGGACCACAATAAATCCACGACTTACAATACGATCGCTCGGTTCTAAAATAAGCGCCGCCAAGCGGACGAAATTGAAACCTGTAGCAAAGAACACGATTCGCCTACACCAGGAAACTGGCCAAGAAGTTCGACATTAGGATGGGACAGAAAATAAATGTTAGCTCCCATGCACTTTTCGTGTTCCTTATGGGTCCCATTACAACTGTGTAACTTTTCAGATCGATCGGTGAAACGCCCGATTTGCGCAGATTTTTAAAGTTTTTATACGATTTTATATGGGGAAAAATCCACTTTTTCAATACTTATTCTCTAGAGATGTCAAGTTGGCTCTTAAAAAACATCAATACATGATATTTGTAGGAAATTTTCCTGGGAAAAACTCTTCTGGTGTTTCACCGATCGATCTGAAAAGTTACACAGTTGTTATAGGACCCATAAGGAACACGAAAAGTACATGGGAGCGAAAAAATAACACCATCGCTGTTTTCCCATATAACCGTGTCCCAGTCTAATGTACATAGAGGAGAGGTACAAGAAATCCCAGGAAAAAGACAACAAGACAATACCCCAAACGTACTCCCGGCGCGGCGTGGCCAATCGAGTCGTATTGGCCCATATTGTTCCAATTGGTATACAAAAATGATTTAGAAGCCACCACAATTCAACAATTTGATTGTTCCGTTGAATAAAAATAAACATTTCAAAAACATTAAAATTCCTCTGGTTGCACTGGACACATGAAAATAATTTTCAACCAGGGATAGATTTCATAGCAAAGGAGAAGTCAGTTGGCCATTCTTTTTTCATGTCGGATTCGTTTTTGCTGTGGTAGTTAACCGTCCCAGACTACACTTTTTAGCTCGAAAACGAATACTCGAACGAAACTACAGTTGGGTCAGAATTCGTGAAACGGATCACTATGTCACCGATGTCAATTTTTTCAAATAAGTATTAAAAACTTCAAGAGTTTTTTTATTGAATTTGAGTAAGTTTACAAGTTGTTATTATCATTTGAAATTTAGGTCAAAATTGTTTTTAAATAGACATAGCTTTAAAAATATTGCATCGAACTTGATGAAATTTTCACAGCAGATGCATCTTAAGTTGTAGTTTACGAAAATATTTTTTTTTGAAGAAAAAAATATTTTTTCAATAGTAACTATTTAAAACAATATGTTGAAAATCTATGTTCTGGGGCACTGAAAACTCTGAAAAAAATCACAAGTATTGTTGACGAAATTTCGAAACTGCTCTGAAAATTTCGCGGTGGCGTTATTTTTTGAGCCTTCAAAGTTGGTGCCGCAACGCATTTTCAAGCGAGAAATGCTCCTAAACCAAGTTTTCTCCAGTTCTCATACCAAAGAGTGCACCATAATGACTAAAAGTAATAGCACGGGCGATCTTACCCCGCTGATGCATTCTGTATTTTGCATTATTTTTTAGTAAAATGTGTAGGTAGGCTTGCGAGTTGTTAGGGGCATAAAATAAACTGTCTTCATCGTTAAGTTGGACAACAGACTAAGCATATTTTGACTATTTTGCGACTAAAAATCATTTCTATTAAACTAATTTTACAAACTTTACAGAATTTTTGCATATAACTGAAACTGGGATTGTCAATAGTAGTACTGCTCACTCGCTTCTCGCTTGAAAATGCGCTAGGCACCAACTTTGAAATCCCATATCTTTTGATCAAAAAATAACACCACCGCGAAATTTTCAGAGCAGTTTCGAAATTTCACCAAAAATACTTCTGATTTTTTGCAGATTTTTCAGTGCCCCAGAACATAGATTTTCAACATATTGTTTTAAATAAATTTTCCAAAAAATTTTCCAAAAAAAATATTTTCGGAAACTACAACTAAGGATGCATCTGCTGTGAAAATTTCATCAAATTCGATGCAATATTTTTAAAGCTATGTCTGTTTAAAAACATTTTTGAGCTAAATTTCAAATGAAAATAACAACTTGTAAACTGAATCAAATTCAATAAAAATTGGAAAATCAACTTCCCGGGTGAAACTCTTGAAGTTATTAATACTTATTTGAAAAAATTAGACATCGCGATTTTTGGTGATCCGTTTCACGAATTCTGACACAGTTACTTTCGTACGGCATTTTAAAGCATTTGATTTTGTTGTTGGAGTCTTCAAGCTACACCTTGTCTCTTTCGGGTGTAGTCTGGGACAGAAAAAGTGTAGCTTTGGTGTAGCTCGGAGAGTGAAAAAAACACCTTACAGGGCAAAAAGGTAGTCCTCGTGTATAGAAAAGCAAATGCTACGATAGGCTTATTTGGTATATAATATGTTAAGTTGTGATCGAATTAAAAGAATCAGTGATGATACAGCATTTTAAATGCATTTGAGGTTTTATATAAAACAACATGTCGTCTTAAATGGAATAATGCCAAATTATGTAATTAAATCTAAAGTTATCATTCTCTTTCACAATGTTCACGATACCACGCATACATCTAGTAAAATGCAAATCCTGGCATTTACTCAATAATCACTTTAGTTCAGGAGAACTCAATTTTGAATAAATATTAATATTCTGCAGATATTCGGCGGCGCACAGCGTTCAGGAGAAAATTCGTGGCCGGTTTCACCATGAATGTTCCACGGCATGTGTTTTTACATGCACGAAAACTATTTAAAGGACAACAACATATTCAATTATCAATTAATCTGGAAATAGAACTTTCTGTTTGCAATGCCGGAAGAAAAATGTTTTCACTGAGGAACGAAACCAAGACAAAATTTATTGCACCACACTTAATTAGGAGAATATATCTCTGTTAAAATTTCGAGGCCATTCTATGGCAATCAAATTGGGTTGTAAAAAAACATATGATCCTATGGTGGAGCGCATATGAAGTTTTGATTACTTCAATAGAGCTGGGCCAACTAGCCATGACATATGTTTATAACTTTTGTTATTAGGTTGTTATAACTGCGAAGTAAGCATTGAAGGTTTTATGTTTCGGTTGTATGAACTATTAAAAACTTTGATATAAGCTATTTTGTTACTTGGGAATGAACATCGAAGTTTTTGGAAAAAAAATTAATAACATATCTGTCATTTTGAAAAATTTTACTTGAGTCAGAACGGTTTAAATATCTATGGAGTTATTCCCTAGTCGAAAATAAATAATAAAATCAAAAATTTTCGTTTCAGATTTCAGATTGACGAAACTTATAAAAACAGAAAAGTTGTGTGTAATGTAACGACCACGAAGTTGTCGTAGAAGTACAAATAAATGTTTGATACATTAACTAGGTACTCGCATCGCTGAGTTTGAAAGTGATCGTTTCTCTATTTCAAAAACAAACAGTTTGTGTTGTTCATAAGTACACGCAAAACTTTTCCTTATTACTTTAGAAGCAATAGCGCAAAATTGCCTTTTAGGTAACAAATCCATTACTTAAAAAGCAATAAAATTCTTCCCCAGTCAAGTAACAACACATACTGTCATATATTTAGCACGTGTTATGAGAGTACGACTATCTAATAATGGTCGTTTCAACCACATGCAACGTTTTTTCTGTCGAAAAATGCTCCCTTTCCACATCAAGTCAAAAAAAAAATCACACACCGTCGCATAAGTTGCACATGTTACAAGTTTTTTCAATCTCCAATTCATCCGGTGGGCGTGTATTAGTTCGCTCGTTGTATGCATACGGAGTAGCGAAAAAATATGACAAGAGCTGCCAAGCAACATTTTCCCCGTCATAGAGTATGGAAACGTTGATGATTTCAAAGACTTGAAATGCGCCTTGAAATGACATCACGATCTGTAAACTGCGTTAGAGAAAAATAAAAACATTCGCTTTCTTGCAAGCTATTCACAGCACATAATCATTGGTTCTTGGAAACTCTTTTGGGCCTGTTTGAAAATACAAAACTTGTGCCCATCCAGAACAATATTCGCAACTTCGGCAACTCTGGTCAGACAGTATTACATATTTCCATTTCAAGTAAACACTGGCGGACGAAACGAAATTGGACATTTGAGGTTGGCGGTTGAGCTTCTGATTATGTGTGGATGAAGGGGAAAAAATGAACCAGATCGTTGCATCAATACTAATGCAGCGAGTGAAGTCTTGCCAACATATGCATTGCGGTGCTTGGCTGTATGTTCTCCTGCAGAAACACATACAAGCATGTGGCCGTCATAATTTTTATTACTTTTTGTTTGTTACTTTTTGTGTATAATGCGCAGTCATAAGACACAAAAAGTAATAAAAAATTGCCCAAAAGTAATAAAATATTCCCCGTTTGCGTTGGGTGTATGAATCGTATGTTCGAAGTAGTGGTGTAAAAAGCCATGACCACAAGGTTGACGTAAAAATACATGAGACTGTTTGTTACATCAAACACATTGTTGCATTCGAGAGTGATCTCAAATTATAAGTTCGAAATAAACTTCTCCTTCTCAATTATTTTTAAAATCTAGACCTAATTATTATTTCTGACTATTTTGTATCAATTGTCAATAATTTCTATCTTACACTAAAATATAATTCTTCAAAAATAATATGGTGGCCCTGAATCAAATCAAAATGGCATCTGGAGTTAACTTTTGGTTTACCCTGTTTCCAGAGAGCGGATGTCGCCATCTTAGAATTCAAAATGGAATGGCCAATTATTGGCCACTAGGTATCATTCTAATTTCGTAAATACATATTTTGAATGGTATTCGGTCGTTTTAGGCTGTTGTGGAGTAAAATTTTGATCTGTGGGTATCATTCAGGTTCCAGAAATACTCAATTCGGTCATTTTGGGCTATTTTCCAGAAACCAAAATTATGAAAAGGTGTACGAGGTCGATCTTTGTCTTCTGTGCATTATCCCGATCATTTTAAGCTGTATTCCAAGAAAACCTGTTGAAATATGTGTTCCATTTGTGTAAGATCACCTCCCCTCTTGAGTCAGAAGGGTTGTCAAACCATCATAGAAACATATCTTGTACTCTAAAATCCTCCTCTAGTTTTTGAGTTATGTAGAAATTTATGCTACGTTTGTATGAAGAGGAAGAGGTGTAAAACTCCCATAGAAATATTCCTTGCTTTCAAATGTCAAATTTAATTCAATTTGCCTGATTAGTTCTCGAGTTATGCAAAAATTTGTCTTTCATTTGTAAGGAAACCCTTCATTCCAGATCGAACCATAATCGGAATATTTCATGCTTCCAAAAGCCATACCATATTTGGATTCAATTGCTCCCAAAACCTGCACATGCCATACTTGGTTTCATTTGCCAAATTAGTTCTTGCGTTATAGTATAGATCTTCCCTTCTAGAGCAGGGAGAGGTGTCAAACTGCCATAGAAATATTTCTTGCTTCCCTAATACCTAATTTGGTTCCATTTGCTTGATTATTCCTCGAGTTATGCAATAATTTGTGCTTCATTTGAGGTGGGAGGAGGGAGGGGTCTCAATCTGACAGACAGACAGACAGGCAGACAGACAGAACTCCATTCTGATATATATCGATTTGAATTGATTTTAGTGGAGTTTTCCACAGACAAAACAATTTCGATCACGTTATTGGAAGAGCTTTAGAAACAGTGTGAATTCTATAGCGTCGACCTGTGTTTAGTAAATCATATCTCGAATTTCATGTGCTTGTGGTCGTTGTCCGACTCCGCGGTTTTTTGACGTCTTAAATATCTGAGCGAAAGGTGCTGGTCCATTATCTGGTTGATCCAGTTCCTGGAGACCAACTCCTTACCAGAAAAAGCTTCTCCAAAACATGATGTTACCTCTTCCGTGTTTGAACGCTTTTGTCATAGACACTAAAGTCGCTTTTTATTCGAGGGATAGTTGCCACGTAAAAGGAAACCGCGTAAATCTGGAATTCGCGTAACAAAAACGCGTAAATTCCGGAATCCGAGTCGATCACAAGAAGCAATCAAATAGATGCGGCTATTACCACGATAAAACACAAAACAGGAATCCGCGTGAAAAAACCGCGTAAATTCCGAAATCCGCGTAAAAAGTGACCTTGTACCGTGCATTGAAGACTCATTTAATCGGAGAATGTAACCAATATTTTACATCAGAAACGATCAAATTTAATTCGACCACAGCATATTTTGTATTCTCGGGCTATTTTCTGGGTCTTATCACTCAGAAAATAGTTTGGCTAAATATAACCTCGTTAACAGATGCTTTTGTGTGAGCGTGGAAACTTTGCTGGAGTTTTTGCACCACAAACCGTCTGTGGATTGTTTGGGAACTTTAAGACAAATTCAGCTCATCTCTGATCTTCTTTGCAGGCTTGAACGGATCTCTCTTAGAAATACGATTGATTTGAGCATCCTTCTTGGCTGTCGTTTTCGCTATATTTTTCTTCAGGGTTTGATTGCATTCGGACTAAATATAAGAGAAAAGTTCTTAAGTGTGAGCCTCAGGGAACATCTGACGCGTCTAGAAAAACACTGTTTTTGGTTATTGAGTATTTGCTGGGAGTATATTAAATGCGGCTCAAACCAGTGAAAATGTCTCTTATCAGTCATAATTGAGCCTACCAATGGCTCTGCTGAAGCTAGTACGAAAAAGATTTTAACAGTGATTACGGTGTAATCACACGATTTTTTTTCCTGTTGGGTGCATTTTCCACTGCGACCAGTTATTTGATCTATTGTGGCGGGCCCCGTTTAATGTAAGCCTCATCAGAGTGTCCTACCCCTATTTGATTGACTGATTTCCACTTGCTGATTATAGGCATCGTCCCAATAAGGTATTATTGAACGAATAAAGCTCACTGCCTAATTTGGAGAAGTCATCCAAACATCTAATGGTTGTAATATGTTTATATCAAAAAATTGCTTCCTCTTTTGTAAGAGTGCTTCGCAGTCACACAGTAAATGTTCCGAGGTTTCTCTATCTTGGTTACAGAAGCGACAGGCATCATCATGCAACTTACCTATCTGCTTTAAGTAATATTTGCTTGAGCAGTGACCCGTCACAAGGCCACTGAAGGTACAAAGATCTTTTTTGGAGATATTAAGTAGTTTTGGAGTTACTGTTTTGTTGGGTGATATAAATCTCCTCGATTGTCGAGCTGTTTCATTTTTTTCCAGATGATATCTATTGTTGATTTTCCCCACTTCTTGAGTTCCATTTTGAGGGCACATTCTAAAATCCCACAAAATGGTTCTGGTTCTATGAATGGTTGCGTTGATCCATTTCTCGCCAACAGATCAGCTCTTTCATTCCCCTCAATACCACAATATCCAGGTACCCACAATAATCACACGATAGATATAAATTATTAATACCGTTTTGATTCAAACTTCGAACACTTTACAATAAAAATCGAATAAGCTAGTGTAATAAAAAGAATTATTATTATTCGTCATTTCGTTCCTTGGAATGTCCTCCACTCAGTGATGTATAGCTGTAGGGCCACTACCGGGCAATCAGCAGGCGTTGAAAACGTGACAGTCAGTATTCAAACGGTTTGCCTTTCTATCTCTTAGCGATTACAAAACGTGTATAAATCTATATAAATAGCACTTTATTGCAACAACAATAAAATAACTAACATGCTAATCCTTCAAGATCGATGAGAAAGTTCATTTTTCGAAGATTTTTTAGTGCAAGAAGTTACATCATAGCTTAAGTTTTCGAAATTTGATGCAATACGGTATATAATTGGACAGATAAAATGATGGACGATTTTGTGACAGGTCAATATAATTATTATTTCATGGCTCAGCAGTGAAAATTGATACAACATTTTAAAGTCGAATTTCCGCTAGCATAGACTATATATGTCTCAAAGGGAATTTTTTTTCTAAATTTCGTAACAACCACCTTCAACAGACCATTCAATCATCTGCTGTGATAATGTTATCAAAACTGTTGTCTTGGAGGAGACATACTGTTACAGGCAATAACAAACTTGATAAAGCACGCACAGCACTAAGAACGATGCGTGCTTTTTACGAAGCCGAGTCCAAGATGAGCATCAAGTAATCGGTGTTCGACGCTCGTCTTTGGCTCGGCACGCAACGAATGAAAAAAAACAGAACCACACACAAGATACCTCATTTTATTCTCTATTTTGATGTTTAAAAATTTTTTTCATGATTTTTGGTATGAAAATCTATAAATTTCGTGAAAACATGTAGGAATATGTATGTATATACAGTAGGGTGGGGAAAAGTGATCGATTTTCCAGAACCAAGTTTTTTTGGTTCCTTTTGGGGCCCCAAACAAACCTGAACTTATCAGAAGACGATTGGTTTTGTCTCCGCTTGGCGCATTGCATTTCAAATTTGTATGAAAATTTATCTGAGAAAACCTACTTTTTTGCATTCACCTTTCTAGAGAGCTCAATAATGATCCAATAATGCACTACATTATATTAAAGTATAGTATTTTAGATGCCTAACAACTTTGCAGAAGGCGTTGAAGAGCTAAGATGTCCCCAAGAAGAGCTATAGCTGTTCAAAGTTGGGCATGTCGATTTAAATGCAGAAAATCTTGTTTTCTGCCAACATTACCAATGTACCGGTGCCAGTAGGAATCCCATTAGAAATAACCTGTCGTAACAAGTTTCTACGCTCAACTGGATCAAACAAACAAATTCAGGTCAATATTCTAGGTGTAGGTAGAATCTACAACATGTTTCAGAGGTTACTTCTGGTGGAAATCTGACTGACGCCGGTACACTGGCAGTGTTGGCAGAAAAAATGATTTGCAACATAAATTTCAACATACTCAACTTCGAACAGCTCTAGTATTTTTTTGGGAAACACTAGCTCTTTGATGTCTTCGGCCAAGTAGTTGTAATGGAAAATGCAAAAACTTTGGTTTTTCCATACGAATCTACTATATAAAAATGGAATTCCGTAACGCTTGATCTTGTTGATATTATTCCCTCAGTTTCTGAGGTGTACAGTAATCATCATCATTTTGAATCGTTCTGAATCAAAAATATTAAGCGGTGACATGTAGGTTTTTTAACATCAAAATGTTCGCTGATGTTCAGGAAAGACATTTGAGAAAAAATAATAGGTATCTAATAACTAAAACTTGAGATATTATTCACAAAACTACGTAAAACATGCGAAATTATGACTTTCTGTGCTAAATTTGCCTCTAAAGCAAAATTCAAAGCGATGACATATGATTCTTTTTTCACTAACATGTTTGTTAATGTTCAGGAAGGACATTTGAGAAAAAATAATTAGTATCTGATCACTAAAACTTGAGATATTATTCACAAAACTACGTGAAACCTGCAAAACCATGACTTTTATGCTGAATTTTCCTTTAAATCAAAACTCGAAGCAGTGATCTGTGATTTTTACTATAATAAAATGTTCGTTGTGTTTAGGAAAGATATTTGAGGGAAAAATAATAGGTATCTGATTATTTGAAATTTAAATATTTTCCACAAAACCAACTGGAAAATGCAAAATCATATTTTTTTAGGCTCAAATCTCTAAATCAGAATTCAAAGCGATGACACGTGATTTTTTTCAATAAAATGTTCGTTGATATTCAAAAATGACATTCGAGATAAAAAAATTGTTATCTGATAACTGAAAATAGAGGTATTATTCACAAAACTAAGTAAAACATGCAATATCATGAATTTGTCTCTAAATCTTAATTCAAAGCTATTATATATGATTTTTTCCATTAAAATGTTTGTTTATGTTCAGGAAAGCCTTTTGAGTAAAAAAACAAAGTTTTGATTATTGAAAATTGAGATGTTATTCACAACACTACGTTAAACAAGCAAAATCATGAATATTTGAACTCAATTTGCCTCTAAATTGAAATTCAAAGCTATGATATGTAATTATTATTCATTGAAATGTTTGTTAATGTTCAGGAAAGACATTTGAGGAAAAATAATAGGTATCTTTTCAATAACAAACTTGATAAAGCACGCACAGCACTAAGAACGATGCGTGCTTTTTACGGAGCCGAGTCCAAGATGAGCATCAAGTAATCGGTGTTCGACGCTCGTCTTTGGCTCGGCACGCAACGAATGAAAAAAAAACAGAACCACACACAAGATACCTCATTTTATTCTCTATTTTGATGTTTAAAAATTTTTTTCATGATTTTTGGTATGAAAATCTATAAATTTCGTGAAAACATGTAGGAATATGTATGTATATACAGTAGGGTGGGGAAAAGTGATCGATTTTCCAGAACCAAGTTTTTTTGGTTCCTTTTGGGGCCCCAAACAAACCTGAACTTATCAGAAGACGATTGGTTTTGTCTCCGCTTGGCGCATTTCATTTCAAATTTGTATGAAAATTTATCTGAGAAAACCTACTTTTTTGCATTCACCTTTCTAGAGAGCTCAATAATGATCCAATAATGCACTACATTATATTAAAGTATAGTATTTTAGATGCCTAACAACTTTGCAGAAGGCGTTGAAGAGCTAAGATGTCCCCAAGAAGAGCTATAGCTGTTCAAAGTTGGGCATGTCGATTTAAATGCAGAAAATCTTGTTTTCTGCCAACATTACCAATGTACCGGTGCCAGTAGGAATCCCATTAGAAATAACCTGTCGTAACAAGTTTATACGCTCAACTGGATCAAACAAACAAATTCAGGTCAATATTCTAGGTGTAGGTAGAATCTACAACATGTTTCAGAGGTTACTTCTGGTGGAAATCTGACTGACGCCGGTACACTGGCAGTGTTGGCAGAAAAAATGATTTGCAACATAAATTTCAACATACTCAACTTCGAACAGCTCTAGTATTTTTTTGGGAAACACTAGCTCTTTGATGTCTTCGGCCAAGTAGTTGGAATGGAAAATGCAAAAACTTTGGTTTTTCCATACGAATCTACTATATAAAAATGGAATTCCGTAACGCTATATTAGAGATATTACTTTAAAAACTACGTATGTTTGAAGATGATTTTTTGCATACAGAAAAACACATTAAAATACTCTTTTTAAAATTTATATATATTATGCATATAATACATGCAAAATTTTGACTTTTTGAGCATGAACTCAATTCGCCTGTAAATCAAAATTTTTTTCAATAGAATGTTCGTTGTTTCTTTAACATCTGCAAATATTTTCTTGCAGAAGAATTTATGTTTTAATTTGGTGCGAGTCGAGCAGAAAAAAATTACATTTCTGATGTTTTCGTAGTTTTGTGATAGTTACACATTACGGGATTCGAAATACACTCAGGTCGCTTTTTACGCGGTTTTTTACGCGGCTTTTTCTACGCGGATTCCGGAATTTACGCGGTATTTTTTAAGCGGCACGTATCCCCCGCGTAAAAAGCGACTTTAGTGTACTCTTTTACTTTTACTAAAACTAGATCTTGGGACTTTTGGCTGGAGGAAAGGCCGCATTTCATTGATTTAATCTTTTTTTTTTTTTAATTTCTACGTAGTTAGGTGGATTAAACCGTTAACTTCTTCTCAGACGTGTTCCTTGGACACCAACAAACATTTTCGTTATAAAAATCACATGTTATGTAAGTGGTATTCTGCCAACCATTTCAATACTTCCGAAACTTTCGAACTCCATACGTCATTTTTAAATCCGAAATGGCGACTTTCAGTTTCTGTAAAACATCCCCAAATCACAAAATGCAATCCAATATGGGTATTTCCGTTCTGTGCGTTCTCAGAATGTTAAAGTACTTGAAGCGTCGTTGGATGTATAAGATGTGAAATATTTTTGAAGTGAGTTGTGCTAATAATGCAATGAATTATAAAAAATGATTTTCAATTTTGAAACTTTTGATCCCGAGCATCGTCGGGAACGTTCAACTAGTATTCATATAAATTTGAAATGCAATGCGCCAAGCGGAGACTAAACCAATCGACTTCCGGTAAATTTAGGATTGTTTGGGGCTCCAAATAGAACAAAAAAAACTTGGTTCTGGCTTTCTGCTATCAAGTTTGGTTTTTTCCATATAACAGATATCTAAATGGATATAGCATCAGGCATCTATATTTTACGAATAATCTGAATCAGTGGCATCCCTGACCACACAGCGAACATCTTTTTCATGGTGCCTTTTCTACGGTTATATGGAGCGTCGTATAGGGCTCTTTTTTCTCGATTTGTGTCTGTATTCTAATTTACGTTCGTCACTTCGTGACGTTGCGTTGTCTGCCATTTTGTCTCGAACTTCGAACACGTGTATAAAAAATGTTTTAATCCATACAAATACCAGTTTATTGTAGCAAGCATAAAATTCCCAAGATGCTAAATTTCTAAGATTAACGATTTCTTGTTATACTTTACATCGATTGTTTATTGCAAGAAGTTACATCATAACTTTAATGTTCTAAATTTGATGCAGTTTGGAATGTATTTTGTGTTGTTTTTGGAATTTCACGAGTATACTGTACAAACATGCTCGGTATAATTATTGGGCTAGAAACTGGGAAATGTTTGTATTAATTTACACTAAGACTTATTCAGGGACTTCTAATCTTATCAGATGGATCTTATCAGATCAGATGACATTTCATAACAGTTAGAAGTTTTTTTAACTTTAAAAATAATATACATATTTTAGTCGCATTCGTTATTAAGCGAAAGCTTTGAAATCATTTTCATAATAAGATCTCTAATAAGTATAACATAAATCAGTACTAAAGATTTGACTGGATCAACCCAATATAAGACCGCACTGTGAAAAGCTCAGGTTTTGAATCTCGAGGAAATAGAATTAGTTTTGTTTCATTAGGTTAAATTCCTTGTGCTAATATAACTGCCAAGACAGGCACAATATCGAAAAACGTTTACAAAATTCATTCAGGCGTTGTAAAATTTATTATGAAAGGACTCATGGAAAGTGTGAGAAAAAATCGTTTGACAAATTTGACACTGTAGCTTTGTAACTAAAAAATAACACTATAATAACTAATAACACTGTTCAGTCCTACGTCACCATTTCATACAACCTTTAGGACTGTATATCTTTTAGTTTTTTTTCTATTGCAACTATCATCACTAGTCACCTCTCGGCAATCTGCAAAAAAAACAACGTGAGACTAATAATATGGGAACATTGGTTTGTTGTACCAACCACAGGCGACAAGGAAGTTTAAATTTTTTTTTAGCGACAGCCACGACGAAATCCAATAAAATAAACTGTCCAAGTGGGAAACTGAGATGTTTTTATGAGCGGATTCTATTTACGGAATCACGCCGAGGCTGGAACGTGCCTGAACTGTGAATTAAGCGCAACAAATAAAACACGACGAGCTGCGTCTTTCTGAACCACTCTAGGTACGGAGCTACCGGAGGAAAACTTTTACCGAATCGCGGTTTTCCGATGTGGAGTAAAAGCTCGCCCTCTTGGCTGATGGAGCTTTCACCGAAAGCACGATTTTCCCCTCCACCGGATGCAGCCGAACGGGGCCCGAATGGGACAAAAACAATGGCGAACTTGTTGCAACTTCGCCGGGCAGAATCATGTGCGGGAAAGTCGCCGCCAGGCCATTGGGCTGATTGTCGCTATCGGAAGTCTAAACAGTTTTCGTCTGACCGTAGTACGCTTCACACGTTCTCGGTCTTATCCTCCAGCGGTAGCGACAGTTTTTAGTGCCCCAGTGCAAACGGTCATCTGGCCGTGCGTTTTCTTCTTACTTGCGGGGAGTTGAAAGTTAGAGACGCGCGCGCTATTTCGAGCGACCGTTCCTTTTCGGTGTTGCAAGTGCAAGTGCAAGTGTGTCTTCGGCGGTGTTTAGTACAGCTGTTACAACTGTGGAATGAAGGATTACACGGACGTGTGCATGAAACAGTTTCCGTTTTACGCACGCCGCTGAACAGTTGCAATCGCTGAGGGGATTTGTGTCCGGATTTGCATACTGTGCTGCAGTACAGTGCAGTGTCTGTGTGCGTGTGTATCTGGAAATGTGCATCTAGAGCAGTGTGATACCAAATGCTTGGGTCGTTCTTCTTAAGTTTTTTTTTCGTCATGGTGCTCAATATATAGACCCCCCGGATAGATATGAAATGAAATGCAATTGCAGACTAAGGACATTATGCAGATATTAAGTGTGTCGCGTGGCATATATAGGACTTGCAGAACAACCCGTGGTGAGATAATTTTCCAAGATTTATAGCTTTAAGAAGAAAAATACCGGCTTTATTAGGTTGGTTTTAATTCCGTTCCATTCCTGCTGGCATAAAGATATACTGTTTTAATAGCATCATTTCTAAGCTGAGGGAAGGAGATTATAAATAACGTACATTAACTGTGTCCAGTATGAACTTCGCAAAACAGCTGTTATGTGTTTGTATCTCGTAAAGGAAGAGATAGCATGATGTTTGATGGAAGTTTCTCTAGCGAGATTTTAGGGTCATGCATAACTTTTCGTTTGCGGTTGAGTTTATGAGGGCAGAAGCGGCTTAAGTGGTAAGGACTAATTACAGCTGGCGTTGTGAGTTATTCAGCAGCTAGAAATTTGTTTCATATAAGTTTGGTTTGAGTTTAATTTCATTTTCAACTGCGAAAACAAATAAAATAAGAGATTATGTTTGTCATCCCAACTTTGTGCGCCAAAGAAGAGGTTTCATGATATTTTGCATGTTTTTACTGAACATTTTTAAGTTTTTGGATTGTGTGATCCTTGTAGGATCAAGTTAAAATAAGAAAAATATAATCCCTAATTCTTCGAACTAGTGGATCAAAGTGGGTATTTCAGATATATTTTTACAAATTAAATATATTCTAGCTGAAGCTTAACATTACATTTCGTCGATAAGGAAGATGCACTTGAATTTGAATTAATAAGAGAAATGGTCACATATCCATGAAATTAATGAATTCATTTTTTTTTATAAATTTTATGTATGTTATGAGTTTTTTGGATCCCAGAAATACTATGAATTTTAAGAGTTGTGTGAAATCCAACATTCCTTTTAATACAACAATTCTATGAAATCTGGAAATTTATTCATTCCTGAACTTTGTGCGAGTTTCTTATTCGTTGAATTGATTCTAGGTTTTTACGAATTAAAAATATATCATGAATTATTAGGTTCTATGAAATCTACAAATTTATTGTATTCCATGCATTCTAGCAATTCAATCAATTCTATTATTTCTACGAGCTACTTGATTTGTATTATAAATGTTTATTAATTTTATGAATTATATGAATCCTATGAATTCTATGAATTCTGTGATTTCTATGAATTTTATGAATTCTATGAATTCTATGAATTCTATGAATTCTATGAATTCTATGAATTCTATGAATTCTATGAATTTTATGAATTCTATGAATTCTATGAATTCTATGAATTCTATGAATTCTATGAATTCTATGAATTCTATGAATTCTATGAATTCTATGAATTCTATGAATTCTATGATTCTATGAATTCTATGGATTCTATGAATTCTATGGATTCTATGAATTCTATGAATTCTATGAATTCTATGAATTCTATGGATTCTATGAATTCTATGAATTCTATGAATTCTATGAATTCTATGAATTCTAAGAATTCTAAGAATTCTATGAATTCTATGAATTCTATGAATTCTATGAATTCTATGATTCTATGAATTCTATGGATTCTATGAATTCTATGGATTCTATGAATTCTATGAATTCTATGAATTCTATGAATTCTATGAATTCTATGAATTCTATGAATTCTATGAATTCTATGAATTCTATGAATTCTATGAATTCTATGAATTCTATGAATTCTATGAATTCTATGAATTCTATGAATTCTATGAATTCTATGTATTCTATGAATTCTATAAATTCTATGAATTTTATGAATTCTATGAATTCTATGAATTCTATGAATTTTATGAATTCTATGAATTCTATGAACTCTATGAATTCTATGAATTCTATGAATTCTATGAATTCTATGAATTCTATGAATTCTATGAATTCTATGAATTCTATGAATTCTATGAATTCTATGAATTCTATGAATTCTATGAATTCTATGAATTCTTTGAATTCTATGAATTCTATGAATTCTATGAATTCTATGATTTCTATGAATTCTATGAATTCTATGAATTCTTTGAATTCTATGAATTCTATGAATTCTATAAATTCTATGAATTCTATGAACTCTATGAATTCTATGAATTCCATTAATTCCATGAATTCTATGAGTTCTATGAATTTATGAATTCTATGATTTCTATGAATTCTTTAAATTCTATAAATTCTATGAATTTTAGAAATTTTGTGAATCCTATGAACTATATGAATTCTATAAATTGTATGAATTCTATAAATTCTATGAATCCTATGCATTCTGTAAATTATATGAATTATATAAATTATGTTGTAAGTAATCGTAACGCGATAGATACAAATGATCTAAAGTTCGCACTCGAAATGTTTTTGTAAATACAGGTCGGACTCGATTTTAGCCCCTTTTCGCCTCAGAAATAACTTCTGGTTACGCCACTGCATTAGACAAGTAACATAAAGAAAAGGAATATTCATTTTCTGTTCGTTTTTTGAAAGTAAATCAATTTGCTTCTCGATTTTCTCAAGTAGCTAAAAGTTTTACGTTGAAAATATGGTGAAATTTGACGATAAATTGATTAAAAAGGCGTGATGAGAAGAATATAGGTACTGAGATGAATATGGGAGCGGTAACCCTATCAATATATTTTGTAAGATTCGATTATCCGGAAAACTTGATTATCCGGAATGAAATTTTATTTTGATGTTCCGGATAATCGAGTCCGACCTGTAATAATTTAATAAACATGACGATATCTTAAGAAAAAATGAATGCTATGAATTCCATGAGTTATTTGATTTATATGAACTCTATAAATTCTTTGAATTCTATGAATTCTATGAATACTATGAATTCTAAGGGTTCTATGGATTCTTTGAATTCTATGAATTCTATGAATTCTATGAATTCTATGAATTCTATGAATTATATGAATTCTATGAATTCTATGAATTCTATGAATTCTATGAACTCTATGAATTCTATGAATTCTATGAATTCTATGAATTCTATGAATTCTATGAATTCTATGAATTCTATGAATTCTGTGAATTCTATGAATTCTATAAATTCTATGAATTCTATGAATTATATTAATTCTATGAATTCTATGTATCCATGATCTCTATTAATTCTATATATTCTATTGGTTAAGTTAAAAAAAGCTACTAATTGCATGAATTCTTTGAATTCAATGCAAACTGCGTTTTTCATTAACTCAATGATTGTCATGAATTCCATTATTTAATTAAGTCTATGTAGATGCAATACATTTTACAAGTCATATGAATCATATTAATTGAATAATTAGAAATTGAGCAAAAATTAGTTCGAACCCAGAAGTTCTATATTAAAAATTACTACAGTCATACCTCGATATAAGGCAACCGCGATATAATGTAACTTTTTTTTATATCTCTAAATTAAAGTACAGCAATAATTTTTGGGGTGTATAACGTTTTTTGTAAGTTTTAAAACTAATAAGTACAAGTAGTGAAATGGGGTAAATTTTACATATTTTTTTCAGTGTTTCGTGACTGATTATGTTTGTCTACGAAAATTATCTTAAAGGGGCATAAGATAGGTTTATATATACTGATAGGTGAAGGGAAATAAGTTTTTACGCACATTTGAGTAACCATAAAAAATTTTGCATCAATGAAAATAAAATTTTTTTTGTGCTTCGATATAACGTAACGAAAAAAAAGGTTGCCTTATATCGAGGTATGATTGTACTTTTATCAGCTTTGATGTGTACATCAAATAACTAAAAGATGACAGCTGGCAACTTAATAAATTGCAGCTATTGACAAGGGATGGCGAGTGAAATTAATAGAAGTAGTTTTTGTCTGGAAGCTGAAATTGAATGCTCCGTCAGCTGTGGGACAAGACAGCTTTACGATTCGTTTGCCTAAAACCAAATATCTTAAAATAACAATATAGTTCACTCTCGAATTTTCCATATATTTCCGTGAAGACAGACAGGGAACACCCCCTCTTGTGGTGAAAAAGGTAACTAAACTCATTGCACAGTGGTACAGTAAGGCATTTTAGGCGGACATAAGCTTTTCGTTGCGATTTTGGTTTGCGGTTTAAAGCCATAGTTTTTGTAAAAAGTTGTTTTTTATACATAGTCTTCTATTTATGTGCAAATGAAAATTAGGGTGGTCCTGAAATCAACGAAATAAAAACAAACTAGCTGGTTTTTATTTGCATAAATAATTGTAAACATTCTTTGGCAAACTTGTAGATCAACAAATTCTAAGTAACTTTTTTGTAGACATTAAATTTGGCTTTCAAAAACAGTCTTTTCGCTCTATTTTTTTCAATTCAAATTTAAAAACAAAGTTTTCTTCGGTAACTTTAATCAAAAATACGCCAATTTTGACGAAAAAACATTGTCGATATATTGTACAGATGAAGAGTTTTCACTATTTCTATTTTAAAAATAGGCCCTTTTAAAATATTAATGTCTCCGTTTAGGGCAAACATAGATAATATTTTTTGGTATCATTTGAAAGAACAAATATTGTATAAATATTGTGAAGAAATACCGAAAGTTGCTTAAAATTAGTTGATCAACAACTGTGCCGATGAATGTATACATTCATTTCTGCAAATAAAAAAGTTAGTTTTTTTTATTTAGTCGATTTCAGGAACACCCTAATTTTCATTTGCACAAAAAAAGTAGACTAAATATAAGAAACAAGTTCTTAGAAAAAAAATTTTACTCTAAACCCACAAAATCGCATCGAAAAACTCATGTCCGCCTACATTGCCTTACTGTACCACTGTGCATTGTTGTTGAATTTCTGTGAGCGTGTGACATTCTCACACACGAAACTGAGTTTACTCAATTTTAGATTTAGTTGACTCAATTTCATACTTTCACAGAAAAAAATATGTTGTAGATTTCGTGCGTATATTGTTTGTATGTAAAATGGCGTTATCCGGGAGTTAAATATTGATAATATAATAGATGTAGCTTATCGAGGCACGAAGAAGAAATATTCAAATAATCAGGCCACGACGTGTAAATGTAAACTAATCCCAAGCAGTGATGGAAACGAAACGAATGTGATGCAATCATCGTTTAATCGGCAGTTTCCCATTCACCGGAAGTCATCATTTTACAATTCATAATGTTGTCTAAGGTCGATTTGTAGCTTTAGTGCATCATAACAATCCCGGAAATACCCATAATGAGTGTTATTTGGTCTTTTGCCACTGTTGTTTAGGAACCGGAAGTCGCCATATTGGATTTCAAAACGGCATTTGGAGACAATTTCTGGCCTCTGAGCATCATTCTGGTTAAAGAAACACCCATATTTGGTTGTTTTTGGGTAATTTTCGACAGTTTTCCAGTCACTAAAAGTCGCAATTTTACAACTCAAAATGCTGTCTGAGGTCGATTTGTGGCTTCAGTGCATCATAACAATCGCGGAAATACCCATATTTGGTCATTCGCCGCTGTTTTTCAGAAACCGGAAGTCGCCATGTTGGGTTTCAAACTGGCATTTGGCGACAATTTCTGGCCTCTGAGCGTCATTCCGGTTAAAAAAAAAAAAAAACACCCATATTAGGTGGTATTTGGTCATTTTCGGCAGTTTTCCAGTCAACGGAAGTCGCTATTTTACAACTCAAAATATTGTCGGAGGTCGACAAGCGTACAAACCGTGGAACACCACCCATGCATGGATTGCCTCATACATTGACGAAGTTTACTATTATAAAATATTCGGCCGAGTCCACTTCACAATAAAATGAGCATTTTTTTCAGTGTACCCATTAGGGTAATATTATTGTCAAAAGTTACTCTATTTCGCATGTCGTGTAGAACAAAATCAGAAGTGGCGCACCTAGCGGTCGAAAAGGTGACTAACGCTTCTGTCATTTTCAATTTGTCTTCATAATTTCACGTAAGTGAACTATATTGGTATTTAAGATATTTGCTAAAACATATTTCGTTGATATAATACGATGTGGGTTGACATATTTTGGTATTTAGCTTTTATTTTATCATTTGAGCTGCGATATTAAAAAGAAAAAATCAAAGTTGGGACGGGTTTATTTATTTAATAATATCTGCGGCGATGCTCTAAGGATTACGTCTGTCTATATAATAGAAGTTGCACAAGGAAACTGATATCCTCGGAGGTGTATAATCATCAGTAACCTATCTCTGAAACCTACAAAATACATATCTGCAGCTTTTCCAGAGTAGGTCATAAATATTAAACGCTGCTTGTGTTCATCAAACATCGTTCCGAGCGAGCGCGATATGCAGCAAAGCTAATTGCCATTATGCGCTTGGCAGGAGGCAAAATTTAATAGTTTTCAGCTTAGCAGCAGCTGGCAGCCGGGGGGTATCTGATAGAGAAAATGAAGGTCAACGCTAATCGTTCGCTTTATCGCACACCGGTTCTGCCTGGTGACATCCATCGCATTATCCAGCCTGTAATAACCTTAATGGCGTACCGATATTCCGTCAGTGATTGATTTAGATTGGCATCAGAGCGCTGTCAAAGAGGTTCAAATCCTTGGTCATGACAAATACATACTTTTGTGGATATTTTGTTATGAAAATCAAATGCCGTTATGATAAACCATGTGTTAAGAAAATGTCTTTCAAATTTTGGGAATCAAACTGTTATCTGTGAAATTTTCCAAAGTGTCCACAACTAAAATCTCAAAATCTGGTGAAAGTTTTGCAAAATTGTCATCTTGAATTTTTTTAATTGGGTATTGCAGACAGATATTCAGTTGCCTAAAACTCTTCTGAACATTTCAAAATTATTAAGATCATGAGCATGAGCATTGACGAGCTGAGCTAGTATTTCAAATTGGTACCTTCATGGGAAAAAAAGTTTTTCTGAGAATTCTTTTAAAACTAGTACTTACCTTCTCAAATGTCCGTTGCTCTCAGTTCCCACGACTACCACGAACTCATCCTCGTCGATTGTTACCGTATTGCCTAATCGTACCCTCGGATCCGCCTACAATCATATATTTTGTTTTAGACGTATTAATCTTCAATCCCATAACATCCTCTAGCGCTATGTTGAACATTAGGCAGAAAGGACCATAACCTGTGGGACTCTATGAAGTTCGACGTTTTACCCGAAATCATCACACAACACTCCACATTCTCCATCATAACCTAAGAAAGGTTTGGCAGCTTCCCCGGAAAACCATTTTCGTCAAGAATTTCCCATAGCTCTTGTCGGTTTATTGTGTCGAATGTGGCTTTAAAATCGACGAAAAGATGGTGTGTAGTAACTTTTAACTCGCGGCATTTCTGGAGAATCCGCCGCAGTGTAATGATTTGGTCAGTCGTAGACCGTCCTTCCATGAAGCCGGCCAGGAAATTACCTATAAATCTGCTGGCTAATAGTGACACGCGTTGGAAGATGAGCTTGGATAACAATTTGTAGGCGGCATTCACAGGACTGTGATTGCTCGATAGATTTCGCAGTTTAACTTGTCGCTCTTTTTGTAGATGAGGCAGATAACTCCTTCTTCCCAATCCTCCGATAACTGTTTTGTCTACCCGATCTCGACGACCAGCCGATGTCGCCATAGACATGCAGTTTTACTTCTGGTTTCATGTTAGACATAATAGATTCTAGAGTTTTGAAAAATAATTCATACGAATGTTTATGAGCATGTTCCGGTGGAAAGATATGTTCTTCGCCAGCAATAAATGCTTTGGCAAATTGAACGCGTGCAGCAGCCAGGAGGTCTTTGTCCGAGGGTAGTGGTTGTTTTGGCATTTCAGCAATTTGAGTTTTCTTTGAGTTGCAGGCGAAATGGTTTATTCCGTGTTAAAGGTGTTGTTACTTATGCTGATAGGGTTTGAGTTTTCCTGCTGACGTTTGCGTCGCTGCATACGTTTACGAGCGGCCTTTTCTGCTTGCTTTTCCTGCATGCGTCTTTTACGCTGTCTGGCGTCATATTCAGTCCAGTCGCGTTTCCATACTTTTTTATTGCCAATTAGGCGCCAGCCTGATGTGAAATTTGGAGTACGGTGTTCTTCTGAGTCCGATTCTGGAAGTGGCAATGAAAGGCGAAGTTCTTCAGCCAGACTGGGATGATTGTCTGTTTTTGGCTGGAGTGAATTCGATTCTTTGAGCGCTTTTAATTCATTGATTAGTTCCTGCGCCGTTGTACTGCAGTTTGTTTTCTTATTTTGTATAGCTTCTAATTGGTGTTCCATATTGTCAATTTTTGATTCTATATTAGTAAATGCTTTTTCCAGGTGCTGTTGTATGTTCTTTGTGTGCTGCCGATTTTCTTTGCTAATGTCCGATATGTCCGATATGGAGTCATGGCCAAGTTCGCCGAACAGCGTCGAAATGCGATTTATGGTTTTTGCCGACGCATTGTTTGTGTTGATATTTACTTTTTTAATTTCCGTCTTCAATTCAGAAAGCAGTGTATTGATACTGTCCAGTGTGTCGTGCGTTACAGTCAGTTTAGGAAGTTGACTGATTATTGAATGATTTGATTTGATTTGTGATTCAATACTTTCTGTTAAAATTTTCTGGTGCTGGATGAGCTTCTTCAGTTGGAGTTGGTCCATGAGCTGTTCCTGGCATTCTATGCATAAGGGCAGCATAAATGAACGCAGTAGTTCTTCTTGGTTTCTACGGGTTCCTACGCAGGCAGCGTGGAAGTGCCTTTTGCATATTCCTTCGCATTTTCACAGGAAACGGTTGTCGGTCGAAGAACAGTTGGTTATGCCACACTTTTCCATAGCACTGTTTAAAATTGTTACGCGGCGAGTACGAATTGTCGAGAAAAGATTAGATACACGCGGTAGCGCGACGGTCAAAGATTGTTTATAAATAAATAAATTGTTGCTTACGTGCACTCGATGCAGCGAGCTGATAAATTTTTCGGGACCCATTTTTGTAACTTCCGCTCCGATGCCGTCTTTCCGGCCGCTTTGTTGTTCCTAAGCTACCGGATCGCATGCTTAACTTCGCTTATTGTTGGGCGTTCGTTGCACCGACCACGTCTCCTCTGTTTCTGTTGTGCTCTTTTGCTTGGACTCCGTTCAGCTGTTCATAGTAGCACTGCTTCCACCTTTCGATTATTCGTGTTCTGTGAGTACGGGTGAGTTTCTTGCATTTCACGTATTCCTTGTGGCGCTTTTTTCCTCAACAATTGGACTAGCTGCTTCCGTTTCAATCAATATCGATCCACATTCTGACGGGTAACTCCACGCAGCATTGTTGCTCGCGGTGCGTTCTTCTGGCTCAATTTCTGCGGACATTCTTCGTTACACCTCTCGTTACGTCGATTCGGTTGCACTTGTTCCGGGACTTCCTCCACAGCACTGCTGATAGCTGTTTTAACGGCGTTCCAGCGATTCTTTAGAGGGACTTCTTCAAGCTCACTCTCTTTTGGCAGCGCAATTTTGAGCGATGACGCATACTGTGCTGCGACGTCGTGTTGCTTTAGTCACGCGAGATAATACTGTGGGGGCGACGATACTGTATATGATTATATTATATTATATTTGTCAACCATCACAAGTAGACCATATTGTTTACAATTCGTGCTTAACTGGCTAATCTTGAAAAACATATTTTCTTAAGTGAAGTTTTATTCATTGTTATATCGATTAATTCACAATGTTTGTTATAACATGACATCATTCTTTTAAGAGGTTCATTTTGGCCATAGTTTGTTCTTTGATTACTGATATAACACAAGTTTCTATTACTTCATGAACTAATTACATTTTTTGTCCTATTACTTACATTTTAGGTTATAAAGTAGGCAATGTAGGGTATCGTTCCATTATTCATCTCAACAGCTAGGTGCACCTTTATTCATTTTATTTCTCTCATTTGTCCAATTTACCGTAAAATTTCTACAAATTTTTGAAAGTAAATCTATTTGCTTCTCGATTTTGTCAAGTGGCTGAAAGTTTAACGTTGAAAATATAGTAAAACTAGACGATAAATTGATCAAATAGGCGTGATGAGATGAATATAGGTACTGAGATAAATTAAGGAGTGATAACCCTTTGTGATTTTTTCGAGGATGCTAATTGCATTGCCTACTTTAAAACTTAAAAAGTTTCTATTTCTTAGAGAACGAGTGGGAGCATAATAGTACAAATTCGTTAGAATTGATGTGCTATTTACTCTTTGTGCAATTATATCGTTTATAAAAGCCATCATTACGATTTCTCGTCGCTTTTTAAGTTCATTTAGATTTATTAACATGCACGTTGCCTCATAGGGAAGTAAAGGTAGAATGGTCCAATCTTGCTTTCGTAAAGCATTACCAGCAAGCATTATTATAATGATTAAAAAAAATAATTTAGAGTCGAGTGTGACTCCTTGATCTCTACCTTGACTGCTTCTTTTAACTGTTTTCATGTCTATAGTGATCGCCCTATGTATTATTTTATGTTTCCTGGTGAAAGAAATAAAATAAAATTTTTTCACATAGAGTTCCAACCAGCTCCTTATGCACCATGTGTGAAAATTATCAACTTCACGTTGAAATACCTCAAGCTCAGAATCTTTACGTATTTTAAGAAAAAGTTTCATGTCGTCTGCGTATATTAAAACATTCAATTTGCTTAAAATATGTTCTACATCGTTTACAAATAAGATAAATAGCAGTGGACCTAGAATAGAGCCTTGTGGCATGCCGGATGTTACATGTGCTATAAGCTACTTTTGAACCTTACTTTTTGTGTTCTATCAGTCAAGTATGACTAGGCTGACCAGATTTATTCGGGGCGAAAACGGGAAACGGAAAAATTAGTATTTACAAATATTTTTTAGATACAGCATACAAATAATTTATCATTGCTTTGGTAATTCTGCCGCATTCTGTACAATACTTCATTGGCGTTTAATGAAATTTTACGTAGATAAGTGTATTTTGGTTTTTTGTCGTGTAATTTGTGATTTTGCAGACCACATACCGTTTGCGTGACAGACACGAATGCACACAATATGTGTAAAGTGTCTTCAATAAAATTAATAATAATAATAATAATACCGTTCGCGTGTGAAGAGGTCGTTTTCAGTGGCATGGTACTGTCAGGAATGCGCAAAATTTTCACAGTGAGCAATTCTCGCTGAAACCGTCCCACTGGTGACATGCGGTCTTTGAAAAACGATATTTTTGTGTTTAAATGATTGAAAATAGTGGAAAAATGAGGAAACCACTTTGGTTAGTTCATATTGATGGACCCCTCGTGCACAAATCGGTTAAACGGTTTTTACAAAAATTGATCTTTGAGCAATTCTTGATCTCTTTATTAATTTATTTCTATTTAATTTATTAAAATTAATAACACGGTTAATAATACGGTTACGGACGGTTAAGAATGGTTGGAAAAACGGTACTGTCCCGTTTAAAACGGTACATCTGGTCAGTCTAAGTATGACTGAATCCATTTCAAAAGTCCCGGAATTAACCCTATCTAAGATAATTTGAAGAGCAGGTGAGGGATGTTAACTCTATCGACTGCCTTACTAAATTTAGTATATAATGCTTCAACTGGGTTACCTTTATCCGCGTGAATAGTAAAATTTACAAAATTTAACAAATTTGTGGTCGTTGACCGATCTTTAACGAAACCGTGTTGTTTGTAGGAAATCGATTTTTTGGCTTGTGAAAATATACGTTTAGGTATTGATTGTAGCCTCGAATAATTTAGGAATGCACGAAATTATAGCAACTCCGCGATATTTTTTAACATCTGATTTTTTACCACTTTTGAAAGTAGGTATCAAAAATGACTCTTTCCAGACCGATGGGATCGTGCCGCATTTTAAAGATATTTACAACAGTTAGTTTTTGGCGTATCTTAACCCTAGAGAGATAGTCTGCGTCAACTTGATTCCTCGCTTTCAGTGACATTGCCTTCTTTTTTTTAAAATAGTGCAAATTCGTCCTCGCTTTTCTGAAAACTGAATTCTGGTATTTGTTATGTATCGATGTGTTAACACCGTGATGATCACTTATTAATAAATTTTCAACAAAAACTTGCATTTTAAATGATTTAAAATTCATGCATCAATTGAGTGCCAGAATAAGATTATTTTTTCAGGGTCCCATCACTAGCGTCTCAATATGCGCTGACGTGGAAAATGTCCGAAAAGTACCGACCATCTATCAAAACGTGGTCGATTTGTGTTTCTGTTCTGTTTAGTGATCTACAGGCGAATCTATAGTGAAGATCATGCTGGAAGAAGGTGCTACTCATGGCCATGTTCTAGGAGGTGGCAAAGTCCATTAGTCTGAGGCCATTTACAGTCGTCAGTTGCTGTGCAATGAATCGGTCTATACTCCTTCTCCTGTCCAACTTGAGATATCATGTTAGTCCGTTCCGTTGCCTAGTTTCTAACCGATTGTTCCGGTTCGTAATTAACGTTATTGCGTTCGTTGCTGTTATTTTTTCGATGGTGCAGGCCTTGTAAGGCCAGCGACCAATTCCACTATGTCGCAGCCATTGTTAAAGTATTGATATTGATAAAAAGCTATTTTTTTTTTCAATAAAAACTACAGAAGACAAGCATAGAGAAATGAGAAACAATCGAGTGGATTAGGTGGACCATCCTATAGTAAAATGATTTATATGAGCAGAAGCAGGATCTTTTATAGCCCACAGAGATCTATTTCTGTGAGACGTGGTAAAAGACCACACGCGTTTTGGAATTGGTTCTTTCTTTTTGTTAGGTTTTGCATTTTCCGAGTTTCGCTAGACGCAATGTTTCGCATTTCAGTTTGGCAACGATCGATGATACTCTCACACACACAACAATTTAAGCCGTATTTTTGCTGCTTGGAACTCCAATGGTTTTTTTTTTTTCCTTTTTCTGACGAATGGACGCAGATGGCAGAAGCTGCAATATACTTTCAGCTACGCAATAGTTCATTGGGTTGTAGCGTGTTGCATTAGGGTGGGACAAAAAATAAATGTTAGCTTCCATGCACTTTTCGTGTTCCTTATGGGTCCCATAACAACTGTGTAACGTTTCAGATCGGTCGGTGAAACGCCCGATTTGCGCCCGATTTTTTAAATTTCCATACGATATTATGTGGAAAAATCCACATTTTCAATACTTATTCTTTAGAGATGTCAAGTTGGCTCTCAAAAAAATATTAATTCATGATATTTGTAGGAAATTTTCCTGGGAAAAACTCTTCTGAAGACCGTAAGGCGCTACGATGATTGTAGAAACAGCTATTCACCCCAAACTGATTGAATGTCTGACGGACGGCTCAACATTGAAATTTTCCAGCAACACTGCTACAGCATGCTGCTATTGCAAAGTTGCTTAAGTATAAGAAATAATTTCGTGTGGAATTAATTTTCAAGGTGTGATTTTTGCTCATAGTATCTTCGCCTCCAAGATAAATTTAAGCGATATCATTTCCCATCACAGGGTTGAATTTGCAACAACAGCATGCTGCAGCAGTATTACTAGTAAAATTCAATGATGAGCCGTTCGTCAGATATTCAATCAGTCTGGGGTGAATATCTTTTTTTCACAAGCAAGGTAGCGCCTTACGGTCTTCAGAAGAGTTTTTCCCAGAAAAATTTCCTATAAATATCATGTATTAATATATTTTTAGGAGCCACCTGGACATCTCTATAGAAAAAGTTTTGAAAAAGTGGTTTTTCCCATATAAAATCGCATGAAAGCTTTAAAAATCGGGCAGAAATCGGGCATTTCACCGATCGATCTGAAAAGTTACACAGTTGTTATAGGACCCATAAGGAACACGAAAAGTGCATGGGAGCGAAAAAATAACACCATCGCTTTTTCCCAGTGTTGCATATTGCAGCCATGCGGCTGGAGGACAACAAAATTTTGTTCGTGCTGACAAACATGTGGATGAAGTTAAAACTGCACTTTGAATGAGGTGCATTTAATATTTGTGAAATGTTGTGCAAATGAGGAGTAGAACTGCTGCCTAATTTTAATTTGTACATAAAATACAGCAATACTTGGAATGGAACAAACGCTTTGCGAAGCAAACAAGTTGCAATCGAGGAAACAAAAGTTTTACTTTTAATTTTAGCACAAAACTTTTTGAGAAAGTTTTTTTTTCTCTGTGTGGACACATCACTGCGACCAGAGATGTTTGATATTGTCTGTGCTACCTCTACAGTGGGAATAAGGCACAATTTTCACACTGAAAACTAGATGGCCGGCATCTCTTAAGCTGTTTTTCAGAGAACCATAATCACGGTATTTTCGAAGAAAAACACCATTTCGATTTAATCGCGTCTGAAGTTTCAAGTTCAGTTTATGCGGCTGTAATGAGACGTACTTAAACCATGTTTAACCTTCAGAAAAAAGTATTCCAGTTGAAAACAAGTCATAATCAAATATGTTCGCGCCAGTTTTCAGCAACATACGGCCAATATCAAAATATTGCTTAGAATATTAGTTTATGTGATTGCATCTTCTCCAGAACTTTATACACGAAACTATGGTTGAACCATTTGTATTAAACAGTTAACTCTGAAAATTCAAATCTAAAAATCCATTCTGCAACAGACCTTGCACCATCCTGCGCACGGCTGTGGCATTCAATTTCGATTTCGCTGACACCATGAATCTTCTCCGGGCAATAAGATCGAACTCGAGAGCTTAGGCTGTTAGATTATTAAACCGAACATCAGCCTCTGGTTGTGAAGTCAAGACACGCTGCGCTGTAGAGGTCTGCCTTAGTTTGTGGCTCGCCTAAATTGCCGAGTAGAAATAATAGCTTTTTCCCTGCGAGCCACATTCAACTGCAGTCGCTTTTCCTGTAGGTAATATAGCCCACACTACAAACCATCGTTGACCGCATTCATCCGGGTCCATTGTTTGGCTTTTTCCAATTTCTATTCAGGACAATTTTTCCCGTGCCTCGGTTGTTGTAACTTACTTTCTTCAAGTTGCAGGTGTTTGTGCATGATTGAATAATGCAATAATGATTCAACAGGGTAGAAGCGAAAGGTGAAGTGCAATATCCTTCCGCCACCGCTCGTAACGTCGTTTGTGCCAAGTGCTACCATTTGCGAACGTTAGGCTCTGCTATGTGGAATGATCGTTATTATACGCCGGAGGGTAACCACGGCGTTGTCGGTACTGGTGTCCTGTCTACGATTCGAAAAAGACAAGCTATTAGTTCTACATGACTAGCAAAACGTCCCGGGGAAGCTGTGGAACAGATTGGTTCACCTTTTTAATGTGTTCCGTTTCCCTTTACAAAGTTTCTCTTTTCTATGGGCATTACATTATCGGCTCTTGTATAGCATTCCTAACTAACTAACGTTGTAACTCTAGAGGCTAAAAAATAAAACTTCACCCTAGCTATTACGAACGTTTTAAAATAGATGCACGTTGTACACGTACTTGTCGGAGCGGATGTATTTTCGCTCGATGCCGCAGTGGAAAGCCGTGTGTGTTGTATGTGCCTTGCCTATACCTAGATCTAAGAGTGGGAGTGGGAGCAGAAATGTAAGGACACAAGCCAACCGCAGGAAAATTGCTATTGCCGCCAGAATGGTTTCAAAGCCACGTCACTTTTCGCCGCTCTCTAAGGATATTTTCTTTTCTTTGCTTTTTTGCAGACTGATACGACGGAAATAGTAACTTATTTTTGTCAAACAAGAATTACTGGAGCAATGCGGATCAGCACGTCTGGCAATGTGATTGCAGTGAAGATGCAGAAAAATAATATTAGGTGAAACGATTATTTTTGTACCGCAATGGTGAAGTGAACAGCCACATACAATTCGACACCCGTTATAGGTACGTGAAATAAATATAAAAAACTTTCTTCATATTATCGATACCGGTAGTGTTAGTTGCTAGAATCGAGCCAGTTAAGCGACAAAAGCACGTAAGGGACACGTGTAATGTTCCGATGGTGCAGTGAAACAGCTTGACGGTTCGCTAACGTTACACACATATAGGAACAGAGGGTTGGTTCGATCCTGGTGAAGCACCATTCATGCGAGCGATTGTGCGGATAGTGATGTGATGACTCCTCGATGGTGTTGGAAGAGTGTTAATGTGATGGCAATGATGAATCATTAATGCTTTTATGACGATGTCATATGACTTTCGATTGGCGGTCACTGCCGTGACGGTGAAGAGCATTGCTCTCTGTGTCTGTCAGTGTTTCTGTGATGCCGGTGGGAATTGCAATTTTCATTTGCTGTAAACAATCTGTGGCCCAAGTCGTGCCGTAGTGTGCTGTGGGTGGCGCTTTCGCCGTTTGTCTTCGGTCGCTGTCAGATTCAGCAGACAGTTGGGTTGGACACCTAGAACAGCTGTCATAAGGTAGGTGCAACATGGTCTTCGTAGAAAGTGAGTAGAGGTGGACAACCTGTTCGGTCAATTATTTTAGCACATTTTGTTGTTTGCAAATTGAACTGACAGTTGCCTTACTGGTCAGGGGGGTCAATGCACATTTGTTATCGAGCTAAACTTCTGTGATCAATTAATAAATGCTATTTCGTTGATTTCTTTTCACACAAGGTTTTGTTTTTGGTTTGATGATTTGATATGGAATTTTAACATTGGAACAAAATTTATTTAGAGAAATTCTTAGCTTTTCCAAATTTGTTTTGAATTAAAATAACATAGCGATAGTAGTAACCGCTACATCACACAGTGGATTGATGAACCGTTTTTTGCAGTAACGTTTTCAGAAGTCTTTGAAATGATTAAAACATACATATCTCAAACTGCCGCCGTTGATTTTGTTTAGTTTTGCAGGTATTTGCGTTTTATTGTATATAAGTACAAACAAAAAACGCCTTCAATTAAGTTCTGTTTAATATACTTATAAATAATTAAAGAAAAAGCAAAGCCTTGGTGCTACATTCCGTATCGGAATTCGACCTTCTGTTTATTATACACAAACTTCGCAGCTAACTGTTGAGTGTACAGGACAATTGCGGGGCTAGCGCCACGATCCTACTGACACTAACAGTCTCTCCCGAGCCGAGACTCGAACCTATGACGACTGGCTTGTTAGGCCAGCATCGTACCTCGAGACCAGCTGGGAGCACTTTCTATGTATGAAGCACAATTTTGGAAGTAACAAAAAGATCACTTTTAAACTACCTCCCACATGTGCACTATACTTATCTTTAACAGCATCGTTTTAGTTTTCACCTCCACTATCACACGTGGTTCCGTACACACCAAATTCCCGACGGCCAAATTCAGTAATCTTTACTGAATTTCAACAATAAAAACCTGAGAATAAAAACCATATATTGAAATTTTCAGCAATCTAGTATTGTACTGAAAATTCAGCAGCTCCTTTCGCTTTACTGACATTCAGCATTCTTGCATAATAGGACACCCGAAACAATGTTCAATTCTAAGAGATGGCGCTGCAGCGGTAGTGGTAGTAGAATCGAAATTTCAACGAGCATTTTGCTTAATGACCGGAAAACTGCTATTAGATACTCTATTTTTATAATATTCTAACTTCCTAGTACTTTTTTTACTATATCTAATCTATTTTTATCAAAAAACTTAATTTTACTGTACTACTATATTGAGTTAACGGAGTTGTATAAGAAAATCATTTTTTTTTATAAAAATAGGTTGCATATAGTAAAAGTAACTACTAGAAAGATAGAATAATATAAAAACAAGGTAACTAGTAGCAGTTTTTTTGGTCAATAAGCAAAATGCTCGAAGAAATTTCGATTTTACTACCACTAACACTACAGCGCCATCTCTCAGAATTGAACATTGTTTCGGGTGTCCCATTGCTGAATATTCGGTATCTGTCATCGACTGATACGTAGTGCGGCTGTAAAAATGAGAAAAAAAAGTTTGTTGTAATTTTGTTTAGTGTGCGTGAAGATTGGCCGGGAAGAAATTTATTTCAAAAACGGGTCCGGACCACATCCATGTCACGAACGTCGTTCCCATACATTTTGCTTGAAGCCAATTTTCTCTGGCTCTCTGGCTCGATTTTACGTCAAAAGGCTGTCAGTGCCTTCGAAACAGCCGAATAAGCTTCGTTCATGCAAGATCAGCTGTTGCTGCAAGTGGTGTGTAGAAATCTAAAAAGCGAAGAATGTTTTTTTTGTTTCGTTCGTTCTCTAGATGTTGTGCAGGACATAAATAGATATGTCCAGACATGTTTCAACACGTTCTGGATCATAAATTCAATATCCATATTGATATGTATCCATTAAAACTTTTCACGCGAAAAAAATGTGCAACAGCCTATGCGGCACAATGAACGGAGCTTAAGATCATATCATTAACAGTAGCGCCATCATCATCGGCGGCGGCTTCAGGAAACAGTCGCCGTGACATGGGTCTGGTCCGGACCTCGAGGAAGTACTTCAGAATCTGAAAGTCGTCTGTTGCGACGTGGAGAAACTATTTGGTAAGTAGGCGAGGGCGATGGCATATATTCTTAGGCCATCCGATGGATTTCGGCGGCATATTTTACGAGAATAATGCTCATTTCTTTACAACAAGGATAAAATGAAATAAATCTTAAGAAAGAATCAATTTCAAACGTGTTTTAAACCCCATACGAAGAATGCCCACTTAAATGACATTTGAGTAATCTGACGGACCTTTCCTGTATTGTATCAGCAAGGTACTGTCAAAATATGCGTGGCCGACATTACTGAATGGTCGGCAATGCTTTGAATAATGCTGGAAATTCAATAAAAGTCTGTCAAACTGAATAAGTCCCAAATACATTATTAAAATTAGTTTTTCCGAGTCGATGCAGGATTGACAATGCAATTTTAAAAGCAGTGTTGCCGAATCCTGAAAAATTGAATTTGAGATTATACACTGAAAAGAATTGCTGAAACATTCAGGTTGACGCAAAATGCATCTAATGTAACTTGAAAGAATACAGAATTTTTTATACTTTACTGAAACTGAGTTTGTTATATATTGTTAGAGCGTCGTATCGTTTTTTATTAGGTCAGCCGTAATATGTTCGCATCTCAGCTGTTATTTAGCTGTGCATTAGCTTCAGGCACTGATAGGAAAAAAAATCATTCGAAAACTAATTCCACAAAATGTTGTGTAGTGTAATGTGCATTCCTAGAGTAAGAATATATGTGTGCAGCTGAAGGTAAAATTGGTTGTTTGATTTTGAATTATGCAAAACTTCACACTTAGTTCTCTGTAGGGTGAAACGGAGTTAACATTGATCAGTTCTTATACCAGTATATCGACGATTTTGATCTTTTTCGATGCTATCCAACTGTCATGCTGATCAACATGAGATTTGGATGAATTAGTGTAACTATCGAAATTACCCTTTATCTTTTATTGACCATAAGGCTAATAATGTCATTTCTTAAAATTTTTATCAGGGCAATAAATATAGGGATGATGAATAAAAAACAAATAAGTGGAAAATCTTCGAAGTTCTCAATATCATATTTTCAGCTAATTTATTTTTCTAACATCAACTTTACATCAAACACCCTAATAAAATATCGAAACCAGCCTAATTGTGTTCCATGGTGATATATGTTAATAATCATCAACGAATACCGGCAAACAAATATGAAGTATTGTTTGTCTTAAGAATCACTTTACGGCATATAACCGTAATCAAACCGTAATTAATACGGTAAATCGAAATCCGACTATGTTGCTCCCAAAAACCGGAAACGTTACAAAATCATCAGTAGGTACTCCATTTGGGCGAAAACTATCCTGGCCCACCAAGCTACTTTGTAATTAGTTAGTTCCCCTATGCTAGCAAAACAGGGAAGCTTCATTAGCACACAAGTACACTACATCCTGGGCGGATCAGGACAACCGTACACGGAACGGACGGACTAAAAGCATGTAACCTAATTAAAGGCAATATTGATGTAAATTGAAGGACGATGTTAGGGATGTTGAAAATGTTTTTTTGAGACCCGTAATTATAAACTACATGTAGATTAAGTATGTCTGTGTTACATTTGTTTTAAGTGAAACTTCAAGAATCTCACAGAACTTTAACGCTTGTGGGTCTAAAACGTTTCCCTTTCCACTTTGCCGAGTTTCGCTGAAAAGTTTATTTTGTTAAAATTGCAATCCGAACTACTAGAATTTATCTTTCGCTGATTGTTTTCGTGTCACTTAAGCACTGTCATCTGCCTCGGGTACCGAAATGTTTCTGCATTATAATGATTTTGATCTACTCGCTAGCTCTTCCCAGCTTCCGTTTCCGTAACCTAGTTAATTTTCTGCACCAATTCAATCTAAGAATACGGCATACATAAAGCACGGTGCACCGTATAACTTTTCTCCACTACTCCCATTGGGGCATCTATTCGTTTTCCGTATATTAGCAGTGCAAGATAGTTAGGAAACCAATCAATTAAGCCATACCGTCTACATACACATCGTACGAAACTCATGCCAAAAGTAACAAATTGTCGCTGTAATGTAAACATATCGTTCTGTTCTGAACACATCATTAAGCAATTCCTCTGTATCGTGTTTTACGCGTGAATACATCAACCGTTCTTAGTCGGCTTGCTTCCGGTATCTCATTCATCGCGAAAGACCCCGGCTTGCATCCGTAAGCTGGCTGTATGCCAGCTGGAACGGTGACTTTCGTTTCCAATGCGGCCTCGTTTCAAGGTTGCACAGCGACCGAATCAAATTATAAAGGTTCCCTGCTATCCTTGGGCGCTGCTACGGAACCGAGCCGGGTAAGTGAATGAAGACACACTAACGGACATCATTTTCATCGGTTGCGAAAGGTCAGACCTTCAGTCGACTATCCTGCGATCATTACTTTGGCCTTCGTGGTGGTAACAATCGAAAATTTTCGCCGGATTTTTTTCTTCCATGGCCAAATAAACCCTGCCCGAATAGAATTGTTCGGTGTACGGATTGAAAACACTTCGTTTTCTACGTACGGGTAAATCTATTTTGACGCGGCAAATTTCATTTGAATGGATGATGATGATGATCCAGTTTTGCCAGCTGCCGTAAGATAGTAAACATATATTTATGCCTAACAGCAAGGTTCACGCTGTAAATAATGCGGGATTTCATATACGGTGAAAATAATACTAACGGCGAGCGATACTAGAAAGTTAATGAAATCGTTGGAAATCGATTAGAAAGGATCTTAAGAAGACACGAATAAACAGGGTGGAACAACCTTGGACGGACCAATTCCTTTAGTGCACCGCCCTGACGAAAAACTTTATTCTCTTGATATAAATTGGAATCGTAGGTGAATCAACCTATAGTGGATCCCTTTCTTGTAGTGGACCTCTCATCAGATTTACTGAATTTTTCTTAACATAAACCGGAATTTATAAATGTTTTTTTCTGATTCCGATGCAGATTGGGTAGATAAGTTGTTAAGTTACTAACCTATAGTGGACTCCTTTCATGTAGTGGACCACTTGCCAGATAAACTCAGTTTACGCGACAAATCAAGGGATTTTCAAAAACTTTCCATCGGGAAACATCTTATCCAACCAGTTTGTATCAGAAACATTTATAAGTTCCGATTTATGTTCAGAGAAATTGATTTAATCTTACGGGTGGTCCACCATAGGTCTATCATGCAAAGGGGTCCACTCTAGGTTTTTACCCAATGCAAAAGCAAAAAAAAAACTATGGCTATCTCGGGTTGACTTCGACACAAAGGAATGTATCTTATCCATTTAATTTGCACTAGGATCACGAGAAAAATTTTTAAAATCCGTTTAGGATAAAATCATCTAGGATGGGCCACTCTCCTCAGTGAACCACCTTAATACAAATTATAATTTACAAATGTTTCTCGTGATTTTGAAGCATATCCAGGATGTTTCTTGATGGAAGTTTTCTAGAAATTTGTCTGGTTATTGAATAAATTGAGTTAATCTAACCTAAAGATGTTTCCCACTGTGAGTTTTCTAAAAATCCCTCGAGTTTTCGCATAAGTTAAGTTAATCTGGCGGGTGGTCCACTATAAGTGAAATTACTCTATCCAAAAAATCGTTCGACTATTTTTATTCGAAGTTTAATTTTGCCAATATGTAAGGTATATTTTGAGGCTTCAATTTACAAATCAACCCATACAAACTCCTCTTCCATAGTGGAAAACTCGTCAGATCAAAACAATTTTTGCTGAAACTCGAGTGATTTTCAGAAAACTCACAGTGGGAAACATCTTATTCAGCCAATGTGCATAAAAATCGCGAGAAAAATTTATAAAATACGCTTTATTAGAAACAAAAATTTGGGTTATCTGACGAGTGGTCCACTATAGGAAAAGTGTCCTATACTTCACCCTATTTTGTTTTCGTTTAAGTTATATTTGAACTTGAAAAGAGCATTTTTAAAAAGATTTTTCAAATATAAAGTGAAACTATCTGTTTCTTCGGAACTCAGCGAATAAAAATAAACGTAATGGACTGTATTTAATTTGCGACTATATTTCTCGAAATCACGTTTTTAAGTGTTTTTCTTTCTCTACGGTGTTGCCAATCTTACAATGCGCGCAACAAAACCCACTGCAAAAAGCTTACATATGAATGACCATACACTGACGTAAATTATCTCCCTGAAACTATACACCGTAACATACACCCCTCGGAGCCGGATGGCTCTACTCCACATCATCGTGGACAGGTAAAACAGCGATCTGGGTAGTTGGCCGTTTGAATACAGAAGTACTCGTCTTAACGGTAACTACACGTACAATCCCGTCGTTGCCGGGGTGCGTCTCAACAATCCTTGCTAATTTCCATGTTTGTGGGGGCAGGTTTTCTTCCTTGAGCAATACAAGAAGTTCGTTTCGCAGTAGATCAGGATGTTTATACCACTTCTCACGTTTCTGTAACCCAGTGATGGATTCGTTCGACCACCTTGACCAAAACGACTGCTTCCGATGTTAAACCAGTTCATACCTAGAGAGCAGCGATTCCTTCCGATCAGTATACAATGGCTCAGCAACCGCCGTTAACTCTCGGCCGACCAAAAAATGTCCAGGGCTAAGAGCTTCGTAGTCTGCTGGATCATTGCTCTGTTCAACCAACGGTCGTGAGTTTAATATGGCCTCGATTTGGATTAAGAGGGTGTTCATTTCCTCGTATGGCAAATACGCCTCCTTCAACGTTCGGTGAAGGTGAGTTTTCATGGCCTTGACACCAGCTTCCCACAGCCCACCCTGGTGAAGAGCCTTCGGTGGTACCAAATGCCAGTTTATTACACGTGGCTGACAGAAGCCTGCTATATTCTCTTGCAGAATTTGCGACTTCAGAAGCTGAAACAATTCCTGAAGTTCTCGTTTGGCCCCAATAAAATTGGTGCCATTATCAGAATATATGTCTGACACATTTCCACGCCGTCCAACGAAACGCAGCAGAGCCTGTAAGAACCCTTCTGTCGTCAATGAAGTCAAAAGTTCCAAATGAATAGCCTTCGTACACATGCATACGAAAACACAGACATACGCCTTGCACGGAGCCTTCGATCGCCCTCGCTTGATGAAAAAAGGGCCCGAGTAGTCCACACCCGTACGTGAAAATGGTTGGGTGATGGTGACTCGGACACTGGGCAGATCTCCCGTGAATTGCTGCACATCCCGAGGATTCGTACGAAAGCATTTCACACATCTTCTGACTACTCGATTGATTGTGCCTTTAGCGTTGACTGGCCAGAATTGTCTTCTTATCTTTGCCATCAGGCCGTTCGATCCGACGTGCAGCTCCTCTTGGTGCAGCGCCTCAATAACGATTTCTGTGAAATGGTTACGTTCAGGGATGATCATCGGATGTTTCTGATCTCTCGGCAAATCGGAGTACTTGATCCGACCGCCGACTCTCAGCAGTCTCTCTTTCTCATCGAAGAAAGGGTTAAAGTTTCTTAGTTTTCCTTTCACACGTTCACCTCGTTGAATGTTACTGATCTCTTCGTAGTACACAACCCGCTGAACTATGCGTACCATACAATATACAGCGTCACGCCTATCCATCACACCAATAGCTCTGGATCTCCTTTTCTTGCCAAGCCCTTTCGCCCGACAGTTGTAAATGAACCGACACACGTAAGCAAATCTTCACTGCAGCCTTCTGAGGCTGTTACACGCCATGATAAGCTCGTATTGATAGTTACCGTTGGCCGAAGCCGTCACTATTCCAACCACAACACAATCTTCTTTTGAAAGGTCATCTTCATTATCTTCGGCTTTTGGATCCGACATATCGTTAGTAGCACGGAGAAAACCCGGCCCGTTCCACCACAAATCACTACGCATCAATTCATGTGGTTGCACACCACGCGATACCATGTCCGCCGGATTTTCCTTCGTGCTAACATAGTTCCACTCAACGTTGGGGTTTAATCTTAGTACTTCATTCACACGATTTCGCACAAATACTGATTGTTCTGGTTTCGTCTTCTTCAGCCACGAGAGCACTATTTTCGAGTCTGATCATAGAACAACTCGACTTATGTCAGAGTCTAGGGTTTCGCGCACTGTTTTGATCTGCCTGGATAACAATCTCGCAGCACATAGCTCCAACCTGGAGATAGTCATTTCCGCTAATAATGCTCCATCCCTTTCCATCCTCTCCGACTCCTTCAATGGAGTAACTCTCGATTTCCCGCAAAGAAGCCGCACTTCGATTGCACCGTTAGCAGTTACGTTCTTCAAATATACGCAACATCCATACGCCTTCTGAGATGTCCGAAAAACCATGGAGCTCCAAAGCTATCGTATTATCCACAGTCACTCGTCTCGGGATCTTCATATCGTTGATGTGGCACAATTATGTCCTCAGTCTGCTCCAGACGTCGAGCTCCTCATCAGGGATCGGGTCATCCCAATCCACATTTTTACGCCAGAGTTGCTGAAACACCAACTTGGCAACTACTACTATCGGCCCTAGTACTCCGAGGGGGTCAAATAATTTTGCAATTTCGAATAGTACTTCACGCTTCTTTGGTACTTCTGTACTAGTCATTGTTCTAACGCGAAACAGGAAGCTGTCTCTTTCTGAGTCCCAAAGAAGCCCCAGCGTTTTGATGACCCCGCTGGTATCGTCGAAATTAAGCTGTTTCTCTCGATCCTCTATGAGCACCCCATGAAGTAACTGTGGATAATTAACGCACCAATTATGCAGTTTTAAACCACCTTTGTTTAGTAGCTGCTGTAAATCCTCTCCTCTGCTCCCGAAAGTACGTCATCTACATAAAAGGACTTCATCACTACAGCGCATGCTTCAGGAAAACTGTTCCGCTCATCCTGGGTCAATTGATTCAGGCATCGTGTTGCCAAGAATCCTGCTGGTCCAATACCATATGTCACACGCAGCAGTTCGATATCTTGAATGGGCTGAGTCCTGTCGTCTCTCTACAAACATCGCTGATACCTTGTATGGGCGCCGTCTATCTTCACTTGTCGATACATGCGCTGAGCGTCCGCCGTAAAGGCGTATTTAGGTAGCCGCCACTGCAGCATGATATCAAAAAGAGGTTTAGCACTGTCGGAACATCCATCAAAATGTCATTCAATGATGCACCGTTAGTGGTCTTTGCGGAGGCATTAAATACTACCCGCAACCTTGTCGTTGAGCTTTCAGGCTTCAATACACAATGATGCGGAAGATAATATCCTTTTTCAGGGTTTACTTCTTTAGGATCCAGTATCCTAGCATGATCAAGCTCCAGGTACTCGTGGATAAAATCCGAATACTGCTTTTTCATTTCAGGCCGCCTTTCAAGCCTGTTCTCCAGCGCCTTGAACATCTTCTCCGCTTGATTCCTGGAGTCTCCAAGCTGTCCAGGATCGTCTCGAAATGGTAGCTGAACGGTATATCGTCCATCCTCTCCTCTGGAATAAGTTTCAAGGAAGTGTCTTCCACAGTCATTGTTCAAGGGCTCGGCCGTTTGTTCATCGATCATCCAAAAGCGTTCCAACAGAGTGTTAAGTTGTTCGTCCCTGGGATCGGATGTTGTAGCTTGCAAAACCATGACACTGCCATCGTTTCGATCGGCGCTGACTGTTCCAGCGACTAGCTATCCTAGAAGGCTATCCTGCAATAGCGGAAGATCGTTTGACATCCGTATCTTGCCGCTTCCCCTCAGGTCATAGAAAACTTCGGCTCCAATAAGCATGTCCACTCGGCTGGAACAAAAGAACCTTGGATCTGCCAACAGTATCTGCTTCGAAATCGGCCACTTTAAAGCATCCAGCTCCATCGGAGGTAGCGCACCAGTTATACGAGGTACTATCAAAAAGTCTACAGAGAAATCGCAATTTTTTCTCCTGGACTTCACGGTGGCGTTCACTTTGAATTTCACCGTTGTTCGGGTTCCGTTCACTCCAATTACTGGCACGTTTACACATTTCTTATGAAGACGCAGCACATCACTCATTCTCTGGGATATGAAGTTCGCCATTGCACCAGAGTCTAGCAACGCACGACATCTATGCGCTACACCGCTTCTGTCAATTACATCGATGACTGCCGTTGCCAGCAACACCTGCGTATGCGCCGATACCGTCAAGGCTGGAACTTCGCATTTCGCAATGATCTTCGGTGTCTCTTGTGTTGTAGTAGAGCTTCGAGCGATTGGTCTCGTCTCAGCATTGCTCGTTGCTGTCTCCATCTTCTCGCACTTCTCCTCGAAGTGCATCAGGGGATGGTGTTTCTTCTGGCATTCACACAATCTGCTGGTATCAGTCTTGTCGAAATCACCAAGTTGACTACGATTGCCTCGGACAACTTGTCTTTCATTTTCAAATCGTGAAACGCAAGAGATTCAAGGCGCTTCTCTACGACGTCCAGCAAATTTCGCAATCCTACATGCGTTCCCTTGGGCATCGGCTTCACATTCAGCAGTTGTGTTGTATGCCCCTTAACAACCATACGAAGATTCTCAAATCGTTTCGGCAAAATCCTCCAAGCACCTTCGGCAAAATCCTCCAAGCAATTGTTATCATTCAGCGTTTGCTGATCAATAGCCCCTGCTGCTTTTCCCACCAGGGCTTTATCTAGGTAGGGGAGCCTTGTAGCAGGAGAGTCCCCAACACACTTATCAACGATATCTGTAAACCTGTCTCGAAATTTGTACCAATTTTCATACCGACCGTCAAATGTTGGCAGAGGGGTTTGTTGTAATAAAAGAAACGGTACAACTCGGTATGGAACACTCCCACCGCCGCCATACTGCCGCTAGGGTGGCTAGTGGTTGCAACCTCCATCAATTTCCGATTCGTCAACTTCTGATTAACAATTACTTGTTGGTCCTTTTCGTGAAGATCAATCATTTCTGCTAGCGAGATCCTTACAAATTCATACACTTCCTCGAAATCAACTAATTTTTGCTCAAACACATTTCTTTTTGTAGGATCCGCTAGGTAAACTCGGTTCAGTGTAGCATTGAATTCCGTTCCAGCATTCGTTACAGTTTCAACATACAATTTAAGAACGTGTATATTGAACTTACCATGATCCTGGTCCACGGCCCGTATAGCACGACTAATTCGTTCTACCTTACCCTGTGTTGACGCAAGGCACTGCTCAAGAGCAACCACCGATTCGGCCATCTTAACTTGGTCTCGATGGTGTTTCTGCAGCTCTTTCTGCTCACAAATACTCACGAATGATGTCGCTTCGTCAATCGGTGTGTAGAATATAGGCGACGCCAATGGAGAAACAACGGGCGACGAGAACAAAATTCGCTTTATCTTGCCAGACTGCAGTTGCATATCACTACACTTCTTTCGTGTTCGATTTTAGCTTTCACGTCGTTGTCGAATTTTTTGCAAATCACCACAATCTAACATCAGTGTTAAATTTCCTCCACTCTGTAAAAAGGATCACTAAAACTGATGTCACACATACCACCACCAAAATGACGTCTTATTCACTTCTGCAAATATTCTTCCGAGCAGCACCACTGCTTGCTTCGAATCACTATATCCAGCATACAAAATTCTGAATCAACAGTTTCTTAGCAACTATCACTTTTCCGCTGTGCTGTTACACGATACGGAACAACTTTCTGTTCGCCACGTTACTGACGGTCAAAACAAAATCAAATTCTCGACGCACACACACGTTTGCGTCGAAATCAACCTTCACTAGTATAGTAGGCAAGCGATCCGAAAGCGCTCATTCTTCAAAATGGCTACCACGCTTCACTATTCGGTTGCTTTCCGGTTAAAATGCTTCTGAAATTCGCCTGCCCCTGTGGTTAGCTTCTTTCTTTCCTAACTTCTTCCAGCGCCAGGAATCACAATTTTCTTCAGAAAGCAGGAATCACAAAATCACTTTCACTGAATTCGCGTAGAATATCCGGCTCTGACGGACCATGTTTCTTCGGAACTCAGCGAATAAAAATAAACGTAATGGACTGTATTTAATTTGCGACTATATTTCTCGAAATCTTGTTTTTAAGTGTTTTTCTTCCTCTACAGTGTTGCCAATCTTACAAGGCGCGCTACAAAACCCACTGCAAAAAGCTTACATATGAATGACCATACACTGACATAAATTATCTCCCTAAAACTATACACCGTAACACTATCTTAGATGGACCGCGCCCTTTAGTGGACCAGATTATCTCAATTTGTGCGAAAACTTGAGGAATTTAGGTATCATGTTATCCAGCCAATTTACACCAGAATCACGAAAAACATTTGTGAATTGCAATTTAGGGCAGAACTGATATCTAGGATGGACAACTTTCTTCAGTGGACCATCTCGACAAAAAACTGTTTTTTCTCTTGAAATGGATTGTAATTCAGAATAGTTTCTCGTGATTTTGATGCAACTTAGCTGGATAAGATGTTTCTCGATTGAAGTTTACTGGAAATCTATCAAGTTTTTGCATGAATTGAGTGAGTCTGACCGGTGGTCCACTGAAGGACGTGGTCCACCCAAGGTAGTTTTCCCCTAAATACAGTTTTAGCGATAAGACATTAAATTATTGTGAGAGTGAATTGTGTTGTTGATTTTGGCTCTACTTCTCGAGCTGTTTTTGTTATGTTTTTGGGCAATTAAAGTCAGTTACGCTTGCTATAAGTTTCGTCAATAAGTGTCTGTGCATAGTCCAACGACTGTTAACTATTTGTGAAGTACTCAGTGCCGTAGAAGCAACTTTTTAGTTTCGCGTACCAGCGCTTTGTTTACTGCTGCTGCCTACCTATACCTACGAACGATTTTTTTTACTCGAAACGCTATCTATCAGCAACCATCGGAAGCAGTGTCAACTTTCTACCAAGTTTCGTGCTGGATGATTATTATTTTATTACATAAACTCAGGCGTAATATCTCTCGTGTCTGAGAACCTACCGTTCGAAATGTGTCATATTTGCCATTCGTGCAACAGTGAAATCACGGAGGGGCAAGTTATTTGTCAAGGATTTCGCAACGCTATTTTCCATCCAAGATGCACTGGTATTTCGGCTGAAGCGTTTGGAGAGGTTATGAAAAATTGCCAAATATTTTGGCTGTGTCGAGATTGCACTACCTTGATGAAAGACATCCGTTACCGCAACTCTGTTCGTGCTGCTCAAGAGCTCGGGCAAGAGCATGCTTTGAACTCGCATAGTGACATAATGCGTGGTCTAAAATCTGAAATCCTGAGTGAGCTGAAAAATGAAATAAGAACCAATTTTGCCACACTTATAAATTCAAGCTCTCTTACACCGAAGAACACTCAACTTAGTGGTATAGAACCACGGCTCATAAGAAGCCGGCGGCTTTTTAGTGTGACCAATGATAGTAAAACTAATCGCAACCGTCCGATTCTACAAGGCACCCGAAGTACTCCCTCGCCGTCTTTGGAAATAGCAACCGTACCAGCAGTTCAACAGAAATTTTGGCTGTACGAATCGCGGGTTGCACGTGATGTTTCTGCTGATCAAATGTGTGCTTACGTTAAAAAGCGCCTAGGAACAAACGACATCCAGGTTACTCGGCTAGTCGCCAAAGGAAGAGATATAAGCAGTCTATCTTTCATCTCTTTCAAAATTGGTATGGACACGAACTTGAAATCAAAAGCACTCTCTACCTCGACCTGGCCGAAAGGCATCGTTTATCGTGAATTCTCAGACAATAGAGTGTCCGAAAATTTTTGGCGGCCGGTGATGCAACCGGCAGCGAACGACCCCCTGTGCACCCCAACGGACGCGGACATGATAGCGACGGATTAATCGATGACTGGACACTGGGATGCACATTTATTGCAAGCAATTTGGAAACCCCTTATCCCCCCATCACAGTCGAGCCATGCCAGCCAGCGTTCAGCAGTCGTCCCGGTCCTGTGTTTGGAATGGGAGAGGGGGTTCTCCGTTAATGTAAACCCAGGCAAGTATGCAGACTTTCTGAGCGCTTCGTATTCTGAATCGTTTACTGTTTCTAGACCTCCTCGCCTACAACAACCGAGCCTTTTTTCCTCCTGTCTGACACCCGGACATGATTTTGCCGCCAGCACTGTCGAAGCCGTTGCCGTCCCCAACGCAGCTGAGGAACTCCAGCAAGCGACCTGCAGTCGCTCCTGTCCTACCGTAACGCTCACCACCGATGCTTCATCCGAACTAAAAATAAACTACCACAATACCAACGGCCTCAGGACAAAAATTGATCAACTGTTTCTATCATCCACTGAGTTAGACTACGACGTGTACGTGTTCACGGAGACTAATTTGGACGATCGCATTCAATCTTGTCAGCTCTTCAACAACGATTTTTGCGTTTATCGTGTTGATCGTTGTGCCTCTAACAGCCAGCGTCAATCGGGCGGAGGCGTGCTCATAGCCGTAAAGCGGTTATATGCGTCATCTGTTGTCCAGCTCACGGCTGCCGATAACATTGAGCATCTATGGGTAAAAAATCGCCATAGAGCCACTGCCACTTTTCATTGGTGTTCTGTACTTGCCACCAGATAAAAGCCGAGACATTAACTTTGTGATGCTTCATATTGATGCTGTCTCTGAAATCAGCAGAAAGTTTAGCGATATAGGAAAACTCGTCTTGCTGGGTGACTTTAACCAACCGCGCCTAGCTTGGAAGAGTTCTGGTAGCGGGTATGCCTTTGTTGATCCTGTACAGTCACAGCTTTCCTTGGCCAGCCAATCCCTTCTCGATAACATGGCGTTCCTCAGACTACGGCAGTATAATTTAATACGAAACAACTTAGACCGTGTTTTAGATCTCGTATTCTCAAGCGACTCCGTTATGAAGAATGGCGCCGTCTCTTTAGCTGTTGAGGAAGTTGTACCAATTGATCCTTATCACCCACCTCTTTGCTTCACTGTTCTTTGTGAGCCTACTGTTTCTTTCCACCAAGATATCGATCTAACTGAACGTGACTTTCGTCGTGGCGACTACGACACTCTAAACGAATTGCTGTCCGAGGTTGATTGGTCTGAGGTGATTCCAAATTCTGACGTTGACTGTGCAGTTAGCTGTTTCAATCGTACTATTCAGAATTGCATCGTTCAAGCTGTACCGCTAAAAAGGCCGCCGAAGAACCCTTTATGGTCCAACAAGCACCTTCGCATCCTGCGTCGACGGCGCTCCAACTTGCTGAAACAGTATTGCCAGCATAGGAGCTTGTATGCGAAGCGACATTTTGACGAGGCGAGTCGAACCTACCGTGGTTATAACCGTTTCCTATACAAAAGGTACGTGAGGCGAAGAGAGGAGGATCTCCGGCGAAACCCTAAACGTTTTTGGAGCTTTGTAAACTCGAAGCGTAAAGAGAATGGTCTTCCTATTCTGATGCACCTAGGGAATGTTAATGCCGCTTCTACGGAAACCAAATGGGCTCTTTTTTTTCAACAATTTGCTAGCTTGTTTGAAAACCGAGTGCCCACTGCGGAGGAAATAGACAGCTCTGTCAGTCTAGTACCAAGAGACGTGATAGATTTCGACATATTTAAAATTAACGCTACGATGGTTGAAGCTGCATTACAGAAACTGAAGCAGTCCAATAAGCCAGGCCCCGATGGTATTCTCTCTTGCATCTTCAAAAAGTGCAGCGCTTCTCTGACTGCTCCCCTCTAGGCGATTTTCAATAGATCACTTCAACATCAAGTATTCCCATCGGAATGGAAGATTTCCCATATGCTGCCGGTGCACAAGAAAGGCGATAAGTCCGACATCGCTAATTATCGTGGCATAACCTCTTTATCAGCTGGATCAAAATGCTTCGAGATCATCATGAAAGATATGCTATTCGGCTCTTGTAGGAGTTACATCAGCATTGCTCAACTCCATGTTCTACCCTAAACGCTCCGTGGACACTAACCTGTGCGAGTTCACATCATTTTGTATCGGTGCAATGGATGGTGGAGCTCAGGTTGATGCAGTATACACCGACATCAAAGCCGCATTTGACACCGTTAATCACGATATCCTCCTTGCTAAGCTGTATCGTCTTGGAATGTCCGACAATATTTGCAGCTGGCTTCGCTCCTACCTGAGCAACAGACAGCTCTTCGTAAAAATTGGATCAACAGTATCTGAAAGCTTGACCCCCTCCTCTGGCGTGCCTTAAGGAAGCAATCTGGGTCCACTGCTGTTTGTGATATTTTTAACGACGTGACGACACTTCTTGCGAATGGTGGAGTACTAATCTACGCTGACGATTTGAAAATCTACCTGATCATACGAAATGAAGCTGATTGCAGAGAACTCCAGAAGCTACTGGATAAATTCGTTCATTGGTGCAAGTCAAACTTCCTGGTAGTGAGTGTGGCAAAGTGTTACGTGATTTCATATCGACGACTTAAAGGACCTATCCTATACAACTATGTCATCGGTGATCAGATACTCGAACGGGTTGACGAAGTCAGGGATCTTGGAGTATTGCTTGACTACCAACTCACATTCAAGCTGCATTATTCCGCGATAATCCAAAAAGCCAATCGTCAACTAGTTTTTGTTCTGAAAATAGCAAACGACTTTATTGACCCCATCTGCTTACGTGCCCTCTATTGTTCCCTAGTTCGTTCGATACTCGAGTTCGCATCGGTCGTCTGGTAACCTTATGAAGCTGTGTGGAAATCCAGAATCGAATCTGTTCAGCATAAATTTGTCCGTCGTGCGCTAAGAAGACTTCCATGGCGCAATCCCAACGACCTGCCCTCTTACGAACATCGATGTGCCCTATTGGGTATAGAGCCACTGGAGTCCCGTCGAAATATAAACCAAGCTGTGTTTGGCGCTAAAATACTGCGCGGAGAAGTCGATTGTGCCTGCTTGCTGGAGCGCATGAGAATTTATGCTCCCGCACGTGTACTGCGTCCACGGCAACTTATTTTGCCAGAACCAAGGAACACCGTATACGGTGATAACGATCTAGTCAACACAATACGGAGACGTTTTCAAGAAGGCTATCACGTTTTCGACTTTAATGTTTCTTGTTTCAGTTTTAGACAACGCTTGCGAACTGTATTTTTAACTTTAGACTAGTTTTAAAACCATTCATTAAGACCACGATGTCAGATGAAATTTAAATAAATAAATAAATAATTAAATAAATAAATAAATAAATAAGAAGAATAATCTACAAAATTTCGGTTATTATTACAAAAAAATCCATATATTAAAATAGTACAAAAAATACAAGTAATCCAGACTTTACAAATAGTTTTCAACTAACTTTGCTATAAAATCCTATTTAGTGTAGTCATTCACCCGTTTTAACAAACTTCTAATGAAGAAATAAAACTTTGAATGAATCTAGTGGAATCCTTTTCTGTAGTGGACCACTCGCTAATATCACTCAATTTTTCTTAGCATAAATCAGAATTATTAAATGTTCCTCGTAATTCTGATGTAGATTGGCTGGACAAGATGTTTCATGATGAAAGTTTTCAGAAAATCCCTCGAGTTTTCGCATGAATTAAGGTAATCTGCCGGGTGGTCCACTATAGCAGCGGTTCTCAACCTTTTTTTGTTCGCGTACCCCTTGGCGATATTTTTCATATCGGTTGTACCCCCTGGCTTGGAATGTTTTCGCAGAGTGGGAGAGAGTAGTGTTAGATCATGTTGTGGTAGTCTTGTTGAGGTTTCAAATAAAACTATGGTTTGTTTGATTGCTGCAGTCATGTTTTAAGAGCAAGATTGAAAAACAAACGAAGTATTTTAGAGAAAAATTGCTTTGTCCGCCATTACTGATTTTGCTTTCGCGTACCCCCTGAGGGCTTTCGAGTACCCCCAGGGGTACGCGTACCCCAGGTTGAGAACCGCTGCACTATAGGAAAGGGGGCCACCACAGGTTAATTTACCCTAGCATGAAATTCTAATTTTTGCCGGTTTCCTATGAATCAGTGCTGCGTCTAGACATTCTAGACAGAAATAAGGCTGTTTGCGAACGATTTTAGAGTGTGTTTATTTAGTGAATGTTTAATTAATTCAAAGTGAAACTTCATCACGCAAAAGTTGACGATCACAGTAAATCAAATGAACTAGCCTTCCACTCAGCTTGACTGCCGACAGGCTTTCAATGACTTTTGAACCTACTCGAAAAAAAGATTCAAAACTATTCAAAATTGAATTTCTTTTCTCAGTTCACTTGATTACTTGAATCTTACTTGTTCAAATCTAAGATGAGTCAGCTAAAGCCAAAGTAGCAAAATTTTCACCAAACTGAAATAAACAACGTAATTCGAAGCCTAAGGTTTCAAAGGATGATTTGAATAAGGTCACTCGTTCACATTTCAAACAACAATAATACCCATTTAATGTCACAGGAGGTGCGTGTGTTTTCTTCCTTTTATTTTCATCTAAATATTATTTTCAATACGGTCATTAAATTTCCAGCAAAGGTCAGGACGAAATTGTGTGTTTTGTCTCTTCGTTTTTGTTCTATACTTTCATTAGAATGGTTTTCAATTTGGGTTGCGATGGCTTATATTCTATTCATGAAAGATTTAAAAAAATAAAGAAATTGGCACCGTGACTATTTTGGGCGGAAGGACGAACTTTTTACCTTCAACAGATGAGCGACAGAAAGGCACGAATGGTGGGCGATAAATACAAAACGAGCTGCTCAAATTGAAAAGGTAAAAGCAGTAGCAGGTAATGAAGCAAACCATCCACGCAATTCACAGCGATGATCATTAATGGGGGAGGTCCGTATTTCATCCCACGCTCGGATGGCATTGATGAAAGATTAACGAAATTGGGTCGAATGTGGGCGAGAGAGAGAGGGAGTTGGAAAATCACTAAGCTAAATTACTGAATGCCAAACTGTTTGCTAGCATTGAGTTGATAAAATTTCGATCCATATCAATTTTAAGTGCAAGAAAACAATGTTTTGTTTATGGTGAATTTTCGCAGAACTCATTTCAGCTCGTATTTCGTTTCTGTTAAGATTACAGTTTCTGTTGAGATTACATTAAGATTCTGACGTTGGTCGCCATGATAATTACAAATTAGACAGCAGATAATTAAATTAAATGTACAAGCCAGTGGCATGAAATGTGGCATTTTTGGCACAGTATTGCTAAGCTTATGACAGCGTTTATAGGTTTATATTTCTGCATTGTGTTTATTGAAGAGGTTTTTAGTCACTAGGCTGGTTCAAAGAGGTAAAAATAAGTTAACACAATTTTAGTCCAGGGAAAAATGTACAACTTTGACGAAATAAAGAATCTTTGCCTAAGTTTCCTTTTTTTGTTGGAAAACATATTTTTTGTATGCCTGAAGGGCATGAGCCAAAAGTGCCACTGTAACAAGAATGGCTGTCTTTTGTAGTTGGCGCCGATGGCTTTACACAAATTACAAGATGCTCGAACTCATTGATAAAGTTATGCTTGTTGGTTGTAAGCTTTTGCCCCAATTCTAACATGGTTGATGAAACCAGTGACTGTTATGGTAACCGCAAAATTGGGGTAGATGAACTGTTTGTATGCAACCCAGCGCATGTTTGTTCGCCTTTAATGGTGGATGTGAAGGTACCCAGAAACGACTGTTTGTATGCAACCCAGCGCATGTTTGTTCGCCTTTAATGGTGGATGTGGAGGTACCCAGAAACGATTCGATTATCGATTCTGCAGTGACCGGGTATCCAGAGTAGTATTTCTTTGTTGAGGCAGAAAAGTTCCCTGAGTGTTGCCATGCACCTCCAGAATATTCTGAAAACAGTCTTTAATGCCAGTATTGCAATATGACTATCTGAAAAGATTCCTGTTTTCTGATATTCTTGATATTGATATTGTTGCGCTTTGGACGTACTGCGTTAACCTCTGCTTGAATGAAGGTTGGCCACTCACCCTGGAGGCCGCGTAACGCAAATAACACCGACCAACCAACCTTTTGCTTTTCTACCTTCAGGGCAAGATTTACATCTGCCGATGGAAGTCGAAAAGTAGCCACCTGGATTCTCGGTGGCCAATTCCACCCGCTCCGCACGTCCACACGCAACTCCTTGAGCTTCAAAACTGATCGTATCGAGCTCTTTAAACAACGCGGCTTTTCTTGGTTTCATGTCCATCGTTAATGGGCTCCTTTCCTTGTCCATACTGGAGTAGTATCCTATATGGTCCCATGAGAGTCTATGTCCAAGCAGTGAGATCATGGCTAGGGTAGGCCACCATTGCGCCTTATGGGCAACTATGTCGCCCCGATAGTCCTACTCCTGCCTGCATCGGGTACCATCTCGCTGTTTGAAGCCGTTGTATCACGGGTCGTTGTCAAACTCTGACTCATATCCGTTTCCTTTACTACCAATTGCCATAATTTGGATTTTACTGGCATCCGTTTCATTGGGCGGTTTAGTTCATTTGGATGATGGGAGCGGCACTACACGCTCCGTCTGAGATGCTTCCGGGTACATGTGGCTTTTGCGAGGAATCGACGTTCCAATGTCCGAGCCTCACCACCCATAGGCAATCTCTCGTTTCAGGTCCGGGACTTAGCCACCACTGGCGTGTTGGTGGTTGGCCCGCTCCAGCGCCAGCAAACCCGACGATCATAACCTCTACAGGGAACTTGAGTTTCAACACCCCGTCATACTTACATTCCACAACACTGGGCCCAGGATGGAACCTTGCGGAACTCCTGAAGTAATTTGGATAGCCTTCTGACTCTCCTCCGTGTCGTAAACAAGTACTCGATTCCGGAAATAATTTTCCAGAATCTTTTACAGCGACACCGGTACATGGATGCTCCTGAGCGCAAGCTCTATGGAGTCCCTACTGGCGCTATTGAACGCATTCTTTACGTCGAGCGTGACGATTGCACACTAGCGTATTCCCCTTCTCTTGCGCTGGAGTCAGTGGCGTAGCTATGGTTTGATGGGCCTGGTGCGGTAACAAAAATGTGGGCCCCCAATAAAAATGACTGGGCAGTTTATTATTTTATAAAAGGAATTGAGACAAACAAAAAATTTAGATTTTTCTACTTATGTATTTCGTTTTCCGCAAAATTGAAATAAGTGTAATCTAGATACCTACTATAAGTGTAATCTAGATACCTACTATTTTGATTGGCAAAATCAGAAATTACAGATTCAAAATCAATGGAATCAGCAGTTGTGGTATCATTCCGCTAATTCGCTAATTGCTAATTAGCGGCGTTAATATCCAGTTAGCGATTTAGCGTATTTGCTAATTTTTGAGCTGAATAGCGGACTGTTAGCGTCGCTAAAATTTTGGCCTTTGAATCGCTAATCGCTAATTCGCGAATTAGCGTAAAGTAGAGAAGCGACGAAAAAACTATTTTCAAGAACTGTAAGTCGCTGATGGCGTACATAAATTGCTTAAAATGATGAACATTATTACTGCAAAAGTTACTTTAGAACAAATGTTTCATACGAACAAATTTAATTGTGATAATTGTCTACGCACTTAAAAATTTATTGCCGGGTCTCGGTAATTTTTGCCAAGAACGGCACCACTGAGTGCTCGCTTAAAAAATTTATGGCAGCAGCTTTTTCGTAAATCTTGATTCACTTAACTGAATTTCGGCACAAAATATCCGTAATCTCGGTAGTGATAGCTCGGTATTATTTTGTGCCAAAATTTCAGTTAGGTTGAGCCGAGATTTACGAAAAAATACGACAGCTGTCGTTAATTTTTCTACCGAACACTCAGTGGTGCCGTTCTCGGCAAGAACTACCGAGACCCGGAAATAAATTTTAAGCGTTTAGAATTCATTAAGCAGACAGTATGTGAAGTAAAGAGAGCGAAAAACGAGCGAACTGGAAATGTGTAGAGTTCCTTTCTTTACGACACAATTGCAAGTCATTTTTTTTTTAATTTTTACTCTAGGATTCGAGCTATCGTAGAAGCTACAGGAGCAAGCTCAAGGTGATCTAGATTAAATTTTTGGAATGCCAAAAAATTTTGCATATTGCCATGCGCAACTTCAGTTCTCCTTTTTCAATCAAATAATTTTTGAGATTTTAAAAACATTTGTATTATATACAAGCAGAATCACTTTTGTTGCTCCGCATATTCACAATATTCTCAAGTATGACTGTTTTATGAATTTTAAACCACTTTTTATAAATAATACTTAAAAGTAATTATTTTTGTTTGTTTTTATAAGCAATAAACATATCTATATGACAATCTCTGTACAGTCAAATCCCTCTATAACGACACTTTTCATAGTGACAAATCTCGCTATAGCGACATTCTCAACAGTCCCTTCTGTTATATACTAAAATTCTTCGTTTTATTGCGACATTTCGCTATCACGACCTTCCTCTATAACTGCATACCAAAACTAATACTTGTCATTCTTTATTGCGACAATAGTACAGACGAATCTCTCTATAACGACATTGCTGAATCTATAACGACATTCTCAACGGTACCTTCTGATCTACATATGCAAACATTCTTCGTATTATTGCGACATTTCCCTATAACGACAGTCCCTTGCGATGTCGCTATAAAGGGATTCGACTGTATTAATAAGTTAGCGATTAGCGAAAGTTCCGCTAGTATGGATTTAGCGTTTCGCGTTTAGTGATTATCGAGCCAAATCTTCCGTTAGCGGTGCCCACCACTGGAAATCAGTGATTTCACGTTCGTATGATAAAATGGCAAGGTTTGTTAGTCTCAAGTTACTCATCCTTGACCTCAAATAGTTCTTGATCAATTTGAGAAACTTCTATCGCAAGCTGCAATACTAAATCCAATAATTAAAAAAATCTGAGAGCGATTTCTATGTTTGGTACCGAATCGATCAATTTATAACTATGAATAAAATTCAAAGCTCTATTGCTCCACCTAGATGAATATTGTTGAATTCTGTTGAAACCGAAACGTAGTATTGGAGCCGTTTTCTTTCATCAATGAATTCGTCTCTATCGATTTCTCCTGAAGCCTTTTCTAGATTCAGCTCCGCAACAGGATCCAAAAGAATGTCGAGTGTTAAAAAAGCGTATTCCTCTGCGCGTTCATTTATCTGTTGAGATCTTGTGGCAATTTCCTGGATAATCCTGTCAACTGATGATATCATTTCTCACCTGAATTCTTTCTTATAGCTTAGTCCAGCGTCTGCGCTTCTTCACCTGGCATTCTCTTCTTTCGACGAACACGTTATTGTGGGTCTGGGTCAATTTCTAGTACAGTACACTTTTTTGCATACTTTAGAGCTGATTCCACAATTTTTTTCTCGCTCTCGGTCAAAAACTTATGTAATGCCATCAACTTGTTAGCACATTCCTGTATATGAAGACTTTTTTGCTGCAAGTCTTCCAGCTGGTCTCTAAGTACAATGCTGGCCTAACAAGCCAGTCGTCGTATGTTCGGGTCCCGGGTCGGGAGAGACTGTTAGTGTCAGTAGGATCGTAGTGCTAGCCAACTTAACAATCGGCTGCGAAGTCTGTGTGTAGTAGAACAGAAGGTCGAATTCCGATACGGAATGTAGAATCAAGGCTTTGCTTTGCTTGATGCAAGTATTTTTGGGTATCGTTGATTTCAATTAGAATTGAAGCCCAAAAACCAAGAAGATGGGCATGTTGACCGGTTCGGTGTTCGCAAGATTTTGGAGCCCCTTTGGGTGAGGGCCTGGTACGGACCGCACCAACCGCACAAACCGCACCCCCCTAGCTACGCTACTGGCTGAAGTGCTACCTTAGCCGTCTTGGTGACGGAGGAGTTGGCATCCAGCGTTGACTTGCCCTAATGAAAACCGAATTGGTTACCTGTCAGACCGTTTACACCCTCCGTGTACCTCCCCAGCAAACCAGAAGTCGTATAAGAATGTTAATTCTAAGTCGCTCAAATGTGCATGCCAAGTTTAAAATTACTTAAGATGCAACATAAAATTTGCTTATATCGTATAAAATTTAAATCCTATAAAACGCAATATCAGATTATATATGAAGTAATTTATCGTGTCATATAAAATTGTAGAACGCGTCATTCCTCTAAGTCGTATAGAATGCAATTTGAAGTTTCAAATGAGGCCATTTAAAATAGCCTGCGAAGTTATACAAAATCGTAAGACTTTTGTTTTTACAATACACGTATATGGCCTCCAGATTTGTATACATAGGTGCATTTCATGCGTCTTATATGGTCATTTTCTACCAAATAAGAATTCACTTAACAGAGTTGAGTGCAAGTTATATGAACCAATTTGTTTGCTGGCTCACTAGTCTGTTGAGGATAATCCTATCAAGCACCTTGCCCGCTGTTTGGGAGAAGGGAGTTGCATTTTCAGAAGACGCGATGATTTTGTCTCATAGCTGAAGAGCGATTTTTTTGTTTTGACCGATCCTGGCCAAAAATGCGACCCCCTCCTTGCAAATGGGGGAGGATCATGTGAAGATCAATTCGTATGTGTCTTAAAGTATCGCTCTTGGTATTACATGAAACATATTTTAAATAAGTTAATCAAACGTCGAGATAAACCTATTTTAGTATTGTAGGGGAATTGAGGCAAAATTGATATGTTGCTGACATTTGAGCTGTTGCGGAACAGAGTGGTCTAAAGACCATTATTTTCGAAAATGAATTTTTTGCATACACTGCATCTACTCAAGAAGCTGAAGTTGGAAAATTAGGAAAATTTCTAAACATCGAACTTTAAAGCTGATTTATACCGTGTTGAAATTTCGTCCGAAACAGAAGGCCATTCACTTACCAGGTTTGTGTACATAGACCACTCTGTTCCAAAACGATTCGAGGATTCCAGTGAATTTATATGTGAAGTCAGAGTGGCTTATGTGCATTGGTGAGATAAAATCACTTATTTCGCAAAGAAACTGTTAATTTTATGTATTCCCTTGTTAAACTTATTCATAACTTTTATATTAGAACATTTTGTTTGAACGAGTCCGTTGAACAGGCACATAAACCACTCTGTTCCACAACGGCTCATTTTACGTGGATCAGACACCTACCAATCGATCTCCGTTTTTTTACTAGATATAAGACATTACTTAAATACCACTTTTAAATATTAGCGCATTACTATTAATGCTCTATATACTCGATATTATTTTGCTGTGTGGAATATAGTAAAACCATGGCAAAACCTTTTCTGTAGAATTACCGTTTCGCGCTCAGTTTTTGTCCGATTTAAGATCTGTTTTTTTTGACGTAGGACTACGTCTTTGTTTTCTATAATAGATTACATTTTGTGAAATTGAAAATGAAACTGGCAAATGTTGCGTCAGAATTCAAACGATTATAACGAGCGAACGACTTAATGCATCTTAGTCATTCATATGTCGGTGGATATATAAAATGTGTAACAACTTTTTGATATAATGTTCAACATTGTTGCTTTACTGCTTAGTGGTGCAAAAAGGTGAAAAGCTCCAAGGTCAAGCTTTCCCATATATTTCCCTCGTAATTGACTTGCTTCCCAAGCACAGATAACAATAACACGGACAAGATAAATTCCACTGCCTACATATTTTGACTCAAAAAAGTGTTTTGGTTTGTTCCTCTTTCTCCAAGCTGTGTGGCCACGCCCTAATGGCAAAAATCTACGCTGAACTCGATAGAAAAGACTGCGTGTAGAAAATTCAGCTTCAGTCTAGTTTGTCACACAACAGCGAGTGGAGTATAGCTGTTAGAGGTACGTGACATTGAGAAACGAGAGCTGCATACGAGTTAACTTGCAGGCACCGCGGAGCATGTTACCTTTATTTTGGACACGGCAGCAACAGTTATCATCGTACGCTGCAGGATATTTTGCTGGCACAGCTACTGGAGGGCATAGCGGAGAGCAAATTTTATGCGCGGCCAACAAAATATTCAATATTAGCGGTGGTGGTGCGATCATCAGCGCTCTATAGCACACATTTCGAGCTGAAGATTATGGAATCGGTTCTTTTCAGAGCTGTAGATGCTTCAAGATGAGAGTTACGAGAATTTTCGCAACTACTACTAGTGTAAAATTTTCATGTATTCATGCATCGTTAGTTTTACAATAACGACCATCAAATAAAAACAGTAGTGTTGCCTATGAACAGTTTATCGCAGCATATAATGCTTACATTTAGTCCTACGTCACCATTTCATACAACCTCTAGGGCTGTATACCTTGTAGTATTTAAGATACAGACCGGTTTTTTTAGAGATACAAAGTTTCAGAGTTTGCTTTGACAAGCGGTTGGTCGTGGGTTCTAAACTCTGGGTTTATCTTAACCTTTCTTCACGTTGAATTCTACATTAATTTTGATAACAACCTCTTGATAAAAGAGCATAAAAGAATGAAGGGATGATGGCTAAACCTCGAGTTGGTGCAAACATTATAAAAATGATAGGTTAATTTAAAAATGGAACACAGCTTACAATATATTCCCATTGAATGAATGACCAGCTTTAGTAGGTTAGCATGTTGTCAAAAGTGTAACGAAAAACTGTCATTTTCAAAGGTGTATAACCTTCTTCACAGTAAACAAATTTCACACGCCAATATCTTTATTGATAGCTTTTTTTCCTATATAGACTTACTCAATGCAACCAGAATCGTTGATCTACTGTGAGAAAATGTCCGAGTGTCCGCTCTATCCCGCACTTCTATTATCAACAATACCGCTATTGAGAAATGACATGCTTATTATTTATCCGTGCTTGTGCGTAATATGATTTTACACTTTCTTTCACGCTTACTGCTCTACTATACGGATGGAGAAATTTAGTTGTGCGTCTTTCTGGCCAGTGTTATCATAAAAGCGACTTATTTTGTTGAGAAAAAATTATCGCCAGGTATTGTGTAGAGTTCAGCGTGAAGGGAGAGTAATTGAGAAACCTGAGAATATACCTATGCTTAGATTTTTTTAACATCGAATAGCCTGATAATACTAAAATTCGAACCCAAAGTGAACGCCATATAATTGGAATGCGTGAAAAGTTAATTTCGTGTTAGCAGCTGGAAGGTGCAAACGGCCTGAGTAGCGCGCTCTCAGCAACACGGTATTGCTATCCGTAATGTCATGTTGCAGCATCATTACTATCGGCACACACACAGCACAAAGGTTTATAAAAAACGAAATTTATTCCTTATTAGCAGTCATGGAATGCAGAGTGAAGAGTGTGTGTGAAGATCTCACAATGATAGGACTTACAGATAATCCGTCGATTATCTGTAAGTCCTATCGACGATTACATCTTTTCAAAAAACCTTAATGATGTCCTCCTATCGTATTCTTCGATTTTAACAGAATGTAGCCAATCTCAACTGAAATCGAGTTCGTATTTCGTATATAACATAACAATTTTCATTCATATAATGGGTGACAACTGAAATTTTGGAATATTTTTGAGGTTGTTATACTCAACAACAAACACGCTCAGGGAGAAATAAGGGTACGTAGGGTAATCGCTCCATTTTGCACCTCAACAGCTAGATGCACCCATATTCATCTTATTTCTCTCATTTGTCAAATTTACCGTCAAATTTCTACAAATTTTTAAAAGTAAATCTATTTGCTCCTTGATTTTTTTCAAGTGGTTATAAGTTTTACGTTGAAAATATGGTAAAATTTGACGATAAATTGATCAAAAAGGCGTGATGAGATGAATATAGGTAGAAAGATGAATATAGGAGCGATTACCCTATATATAAACTCTCTCTCTTTCTCTCGCTTTTCTTTATGCCTGTATTTTTTGTTTTGCTTATGGATGCATGCTCAGTTGTGTTCTAAAAGGGTCGAAACAATAAGCAAAACTGCTGATGGAATGTATGCTTTTTATCCAGATGCAGTATCATTACATTGCACCATTTCTGCCCCACTTCATTTCTACCTAAAATACGCAACCCAAGAGATGCATTCGATAAGTTGACGTGAAGGCCGTACTCTGCTTTCTTAAATGTTCTTCAAGTTTTTTACGTTAGGTAACATATATAATGTACGTACGAAAATCTCAGAGAAGACCATAATTGTATTACAAAAACGAAAATTTTTATTAAGCGATTTTTCGCAAGTTACGTAATTTTCATGAGGAAGTAGGTGGTAGCGTTAAGTTTCGTTACAAATGGGGAGCTCGTGAGTGCGTCTTGAACTGTCCTACAGGTCAGACGTTTTTTCGGTTGCTTGTGGACTGGTCTTTGACTGCCTATAGCTTCAAAGTTTGTGTTTTGTCAGTGTGTCTTTTAAAGACTACCTGAAAGTTATTTCCCATCAGTCTTTCTCAAGACTACCTACTTTTGAATTTAACATTTGTTTTAACTTTTTTCGTACCACCTGAAATGGCTGGACGGAAAAAGAAACCTCGCATCGCTGCGGGGAGGAAAAGAGAGGCATCTCTTTCTGACACTTCGAGTGTCTGTAGTGACAATCCTTTTGATATTTTGCCTGAGCAAGAAGCTGGTGAAATGGAAGTTGTTAATAATGAAACTATACAAAATATAAAATCTTTAAAAAAGGAGAAAGTTCCACCTATTGTGGTAACTATTTCTTCTGAATTTAATATATTCAAAAAGGAACTTTCAACGTTTGTTTCTGACGTTAAAGTTACCTATCAAATTGGCCGTAGAGGTGAATGCCGCTTATTAGCCGACTCAGTAAAGGGTCGTGATCGTCTTGTCCAGTATTTAACTGACAAGATGTACAAATTTTTTACATATGACACCAAGAACGCCAAGCCGTTCAAGGTTGTCTTGAAAGGTCTCACCAACGATCAAACCGTTGATGAGATCAAACTTACTTTAACAGAATTACTTGGCATAGCCCCTACCCAAGTAATTCTAATGAAACAAAAATCACGAGGCGAAAACAGTCAGAGAACTGGAATTTCCCTTGTTAATTATTTAATTCATTTTAACCGCAATGAGGTTAACAACTTAAAATTTTTTGAAAAAGCACATGCTTTGTATAATGTGCGTGTAAAGTGGGAAATTTATAGGAAGTATGGCGGAGGTGAAAAGCATATCACCCAATGCCGTACTTGCCAACGTTATGGCCATGGTTCCAAATTCTGTAACATGGACCAAAAATGTCTTAATTGTGGAGACTCTTCTCACAAAAAGGACACATGTCCTGTGAAAGAGAGTAAAAATTTTCGCTGTGCGAATTGTAACGGCAACCATATGTCAAATTTTTATCAATGCCCAGTCCGGTTAGCAATTGTTAAGGCAAGGCAAGGTAAACAAAATTCAATTTCTCAATTAAAACCAACTTCAAAACAAAATTCTCCAAGCGTACCAGTGACGCATAGTTTACCTACTCCTTTGCATACCCGTTTAACTTATGCACAGGTTACAGGTAGTTCGAACATTATACCGCCTAGTGTTGGTAGTTCGAAAATGACCGTTAATATGGGTAAGCAAAACACGCTAGAAAATAATTGTACACCTATCACTCCAGCTAATATTGCTACCGAAAATATTTTTTCTAATGTCAACTGCCTGGGGCCTATTACGGCAGGTAAACTTTCTTTTTTGCAACAGGCAATGTTCGATCTTATGAACGCCATGTTGCAGGCAAAATCAATGTTTGAAGCCATTCAAATAGGCACAAATTTTACTATTAAAATTGTTTCTAATTTAAAATTTAGCAATGATTTTAAATAAAACAATTAAAATATTAAATTGGAATGCTCGCTCAATGAAGGCCAATGAGAATGAGCTTTTTAATTTTTTAACAGTAAATAATGTGCATATTGCAATTATTACTGAAACATTTTTGAAACCTAACATAAAATTAAAATATGATCCCAATTACGTGGTTCATAGATATGATAGGATTCAGGGTTCCGGCGGTGGAGTTGCAATTGTTATTCATCGCCGAATCAAACATCGTGCTCTTCCCCATCTTGAGACGAAAGTTATTGAAACTTTGGGAATTGAAGTTCAAACTGAACTTGGGATTTTATTTATTGCCGCAGCATATTTACCATTTCAATGCACACGCGAGCTCAAAAATTATTTTAAAGGTGATTTACAAAAACTCACCAGAAATCGTTCGAAATTTTTCATAATCGGCGATTTTAACGCTAAACATCGTTCATGGAATAATTCTCAAAGTAATTCCAATGGAAAAATTTTATTCAATGATTGTTCTTCAGGATACTATTCTATTTTGTCTCCGAATAGTCCTACATGCTTTTCTTCTGTAAGAAACCCTTCAACAATTGATTTGGTGCTAACAGATCAAAGTCATGTGTGTAGTGATTTGATCACACATGCTGACTTTGATTCTGACCATCTTCCAATAACTTTTTCTTTATCACATGAATCAGTTTTAAACCCTATGAGCTCTGTTTTTAATTATAACAAGGCTAATTGGGAAAGATACAAAACTCATATTGAGAGAAATTTCAATAATGAGCTTGATTTGCAAAACGAAGTGAATATTGATTCCGCTTTGGAAGCATTAAAATGTGCAATTGTTGATGCCAGGAATTATTCTGTTCCAAAGGCTCAAGTGAAATTTGATTCATCAATAATTGACGAAAATCTTCAACTTCTAATTCGTTTGAAAAATGTCCGCAGACGTCAATATCAACGTTCTCGTGACCCTGTTTTTAAAACTATTTATAAAGATTTACAAAAAGAGATTAAACATAGATTTACTCTTCTGAGAAATCAAAATTTTGAGACTAAAGTTGAAAAATTGAAACCATATTCAAAACCATTTTGGAAGCTGTCGAAGATTCTTAAGAAACCTTCAAAGCCTATTCCAGTTTTAAAAGATGGTGAACGTTTTCTTGTATCCAATGAACAAAAGGCTCAAAGACTTGCTCAGCAGTTTGAGAGTGTTCATAACTCAAATTTGAATTTTGTGAGTCCAATTGAAAATGAAGTCACACGTCAATTTGATTTAATTTCTTCCCAGAATTTTTTACCTGCAGAAATAATTGAAACTAACTTGAATGAGATTAAATCAATTATTAAAAATTTCAAAAATATGAAAGCACCTGGTGACGATGGAATCTTTAATATACTAATCAAACATCTCCCTGAGAGCACAATGGAATTTTTAGTGAAAATTTTCAATTGCTGCTTCAAAATTGCATATTTTCCCAAATTATGGAAAAATGCAAAAATTACTCCAATTTTAAAGCCGGATAAGAATCCAGCTGAAGTTTCAAGTTACCGACCAATCAGTTTGCTTTCTTCAATAAGTAAACTGTTTGAGAGAATTATTCTTAACAGAATGATGTCACACATCAACGAAAATTCAATTTTTGCAAATGAACAGTTTGGATTTCGCCATGGGCATTCCACTACTCATCAATTGCTCAGAGTTACTAATATGATACGAGCTAACAAATCTGAAGGTTATTCCACTGGAGCTGCTCTTTTAGACATAGAAAAAGCATTCGACAGTGTTTGGCATAAAGGTTTGATTGCGAAATTGCAAACTTTTAATTTTCCGATTTTCCTTATCAAAATTTTAAAAAATTATCTTACTGATCGAACTCTGCAGGTTGTCTATCAGAATTCAAAATCTGATAGATTTCCTGTCAGAGCAGGTGTACCTCAAGGTTCAGTCTTGGGGCCAGTCCTGTACAACATATTCACTTCAGATCTTCCTGATTTGCCTCCAGGATGCACAAAGTCATTGTTCTGCGATGACACAAGCATTTCCGTAAAAGGCAAAAGCCTTCGTGTCATATGCAGTCGATTGCAGAAAAGTTTAGATATTTTTTCTTCCTACTTGCAAAAGTGGAAAATCTCTCCCAATGCTTCTAAAACTCAAATGATAATTTTTCCGCATAAGCCTAGGGCGTCTTTCCTCAAGCCAAACAATAATCACGTTGTCAAGATGAATGGGGTTATTTTAAGTTGGTCCGACAAGGTTAAGTACTTGGGACTAATTTATGATAAAAAACTTATTTTCAAAGAGCACATTGAGAGTATACAAGCCAAGTGCATCAAATATACGAGATGTTTATATCCTCTCATTAACAGGAATTCTAAACTTTGTTTAAAGAACAAACTTTTGATTTACAAACAAATTTTTAGACCAGCAATGCTTTATGCTGTACCGATCTGGTCAAGTTGCTGTTCAACAAGGAAGAAAACGCTCCAAAGGATTCAGAATAAAATTCTGAAAATGATTTTGAAGCGTCCTCCTTGGTTTGGTACACTCGAATTACATAGACTTACTGGTGTTGAACCATTAGAAGCTATGTCAAATAAAATTATTAACAATTTTCGACAAAAATCGTTGCAATCCTCAATTGCTACGATAAGCTCTCTTTATAGCCAATAAGTTAGCAATTAAGTTAGTTGTAAGTTTACTTCCCCTTTCCTGACAAGTAGGTTTAAATCCCTACGAATGATAAGTCCTTATTGCGAAAGCAAACAAATCCTAACAATTAAAATTTCAAATTTCTAACAGTGTTGAGAAATCACCATTTGTGATTGGACACACATACTCATTATTTACTAATATTTATCATAAATACTTAAGCTACTAACAAATCCCCCCTTAAAAAAAAAAAAAAAAAAAATACAAATGGGGAGCTGGGGGTAAAAATTGGGTTTTGTGCGTTACGTAATTTATGGATGTCGCCATAATAATGAATGTATCTTCATGAGGGATAAATCAGTACCTCATTAGGTACATCTACCTTTTTTGACAGCAGTAGAAGTGAATTCCAAAATTTTAGTCATCACCCGTTACACAAAAAACGGTCCTTTTCAGAGCCACGACTTATAAATATCACTGAAGAGTTTGAAGAATGACAATTTGCATAGTCATGCATTCGAACTAACTACGGGAAAAATGAACCTGTTTTAGCGATTTGTAGAGAATTTAACGAAGTGTACCATCTATTCTATTTGTCAATCCTGTGAAATTTTCAAAAACCGTCTGAAACTATTCAACTTGGCCGCTTAAGTGTATTTGTAATAGTTAATAGTTTAAGTTTTATTCATGTAGACAAATGTAGTCAGATGAATTAATAAACCAATAATAATAATAATAATAAAAATAATAATAATAATAATAATAACAATAATAATAATCATTCCGAGTCGAACAACTAAGCGCATCGGTTGTATTTATCGGTCGTCTCGATATATTCGCAAAAAGTAATCGAATGTCCCGGTCTAACGAGTGCTGTGCAGTGCCAAATAATTCCGCTTTGAAGGTCATCCGCTATTGTTTGCTTTGTTGCTGCGTAGCTGAACCGCCGCTGCTGAACCGATCGTTTCGGTGTTTAGCTGTGTTGAAGACAACCAGAGCTACAAACAAAGAAGAAAGTGTAAATCCGCACAGCTGCCGGCTGCTGCACCCAACGATTACGTGACCACATTGTCGAAGACAACTTGAGCATTGCTCGAAATCAAGAAAAGGTACGTGTTTCTTGTCGGTGTTAGGGCGCTAGCCTTAGCACAATGGAAGTCGATCCTCCGACACCGAACCCTCCTGACCCTGTCCCTCCTGCTCCTTCCCCCGCTGTTCACTCTTCAGTTCCCCCTCGTGCCAGGCTCTACCTTGACGAAACAGCAGGTTCACGTTTCGTTGTATATTTCCGGCCAAAAGCAGGACCTAAGTCGAAATCCCTGAACATATTACAAATTTCGAAAGACCTGACGTCACGCTTCAAGGCCGTGACTGAAATAATCAAGGTCAGACCGAACAAGCTCCGTGTTGTGGTCAATGACCTGAAACAGGCCAACGATATAGCTTGTTTCGAGCTCTTTACTCGGGAGTATCGCGTATACATACCGGCCCGAGACGTGGAGATCGACGGCGTCGTGACCGATCCGAGTTTGTCCGTCGAGTGCCTCTTGAAGGATGCTGTAGGCTGTTTTAAAAACAGCAGCCTTCCTGAGGTTAAGGTATTAGAGGTTAAACAACTGCGATCTGTGTCGCTCGTCGGCGACAAAAAAGTATACACTCCGTCAGACTCGTTTCGTGTCACGTTCGCCGGGTCTGCATTGCCGAGCCACGTCTTGATCCACCGGGTTCGTCTTCCTGTGCGCTTATTTGTGCCCCGTTTAATGAACTGCACCAATTGCAAGCAGTTAGGTCACACAGCCGCCTACTGTTGCAATAAGGCACGGTGCGGTAAGTGTGGAGAGAACCATGCCGACGATTCCTGTAGTGCGAATGCTGAAAAATGTATCCACTGCGGGTAGAATCAGCATGAGCTCTCCACATGCGCGGTGTACATGCAGCGCAAGGATAAATTGAAACGGTCTCTCAAAGAGCGTTCAAAGCGTTCTTACGCTGATATGCTCAAGAAGACCACGACCACTTCTACCATATTAGCGAACCCCTTTGATCTGTTGTATTCAGATGAAACCGACTCTGACGAACCAATAGAGGGAACTTCTTTTGCCAATCTTGGGGAGTCTAGAAAGAGGAAAAATCTTTCCTCCCCTAAGCTTCCCAGAAAAGGTCCTAAGATTTCCCAAAGTGGAAAGAACAGTACAACCAAAACTAAAGGTGCTACGGAAAAACCGAAGCAAACCCCTCCTGGGCTTGGCAATTTAAAGTCTTAGAAGGAGTTCCCAGCACTTCCAGGAACATCTAAACCCCAGTTGCTCCTTTTGCACATCCAGTTGACAAAACAAATGCTGGATTGGTGAATTTTTCTGACATTGTGGACTGGATTTTCGAAAATTTCAATATACCTGATCCAATTAAAAACTTTCTTACAGCGCTCCTCCCAACAGTTAGATCATTTTTGAAGCAGTTGACTGCCCAATGGCCCCTTCTTGCAGCGATTGTATCCTTCGATGCCTAATTCAACTGCGTATATGAAGGATTCTATCTCTGTCTTACAGTGGAATTGTAGAAGTATTCTACCAAAAATTGATTCGTTTAAAGTTTTGATAAATAGAAACAAATGCGATGCATTTTCCCTTTGTGAAACTTGGCTTACTTCAAATATTGATCTCAACTTCCATGATTTTAATATTATTCGCCTTGATCGAGACACCCCATATGGAGGAGTAGTTTTAGGGATTAAAAAGTGCTATTCTTTCTATCGTATTAACCTCCCCTCGATTCCAGGCATCGGAGTTGTCGCATGTCAAATGACAATACAAGGTGAAGAGCTTTGTATTGCCTCAATATATATTCCTCCCAGAGCACAGGTTGGGCAACGGCTGCTCTTTGATTTAATAGAACTTCTTCCCTCACCACGTTTGATTTTGGGAGACTTCAACTCTCATGGCGTGGCTTGGGGTTCCCCTTACAATGATAACCGCTCCCCTTTAATCTATAACCTTTGCGATGACTTCGACATGACTATTTTAAACAACGGTGAAATGACACGTATCCCAAAACCTCCAGCGCGCCCAAGCGCTTTGGATCTATCCTTATGTTCGACGTCGCTACGGTTGGATTGCACATGGAAGGTAATCCTCGATCCTCACGGTAGCGACCATCTGCCTATTCTTATTTCAATTACTAACGGTTCAACTCGCATGCGACCAATTGACATTCCGTATGACCTCACACGGAATGTCGATTGGAAGTTATACGAGGAAATGATTTCAAAAGCGGTCGAGTCGATTCAACATCATCCACCACTTGAAGAATACAACCTCCTCGCGGGCTTGATTCTCGACGCCGCGTTGCAAGCCCAAACGAAGAAATATCCCGGCGTAACGATCAAAGAACGGCCTCCCACTCCGTGGTGGGACCAAGAGTGCTCCGATGTCTACACGCAAAGATCCGACGCGTTTTTGGCCTACCAGAAGGGAGGTATACCCGACGACTATATACGGTATTCGGAGCTTAATACCAAGCTTAAAAGCCTGGCTAAAGCAAAGAAACGCGGATATTGGCGTCGGTTCGTGAACGAGACGTCGAGGGAGACATCGATGAGCACTCTTTGGAACACAGCCCGAAGAATGCGGAATCGCGTAACGGTCAACGAAAGCGAGGAGTCTTCAAGTCGGTGGATATTTGATTTTGCCAGGAAAGTATGTCCGGACTCTGTTCCTGAGCAAAATATTGTTCGCGATGCGTCTCCGGGCCACGACGCGATAGAATCACGTTTTAAGATGGCAGAATTTTCAGTTGCCCTCCTGTCCTGTAACAATAACGCGCCTGGGTTAGATAGAATCAAATTCAACTTGTTGAAGAATCTACCCGGCAATGCCAAGAGGCGCTTGTTGAACTTGTTCAATAAGTTCCTGGAGCAAAACATTGTACCGCAGGATTGGAGGCAAGTGAAGGTGATCGCCATCCAAAAACCAGGGAAACCAGCTTCTGATCACAACTCTTATAGGCCGATTGCAATGCTATCCTGTATCCGGAAATTGATGGAAAAAATGTTACTCCGTCGTTTAGACCATTGGGTCGAATCAAATGGTCTACTATCAGATACTCAATTTGGCTTCCGTCGCGCCAAAGGGACGAATGATTGTCTTGCGTTGCTTTCAACAGATATTCAGCTGGCGTATGCTCGCAAAGAACAAATGGCGTCTGCGTTCTTGGACATTAAGGGGGCTTTTGATTCCGTTTCTATTGACATTCTTTCGGGTAAACTTCACCGACAAGGATTTTCTCCAATTTCGAACAATTTTTTGCACAATTTGTTGTCCGAAAAGCACATGCATTTTACGCATGGCGATTTGGCAACTTTTCGCATTAGCTACATGGGTCTTCCCCAGGGCTCATGTTTAAGCCCCCTTCTTTACAACTTTTATGTAAATGACATCGACGAATGTCTGGCAAATTCATGCACGATAAGACAACTTGCAGACGACAGTGTAATCTCTGTTACAGGAGCCAAAGCTGCCGATTTGCAAGGACCATTGCAAGATACCTTGGACAATTTGTCTGCTTGGGCTTTACAGCTAGGTATCGAATTCTCTCCGGAGAAGACTGAGATAGTAGTTTTTTCTAGGAAGCATGAACCTGCTCAGCTTCAAACACAGTTAATGGGTAAAACGATTTCTCAGGTTTTAGTACACAAGTATCTTGGTGTCTGGTTCGACTCTAAAGGCACCTGGGGTTGTCACGTGAGGTATCTGATGAAAAAATGTCAACAAAGAGTGAATTTTCTTCGTACAATAACCGGACAATGGTGGGGAGCCCACCCAGGAGACCTTATAAGGCTTTACCAAACAACGATATTGTCTGTAATTGAATACGGGTGTTTCTGCTTCCGCTTCGCAGCAAACACACATTTGATCAAACTGGAGCGAATACAATATCGTTGTTTGCGTATCGCTTTAGGATGCATGCAGTCGACCCATACGATGAGTCTGGAGGTTTTAGCTGGAGTTCTACCATTGAAAAACCGCTTTTGGAGCCTCTCTTCTCGTATTCTTATTAAATGTGAGGTCTTGAACCGTCCTGTGATTGATAATTTTGAAAGGTTAATCGAACTCAATTCTCAAACCCGTTTTATGACATTGTATTTCAATCACATGTCTCAGAATATTAACCTCTCTCCGAATATTCCAAATCGTGTCGACTTATCAAATACTTCTGATTCTACTGTGTTCTTCGATACATCCATGATAGAAGAAATTCGTGGAATCCCGGATCATTTACGCGTGCAGCAGATCCCCAAAATTTTTTCCAATAAATATCGAAACATCAACTGCGACAATATGTTCTACACTGACGGATCACTTCTGGATGGGTCCACTGGCTTCGGTATCTTCAATAATCATTTAGCCGTCTCCTATAAGCTCGATAATCCTGCTTCTATTTACGTCGCAGAACTAGCTGCAATTCAGTACACCCTAGAGATTATCGAAAAAATGCCCACGGACCATTATTTCATCTTTACGGACAGTCTCAGTTCTATCGAGGCTCTCCGATCGATGAAAGATGTTAAGCACTCTCCGTATTTCCTGGGGAAAATACGGGAACATTTGAGTGCTTTATCCGAAAAATCTACTCAGATTACCTTAGCGTGGGTCCCTTCTCACTGCTCGATACCGGGCAATGAGAAAGCGGACTCTTTGGCTAAGGTGGGTGCAATAAACGGCGATATTTATGAAAGACCAATTGCTTACAATGAATTTTTCGCATTTGTACGCCAGAATACGATCATCAGTTGGCAAAATTCTTGGACCAAGGGGAAACTGGGAAGGTGGTTACATTCCATAATCCCCAAGGTATCGACGAACCCGTGGTTCAAGGGGTTGGATGTAGGTCGAGATTTCATTTGCGTGATGTCTCGGCTTATGTCCAACCACTATAGATTTGACGCGCATCTCCGTCATATTGGGCTCGAAGAAAGCGGTATCTGTGCCTGTGGTGAAGGTTATCACGACATAGAGCACGTTGTTTGGTCATGCCCTGTTCACCGTGACGGCAGGTCTAAACTTGTAGCTTCCCTTCAGGCCGGAGGTAGACGGCCGGCTGTTCCTGTTCGTGATGTCTTGGCGAGCCGTGACCTACCCTACATGACCCTTATATACGTTTTCCTTAAATCCATCCATGCCCCAGTCTAGTCCCGTTCCCCTCCGTCTACACCCAACAAAACGACAAGAACACGTTTGAACCTTAAACACAAAACCAGCAACCGCAACCCGCACAATAGAACCAGGACCCAAGGACTACGAGCCTCTGTCCCAACTCACGACATCGTGGCTCAGCAGTACGAATCCATACATGCCATTCGACGATTATCAGACGACCATTGAACAACAAAACACAGATTGGAAATTCCATGCTAGTTTTAAGTTAGACTTAATTTCAGCTCGTAGTCAGCAGCGAGGATAAAAAATTTGCTTTAGTTTTTAAGTCATCAGATATAATTGGCGCCGTTAAACATTAAATTGTATTTGTGCCGTGTCAAATAAATGTTATGTGAAGAAAAAAAAAATAATAATAATAATAATAATAATAATTATAATAATAATAATAATAATAATAATAATAATAATAATAATAATAATAATAAAAATAATAATAATAATAATAATAATAATAAAAATAATAATAATAATAATAATAATAATAATAATAATAATAATAATAATAATAATAATAATAATAATAATAATAATAATAATAATAATAATAATAATAATAATAATAATAATAATAATAATAATAATAATAATAATAATAATAATAATAATAATAAAATATTAATAATAATAATAATAATAATAATAATAATAATAATAATAATAATAATAATAATAATAAAAATAATAATAATAATAATAATAATAATAATAATAATAATAATAATAATAAAAATAATAATAATAATTAATAATGCGGTCGTGTCTCAGTTACAATACCGTACTTTTTGCTTCAAACGAATCGATACGCTTAATCAAAAATTAAAAAAATATATAAAAGAACATGAATGAAAAACATGAAAAACACTACTTGTAGAAAACAAAAGTTAGCATCTAATTGTAATCCATCGGTTCAATTTAACCATATGTTAAAAGTTTTTGACGAATATCGGCAAAGAAAAATGTTTTGATTCAATCGACCGAAACATTATAAATTCTATTTTTTTTTGTTTAAAGATATGTTGTGGAAAATCGGCTCTAATTGAATTTACGCCTTGGTGCTACATCCTACTGACACTAACAGCCTCTCCAGAGCCGACATTCGAACATCAGGACACCATCATACCTCGAGACCAACTTGGAAGATAGTTATTATATCACAAAATTAATAATTGGTTACTATTGAATTTAATGCGAGATAAAAGCAATAGAGAGAATGACAAAATGTTGAAATTTGTTTAGTTTAATGACTGAAAACATTTTGAGAAGGAAGAAAAAACATGATGAACTATTTTTGAAAGTCTCGAGGTATGATGATTGAATAAGCCAGCCTTGGACCGGGGGCCTAGTGTGGTTGGTAACGTCTCCGCCAACCACGCTCGACGCCTGGGTTCGAATCCCACCGCCGACATAGGTGTCGATGGTTGTGGGGTGGCGTGATCCACTCACAACCAACCCAACTGGTCTAGATTCAATCCTAGCCGACACCGGGAGATTTTCTGAGGCGAAAAATCTCTGGGATCACGCCTTCCATCGCATGAGGAAGTAAAGCCGTTGGCGCCGGTCCGTTAATAAACGGGTCGTGAGTTAGGGACCTGGGTGTGGAGTCGCCTCTCTGGGCGTCGGTAATTGGCCACAACAGTGGCGGAAATAGACCGACGGAAAATAAGCGAGAATAAAAAAGTTAAAAAAGTAGGAGGGTGGTATTCAAGACACGACCGCATGACGTTGGACTACGGTATTCTTATATTCCATTAAAACAAATAATAGAGAGAATTGCAACTCTAGTATTTGCTGCAATTTTATCTAACAGTGCATTTCTGGATGCTGAGACGTTAAAACGTTATAAATAATAATATATACTAAAAGAATGGATATCTTTTATTTAATCGCTGTCATTTCATACATATTCTAATCAACCCTTTGTTTGCTAAAATTTTCCTATCTAAGCAAAAAGCAAACTTTACGAAACTATCTGAAATTGGAGCCCAGAACGATTCAACCGAAAATTTTAAATTTGAAAATTGTTTGACATTTAATCGATAAAACTCATGCTAGGTTAGTTCCAGCCCAGCATATAACTTCATGTATTTGAAAAAAAAACGTTTGGTTCAATAACTCTATATAGCAAGAGCTCAATCACACGTTTTTCGGTAGTTGTTATCAAGGTTGGGGCGAGTGACAGGAAAATATCTTAACTTCTTCAGTTGTGATTTAGAGCATTTCTAATTGTTTTGTTATTTTTCACGATAGCGACAAGTTTGTTTCTTTCTCTGTGTGCGAGAAACAAAATCAAAACCGCGCACCGAGAAACAAAAACGAAAATTTAATGAATGCTCATTGAGAAAACTTGCAACTTTTTTTTACCAATAACTTATGATACTCAAAAGAACCCGTTTTGATCTAAATCAAATTTCTAGTAAATAAGTGTTGATCATTCATAGGTAGTAATTTTTCCTCGATGAATAAAGACTGGCTGAAGAAGTTAAAATCGCTGCTGTAAAATCAAATTCACAACTGTGTTCGTTAAGACGTTTTAATATTTTCAATGACAATAATAATCTTCGAAAAACACCCGCTAGTTATTCACACACATGCTATAACTATCTAAACACGCGTTAAAACTATTCATACACACGCTGTAGCTATAGCTATCCATACACACGCTATTCCTTTCCATACATCCGATACAACTATCTATACACACGCATAAGCTATCCAACCATGTGCTATTACTATCCATACATACGCTATAACTAATCATTACACACGCAGCAGCTATCCACACACAAGCTATAACTATCCGTACACACGCTGAAGATATACACGCAATAGCCATAATATGCTACACATGCTAGTGTCTTACAGACGCTATAGCTAGACATACACACGCAACAGCGCCATCCCTATCATCGCAAATGTCATAGCAATACAGATGCACATACGCTATATGTGCACACTGCACACACACCCAACGTTTTCACCCAACGATATCTGAATTGGATTACCGCTGGTGGGGTCCAACTCAGATCGAAGGAGCACCGAACTGAATGAAGAAATGCAGCTTCCCACTACCTTCGCCGCTGCTGCCTGATACCACCGCTCTGGTTCTGCTGCAGCTCAGTTTGGCCGCTGGAATCAGCCACCGCTGCTGATTATACAAGACCGGCCTGGTGGCCTTTCACTTGTTAACTGAAGACTGCTATGAGACGACACAGGCTATTATATAGCCCAAAGCAAAAATCCATCCGCGAGCAAACAAGAAGCGAGCTTGTGATTGGTTGAATGTGCACGACTTTTAACACAACTTTTAACTAGTTTAGTATCGAAAACATATTTAAATTACTATATGACAATCTTGCGCAATATTTCCCCTATCAATCAAGCCATTGGTGTTTAGAATCTGTTCAGTGGTAATGATAAAAGAAGCATTTTAAAACGGTGTTGAAACACCTGTTGCAGCTACCGAAAGCGAGCTCGTTATTGGTTGAAAGCTGTGAGACTGTTTACAAAGTCAGATCGGTTGTATCCGTTAGTGTCGACTGTGCTCGTGAAGAGAGGTGGTGATTGGTTGCTCGGTATGATTTAGACAATCGATGTGATTTATCAATTTTTCAATAGTGTATCTCGAACAATAGGTTATTTTTGTTACATAAATTCAACCGTAAAAGAATTTCTGATCGGTTGATGCCAAGACCTCGAAATTCTGAAAAGAAATGACTGATATATAAGCGCTCAAAACCTGACCACTTTTCCCTGGTTTTCCCCGGTTGAATTACTAGATTTTCAAATTCAGGTGCCTAACTTCGATATAGACGTTAGTCCAACGTCAAAAAAAAAATAAGCCAGCCTTCTTATATTCGAATCCCGGTTTACACGTAGTATTTGATTTTGAGGCAAATTCAGCAAATGAAGCAAACTCTGATCGAATATTTGTCCCAGAAGAAAAATTCTGTTCGTTTCACAATTTCCCAAAGTGGGCTGAAATTTTCCAATGCCTAGCCAAGTGGGTATCAGAGGTTGATTTCCACAGGCACTTCATCTTATTGTCACATTCGACAGCTGGTGTTTTTGTGTGTACCAGCCAAGCTTATTTTATCATCAAGCATTTCTTTTCACTTGATAACTCATCCATTTTGATACTGCGATAGGCATGTCAATTAGGTTGCTAGTCATGGTTTTACTATATACATCTCCATGTAAACATTTTTTATCTATAAGACATTTCCAAGTGGCCAATAGCAGTTCTTCAAATTCAACAGAACGTGAGTCGTTTATTTGTCTCGTGATTCATCGCATTTTTTTCACAGGCGAAGAACGAATAAATAAAGCGACCAAACAAATTTTACATAAAATAGGCTTTCAAGAAAAACCATTGACGCCAACAGAACAATATGCCGAACAAACAAAATGCAAAAAAAGACTGACGGAACCTCTGGATTTGAACGCTACTCGGGGGCTTCCCTCTTACAGTAGGCACAGTAAGTCCGCAGCAGTGGCACATCAAAGCCCCACAACTGACAACTGACTGCGACAGACACAAAACCCAACACGAAGGATATTTTCGCACGCATCTCAACAGGTTTCGTTCGCAGCAGATGAAGAGGACAGTCGACGCAACGTTCGGTTGTGTGGTAGTAAATCAATCATTTGTGGAATCCCTCCCTTTGTTGCCGGGAACAGACTGGCAGTCCTCCCGGCTTGTTGATATCAATCAGCAGCCTCTTCCGGTTTTTGTGTCGACTCGGTGCTACATCCTCAAGGCAGGGCCTCGTCTGGCGCTGGAAATGGATGTGAAATTTTATCCACTCTGCCAATTATTGCGGGGGTCAAAGAGACGGAGGCTTTAACTGCCTGTTTTGTTTTTAGCCATTTGGTGACTTCGGGGGATATATCGGACAATTCTATCGTTCCATCATTTTTGGAATGCCACAAGCATTAATATAGATTGAATTTCCATCCTCCAGCCCCAGGAAGGCAGCTCATTATACTCTAAGGGTCATTGCCGACGATGATCCAGGTGCAGATATTTTGAATTGAAAATTTCCGTTTCGACCATTTTATTGATCGTAAATTCGGTACTGCTAAAAGTGTACAGTTTGGAAATTGAAACGAGTAGCTGGAAAGACATGAATGCTAAGCAATTCCGATCATGAAAGTGATTGTCCACGTTTTTTTACATCACAAAAAGAATGCGGTTGCAAAATTGTATCACAAAAAATGAAAAATGGAATTAAAAGACTGTAAAAACATAAATGAAATCGCTAATTTTCCGTCGGTCTAGTTCCGCCACTGTTTTGGCCAATCACCGACGCCCAGGGAGGCGACTCCACACCCAGGACCCTAACTCACGACCCGTTTATTAACGGACCGGCGCCAACGGCTTTACTTCCTCATGCGATGGAAGGCGTGATCCCAGAGATTTTTCGCCTCAGAAAATCTCCCGGTGTCGACTAGGATTGAATCTAGACCAGTTGGGTTGGTTGTGAGTGGATCACGCCACCTCACAACCATCGACACCTATGCCGGCGGTGGGATTCGAACCCAGGCGTCGAGCGTGGTTGGCGAAGACGTTACCAACCACACTAGGCCCCCGCCCTGAATTGTCCCTTATCGAGTATCATATAATAAATATCAAATATCAAATAAGAAATTAAAAATTTAAAATTAAAATAAATTAAAATTCACAACCAAACTTTAAAGTCAAGAATCCAACCTCAAAAATTAAAAATTCGAAAGTCAAGCATTTAAATTAAAAAAATCTAAGTTGAAAATCAAATACGGCAAACCAAAAATTAGAAACTCAAATATTAAAACCAAATATCGGAAGACGAAAGATGAAAATCAAATATCAAAGGCCGTTAGTCGCAAACCGTCGTACAAATATCAAAAATTGAGTATTAATACTATTACTCGAATTAAAGGCAAATTCAGCAAATGGAGCCAACTCTGATTTGTCCCAGAAAGACAATTCTGTTCGTTTCACAACAAAGAACAAAAAATGTCAAAAACTAACATGTGTGATAGCATTAAACCTGTTAAAAAGTTGCTTTAAAATAAATCAAACAAAGTGAAAACGTTAAATTAGATAAATTTGTGTTTTCATGAATTAACATTAAATTGACTTCTCAATCGCTTTTGCAAGCTATATTGACATATCTTTATTTATTGCTGTTCGATGACTCCTCCTTTCGATGGAGATCGGTTTCGTTTGTCTGAACTCAGTAGTAAATTCTAGGAAACGGTTTCCTAAGAATTTACTCAGCCAGAATTCCGCTTTCACGTTGTTGTGTTGTGAGTAAATATTGTACTTTTCATCAAAAAATCGGTTTAACCATTTTAATGACTTCCCTACTAAAGAGAATCACATCAAGTGACTGATGCGCCATTTCATTCAACACAAATGAAAGCCACAGCATTTATATAATCTGGCAATGTTTACGCTTATACTCGGTTAAACTGTTGCCGGTGGCATTCATCATTCAGCAAACGAATCGGAAAATAGATTTTGGCGAAATTAAAATATTTACTATCCTTTTATTTCATTTAGCGCATTGGATTAAAAACGAAGTGCTTCTGCTATTCGCCTCTGAGCCAACCGTTTTTCATTAATCGTTGCTCCATGCTGGCTGACATTGGCAAACAGACCCATACACCGCCCGGTCGTGATCCAATATCGCGATTCAGAACAACGTCTGAGAACAATTATTTTACCTTTTTTTCTGTATTTCATTTTGAATCCACTCCACTCGCTTGGGCTGCGATTCACGGCGATACACACCATGAGCCCGTCATGATCCCCCAGAAGCCTCTCATGTTTTCAATCATGCGCGCACCGAAAAACAACACCGATGCTGGGTGGCACGAAAACGGATACGTGTAAGCTATATTTTGTAGAATGGTGGATTAATGGATGAGCGAGAAAAAAAATCGATGAGCTTATTTTATGAAATCTCTGGCTTTTCGACACTTCCTCAAAATAAAAAGATAAAAGTGAAATGTTGAAGTGTTGAAGTGTCTCGCATCCACAGAGCTTTCCACACACACATTGCAGCCTACGTGCGAAAACAAAAACAAAACTAGGAACCGAGGTGCGAACATGCAACGACAGGACTGTCGGTATCACAACTTTTTCCAAACCGCCGCCGTGGCCTAGGACGGCAGTTTGCATGAACCAGTTATTGGTTTAGGCAGCACCTTCCCCTTCCTGTTCGATTCCAACATATCTATTTATGTATTCGACTAATGTTCAAAGAGCATAAGGCACAGATTTTAGATAAACATTCCTGGAGGTTGCATAAAATTTTCGGTTCGACGTGATTGGTTTCCACCTGATGGGGTATCTATTTTAGGATTCTTCCCAACCGTTTGGGGTGTTTCATCGAGCTAATGAAGCATACACTAGCAGCCTTTGCCCCGAAACGGATCCGGAAAAGGATTTGGTAAGCAAAGCCACAGTGATACGTTTTCAGCTGCTACAGTTACGATCCACTGTTGATATTAGCTCATGTGGAACATTGCACACTATCGTTGCTGGAAAGTGAAACAGCGAAGGACTACTCCGTAGGCGTTGTTGGTCTTCGTGTATTTCACTCTGGCCATGCAGTGACAGTAGGCAATGCATTTCATTACTCCGCTCAGTCCGGGTGGGGTGATAAATGCACTTTGGTTATCCTATTGGGCTGGGATTCTGCTACCCGTCAAGTGTAGGATTGTGGGGTGTGAAATAGCAAATACATGATAGAGACATCAAAATCTAAAATCTTCTTTATCTTCTCTTAGGTCGAGTCAAAACGGAAGAGTTCATACGAATTGGATTGAAATTATGTGATTTAAATTGTTTGTAGGTTCTCTGATTGCTTTTGCAGTTGTCGGTGATCACGAAACAAAATTATGTTATCGTTGTGGTTCTTCCACTCTAATCCATTCAAAACCAAAATAACACTAGAACCAAATCTTGTTACATAATTGACCCTCGCAGAATGGTGATCTTTTCTCATTTCAACTGTTATAAAAAATAATATATTTATCACAAAATATTTCAAGCGCCAATACGGTTTATTCAATCTGTATAGTGTCCTCGGCAAAGCTGTATTTATTCCGCTTTGCATAAATTAATAATGGCGCTGGTTACGTCCTCACTAGTGTTCGACATCGGAACGAAACCGTTGAGTCCGCGGTCCGGTAAAAAATCGGAACTAGCTCGTTCCGGTCCGATTTGGGTCCGGTCCGATGGGCTCCTTCCGGTTCCGGTCCAGAGTCCGGTCCGAAGCTCGAGAACAAAAGTTGCCAGTTTTTTCCAGAGCGTTGTTTTAATAAAAAAAAAATATCATAAAGACTTTTATGCATGTTGGGAAGTGTTTGACTAAATCAGAACAATACAAACTAAATTTTGAAATTTGTTTTTCTAATTTTTTTATTATATTTTTTTTCTAATTAAAAAATTTGGAGTGTAGTAACAAATAAAGGCTGCACGCAAAAGTTGGATGGTGCGAAACCAGTACAAAATTGTGCGTTCTCAGCGCAATTGTTGGTGTAATTCGGAACCAGTACAATGATTGCGTGTAGGGCATAACGCAATTAATGCTCTAGCGTTTCTTCAATGTATTTGGCAGCTCCAAACTACTACACCTAAACAGTTTCAACTGGTATCAAGCAGCATTGCAAAGCGAGCGAGAAGCAAAACCATTCTCCTCCTTTCTGCTTGAGGACGAGACATATGATACGCTTTTCAAGTCTTTTGCATAACGCTTTCGAGATACTTTTTCTTCTTCATGCATTCCTCTGAATAGCAGCAAGCACGCACCGACAGTATGAGTGAGACTAACAACACTGGTATCAAGTATGTACAGCACGGGTGTCTCGCTCATTTCGTGAAGCCACGAGATATCGCCTTGCGCGTCGCAATCCGAACCGAAAGAGAAGAATGACAAATAATAATTATTCACAATTTACAAGTGTTGCCATAAAAAATCAGCAACGCTTTTGCGGCTTTGTGGAATGGAGGGTTTTGCAGTGAAACTAGCGTTGATTATAAAATGTTGTGAACAGAATTTTGTTTCGTTTTTTTTTGCAAATTATTCAATGGTACTTTTAAATGACCAAATCCATCGAGATAAATCGATCGAGTATTATAGCTATTTAAATCTCGTGAGTTCACAAGTTGTTGTTTGCTGCTTGCACTGCTCCATGAGTAGTAGTCACTAATACACTCGACGTGAGAAATAAAGTGTCGGTATATGATACAAATTCTGATTTCATTCTATGTCAATGTAGTCGCAGTACAACTGTTGCGTTATGCGTTTCACACATTTATTGTGCGATTTCTGTGCAACATTTGTGCGAATCGGAAAGACACAATGATTGTACAAGACTTCAACTTTTGCGTGTGGTTTCACAATTTTTCTAGTTTTAGAACGTTTATTTGAACCAATATTTTAGTAAAAGTAGCTGCCGGATTCTTTTCCTACTTAGTCTGTTTCTGCGTGACGACGTCCCGTCCCGAAGAAAATTTGTTTTCGAGTGGAACACTAGACGCAAGAAACACACAGGACGTCTCTTGCCGATAACGACAGGTTCGTAAATCTTGCAGAATTGTCCTGAATGATGAAAATGAATTAAATAATACCATAAATAAAACAAAAATTTTGTATATTGTAACTCACTTTCCACAAATTTAGCATAGACTTATGTAATAAAACGACTGCTTCCTCTCCTAGCTAGACATCTAGTTCATTCCTATTTGTTGGTCTTTTTTTTCCTCATATATCATTTATTTGACACGGCACAAATACAATTTAATGTTTAACGGCGCCAATTATATCTGGTGACTTAAAACTAAAAGCAAATTTTTTATCCTCGCTGCCGACTACGAGCTGAAATTAAGTCTAACTTAAAACTAGCATGAATTTTTCAATCAGTGTTTTGTTGTTGAATGGTCGTCTGGTGCTCTTCGAATGGCCGATGTCATGAGCTGGGGCAGGGGCTTGTATCCTCGGGTCCTGTAGGTATTGTGCGGGGTCTAGTTGCTGGTTTTGGTTCGTTGTTGTTGTTCGCTAGTGTTCAAGCGGCCATATGGTATGTGCCGCTGAGCCAAGATATCACTGAAGGCCTCGGGTGGCGAATTCGAGTGGTGTGCAGTTGCTGATTCCAAAATCTGTGCTTAAGGTTCAAACGTGTTCTTGTAGTTTTGTTGGGTGTAGACGGAGGGGAACGGGACTAGACTGGGGCATGGATGGGTTTTAGGAAAACGTATATAAGGGTCATGTAGGGTATGTCACGGCTCGCCAAGACATCACGAACAGGTACAGCTGGCCGTCTACCTCCGGCCTCAAGGGAAGCTACTAATTTAGACCTGGCGTCACGGTGGACAGGGCATGACCAAACAACGTGCTCTATGTCGTGATAACCTTCACCACAGGCACAGATACCACTTTCCCTGAGCCCAATACGACGGAGATGCGCATCAAATCTATAGTGATTGGACATAAGCCGAGACATCACGCAAATGAAATCTCGACCTACATCCAACCCCTTGAACCACGGATTCGTCGATACCTTGGGGATTATGGAATGTAACCACCCAGTTCCCCCTTGGTCCAAGAATTTTGCCAACTGATGATCGTATTCTGACGTACAAATGCGAAAAATTCATTAAAAGCAATTGGTCTTTCATAAATTTCACCGTTTGTTGCGCCCACCTTTGCCAAAGAGTCCGCTTTCTCATTGCCCGGTATCGAGCAGTGAGAAGGGACCCACACTAAGGTAATCTGAGAAGATTTTTCGGATAAAGCATTTTCCCCAGGAAATACGGAGAGTGCTTAACATCTTTCATCGATCGGAGAGCCTCAATGGAACTGAGACTATCCGTAAAGATGAAATAATGGTCCGTGGGCATTTTTTCGATAATCCCTAGGGTGTACTGAATTGTAGCTAATTCTGCGACGTAAACAGAAGCAGGATTATCGAGCTTATGGGAGACGGTTAAATTGTTATTGAAGATACCGAAGCCAGTGGACCCATCAAGAAGTGATCCGTCAGTGTAGTACATATTGTCGCAGTTGATGTTTCGATATTTATTGGAAAAAATTTTGGGGATCTGCTGCACGCGTAAATGATCGATGTATCGAAAAACACAGTAGAATCAGAAGTATTTGATAAGTTGACACGATTTGGAATCGTATGAAGAAGGGTTAATATTTTGGGACATGTGATTGAAATACAATGTCATAAAACGGGTTTGCGAATTAGGTTCGATTAACCTTTCAAAATTTTCAATCACGGGACGGTTCAAGACCTCACATTTGATAAGAATACGAGAAGACAGGCTCCAGAAGCGGTTTTTCAATGGTAGTACTCCAGCTAAGACCTCCAAACTCATCGTATGGGCCGACTGCATGCAACCTAAGGCGATACGCAAACAACGATATTGTATTCGCTCCAGTTTGATCAAATGTGTGTTTGCTGCGGAGCGGAAGCAGAAACACCCGTATTCAATAACAGACAATATCGTTGTTTGGTAAAGTCTTATAAGGTCTCCTGGATGGGCTCCCCACCATTGTCCGATTATTGTACGAAGAAAATTCACTCTTTGTTGACATTTTTTCATCAAATACCTCACGTGACAACCCCAGGTGCCTTCAGAGTCGAACCAGACACCAAGCTATTTGTGTACCAAAACCTGAGAAATCGTTTTACCGATTAATTGTGTTTGAAGCTGAGCAGGTTCATGCTTCCTAGAAAAAACTACTATCTCAGTCTTCTCCGGAGAGAATTCGATACCTAGCTGTAAAGCCCAAGCAGACAAATTGTCCAAGGTATCTTGAATGGTCCTTGCAAATCGGCAGCTTTGGCTCCTGCAACAGAGATTACACTGTCGTCTGCAAGTTGTCTTATCGTGCATGAATTTGCCAGACATTCGTCGATGTCATTTACATAAAAGTTGTAAAAAAGGGGGCTTAAACATGAGCCCTGGGGAAGACCCATGTAGCTAATGCGAAAAGTTGCCAAATCGCCGTGCGTAAAATGCATGTGCTTTTCAGACAACAAATTGTGCAAAAAATTGTTTAAAATTGGAGAAAATCCTTGTCGGTGAATTTTACCCGAAAGAATGTCAATAGAAACGGAATCAAAAGCCCCCTTAATGTCCAAGAACGCAGACGCCATTTGTTCTTTGCGAGCATACGCCAGCTGAATATCTGTTGAAAGCAACGCAAGACAATCATTCGTCCCTTTGGCACGGCGGAAGCCAAATTGAGTATCTGATAGTAGACCATTTGATTCGACCCAGTGGTCTAAACGACGGAGTATCATTTTTTCCATCAATTTCCGGATACAGGATAGCATTGCAATCGGCCTATAAGAGTTGTGATCAGAAGCTGGTTTCCCTGGTTTTTGGATGGCGGTCACCTTCACTTGCCTCCAATCCTGCGGTACAATGTTTTGCTCCAGGAACTTATTGAACAAGTTCAACAAGCGCCTCTTGGCATTGCCGGGTAGATTCTTCAACAAGTTAATTTGATTCTATCTAACCCAGGCGCGTTATTGTTACAGGACAGGAGGGCAACTGAAAATTTTGCCATCGTAAAAGGTGATTCTATCGCGTCGTGGCCCGGAGACGCATCGCGAACAATATTTTGCTCAGGAACAGAGTCCGGACATACTTTCCTGGCAAAATCAAATATCCACCGACTTGAAGACTCCTCGCTTTCGTTGACCGTTACGCGATTCCGCATTCTTCGGGCTGTGTTCCAAAGAGTGCTTATCGATGTCTCCCTCGACGTCTCGTTCACGAACCGACGCCAATATCCGCGTTTCTTTGCTTTAGCCAAGCTTTTAAGCTTGGTATCAAGCTCCGAATACCGTATATAGTCGCCAGGTATACCTCCCTTCTGGAAGGCCAAAAACGCGTCGGATCTTTGCGTGTAGACATCGGAGCACTCTTTGTCCCACCACGGAGTTGGAGGCCGTTCTTTGATCGTTACACCGGGATATTTCTTCGTTTGGGCTTGCAACGCGGCGTCGCGAATCAAGCCCGCGAGGAGGTTGTATTCTTCAAGTGGTGGATGATGTTGAATCGACTCGACCGCTTTTGAAATCATTTCCTCGTATAACTTCCAATCGATATTCCGTGTGAGGTCATACGGAATGTCAATTGGTCGCATGCGAGTTGATCCGTTAGTAATTAAAATAAGAATAGGCAAATGGTCGCTACCGTGAGAATCGAGGATTACCTTCCATGTGCAATCCAACCGTAGCGACGTCGAACATAAGGATAGGTCCAAAGCGCTTGGGCGCGCTGGAGGTTTCGGGATACGTGTCATTTCACCGTTGTTTAAAATAGTCATGTCGAAGTCATCGCAAAGGTTATAGATTAAAGAGGAGCGGTTATCATTGTAAGGGGAACCCCAAGCCACACTATGAGAGTTGAAGTCTCCCAAAATCAAACGTGGCGAGGGAAGAAGTTCTATTAAATCAAAGAGCAGCCGTTGCCCAATCTGTGCTCTGGGGGGAATTTATATTGAGGCAATACAAAGCTCTTTACCTTGTATTGTCATTTGACATGCGACAACTTTGATGCCTGGAATCGAGGGGAGGTTAATACGATAGAAAGAATAGCACTTTTTAATCCCTATAAGTACTCCTCCATATGGGGTGTCTCGATCAAGGCGAATAATATTAAAATCATGGAAGTTGAGATCAATATTTGAAGTAAGCCAAGTTTCACAAAGGGAAAATGCATCGCATTTGTTTTTATTTATCAAAACTTTAAACGAATCAATTTTTGGTAAAATACTTCTACAATTCCACTGTAAGACAGAGATAGAATCCTTCAGATTAGCAGATGAATTAGGCATCGAAGGATACGATCGCTGCAAGGAGGGGCCATTGAGCAGTCAACTGCTTCAAAAATTTTCTAACTGTTGGGAGGAATGCTGTAAGAAAAACTTTTATTGGATCGGGTACATTGAAAGTTTCAAAAATCCAGTCCACAATGTCAGAAAATTTCACCAGTCCAGCATTTGTTTTTTCCAATGGATGTGCAAAAGGAACAACTGGGGTTTTAGATGTTCCAGGAAGTGCTTGGAACTCCTTCTGGGACTTGAAATTTGCAAGCCCAGGAGGAGTTTGCTTCGGTTTTTCCGCTGCACTTTTAGGTTTGTTTGTACCATTCATTTCACTTTGGTAAATCTTTGGACCTTTTCGGGGAAGTTTAGGAGAGGAAATATTTTTCCTCTTTCTAGACTCCCCAGGATTGGCGTAGGATGTTCCCGCTGGTGAATCGTCAGAATCGGTTTCATCAGAGGACAACAGATCGAAGGGGTTCGAAGTATCGGGAGAAGTGGTAACGGTCTTCTTCAGCATGTCAGCGTAGGAACGCTTTGAACGCTCTTTGAGAGACCGTTTTATTTTATCCCTGCGCTGCATGTACACCGCACATGTCGAGAGCTCATGCAGATTTTCCCCGCAGTGAATACACTTTTCAGCGTTAACACTGCAAGAATCTTCCGCATGAGACTCCCCACACTTGCCACAACGTGCCTTATTGCAGCAGTAGGCGGCTGTATGGCCTAACTGCTTGCAATTCAGGCAGTTCATGACGCGGGGCACGTAGAGCCTCACAGGGAGACGAACCCGGTGGATCGAGATGTGGCTTGATAGTGCAGACCCGGCGAAATTTTTTTGTCACCGACGAGCGATACCGAACGCAATTGCTTGCAGTCGAGCACCTTCGCATCGGGACATGTGCTGTTCTAGAAGCACCCTTTAACTCTTTTCAATATACACTCCTCGGAAAAACTCGAATCGGTCACGACACCGTCGATCTCCACATCTCTAGCGGGTACATAGACACGGAATTCCCGTGTAAAGAGCTCGGAGCAAGCTATATCGTTGGCCTCTTTAAGGTCATTGACCACGACACGGAGCTTGTTCGGCCTGATTTTTCAAATTTCAGTCACAGCTTTAAAGTGTGACGTCAGGTCTTTCGAAATCTGTAGAATGTTTAAAGATTTCGATTTCGGCTCCGCCTTAGGCCTGAGGTAAACTGCCACTGGAAGAGTCGATCCATCTGGATACAATCTGACACGTGGGGGAGCTGAGGAGTTAATATTGGGAGGGGGGGCAGGAGGGACAGGGTCGGGGGGATTCGAGAATGGAGGTGCGGGAGGTGGGGGATCTACATCCATCGCGCTAAAACTAGCGCGCCGATGGGACAGACAAGAAGCACGTACCTTCCTTTCCTTCTCTCCTTCGTGTTGGATAAACGTCCACAGGAGTACACTGCACTCACCACCAAATCGTTCGACAGCAGGCAGCTACAAAGCGACACAGTAACACAAAGGGGCTTGACCTTGCGACACAGCAATCTAGACAAAAGACACCGGGACCGGTCAAAAAACGCCACCACTTGCACACACGTATTGAAATTTATCGGAGCGATTTCGGAGCACAACCGATGCTGATGCGTGTTCGGCACAGAATGATTTGTTGGTCTTCTCTTTATCATCTGTGCCACTAGGTCAGTGGCAACCAAATTTACTTCCGTGTTTGGTCCCATTGTGCTGATTCGTCAGAATAATTCTCTGAAGCACTGTCCATATCTGAATATAGTGGCTCAATGTCGGAATCTACATCTATAGTTGGTGATGCACTTTTACTTGATTCGGAATGAACTGGAATATCATCCCTGCGTCGCTGCTTAGCCACTTTTTTAAATGCTTCACTGGCACGTTTCATTTTTAATTATATCTAACAGTTTTACACTCAGGTTATTGTTCGTTGAGCAATGGTGAGACTCATATCGATACTCGGTACAAAAGTATTGAGTAATTCAGCATCGATATCGTTAAAAGTGCGATACTCTTTTATCGATATTTGGAAACTGGTACAAAGTTCAATGTTCAGGAAAAATAATAAACATGAAAAATCAATGGATATATAAATTTGCTATTACTCAACATTTACTGAAAAAATACATTCGGCTTTAAAACCAACTGCGCGAAAAACCGTAAATACAGAACCCACGGTTAAAACGACTGGAGTTCTCGACTCCGATACTATGAAAAGGATCGGTACAGTAATGCTTTTTATCAGAGATTACACAAGACTCTCAAGAGAGCAAACAACACATATTTCGCTACTTCAGAGACCTTTGTGTGATGGAAGCAGCGAAGCGAAATGAGATCGAAAGCTTTGAAAACAATGCCACAATACAATGAAATCAACGTTCCATCGATTTATGAGATTTTTTTACTCAACTTAAGACATAATTTGAAAATCACTAGATATTAGCGCATTACCATTACTACTCGATATTATTCTGCTCTGTAAAATATACTAAAACCATGGCAAAACCGTTTTGTCCGATTTGAGACTGTTTTTGTGCAATTTAACATCTGTTTTTTAAAGATGGGTAAAAAGGTGCTAATATGTGGACAATCTCTTAGAATTTAGGTATTTGGCTTTAAAACAATATGGCGTCGAAAAAACATCGAAAATTTCCGATTTTTCAAAAAATTCCGAATGGTCCTATTTGGAGGACCAATTACTTAAGGGGAAATGGGCTCAAACTCGAAGAAATTTGTTTTTACGTCTGAATACGTCAAAAAATCATGCATAGAACCCAAGGTAGAAAAAATAGTAAATTTCTGTTGCACAGTGTAATCCATTTAAATTCATTGGAAGCAGAACTTGGCTATTTTGTGTCTTATGACCGCGCACTAGACAAAAAAATAACAACTTGAAAGTGACAGGGTAAGCATGGTGAGTAAGCAAGTAAGTAAGGGTAGCATGCAACCAAGAACTGCAATGCCTGTGTTAGTCATTTTTTGACGTGGGACACGTCTTTGTTTACTATACTGGGATGCATTCTGTAAAATTGGAAATGAAACGGGCAAATGTTGCGTCAGATTTCAAACGATAATAACAGCATAACCACATGATGGATAATAATAACCAATATGTTGTTGGATAGATAAAATGTATAACAATTTTGTAATATGCTAATTATCACTCTAATTTCATTGCTAAGCGGTAAAATTGATGAAAAATTTCAATAACAAATTTACGTCAATAGTGAACCAATTACATGCGAGCATTCCTAGCACAGACAACGTGAATGGACACCATCCGTTCCCTGTGATATTCCCTGTATCAATTTCGAAATAAAAATTGACAGAGTCTCCCCGTCCCAATAGGTCAATTTATTTTTGCTTCCATGAGCTTAGACTAATATGATGTCTCGAAGGTAAAAGTTTTCCTAAAAGTTTGAAACAATACCCATCCTTGAACAATTTCTAAACCTGCGTGTTAGGTTCTTAAGAACCTAATAAAAACTTATGTCTTGAAAGAAAACATGCCGGTAAAAGCAACAGTACCAGTAAAGAACCGCAGGTCTCTCGTCGTCTATGATTGCAGTGTTACTCTTCTATTCGTACATTTCAGCGGTACACTTCTATTCGTACTGCAGCGGTACTATTCGTATTGCAGTGGTACACTTTTGTTCGTACATTTCTATTTGTATGCAATTGAGCATGAGCATGAGCATGAGCATGAGCATGATTGACCGCCCGCGGTTGCTACTCCGTTATTGCCAGATCAGCTGTAATTACACAAAGAACCAACAGATCATGTTTGGGACCAACATGCATCCTCAATGTGTAAAAACAGGTGACCTAAATCTTTATATTAGGCAATACCAGCGCCGGCCGCATCCGAATGCTGGTCAAAGAAGGAGTTTGTATAGGAATATGTTGACGTGATACTCGCTTTATGGAAGCCGAGAACACCTCTGCACTTCCACGAGAAATCACTGGGATGTTGGATAAAGGGGAAGGTATACAGCAGGGTTCGTTTTGGTAAACGATGCGCTAATGTCGGGTTCTTCAGAACATGTGCCGCGTCTACAAGTTTATTACATCCGCCACAATATTTATAATGTGATTCGAACTTATTTAGTTTGACAATGTAACACCGCAACAATAAAACGTACGCGAGGATACAGGATTTTTGACTAAACCGAGACAACCTCAAATTACCGTATATCTCCTCGTAAGGTTATGCTCTTTATACCTAAAACTATTGCGCGTTGTTGATCCATCTGTAGATAATACGACCTCATGGAAGGTACCGACGCGGGGGTTGAAATGATATTTATCGACTGAACGAAATCTACTTCGATTTCCGATGTAATAATTTAGATGCAACGCGCGAGCCGTCTCCGACTTAACGTTGATGGAGATGAGAAAGATATGATGAAATATCTGGGTTCACTTCGCGAAATCACCACACGCCGGAAGTCCATATATCAGCAAAACTCGCCCGGGCTGAATACGCGTTTACACCGAAGCGTTACGAACAACCGCTTTAATCCCCCCGGCCGACACATACGCGCAGGAACTCGGCGTTTACGTCGATTATCTCTTAACAATGTACGCCTAATACGCCTAATAAATATGAAAATTGGCAATGTTCCATGCATCCAAAGCCTCAACAATTTAATAAAAGCAAATATACATATAAGCCTGAATATATTTTTATTGACAAAGTGCCGAACTAGTCATAAATATAACAAATTATGTAAAACAACTGGTCAAAAGCTAGAACAATCAAAAAATCAAAGCATATGATTCCTGAGAAACGCATACTCCAAACTCCACAAACCACACTAACACTTTGTGGACAAAAATAAAACTTGTTACTGAAACCCTGCGGAAAAAAATACCGCGCACACAATTTCAACGATAAAATCAAAATCTCTTTGTATCTGTTTTCTCACATAAAGTAAAACTAGAAAAAAGCATCAAAATATCACTTTACAATACAGACAAGACAAAACGTATACTTAGCTTTCATCTCTTCATTTTCCAGTTGTTTTCATCGTTTTTGGACTTTTCTTTAAATGGAAGTACAGTGGCAACATGCATGTATGCCTTCACACACTCGTTTAATCCATACAACATTTTATTCGTTGAAAAGAGATAGCACATAAACACTGTAAACGGGGCGATGCATGGTTTTGATCTTATTGGCAAATTTTCACTTCAAGTTCAATTAGATACAAGCCAAATATAATTTGCACTATGCCAATGAATAAATCCCTAATGAGCATTCAATCACTATAAAACTATGTGGAGCAGCTGCTCGAAAAACACTCTCCTTATTGTATGTAATAACACCACACACTCCACACTTTCAAACCGTCGCCAAGACAGCGATAGAAAAAAAAACAAGAAAAAATAAACACTTTGGTTAATCTAAAAAGCAACGCGATAATATTCAATTTTTACAATTAAATTCACTTTTTTCTGTGGAACTTCACACTTTTCGCACTCAGCACATTTCAATAGAACACCTGTATATATGTTTAACAATTCTTTAGGCGTAAAATAACCGAAAATCACCAAACAATGTGATGATTTCAAAGCAGGAACCAGCTGGCCAATCTTGATCACGGCCTCGCACAACCATCCGCGAACTTTTCCAAGAAAAAACAATTTTAAATTTAGAAAATAAACTCACTCCGCGATAACATCTATAACAAACATGCACAACTAAATTAAACAATTTTTCTTCCGATATAACATGCGAGCGAAAAATTTTTGCGTCCGATTTCGGTCATCTCGAAAATGCAGCTCTTTTCCGTACATTTCTATTTGTATGCAATTGAGGAAAAACTGCAATGTTGCTGTTGATGGTGATTGAAAGTTTATCTCATAAATATGATTGCCATAAATTACTCAACAAGAATTGTAAATTTTTGCAACGGATATTTATTTAATTTTATCTTCGATATTCACTAAATAATCTTGACCGGATAGTATCGAAAGAGTAAATTCCTAAATATATACATTTATAGAAGAGTAAGAGCCTGCGAATTCTTGTGATTTTTTTTTTGTTTATTTAGTGAGATTCGTACAGAATCTCTTTTACATTTCAAAATTGTTAGATGATATATGATTATTCTAAGCTTTATCATAATAAACGTATATTTCCTGTCTCCGTAATACAGCGAATGTAGTTGTAGGCAAATAAAAAAAATTGTCAAGCAAAAAAAATGTAATTGTGGATTGCTACGATTTTTTGCTGGAATTTTGTTTAAAATATTTTCTTCTGTTTGCTAATTGATGAACCTTTGTAAGGGCTTCCATATTATTTTGAAAGTAAGATCCATACTATAGATTTGATTTAATTAAAGTTAAATAAGACAAAACCATTCATTATGATAACGTTAGTATTATTGGATTTGGTTTTTGAGGATATAAAGTTAATTCTGACTTTGACGCATTACGAGAAATTCTTTGTGCTTCTTCAACAAGCACGATATGCTTGTGCCTTGTCAAATACATATTTTTTGCACAAAAAAAAAAATACTACAGGCATAATATCGCCAAATATAAATAATATTCGTTTGAGTGTTGTTGAATATATTCCAAAAATTGATTTGCAGGGAGGCTGAAAATAAAAATACGTACAGTCGCTGAGCAAACACATTGATTCTGTCTGCAGACTCTGTATATTTTGTAACAAAAAATCCCCTATTTACAGTGTTTAGTCCCACGTCACCATTTCATACAACCCTAGGGCTGTATACCTTGTAGTATTTTATTCTAGTCTCTCCTGTGGCGTCTCAGTCTCGAATATTTAATTGGAAACGTATTTTGTTAATTGAAAACGTATTTTGTTCGCTAGTTTACCTTACTGTTAACCGATTGGAAATATAAAGCTATTACATTGCGACCAGGGTTGCTGGAGACGATTGCAGAAGGAAACGAATCTAGAGAAAAGAAAAATTAAATACATGCGGAACTGCAAATCCGATAAGTTTTTTTAAAGCTATGAGTCTGTGTTTTCAGCATGGCTTGGATCCGCTTGCACGAAAGCAATTATTTGTTTTTTTCTCTAACGCAGCTTCACAGATTCGCTTCAACCTGGTCAAGCCACCTAGCACGAGAACCCATTTCACCGCACTGTGGTCCGGCATCCTTGCGACATGTCCGGCTTTTCGTCAGGTGCACAATGGGAATCTCTCCAAGTAATACCTGCAGCTCGTGATTGATACGCCTGATTGATTGATATCCACCAAATATTGCCCGCAAAACTTTTCTTACAAATATGGCCAGTATGCGTATGTCTTCCGTGAGCAGCGTTACGATTTCAAGCCCATCGAAAACTCTTGGTCTAACTAGAGTTTTGTACATCGTCGGTCACCGTTCGTGGGAGGGGAGTGTTGGTTTCCCTAGAGAGCCTCTCCCTTTAATATACTTGGTTTTCGACGCATTATTATCCCCTAACCTCCACTTCTTGATCGACTGTATCATACATTGTCTTGAAGTTTACAAAGACGTGAGGTGCGGGAACGTTGTATCCCCGGCCTTGCTGAAGGATCTGCCGCAGAGTGAGGGCTTTATTCATAGTAGCGCGTGCTCGCATGAGGGCCACTTGGTACTGCCTTATCCTTTCGCTGGAAGAGAAAAGCGGTGGAGCAGAATCTGGGAGATGACTTCGCAGGGGGGCGTTGATCAACGTTATGCCACGGTAGTTACTGAATGGTAGCCGGTCGCCTTTTCTATAGAGGGCGCATACAACTCATCTTACCCATTCTTCTGGTAGTCTCTCTTTCTCCCAAATCCTGGAAATTACACTGTAGATTTTCGTTACTAGTTACTAGCCTCTTTGTCGTGTTCATAGAGCTCTGCCAGTAGTCTGTCTTCATCTTCGGCTCGACTATTCCTTAGTGACGAAATATCCGGTTTGATATCCAGGATATCAGGAACTCAGGCACTGTTATCGTTGGTAGTTACTGCAAAGTTAACTTCCCTTTCTCCTCCTTCTGTTGCTCCGCTTTTGAGGAGCTCATCTAAAAACTGGTTCCACCTGTCGACAACCTCGCGCTCGTTTGTAACCAGGTTTCCTTACTCGTTCCTACACATACCTGGACTCGGTGTGAAGCCGTTACCTTCCCGTGCTGAACCCGCTAACGAACAGTCCATCAACTTGGCGTTGGGATCAGTACCTCGCGATGTTATTGACATAACAACCTTCTTGTTCATCGTAGAAGAGGTTCGCACAGCAATTCGAAAACTGAAATCGTCTGTTGTACCTGGGCCCAATGGTATACCATGTATTGTACTGAAGCTCTGTGCAACTGCGCTGACTATCATTTTGAACGCGTCACTATCACAGGCGAAATTCCCGGAGATGTGGAAACAATTCACAGAAAAGGGACAAGTGTGATGTCGGCAATTACCGAGGGATAACATCATTATGCACTGGGTCTAAGATTTTTGAAATTTTAGTTGGAGATGTTTTATTTGCTGCAGTCCGTTTATATATTTCACCTGCTTAACATGGTTTCTTCAAGGGACGGTCAATTGACACTAACCTCGCAGAATTCTCATCACTTTGCATCAAGGCAATGGAGGACGAAAATCAAATTGATTCAATCTACACAGATCTTAAGGCTGCCTTCGATCGTGTTGACCACAATTTATTGCTAACTAAAATTGAGCGTTTAGGTGCCTCTTCTCACTTCCTTAAATGGTTGGGAACCTACTTGATCAACCGTAAGCTGAACATCAAAGTTGGATCGACTTTCTCTTACAGCTCCGGAGTGCCTCAGGGAAGCTACTTGGGGCCTCACTGTACTCGATTTTCTTCAACGATGTCTGTCTATACCTACCTCCTGGCTGTAAGCTAGCGTATGCTAATGATCTCACAGTCTTCGTCATTGTCGAATCGGTAGAAGATTGCATTAAACTACAGCGATTGATTAAAATGTTCGAGAAATGGTACATGTGGAACCAACTTGTCATCAGCGTACAGGAATGCTGTGTCCTTCACGAGAAAGAAATCTGCCATTGAGTGGGCTTACGAAATCGATGGAAGCCCGGTCGTCAGAGTTGGTGTTGTGCGAAACCTTGGAATTTAAATGGACTCACAGCTTTCGTTCAGAGATCATTACTCGAATATTATTGCTTAAGCAAACATAAATTTAGGATTCATCACTAGAGCTGCCAAAAGTTTCCGTGTCCCCTACTACCTGCGATCACTGTTCTACGCCCTTGTTCGCTCAGTATTGGAAACAGCTTCATTTATTTGGAGCCCCTACATAAGCTGTTGGGCCACTAGAATCGAAGCTATACAGTCGCGATTCTTAAAATTTGCACTAATGTTACTTCGTTGGAGTAACCCAACGAACTTACCACCCTGAGAGGATCGATACCGTCTCCTTAACATGGAAACTCTGCAGTGTCGGCGGAATTCAGCTAGAGCACTGTTTGCTGACAAATTGTTGCTTGGTAATATTGACTATCCCAACCTTCTGGAGCAAATCAACCTGAATGTACCGGTAGTATCTTTATGCTCTAGTTACTGTTTAAGAAATAACTTCAGACAACCGGGAAAATGAACCTGTTTTAGCGACTTTTCAAGAATTCAACGAAGTGTTCCATTTATTAGATTTTTGTTAATCCTGTGAAATTTTTAAAAACCGTCTTAAACTATTCAGCTTGACCGCTTAAGTGTATTTGTAATAGTTAATAGTTCAAGTTTTATTCATGTAGACAAATGCAGTCTGATGAATTAATAAACCAATAGAAATAATAATAATCATAAAAACTTGCGCATGTCATTATCGCGAAACAGTTGTTTAAGCTCTTCACGATCTCTGTATTTCTGCTGGCATCGCATTCTTCGTGGTAAACTCATTTAGAGCTCGTCGTTATATGTTCTGGTCGATATTGAACCGTGTTCTCTCTTGTGGCGATGCTTAGATAACTATTCCAAAGTATTTTTTTTCCTCCATCACTTGTTGGCTTGGATTACTGCTTCTAGTTACTAGGCCTTGAGAAGCTGCGAAGTTGATGCATCGTTGGCCGATGCCGTTCAGACCGGCGTGTAGGCTGTGAGGCCTTATCACTGGTCTATTCATCACTTTCCTACCAACCAGGACGTTCAAATCTCCGATAACGATCTTTATGTCCCGTAGCGAGCAGCTGTCGTATTCATTCTTGTCGTCAGGTCTACCTTTGTGCGGGCAGTGCACGTTGATTATGCTGTAGATAAAGAAACGGCCTCTAATCCTCAACAAACACATCCTATAACTGACCGTCTCACAGTGGGGCAAATTGGTCCGTTGGTGCGACAAAACCTCGTAACTCCTTAACAGTTATTTCCACAGTGTTCATGTCTTCGGCAATGTTGTTCACCATAAAAACATCTTTTTGAAAAATGTATTCTGGCAGCTTTATTCTTTTTTCTACAGATGGCGCTGACACCTATCTTCTGAATAAATGGTGCTAGCCATTTTTTTTCTTTGGAAAAGTTGTTTATATTATAAATTGACATAGAGTTGTCGAACATATTACAACTGCAGGACTGACCGTTATAGAGAAAAAAATATTTTCATTATTCATAAACCCAAAATTTCAATAATTATTATGTTTCAATTTCAAATACATTCGAACTTTCGAGTCATCATGAAATGAATTATTTTCAGTTTGTAGTTGACTTTGTTTAGTTTTTGTCAACCTATGTGACATCATTTTTAAGAAAGAATAAAAAATATAATTACAATGTTATTGTTCGTGATAAAATATTTCAAAAAGGTACATTGCTCAATTAAAGATTAGTTGGTCATGTTCCCTTTCTAAAAATCTTCTTGTTCAAATTCATTCCATTTAACATGAATTCTAAACGCTTACTTTTGTTTAAAACACTGTTCACCCAATAACAAATTGTTTCCTAGTACTAATAATTATTTCCGAGGGATCTTCATATTACTGGACATCAGTTTTGGAAGACCCCCGAACACAATTATGGTCGTGTTTCATACACCGGCATTCAGCAAAGCCTATTGTAGGTAAAACATCGACGGACACTGCTGATTGACGATTTTCAACATGAAATGACATGAAAACAATCGTTGCGAAAACTTAAATTACTCGGTAAGTCGCAACTAGTAGCAGCTGATTGTTGGTTTGGTACTAGTCAATACCTTGTATTTTAGTTCAATAATAGTGCCATAGCAGAACAACGTAGAACTCATATTGCCGAAAATAAGAAAAAATTACAAAAAAAACTTGTTTTACATACTATGCCTCCTACGAACCTATTTTCAACAAAACTGCCTTAATATCACATTACCTCGTAGTCAATACTCTATTTTATGAGGATCATATGCGTTAGCTAATTAATTCCTGAATATTTGCATGCTCTACTGGAAAATATCTGTAAAAATTTTTTCTTCCATTTTACAAGCCTTGTAAATCCTCACTTTCACAATATTATAGACTATTTTCTAAATTATTTTTCTAAGTAAATTATCATGATTTTCAGTCGACAACATGTCTACTGCAAGTAGAAAATAAAATGAGGCATGAAAACTGAATTTTGTTTTGGGGGGGGGTTCTGCCCCACAGTGCGTCTTACAGTTGATCACACTTGCAATCTGCTTGTTACAGAAAACCCGTTTCGTTGGTTGCTCAACCGCTCTTGTAGAACTGGGTCTCATTTTTGCGACAAATCTCCTGTAGAGCCACGATGCCGAATTTGCGGGATTCTAACTGCTCAAGCAAACAAAACTCAGCGACTTGCAGTTCCAGGTACTAAGTTTCCATTCGTGGTCCGCATTTCGTTGCCCAGGTCCGTGTTATATTTTCTTGATTGTTCGTATGGTAACTGCTGAGATAGGTTGCCTTACTGGGGTCACGATACCGAGTCCCGTGATGAGAGTGCCATTTTCGCTATAGCGGTCTAGACACGTTTCCTTGAGGGAAAGACCTTGCGTTTAATACTTGCCGAAAAGTTCAAGAATGGTGTGTGTCACGTAAACCATGAGACGTACCACGCATACCATCATGCGAATATTGTCAAGCTTGTAAAGTATTGAAGGCCTACTTTGGATTGGACACGTAGCACGAATGTCAGAGGAAACAAAAACAATATCGCACGCTAGCCTGGAGGGCTAACAGTAGTGTTGATCAACTAGATTAGTTGAGAGAATTCGTTATCGATATTGTTTCTGGCACATTTTGCATGTTGTAAGATAACCGTGCCCCAGTGCAGAGTCGAGAAATTTTACAGTTCGAAAATATCGAACCCGGTATCACAACCGTGGGGGAGAATTAGCCGACCAACATCACTAACCACAAAACCACGGGGACCACAAGAGGAGCGATTAGTAAATAAAAATTTTGTGTGTAGTATGAATGAGAACACCCGTTCGGACGATTGGAATAAAGTCACCCAAGCTCGAGTAATGTAAACACCTATTCTTGATTCAGCAGATGGTCGTTAATGACTTGTCATGGGCGAAGATAGAGTTAAAATAATAGAACAGAAAGGCTGAAGAATTATTAAAAAAGAAAGCTAACTTTTTTGTCTATTGGTCTATTGATATTTATATATCTTCATTGTAGTTTTGGTGACTGATATACGCAAATAATACACTGATTTTTTAAATTTTTGTAAGGCTTCGAAAAAAATGTATCATTAGTATAATTGACATATCGCAATACAGTGTTTCTCACTGAACGACAAACTGTTGATGCTCGCCTTGAACTACATTTTTGTATATACCTTCGAACTTTTCAGTTGAATTGGGAAAATGCGGAATAGTAATCACTTAGGTTGCAAACTCCGTTTCTTTGTCATTGGTTCTCTTCAAGCAATTATTTTTTCGAACATAAAAACAGTTCTAAAGATGTAAAAAATCGAATATGTCAGTTTTTCACGATTTTAGCTCAGTCGTTCAAACTTTTCTTATAATCTCAAAAACGCATTAGTCATTTCAAAAATATAGTCTGCAAGCTGAACGTTTCAATCCCGTTTTCCGTTCGTGGCAAACATAAACGTATAGCTTCCTGAACGTTATAAGACTATGTTTATCACCACAGCTCACACCGTCAATCATCCCGAACAGCAACCAGGCACAAAAACCGCTCCTGACACCGGAGGAGACAGCAGCCAAATGAACGTGATCCCATTTGCAAGGCAGATATCCTTTCCGCCGGTGGCGGGTGAATTGAACCAATTCGGTCAAAAACGTAAACCGCTGCTAGATGTTAATTAGAAGCGACATGGGATTGTATCCGGGCGTAAATTTATTTGATGTCATTTTTATACCTTCTGGAGCCGAGGGCGACGTCGGTTACCTTCCTTAGTGGAGAGTCTTTTGCCAGCTGGGACTAAAACGTGCCCTCGGCAAACAAAGTCGGCCACGATTATTAGACAACCCCGGGGAAGAGAGGGATCGACCTAGTTAGATGATGTCTCGATTACGGGAAGTAGCTTTTATCTGGTGGAAAGTGTAATACAAGCATTTTTTTTGTGTTTTTTATTTCTTTGAGTATTGTCAGATGTTATTCTCTGACTCTTCTTATTACAATCTTGTTTCATTTATCTTTATTCGTTCTTCAGTTATTTTATGATTCGATATATTTACTTTTGAACAAGTCATAACCTGACAGTCGAAAAAAGTGATGATGTTCTGCTGTTACTTCAATACTGTTGCAATAAAAAATTTAAACCTTCATCATCCAACGAATGTCCTTTTTCCAACTCGAATCGGCGAGAATGATGGGAGATTTTGTGTTCCTCCATTTCTTTTACCGAGAAACGATTTTGCTGGAAGTACTGCTGAAAGCTTTAATATCATCGGACTGCCAATTTTGCTATTTTAGCTAGAATTGTCTGTTTTATAAATGCAACGAAAATAAAAAAAAGTTTGAAATGTGTTTGTTGCACGTAAATATAAGATGATTCCGTATCAGATATCCTGAGTCAAATCAACTGATTAACGAATATTATTTGTAATGTGATATACTAAATAATAAACATAAATCGACAGAAATACAAACATCTTCGATCTACTATTTCGGGAAACAGTAATCAATTATCCCTCATAAAAAAATCATCAAAATTCACCACTGGTCGTTTCGCTAGAAAGCGAATAAAACAGAGCGTAAATTATTCCATACTAATCTGTCTATGAAAATCACATCGAAAAACCGACTTCCATAAAAAAGTACCTTTTCACTGGTGAATGAATGAATTGATGAATGATTCTATTTGTTTTGGATTTTTTCGTCGAACCCTGTCGGCCATTCATCACCGGATCCCCCATCTTCCATCAGTCCACCGGTTCCGGGCAAGCAGTTTGCCCCGATTCCATTAGTGGCGCTCGTCATTTACGAGTTTCTTCGTGGACCTTCGCCGGACTGCCATGGGGGTAACGGTTGAGGACAACGCTGACAGGGGAAAGAATACCAATCCACGCAGATTGAGGTTTTTTTTTGGTACATTGGTAGGTACATGGAACGGGAGATGCATCTGCTGATTGCAGTTCGACCACTTCAGCCCATACCCGTTAGGAGAAGAAAAAAATCCTTTTCATTATTTTTGAATGGAAGCGCGAAATAATTCAATGTTTCCATTGATCGGTCCTGCAATCAGGAACGGTATTCAGAGAAATGGAACAAATTTGTGGAGTTTTTTGCTTCTTTTTTTACCGCTCACTTTCACAGAGTAAATAGAAACTGTGCGGGGTCTGTGCATTCGACCAAGACAAAGCCACACGCAAAAACGAATTAATCCGAAGTTAGCCTTTCAGCAGTTACTCCACATCAATCAAACTGCGCGAAGCAAGCTCTAAAGTACAACTTAACACATATCCTGGTATGTTTGTAACAGCTACTGAAACAATTTCAATCCAAACTTTGTTATTTGAAAATTATACTGCTGATTGATGTTTCACTTTACTTCGTAAGTATGGACTTCGTAACATGGAAACAAAATGTATTATAATTGTGTCAAACTGCAAATTAAACCAAATTTGGCATGGGATACGATTTCGAATTTGACTACTTTTTTCGGTGAGAATATATCTGTTGAAATGAAAGATTATGATCTATTATCGTCTATTTATTTATTGGGAAAATTATGCCATCGAAAAATTACCATCTCCCAGCAGAAATTCATGAAAAACTAGGGTGACGAATGGTGATTGATTATTGCTAGCTTGCGTAAATCCTATGCAACGCCGACGAGACTTTTGCATAAGCTGGCGGCTGATGGATATTTTATTTTTGTTACCAGATTACCACTCTTAGGACATGTCATAAAAGAATTCAGGATAGTAGAAATTGTGGGGAAATACGTTAACCTCATAATAACGTAAGTTCTACGGCTTTTTTACGTCTGTTAAAAGTTCCAGCAAATCTAGCAATGCAACAGTGGAAAAAGTGGTCAGGATTCGTCCGCTTATACTTCAGTAATTTCTTATAAGATTCTCGAGTTTTTGGCATTGATTTATTGAAAAATTCGTTTACGGTTGACTTCTTGTAACAAAACCAATCGATTGCTTGAGTTAAACTGTTGAAAAATTGGTAAATAACATGGATTGTCTACATCGTACAGAACAACTAATTACTACCTTTTTCCCCAGTGCAACCGACACTAAAATATACAAATGATTTGACTTTGTGAACAATTATTTAGTGTTATTTTTCTGACTCAAGTGCACAACGACACATCCGCTGACTGGAAGTATAATTTTCAGTTATCACGTATAAAAGTTATCACGCTAGGATACAGAAATTTAGTCTTCATTGTCTAACCGGTCACTGAAACAGCAGGATGATTTGCCGGAAACTGGATCGACCAGCAGCAAGCAGAGCTGCGACAAGCCGCAGCGCAACAGACGGTGATTTCAAAAATAAATGTTACTATGGTTTTTGCTACCACTCGCTCATTACAACGCAGTCTTGCATAGCGGAAGGACCAAGGGAAAAACCGGCGGACAGCACTGTGTAGTATTGTGGTTTGGTCAGCGTGAATTTACTTGTTATATGTGTTGTTTGATTTGTTGCAGAGCATTATGGTCCAGAAACCGAATTCAGAGAGAAATTTGGATCTAGTGCTCAATAGCAATATTCTAGAGAAAGACTCTTTTCTAAAAAGTTGTTAAATATCCAATTCTTCTTTATTTGTAGATAGAAAAAAAATTGTTCTACAATGTTAAAGCCCTGAAGGTAACTTAGTACAAAAAAGTTTTTTCACTATCATTGAAAATAACTGATTTAGATTGAAAAAAAAAAACACCTTCGTTGCTCTAATTTTTTTTTCGATTTTAACATCATAACAGTTTTTGAAGGTTCTTTAGGGATGTCTGATACAAATAATTTGCAATGCTGAAATCGTATATATCTTAATTTTACTCAAAATTAGTAATGTTTTTCATTAAAATATGCCTATTTTATTTGTTTGTCGTTTTGAAGCAAATATATGATATATCCTTTGGTCTCAACTTTTAGGGTACATTTGACTTTATATATATAGATAATTTTTTGAAAAATAAATTAGTTTATATAGGGTATCGAACGTCTTCGTCAGCGATTTTCTTCGGCTGCGCTGAAACAATGCCACGCATACTGAACGTTCAACTCTCAGTAGTCACGTATAAAAGCTAGCACGCAGAAATTTACTCTTCATTGTGTAACCGATTACCGCCGTAAAAAGCACATGTCTGGACATGTTAGTAATTTTATTTGGACCGGTCGCATCACGTTTGCTTTCAGTCATTTGACAGTTAAAAAACGTAAAAAAAATGAAACAGAGTTTAAAAATTGCTCACATATAGAGTCAAGTATGCCCTTCAAATAATTTTTCTGTTTGCCTCGAAAAAAAAACAAATAAAAAATACATATTTTTTATGAAAAACCTCCATAACTTCGGGTTTAATTGAGATATTTACGATGTCAGCATTACAAATTATTTGTTTTTGAAAACCTTAAGTAGGTTTTTGTGCAAAGTTGTCCAAAATTAACAGGATTACAACATTGCAGATTTTTTTTCTATCTTCAAAGATAATAAAAATTCAACGGAAATTTTGGTCCTCCTCATTTTTGATAGTTACTAACAATAACGTCGCAAGAGGAAGTTTTTACATTGAATATTGCTTCCGAGCTTTAGTTCCAAATTTCTACCTGAATTTGGTTTCTGGATCCTTGTGATGTATGTGAAGGATTAACAAGAGAATTAGATCATCTCAGGTCATAGGAAAAATACAATCTGAAATGACGATACATTAAACAAACCTTCCGTTTTCCGTACTATGAAACACCAATGGCACTTTTTAGTGCCCCGAAAATAAATATAATTGAAGTAGGTGTTATTTTTCTACCGCTCTCCAAAACGTTAATGATAGTAGTCTCTTGTTTCGTTTCTAGTGTTAGTTTTTTGACCGCGACCGGTACAGTTATCGACAATGTTTTTTCCTAGTTTTTCAATTTCTCCACTCGAAATTTTTCTTTTGATCCTGATATTATAGGTAGCAAGCAGAAATTTCACTTTAATTTTTTTTCCAAGATCGTATCGGTACTATACAGATGCTAAGTTTCGATAGGAAGAAAGGACGGGTTTCTATAGTTTCTATATTTCTAATCTTAGAACATCTTGAATTGTTTCGACGATTACAGGAAAAGTAATGGACGAGAAACGAATTTTGAGGAGTGTTCGTAAAATTCTATTTAGTCATATCAGACGTACAGATAGAAGATTACAGTGTTCAGCAATTCTTTTTTAATAGATTTTCCTACAACTTTGCTGAAGAAAGCAATCTGGTATTTTGAAAATTAGAAAGAATAGTTTTTGTATCTAACTACTAGGGGGATTGATAAAAAAAAAACGAGAACGCCAAAAGAAAGGCCTTGTTATATAAAATAAACTTGCTGAAGACACTGGATACAAAAAATCAATATTTCCCAGTCAAATCTAAAACGATCACGATTTTTCGAGTTTAGACCACTGTGCTATGTAGCCGAGTGTGTAGCCGGACTTCCTGAAAGACGTAGTTCTACGTCAAAAAAATTAGAATAAGAACAAAAATAGGAATATGAATAAAAACGAGGATGAGAATAACACCGAGAATTTAAATAGGAGTGAGGATAAGAGTTAAAATGAGAGGTAGAATAAAAAGAGAATTTGAATAAAATTGAGAATGGTGATAAAAAATATGACAAAAAAAGAAGAAAAAGAATAGAAAAAAAGAGAATAAAAAAAAACACGAATAAAATTGAGGATGAAAATTAAAATTAGGATGAGAATCAAATAGAGGATGCGAATAAAAATGAGAATGAGAATGAGAATGAGAATGAGAATGAGAATAAGAATGAAAATGAGAATGAGAATGAGAATGAGAATGAGAATGAGAATGAGAATGAGAATGAGAATGAGAATGAGAATGAGAATGAGAATGAGAATGAGAATGAGAATGAGAATGAGAATGAGAATGAGAATGAGAATGAGAATGAGAATGAGAATGAGAATGAGAATGAGAATGAGAATGAGAATGAGAATGAGAATGAGAATGAGAATGAGAATGAGAATGAGAATGAGAATGAGAATGAGAATGAGAATGAGAATGAGAATGAGAATGAGAATGAGAATGAGAATGAGAATGAGAATGAGAATGAGAATGAGAATGAGAATGAGAATGAGAATGAAAATGAGAATGAGAATGAGAATGAGAATGAGAATGAGAATGAGAATGAGAATGAGAATGAGAATGAGAATGAGAAGGAGAATGAGAATGAGAATGAGAATGAGAATGAGAATGAGAATGAGAATGAGAATGAGAATGAGAATGGGAATGAGAATGAGAATGAGAATGAGAATGGGAATGAGAATGAGAATTAGAATGAGAATGAGAATGAGAATGAAAATGGGAAGGAGAAGGAGAATGAGAATGAGAAGGCTAAGGAGAAGGAGAAGGAGAATGAGAATGAGAATGAGAATTAGAATGAGAATGAAAATGAGAATTTTTATTCATGTGATAATTGGATATTTTTAATCCAAATTGTAAAAAATGTGAACAACTTCAATACAAAAGAAAATGTCCAGAAAATGACTAAATTCAAAATTGTCAAACGTATCAAACATGTCAAATATGTCAAATAATCCCACCGCCGACATAGGTGTCGGTGGTTGTGGGGTGGCGTGATACACTCATAACCAACCCAACGGGTCTAGATTCAATCCTAGCCGACACCGGGAGATTTTCTGAGGCGAAAAATCTCTGGGATCACGCCTTCCATCGCATGGGAAGTAAAGCCGTTGGCGCCGGTCCGTTAATCAACGGGTCGTAAGTTAGGGTCCTAAGTGGAGTCACCTCCCGGGCGTCGGTGATTGACACAACAACAGTAGCGGAACTAGACCGACTGAAAATAGAAATGAAAATAAAAATAAAAATAAAAATAAAACAATGAATGTAAAAATTTAGAGAAATATTAGCAGTGTAAAAAAATGTCATCAATATCAAAAACAGCACACAGTTGTTAAAAAGTACCAGTGTTTATGACGAATAGCATAAAAAAAATGTTTCTAATAAAAAATTTCATTATACACCATATATATTCATTATTCGATGAAAAATTTCATTATATTCCACGCAAATTTCAATGATATTGAACATAAATTTCAAAATACGATTTTTGTTGACGTCAAAAGCAACTGAAATTAAAATGAGAAAATTATGTACGTGACGTGTAATATTCAGAATTGTTCATTGTATATAATTTTTACTGTGCATATGCTGCTATCGCAAACACACACAGATTCAAATAAAAACAAAAACATGGACAGAGCAAAGCACATTGGGGCCAAATCGAAAAACGGACGGCCAAACTATTTTTTCATGTCTAATGTTATCCATATTTTCTAGAAAGTTATGGCATTAGTTACAATTTTTGCCGTATAGACGACGCGCCACACTTAACTTTTGAACTTGACTTGCCAGGCATTAGAGTATAATATATGAATGATAAACATGATAAACTGCTTTTGAAAATCCTTTTTATAACCCTTTTTTATAACCCTTTTATATCATGATGCTCTCATATCATAATTTATAGAGAATACCTCATGTTTTCAACAGACAGTTTTGTAATAAAATTATTCACAACCTTGCAGAAGAAACTATTTGTCTAGCAAGTCACGTTCAAAACTTTAATTAATTCCATTGAAGCATATGAAAGACAGCAGTAAACGAAGCAATTTTTTAGAAGATATGGACAACATTTGACTTGCAAAAGTAGTTTTGCCGTCCGTTTTTCGATTTGGCCCCACTTTAGGGCGGCTTCGAAGCGTACAAAAAGTTTAGCTTCGGCGTTTACGAAAGCTTGCAAGTCTCTTCGTTATATTCTGCTTTCTCCCAGAAATGATATCGGTTTTCGTAGCGGATTTTGTCGCCATTTTCACAGTTGCTACGACTTCATCTGACAAATCTATGTGAGCGTTTCACTCAGCATGATCAAACACTTGGGTATCCCTCAGCGGACCGATCCAGACCCTGCCTGTCTTTGTTTGCCTAACAGGGCATTTCGGCATTCGAAACAACGAGACAGTAGACAGATTAGCCACACTTGGTCGAATAGGTTCGATTTACACGGAAGAAATCTTGTGCGCCAACGTCGAAAAATGTTCGGATAACGAAATGCGAAAAAAAAACAGGGCGGAAATCTGGAACGGTTGCAATCTATTCTTTCGAAAGAAGGAAGATGCCACCTGGATTACCAGGAATGACCGACAAAGCTGGAAAGAACAAAATAAAACTGTGTCGCACGGGACTCGCTGTATTCGAGCATAACATGGAGAGCGTTGAGGATTTTAGAAAAAAAAAACTGCTCCTTCTGCAGTTTCACTGTAACAGTAGAACACATTCTTAACGACTGCACAGCACTACTAAAGAAGCGCTCCAACAATGGAAATTTCAGTCAATAAAACTCTTAAAGCTCCGATTTACTGGCTTGAATAAAAAAATTGCTGTTACATTGGCAACTTCGGAACAATTCTACCAATTTGTCTCGAACATATATTGCCTAATGAAGCATTGACTTAATCTTAAGTTATAATTGTTTGGCTTTTATCAGTATGATGGAATCGTGTCATTCCATTCGACTTAACTGCTGCCGGACATCAGAAAAGCTTCTTCGATCCAAGGTTTCCCCTGTTTACGAAACGCTCGTAAGTCCCATCGTAATATTTCACTCTGCTAGGCCAGGCTAGGCTTGCTCTCTCAATTATGGCCGCTTTGTCCTGCCTAGTATATAGTGAAAAATAATTTGTCTGAGTGGAAGCAAACGACAAATTACGCAAACTAGTAAGCTCCTTATCAATTGAACCGAAAAAGGTTTTCCGAAACAATTGAGATAATTATCCAAGAACGGTACCATGCTGGCTGCTGTCGGCCTCGCTTGATTTAGTAGACAACAGTTTATTTTTTGTTTCACTTAGCTCCCGATTTCGCCGCACTTTTCGTGACGGTTTCACGACAGTTGACGCAGAACTTGCGTGGTCTGTGCCTCAGCCTTTCTCAGCTTTTGTGTGGCGTCGATTCGTCTGCTAGTGGAAGAATGTGTGTATAATAAATGGCATTTGCTCGAACGATGGGCTCGCGATTACGGCTCGTGATTTTCGAGAGGGTGGCTTTAGAAGATTTACCGTTTTCCTTTTTTTTTCCTGCTTACTGTTGGTTGATGGATGTGTTTGTGTAATGTTGATGCTAAGCTTAGCTGAGCGTAATGGAAGAAATGGTGAGAGCGATGTTTGTATCAACTTCGTAGCCACAAAAGTAATCCCCCGAGAACAGAACTAGATTGTGGCGAGTGCATATTTTGTGGCCATAGTACACAGTTTGTTTTAACACCCGACCTCATTGCAAGTGTTTTATCTTGTACTCAAGCTCGATAATCTTCTGTTCTACCTCAACAAAAAGTAAATTTATTCTGACCCTAGGGAATGCGATAAGACATTCTTCTCTCTCTAGCTAAACGTGAATTTTTACTGCATCGAATTTGCATGGAAGGGTGGAAAAAGTGCAAAATATATGCAAATTGCTTTTTTTTATAATTTATTTGATCGCGATTCGCACTCAGTTTTTCTCTGCAGTGCTGCAACAATAAGCTAATACAGGGTTCACCAGGGCTATGATACATTCTTTCTTTACTTGCGAGAGCCTTTGCCTTCCGTCTGCCAAGTTGCACCAACTATCAGTTGAAAAATATGCTACTTAACTCGGCACAATAAATAAAACAGCTAAGCTCGAAGGTCACATCAATCTCCACTCTTGTTTTTATGAGACAAAATTCGTTCGGAATGTTTTCGCTTGGTAAATTAATCAGGTGAAAATCCTGTAATAAATCGTCCATAATACAAGTGACCCGGGCAAGCGGAAGGTGAACAAAAAAGGGTACGATAGATAAGACAAAAAAAAAAACAACATTCACAACCACACGGACTGCGCCATTCGCGGGAAGAGAAAACACCCTGCCCGGAGGCGGACGGAAATGTTGTTGTTTATCAGCGTGTTTTCTAGTGCTTTTCGCAATTGCCAACGCGAAGGCAACAGCGACGACGGTAGCAGAAGAGTCGTCGGTGATACACAAAGCACACAACACCCCGGTCAAGAAGATATATTTTAAAGTACAGTTTCCAGTTGTGAGTCAACCTCCCACCCCCGTCGTTTGGGCTTATTATTGCGGTCAACATTCCGAGCTCTGGTGGAGCCGGTGGCTTATGCAGGAAACTTTCAGAAAATACCGCTGGATGATTGTGATTTGTTTTTTTCGTTGGTGACAGACCCTGCTAATGGTTTCAGGAGATACAGAAAAAAAATTCTGCTTCACTGAGATGAAAAAAAAAATAAAACACTTCTTTTATTCTCCTTGGAAATAGAATTGTTTCTCTTTGGATAGTAAGAAAGAAAAAATTCTCAGGAGATTTATATACTGGGATGTCGCATTTACTTTAGTTTTACTCGGTTCTCATTCTGACTAAAATCATTCACATTTATTTTGAACGATTATTTTATATTTGATGCATTTGAATCAGTTAAAAACTCATAAAACACAAATTCATAGTTTTAATAATTATATAAAATAGAATAAATAAAATAATTCATGTCACTCATATCTGCTAAACGGGGACGGGACACGAGGCATATGGACGCTAGGCATATGGATGTTAGGCATAGTATGCTAGGCATACAGACGCGAGGCATAATGGATGCGAGGCATAATGGATACGAGGCATACTGCCAAAAGGCATAACGGACGCGAGGCCGAATGGACGCGAGGCCGAATGGACGCGAGGCCGAATGGACGCGAGGCCGAATGGACGCGAGGCCGATGGACGCAAGGCCGAATGGACGCGAGGCCGAATGCGATGTTGTACGATCGCATGAGATCCAATAATGTAGTTCAGGTGTTATTATATTCCTACAGAGTTTAAGTTGGGTATAATACCTTTCTTGAAATCATGCGGCGAAGACGCATAATCGAGGGCAAGGAAACGAGGCGGCACTAAGCCGCCGTGGTTTCCGCAGTCCGAGCCGGCCGCCGACCCGCCGTCGGAAGCGGCGGCCTCTCGCACCCAAACGACTGATTTACTGGTTTGCTAGGTCTACTCAAACAGAGTTTTCTTCCCTTAATTAAGTCCGAACGAGCGGTAGCGAGTAAGGACAGCATTCGCTCGAACAGCGAGTCGGCCGAAGGCCGCGAGTGTATTGCTTTCTAAATGACACTTTGAAGCGAAATACACGTTATCGAATGCTGTGTAGATGATGACGACAATAACATATTCCACATCACTTCCCCTTGGCCTTGTGTCCTTTCGGCCTTGTATCCATTCGGCCTCGCGTCCATTCGGCCTCGCGTCCATTCGGCCTCGCGTCCATTCGGCCTCGCGTCCATTCGGCCTCGCGTCCATTCGGCCTCGCGTCCATTCGGCCTTGCGTCTATTCGGCCTCGCGTCCATATGCCTCGTGTCCGTATGCCTGCCGTCCATTATGCCTAGCGTACTATGCCTCGCGTCCGTATGCCTCGCGTCTATATGCCTAACGGGGTGTCATCCTGCTAAACCCCCATTTCTTTGTGCAACATATAACAACAGACCAGGCGACTTCATCCTTTTACTTTTGATGGAGACGCACAGTGCTTTGTTTGAATAGAACCTCATTATATCACTAACAACTTCGAATTCTGGAAACTAATTAGATCGAAGTAACTGTTTTGATAGTGTACAAAAAGTTAGAACTATAATGATAACTTTTGTATATATTAATCGACGGTGAATCTTAACAAAAAATACTAACCGAGCGATTATCTCAATCCAGTTTGCTCCTTCTACATCGCCGTATGCTACGGAACCTTTTCGAAATAGCAAGCGCTTCTGGTTTCAGCCACCAGGGATTGCGTTGGAAATTTCACCCCGATTCGCAAACAGCGAGCAACCGTATTCCGGGTTCATAGGTCAGATACGGCCCAAACACCCGAGAATGAGGCGAGCGTGGTGGTTATCAGGATCGTATTCTCGGCTCGGCACAGTGTCGCACCGGGGTGGGCTTTAATTGATTGTTTGTTTGTAAGCCGATTTGTGTATGCAGTACTATTTACGCCCTGCCTCGCCTTTTTCGGATGAGCAGCTAATAGAGCGGTAATTGTGTTTATGTTATTCCGGTTTATCTAGATTATTTGTCAGATTAAATAGAACGAACGCGATTACAAAAACTAATTGAAAGGGTCAGGGTATTTTGTATGTTATGTGATTTATGAGTTGCTTGCTGCTGGTATCTGCTTCCGTTATCCACCTTTAGTAAATCCATAATAACTAGATTGGTGTACACGATATTCTCTTACCAGAGTTGAAAGATATTTGTTTCTCCTCATAGGTTGATATCAACTGGTATCGACAATGTTAACGCTGAAATAATCCAATATTGCTGTCATGTCATTGGATACGCACCTTTTTAATGAATTGTTACAAATAGGCCATGTGTCTAAAGTTTGGTAGGGATCACTTTGTGGACTGAAACGGATGAAGTCGAAGTGTGCATTGGTATTAGTATTAGCATTAGTGATAATTTTAAAGCTGGTTGTCGAAGGTCAACTAATGATTTGCTATTCCCAGTTTTCGGTTAACGGAAGAAAAAAAGCTGTTAAGAGGCCGTGTATTTTTGAACCAAAATCGCAGCATACAAATGATTTTAATGTTATTTATGTGCTAGAACTTAGAAGACTTTTTTAATGTTTTTGAATTGGTTTCTATTGCTAATACTTCGGGTGTGACGCACGGTAGTATTTTAGGTTCTATTTTGTTATATTAATTGATATTTTTATAACAATGACATGAGGTGAGCACTTTGGTTTATAAACTCATTTGGTGATGACACTGCCCTATTTCTTATGTCTGAGAATCGAATCAATGATCATGTACTTTTAAATCAAGACTTTACATTATCTAGTAAATAGTGTTCAACTCCAGGTTAGAAGTAAATATTGAAATTGGTGGTGAGACGATTGTCGCCTAAGCGAATTAAAGTCTTTTGGAACGATCATAGATGTCAATTTATTTTAAATTTTCATTGATGCTCTCATTCGAAATCTATCGTTTGTTGGAATAGATTAGTACATAAAATTCAATTCTCAGCAGCAAAATAGGAACAGTAGACTGTTGATCTTTATCCGATTTCTTCATTTAAAATAATAATTCAAAGCAACCATCAACTGCAAAAAAAAATCTAATATAAAAATGAGCAGTTTTGTAACACAATTGATCCTAATGCTATAGTTTTCTTCGTTTCTTAGGTGTATTGGCAGTGCAGCGTTTTCGGAACCGGGTTGATCTTAAGTGATCAGAATCCTACGTTGGGCCCCGCAAGATGGTGACTTCCAATTTCTGGAAAAAGTCTGAAATGAACAACTTGCGTTCGAATATTGGTGACGAATTGTTTGTAGTAAAACTACATTATTTGAAGTAAGATGTAAAAAAAGCAAAGCCTTGGTGCTACATTCCAATTCGGAATTCGACCTTCTGTTTTTTATACACAGACTTCGCAGCCAACTGTTTTGTGTACAGGACAACAGTCTCTCCCACGCCGAGACTCGAACCTACGACATCTGGCTTGTTAGGCCAGCATCGTACCTCAAGACCAGCTGAGAGAACACTTCAGCGATATGACACTCACTATAATCCAGATTTCACGGCAGATGTCACTTTGCGACGGTTTTTTCACTTGCGTGAGTCTCGTAACGTAATAGGACTGTAATCACTTCACTTTGATTTCACCGTAAAATGACTCCCATAAAAAGCACCTGAATGTTATTTAAACAAACACCTTATTATTAGGGTGGTCGGTATTACCGACTTTTCGAGAAACCGGTATTTCGGTATTCATTAAAATAAAAACCGATAAAACCGGTAAAAAACCGGTATTTTTATTTCTTTCGGATTAATACAAACCAGGGGTGACTCGTGGTCTTTAAACCTACTTTTTCAACTACAAAGTTCCTTATAATCATAGTTCGTGGAAGTAATGATGATTGTCCGCGAAAAAAAAAAACGCAAGTCATTTTCCCTGTACTATTTAAAAATAAAACTGAAAAATAACTAAAGATATGGGGTGTCGAACGTCTTCGGTAGTGGTTCTCTGCCGCAGACTTATGCAAGAACCTGCCGAAGTATGCCACTGCCGAAAACGTTACCTACATAAATTTGGATTTGAAATTTATTTTTTGCTTAGCGTCTCAGGTTGCATCTATGTATGGACGTGTCGCTGCATGATTATGTTTTTGCATTTATGAGTACCTCTGCTTCATTACGATCCAGATTTTTTTCTAAGATTAGGACCTTTGCAACCATTATTTTGATCTATTGTGGTACACGATCCAGATACAACACTGGATAACAGTGTTTGAAAAACTCCAATGAATGAATCTAGTGATATGATTACGAAGAACATAATTTCGAAACTAATGTAATAACGAAAAAACATGCAGATTTTTATTTAAATTTTCTTTCACATCGCAAAACTTAGTTTCAAATCAGTGAACAACAAAAAATTTCGTAGAAAAACAATATTTGAAACTGTTGAGAAGAGTATATGAATGAAATAAAAAAAAATAAATCACGATCAGACCAGAATTTACTTTTTACGCATCCGAATGAATCGAAGGTAAATAATTCTTTATTCTGTTCGATGCTCTTTAAACAATTCGTCCAAATTATTTATTACTATTATTATTATTTTATTAACTTAAGCTTCTAATGGAGAAACGAAAAATGTGGCATATGAACAAGTTTGTAACTGAAATAGAAATAAATATTTGAAATAACTGAAATAGAAATTAATATTTGAAATAGAAAAAGCAGAAACTTGTACACGAGTGAGGCCGGGTACATTCAGCTAGTTGCTAATAAAAGCCCGCTGCGGTACGGGCGACGAAGCTTTGACCATGCTACAGCTATTTAAATTTCACTTTTTCAAGGAGCAGTAATTTTTAGGATAAAATATTTATTGGTTGATTATAACACTTTGTCTCAACAAAAAATAAATTCCTAATCCAAATTTATATTTATTTATATTTTTTTTAGTTTTACTTTTAAATAGCACAAAATGAATAATGTCTTGCGTTTTTTCGCTGACATAATTGTAATTACTGCCTCATAATTTGTAGTTAAACTGGTAGGTTTTGAACCTACCCACGCGTTGCCTCTGTGAGTATGAGTGTGTGAAGAGATAAGCTGTTATACTTAAAAAATCAATGCTTTATTGAAATTTTTTGACATATTATCGATATACACAAACACATTGTCTGAAAAAGATAACAAAAGTTGGTAAATAGGTGAGGGAAAATTAATATATATAATGTTGCTTCTGTCTAAATGTATTTATTATATTAGGGAGCTCACTTTAAATCCTTCAAGGGGCGATAGAGGACCATGTTTGATGAAAAAAATCCTTCTACTCATATGGTCAAAAGTCAACTACTGCAGAGTTATTCACTAATTTAAGTTTTTGGTTATGTTTGCCTTAAACGAGCTGAAAATTGTGAATTCTACCACACTAAACGAAGGCGCAGCTGATTGCTTCTAAAGTGAATTAGTATCTAAACTAAAAGAATTAGGTCCTTGGTGTCAGAGAACAACTAGTAGAGTAGACTTCAATGTTTAATTTGGTTAACAACAAACTCCATGTTTATCACACATTTCAGAGAGAAAATTGCTGTTAAGTTCTCAAAAACATTTGATTTCTTCCTAATTCGACATTTTTGAGACACTATTGATTACGAAATTTTCTCAGCTTTTCAAGAAAACCAACAGAATTGAGCTAGCTATCATACTTCTTGTGATAGACCTCGTTAAAGGTAAACATAACCGAAAACTAGAAGAAGAGAATAAATCTGCAGTAGTTAAATTTTGACCATATGCGTAGAATTTTTTTTCATCAAATAGGGTCCTGTATCCCTTAAAGGATTTGATTAAAAGTGAGCTACCTTACACCCTGTGTACATCGTCATGTGATTTGTAACGACTACCTAAGTGAGAAGCATTCATTAGCCTAACAAAGATTTATGAATATTGTGGGAAGTTTTTTTTCCATTTTAAGAAAAATACCGAAAATACCGGTTTTTTCGTCTCTCCAATACCGGTATTTCGGTATTGAAAAAAATATCGGTTTTACCGGTTTTTGTTTTACCGGTAAACTACCATACTTATTATGTATCGTACTATATGATAATCGGTTAAGCGGTTTTGAGATTGATAAAGGTTGATAAAATATAATATATATCAGAATTTTTGTCAATTTTTTGTCAGCACCCCGAGACAGTTTTACAGCAAACCACCGATGACCACCCACGATTTCGGATCGCGAATAACTAAATAATCGCCAAGCTCAATTCAAAAGATAAACTTTAATCAAACGATCGATTACAACTGGATGAAGGACCGATCTCTCGCACATCCAAATGAGTACTGACATCAAAAAGCATTGTGAGTGTGTGCAAGGGCCAATCTGAGATAGGAAAATATTAAGGATGATCAATTTGAATCTGGCATTCGGCCAGACTGATCGTCATCCGGCCCGGATGATACCGGAACATCCGTTGAGCTGCCAGCATCTTCGTCGAAAGAATCGCCGTCGTTGTTCGGAACGAATCGTTTCATGAATTCGGCACACGTAGCTGTTCTGTTTGGCCCCTCCTGAACGCCAACTTTCTCCACATCGTAGCGCTCATTTCGTTTTTGCTTAGTAACACGATAGAGTCGTAAGAATTTTTTTGCGATTTTAAGATGACTACCAAATTGTGTACGGTTGATGGCTACCAAATCTCCAACATCGTATGCGTCCGGTATTTTGCGCTTCCGATCGAACTGCCGTTTCATCTGCTGTTGAGCTTCCGCTATCTTATTCCTTGCTTTCACACGTTCTTCTGCCCTTGCCTCGTAAAAGAGCTCGGATCTTTCCCGCATAACCACTTCCGCCAAACGAGCGTCTCCCGGGGACTTCATGATTGTTCCGAAGAGTAGCTCGAACGGACTTCGGTCGGTGCTGCGCTGGTGCGTATTGTTGATGTAGCGCCTCAAGGGACAAACATGCCGGTACCAATTTTCTGGATTTTCTATCGACAGTTTCGTTAGCGCAGGAACAATAATCCCATGGATCCTCTCCACTTGTCCGTTTCCTCGAGGTACACCAGTCGTAGTCAGCAAGTGCTCGATTCCTTCAGCTTCACAGTAGTCCTGGAACGCAGAAGATGTAAATGCAGCTCCACGGTCAGAGATGATTCTCCCTGGATTCCCAGAGGTCGTTTTTTGGGTATTCAACTTCTGCAGTACTTCTTCGGCAGTTGTAGATTTCTGCAGGCCCAGATCGCCGAGGTCGCTTTTTTAGTGGCATGTTCCAGTTGTGCAGACCAGTTCACTGCTGGAGCTCAGTCTAACTCCATTCTACTGGATGGAATTATGACTGTTTTTTGAGGGGTTTATGTTTAGACCCTCCTGTAGACATCATAACATGGTGGCGTTCAGAGCCGCTTGAACTCGGCTCGAATGAGTCGAGGTAAACTCTGACGATGAGGACGATGTCATCAGTGTATCCAATGACCTCACAACCAAGCTGTGAAAGCTCATTACCATAACCATGACCATAGCAAGCGCGAGAGAACTCCTCCTTGCGGGCATCCCTTGGTCACCGACATTATAACAGACGAATCGGCCAAGGTTGCTGTGGTCACTCTGCTAGAGAGCATTGCATGTATAGACTGTTCCGAAAATTATAAATACATCTTCTTTCTTGAATAAAACAAGAAATACAGGATTTTTCGGGTCATTTTATTCTGAAATATAGATAATAAGTGTTTTCTTTCCAGTTTTAATTCAAGTTGGGATTATTTTTCGTAGGATACGCGAAATCTCTAACTTGCCTCTTAATACTACTCATAAGCTTTTGCACAGTGTGTTCTCCGACCATTTTTACCACTTTAAGCCAATCTTTTTTAAATTTTTTAACATTGTCCGCTGGTTTGACATATTTCCTAAGCTTTGCCTTGGTCAAAGCCCAAAAAGGTTTAATAGGGCGAATTTCAGGGCAGTTTGGAGGATTCATCTCCTTTGGGACACATGTGACATTATTTGTTTTATACCACCCTAGTGCATCCTTAGAGTAATGGCAGGAAGCAAGATCGGGCCAAAAGATTGGAGGATTGTTATGCTGCTTAACCATGGGTAACAACCTTTTCTGCAAACACTCTTTCACGTAAATTTCATTGTGTCATTCGTAATGAATGGACAAGATATTTTCCCACATTCACAAATGGCCTGCCAAACCATTACCTTTGGTGTGACGGAATCTAAGTACGTCTCACCGTTGCCTTTTGTAATACAATTTCTTTAAATGCCAAATTCTGTATCTCTCCTCATTACTCCAATTCGCGAATTTGTATACCTTTTGTTTGAATATTTGAGTCTTGCTTCACACTATTCGATCATATAAAAGCCAGTTGTAGGCAATAGAAATATATCAGTTGAATTCATTATATCAAACGTGCCTCGCGTGTTTTATCCATCCGAACGAAATTCCGTAGTTCTCTCCGACGCTTTTCGGACCGCGTAAAATCATATGGTCCTTCGAGCCGAATTCGCGAAAGTTATCGTCGTGAACCGCATAGTGCCGATCAATTGGCCTCGTTGCCCGCCAATTCTACGGTCATTTAGTGCTTCTGTCGATCTGTGACACAGTGTTCGAAATACTGTCCTTTTGTGGAACGAAAAGTTTCGAAGTGTGAACTACGTGATTTTCACGATGGAAAAGTTAATCCGCGAACGAAAATCTATCGAGCCACGTATCAAACGTGTGGCCGAAGCAGTGAAAAAACTAGAGACAGAAGTGGCTGAAGAAACCGAAGTGCAAACGGAACTCGAAGTGCTGGGTGATATTTGGGCTGCATTTTGTACAGTGCACAAAAGAGTGTTGAACGCATGTGACGATGAAGATAAATATGCCGACGCTGCGCAAAATCAGTGCAATTTCGTACGCGTTTACATTGGACTGAAAAATCGCCTTGCGAAAGTGCTAAAAGCGGTGCAAAATCGCGATCGCAGTCAAGAAGAGCGATCTCCGCCGCAAAGTGAAATAATTAACCAACTTGCCCAGCAACAAGCAGAGTTACTCAGCATGATGGCGGGTAGAATGGCTGCTGGCGCTAGTGCACCCACTGCTGTTGCTGATTATGCCCACGATCCCATACCGCTGTCCGATCTCAAGCTGCCCCGCATGAACCTTCCTTCCTTCGCTGGGAACTATCTCGAGTGGCAGTCTTTTTTCGATTTATTCAAGAGCATGGTTGACTCGAACCCATCGATCAAGGATAGTCAAAAATTGTATTTTCTCAAAACTCATCTCTCTGGAGAGGCTGCAACGCTTATCTCCCATCTAAAAATTGAAGATGCAAATTACGCTCCGGCTCTGGCAAAGCTTAAAGCTCGCTATGATAAACCGCTCGAGATAGCTCACAAGCACATTGAACGCTTTCTCAACCAACAAGCCTTGACGTCACCGTCTGCTCAAGGTTTACGTTCATTGCATGACATCTCCGACGAGGTTGTTCGTGCTCTTCAAGCCATGCAAAGAGAGGATCGTGATACTTGGCTGCTGTTCATCCTCATCGGAAAACTGGATTCCGAAACCAAGTAGCTTTGGTATCAAAATGTTGCTGATATGGAGGAAGCTGGCATCACTTTGAAAGCTTTTCTCGCATTCATCGACTATCACAGTTTCGCTCTGCAAGCTGCTCAGCCTACTAGACAACGAACTATTACTGCTAGTAAGCTTCCAATTAAGCCGCAGTATAAGAGAGCAACCGCACTCGTCGCCACCAATACAACATCAAATTGCGACGTTTGCGCCAAATCCTCTCATCCTCTCTACCAGTGCTGTAAGTTCATCCACATGAGCTCAGAGGAAAGACTCGCTACAGTAAGCTCTCACAGACTGTGCCGCAATTGAGCATGAGCATGAGCATGATTGACCGCCCGCGGTTGCTACTCCGTTATTGCCAGATCAGCTGTAATTACACAGAGAACCAATGGATGATGCTTGGGATTAACATTCATCCTCAATGTGTAAAAACTGGTGACCTTAATCTTTATATTAGGCAATACCAGCGCCGGCCGCATCCGAATGCAGGTCAAAGAAGGAGTGTGTATGGGAATATGTTGACGTGATACTCGCTTTATTGGAAGCCGAGAACACCTCTGCACTTCCACGAGAAATTACTGGGATGTTGGAGAAAAGGGTAAGGTTTGCAGCAGGTTTCGTTTTGGTAAACGATGCGCTGAGTTCTAATACCGGGTTCATAATAACAAATATCGCGCGTACGAGTTCATTATATCTTCTACGGAAATCATAACGCGATCCGAACTCATTCCGGTTGATGATGTAACACCGCAAAAATAAAGCGCACGCGAGGATACCGGACCTATAACCTAATCAAGACAGACTCAAATATTCGAAAATATGCTTATGAAGTCTTTATGCAACTACCGAAACGTATCTCTCATTGATTTATCTCAGCTGACTACACAATGTTACGAAGCAACCAGATATGCATTACCCAAAAACAAGAAAAAAGTAAATATATAGACCCTCAACACATACTGCAAGCGGTCAGCAAGAGATCTTCAAAAACGGCCTATTTGCTTGGCCATCGCCGTTAGAATCGAACGAAAAAAAAAGAAAAAGAAAAAAAATCCTGATATTTATTGCAAATAATTGCGATATTTGGTGGCGATTAATAACAATGTTTTGTCGCGATTAATTATTTACGATATTTATCTAACGAACGGAACCAATTCAGAATCACTGCGTGCTGGAATAGAACCTACGGGTGGTCAGTCTGCGAATAAATGGTTTGGTACACCTCGGAAGTCACAACACACCGAAAATCTATATTTGAGCAAAGCTCACCTGGGCCGAAAACACGTTTACCCCGGAAAGTTATGCGCGACCGCTCTATTCCCTCTTATCGACGCATACGCGCGGAGACACGGTATTTCGCGTTGATTACCACTTACTTCTTGAATAATAAAGCGAAGATACCTACTGAGTATGAAAAACTGGCAAAGTTTCATGCATTCATAGCTAGAAAATTTTTAAAAATGCAAATATGCATATCTAACAAGACCGAGTACTAATTAGATTTAACAAAATGCCAAAACAATCGCAATCAAAATTTATTTGCCATGCTGACCGACAAGATTTCTACTTAATTAAATTTAAAATTGTCTATGTGTTTCAGTATTTACTCAAAAGCTAGAAAAATTATAAAACAAGGGCATAAAACTGCACAAAATGTTCGTAACAGCGTCTCCGTTCACCTGAGGAAATAATATCAACAATGAAGACTGACGCGCAACTGTTTCGACACAGTTTCGGCCCAATCGGTAGATTAAAAATATTCAAAACCGGCTTCCACGAGGCCGCGGTCACAAGCAGGGATGCCACAAACACAGACCAATCTGTGCAAAACAAAATTCCCACACAAGTATATGTACATACAGAACTGCAAACGCGCCCTTCAAAATACAGGCCGATGTTAGGCCGACGCCACACTGCAAAGGACGCGGCGCGAAATGCGTCCTTTCTCACGCAAGGAGAAAAAAAACAACAATGAAAACTGACGTGCGTTAGAACACATCCAGAACTGTTTCGACGCAGTCATCCGAACAGCATCGGCCCCAGTACGCACTGTAAACGATTGAGTGAGAAAATTCCAAAACCGGCATCTAAAAAACCGCGATAGCAATCAGAGATGCCACATATGTAAATTTAAATTTATTTGTGAATTATAAATTTCTCATCCATACAGTTTACAGTTTACAGATTTGTAAAGCCATATAGATTCCTACGATTTTTTACGAAATTTACAAATTTTTATACAGACTGGAAATCTGGAAAATCTGTAAAACATTTTCGATGTTCAGTATACAGAAATGTAGGATCCCCACAAAAGGAATTGTGAAAAGCAGAAAAAAAACATTGGTTCCCTTTTGAATGCAAATCAAACAAAAAAAAACACAGGCAAAACGTCACCAACACTAATACTTATCCTTTAATTCTCGCGTCCTCTCTGAACTTGGTGCGAGAACGTGCCGCACGCAAGAGCAACCTTGCACTTACTCACACACACTTATGGCAAGGCAAGGGCTAGCGGGAAACGTGCTCCGCCACCGAAAAAGAAATGCAGCTCTCACAAATTAGCCACAAAATTGCACGAATCTTTCACGGATTTCAACATTGACGTCACTCTCACCGATAATACGAAACCGCCACATTTCGTATTACCTTTTACTCCACCCTTTGCACTTAAAATATAACGATTACGCGACAGGAAGGCTAAATAAAATACGTCGACATTATTGCACTATCCCCAACCGTACACGAGAACCCTCGGAACACTTCATCGCGATTCAAATCAAACACTTGGAATTCACACCGAAACAACAGCGGCCTTTATTCAATAAACGTAGACACATCCCTTTTCCGGATAGAAAATATATCTTATAAAAACTTGGAAAAACGATGAAAAATTCCGACGAGAAACATTTTCACCCTCTTACAGACTGTGCCGCAATTGTCTAAGAAAGCACCCAGGCGAACCTTGCAAATCGGGTAACTGTCGCAAATGTGGTTTACTACACCACACCATGTTGCACTGTGCCCTCACCCCTCAAGATCGCCAAGCTCCTTCCGCATCGAATGCTGTTCCCTTAGGTGGTAGTTCGGCCGTCCAATCTTTGATTTCGGCCCTTGATTCCACTACTGAATTCGACGCCTCCAATGTACTACTAGCCACTGTGTCCATTAATGTACTAGACAAACATGGACGCCCCCACGCATGTCGCGCTGTTCTGGATTGCGCGTCCCAAGTAAGTTTTATTAGCCAGACTTTCTGCAACGCCTCGATTTGTTAGACGCAGACATGAATTTGGAAGGTATATCATCAACCCCCGCACATGCAATTGAATCGCGATGCACTGAATATCGTACCGCGGTGCCTTGCATGGTGCTTAACAAAATAACGAATACGCTGCCCATCAAACCAGCGAACACCAGCGGCTGGCCCATTCCGGATTCGATCACCCTCGCCGATCCGCTATTTCATCGCCCCGGTAAGATTAGCGTGCTTCTTGGCATTGAACTTTTCTTCCAGTTGCTTGAGCCTGGAAAAATTTCACTGAGCTCTGACGACAGTTTTCCCACTTTACAAAACACTAAGTTAGGGTGGGTGGTTGCTGGTCGATATCGGTATCCCACACCACAAGTGACGACAACTACATGCTTGTTGGCCACCACTGACGACAGCTTAAACCAGCAACTACAACGATTCTGGGAATTAGAGGAATATGCACCAGTTTCACCTCATCTTAGCGACGAGAAAAAACGCTGCGAGGATCATTTTTACAAGCACACCGTGCGAGACGATGATGGAAAATTTATTGTACGGCTACCGTTTCTGGATTCTCCGAACCTACTTGGTGATTCGCGTCAAATTGCCGAAAAGCGACTAAGTCACATCGAGCGAAAGTTGCTACGGAACCCTCATCTCAAGCTGGAATACCATGCCTTTCTCCGTGAGTACCTTGAGTCCGGCCATATGACACTCATCGAGAATCCTCCGAACGATGCTATTTATCTCCCGCATCATTGTGTGGTAAAGGAATCGAGTTCCACCACAAAATATCGCGTTGTTTATGATGCTGCAGCGAAGACTACCAGCGGCTTGTCCCTTAACGATATTCTCATGCAAGATTCGCTAGTGGACATTCTTTTTCGCTCTCGTTTTCCGCTAATTGTTTTCACCGGTGATATCAAGCAAATGTACCGTATGATTAAACTGGCCGATTGCGTTTATTTGTGCATTGTTTGGCGGTGGGATAGTAATGAACCTGTTCAGGCCTACCGATTAAACACAGTCACTTATGGGACGACGAGCGCATCGTACTTGGCGACAAAGTGCCTGCAACAATTATTGGAATCGTACAGACAGCAGTATCCGACAGCGGTTGGGAAGGCAGAAAGGGGCACCTACGTCGACGACGTGTTGTTGGGAGCTGACTCCGAAGAAGAAGCAGTCTTACTACGGCAGCAAGTGACGAAGATTTTCGCCTCAGGTGGTGTCCACCTGCGGAAGTGGGCATCAAACAGTGCAGCAGTACTCCAGGACATCGAACTCAACGATACTCGCACCATCAAGGCTCTTGGCATACACTGGCAGCCGTGCAGCGACGTATTCCAGTTCTCCAGCTCAACGCACAAGATCTTTCAGCCCACAAAGCGGACCATGCTTTCGCAAATCGCCAGCATTTTTGACCCCCTAGGCTTACTAGCCCCGATAGTCATCAAAGCGAAAATGGTCATGCAGCAACTGTGGGAGCTGATGGTGGACTGGGACGAAACACCCCCCGGTGAGTTGGTTCAAAATTGGTTAGTTTTGTGCAAAGCTTTTCCGATCTGAATTCATTACAGGTACCACGTCGAGTGATTGGCATGCGTCAAGCTTCTCGCGTCTATCTGCACGGCTACAGTGATGCATCCGAGCGAGCCATGGGTGCTTGCCTCTACATTCGGGCCACAGGTGATTGCGGCAATACATCGTCGCACTTGCTGTGTGCGAAATCCAAGACAGCACCGATTGGGAATGGACGAACAACATTACCTCGCTTGGAGTTGTGTGCGGCGGTGACTCTGTCCCGGCTGATAGCGAATGTGATGAAGGCAAATCCTATACATTTCCATGAAGTGCGGGCTTTTTCGGATTCAACTGTTGCATTGGCATGGATTCACGGAGGAGTTTCAAGGTGGAAAACATTTGTTGCCAACCGAGTGGCAGAAATCACTACGATCCTACCTGCAATCAATTGGCATCATGTGGATACACACAGCAACCCAGCCGATGTAATCTCACGTGGTGCTCTGCCAGAGCAATTGATCAACAATTCCCTTTGGTGGCATGGACCAGGCTGGATCGAGTCACTCAACACCGACGAAGTTACACTAACTTGTGCTCTTGACGTCACTCAACAACGACAAGTGGAAAGGGAGCAACGATCGACTGCCGTGGCGTATTTGGTTGTATACGAAAACCAATTTATCGACGACATGCTAGCCCGATACTACCCAAATTTACAGCTTCTTTTGCGCATTACAGCGCGAATGCTACGTTTCTCCCATCGAAAGCAGAGAGTATCAAATCGCCTTATGCCCCAAGAGATTGAGAATGCCATGGAAGGTGAAGTAAATCGTAGCAGCTCACTTCGTCAGTTGAAGCCTTAACTGGATGAACAACATCTTCTCAGGGTGGGTGGTAGGCTGCAACTTTCAGAGCTAAGTTACAACACGAAGCACCCGATTTTGCTGCCGCGCCACTCAATCCTCACCGCACTCATTCTCCATCACGAGCACCACGAACAGCTCCACTGTGGTCCGCAATCACTGCTGAGTGCTGTACGGCGACGTTTTTGGAATGTCGGAGGAACGAGTGCTGCACGCAAGACTTGTCGATCCTGCGTCGAATGTATGCGTGCAAGTCCTGCACAATTGCATCAGCTGATGGGACAGATTCCTGTAGATCGCCTAGCACTGAATCCCCCCTTCTCTATCACCGGCATTGATTATGCTGGGCCTGTTAACATCATCAATCGGCGTACACGTGGCGCTACATCTAACAAAGGCTACATAGCACTTTTCGCGTGCTTTTGCACCCGTGCCGTGCATCTTGAAGCTGTGTCGGACCTCAGTACATCTGCCTTCATTGCTGCATTCACCCGTTTTAGCAGCCGATACGGATTGCCAAGCAGAATTCACTCGGACAACGCTACCAACTTTCGGGGAGCAGCCCGAAAGTTCCGCGAATTATACCAACGCATCAACGAAACCGAACGGAACGATCAAGTGACCGACTTTTTCTCCAACAAGGGAATTGAGTGGAAGTTCATTCCTGCGCGATCCCCACATCACGGGGGCCTCTGGGAGGCAGGCGTGAAGGTAGCGAAATCTTTTCTGAGCGAAATTGGTGGTGATGAAGGCTTCACATTCGAAGAACTGAGTACCGTTCTCGCGCATGTTTCGGCTTGTATGAACTCTCGGCCGATTTTTCCACTCTCTAATGACCCGAACGACCCTCAACCTCTCACACCAGCTCATTTTCTCATCGGTCGATCACTACATTCTGTGCCGGAGATCAATCAGTTAGAACGTCATATCGGTTCCCTCAGCAGATGGGAGTTCGTTCAACGCATCGCACAACAGTTTCGAGCTCGGTGGCAGAAAGAATATGTGCACGCAAAACTTTTCCTTATTACTTTAGAAGCAATAGCGCAAAATTACCTTTTAGGTAACAAATCCATTACTTAAAAAGCAACAAAATTCTTCCCCAGTCAAGTAACAACACATACTGTCATATATTTAGCACGTGTTATGAGAGTACGACTATCTAATAATGGTCGTTTCAACCACATGCAACGTTTTTTCTGTCGAAAAATGCTCCCTTTCCACCTCAAGTCAAAAAAAAACACACACCGTCGCATAAGTTGCACATGTTACAAGTTTTTTCAATCTCCAATTCATCCGGTGGGCGTGTATTAGTTCGCTTGTTGTATGCATACGGAGTAGCGAAAAAATATGACAAGAGCTGCCAAGTAACATTTTCCCCGTCATAGAGTATGCAAACGTTGATGAATTCAAAGACTTGAAATGCGCCTTAAAATGCCATCACGATCTGTAAACTGCGTTAGAGAAAAATAAAAACATTCGCTTTCTTGCAAGCTTTTTTACAGCACATAATCATTGGTTCATGGAAACTCATTTGGACCTGTTTGAATATACAAAACTCGTGCCCATCCAGAACAATATTCGCAACTTCGGCAACTCTGGTCAGACAGTATTACATATTTCCATTTCAAGTAAACACTGGGGGACGAAACGAAAGTGTTTCTAATTGGACATTTGAGGTTGACGGTTGAGATTCTGATTATGTGTGGATGAAGGGAGACAAAAATGAACCAGATCGTTGCATCAATACAAATGCAGCGAGTGAAGTCTTGCCAACACATGCATTGCGGTGCTTGGTTGCATGTTCTCCTGCAGAAACTCATACAAGCGTGTGGCTGTCATAATTTTTATTACTTTTTGTTTGTTACTTTTTGTGTATAATGCGCAGTCATAAGACACAAAAAGTAATAAAAAATTGCCCAAAAGTAATAAAATATTCCCCGTTTGCGTTGGGTGTGCTATCCCTTCAGCGCATGGCAAAGTGGCAGAAAGCAGCTCCGAATATTTCAGCCGGAGATTTTGTGCTGTTGGTGGACGACAACGAGAAGCCTAAGCAATGGCCGATGGGCCGCATTGTCGGCACTTTCCCTGGAACGGATGGCCACGTCAGGGTGGTGGACGTCAAGACTGCCAATGGTACCACACGGCGAAATGTACGACGACTTCGGCGCATCCCGTTGGAGGATGACGAGTACGTGCCAGGACGAAATGGAGCGGAAATACCCAGACGTAATTTGGTGGGCGGTTTGTGGTGTGACGGAATCTAAGTACGTCTCACCGTTGCCTTTTGTAATACAATTTCTTTAAATGCCAAATTCTGTATCTCTCTTCATAACTCCAATTTGCGAACTTGTATACCTTTTGTTTGAATTTTTGAGTCTTGCTTCACACTATTCGATCATATAAAAGCCAGTTGTAGGCAATAGAAATATATCAGTTGAATTCATTATATCAAACGTGCCTCGCGTGTTTTATCCAACCGAACGAAATTCCGTTGTTTTCTCCGACGCTTTTCGGACCGCGTAAAATCAACCTTCTTGCCGAATTTTTCGGTGTAAATGGCATTCACTGGTCCAGGGACATCCTTTCCCTTCGGTGATGTATAAAATTGCGGTCCTGGCAGAGTCTCATAGTCCAGTTTTATGTAGGTTTCATCATCCATGATAACACACCCCATTTTTTTGGTCAGAAGTTTGTCATAAAGCTTCCGAGCTCTCGCTTTCACAGATTCAGCTTGTTTTGGATTTCATTTTGGCTGCTTCTGCTTCCGACGGGTCTGCAGACCCATTCTTCCCTTGGCACGCATAACGTTACTCGCCGAGGTTCCGAGCTTTCTCGCCACATCTCGTACTGATACTGAAGGATGCCGCTTGTAGTATTCCTTAACCTTTTTGTCCATTGTGGGATCAACAGGCCCGGGTTTTTTACCACGTCTTGGGGCATCAGTAAATGTGCACTCTTTACAATACTTCCGCAATGCGGTTTGAACTGCTCCGACACTTATACCTTCTTCTCTGGCTAATTTTCTTATAGAAAGACCACTCACGGTGCCCCATTTGTGCACAATTCGCTTTCTTTGCTCGGGAGAAAGGCCACGCATTTTCAAAATTTTGCACTGAATGATAGAAAAATGACAGCATCTATTTCTTTTGGATGTAAACAATAGGACGCAGCCAACGCTTGGTTGAATACTGCACGTTATTTGAAATGACGGTTGATCGTAAGTGTATTTATAATTATCGGAACGGTCTATAGGCTGTGAGGCCCTATCACCGGTCTATACATCGCTTCCCTACCAACCTGGGCGTTCATATCCCCGATGACGATTTTGATGTCCCGTGACGAGCAGCCGTCGTATGCTGCCTCCAACTGCGCGTAGAACGATTCCTTCTCGTCGTCAGGTCTACTTTCGTGAGGGCAGTGCACGTTGATGATGCTGTAGTTGAAGAATCGACCTTTAATCCTCAACAGACACATCCTCTCGTTGATCGCCTTCCAATTGATCACGCGATCCTGCATTCTGCCTATTACACAAAAACCCGTTCCCAGCTCGTTGGTTGCTCCACCGCTCTGGTAGAACTGGGCCTTGCCTCCACGAACTTTCCACACTTTCTCACCTTTGCGACAGATCTCCTGCAGAGCCACTATGCCGAATTTGCGGGGTTCTAGCTGCTCGAGCAGCACCCTGTCTCTGCCTACAAAATTTAGCGACTTGCAGTTCCAGGTACCGAGTTTCCACTCGTGGTTCGTTTTTCGTTGCCTAGGTCCATACCGAATGTTCCGAGTTATATTTTCTTGAATGTTCGTAGTGTAATTGTTTAGGTAGGTTGCCTTACTAGGGCTACGCTACCGAGTCTCGTGATGGGGCTGCCATCTTGGGTGTAGCGTTCGAGACAACACGTTTCTTTATTTAGCCGCCCGCTCCGGGTCAGACGCTGTTATGAGCCAATGCACCCAGAAAAATGCACGGTTTGGTGCGGTTTACACGTTGGAGGCCGTACTTCTTCAAAGATGTTCAAAATCACAACGTTACGGTCAATGGCGCTCGCAATCGCGCGATGATTTCTGATTTTTTTTTGCCGGAAATGGAAAAGCTGGGTATTGTTGACATGTGGTTTCAGCAAGACGGAGCAACGGACCACACATCGCGCGAATCAATGGACATATTGCGGAATGAGTTCGTTGAGCAATTCATCTCCCGAAATGGACCGGTGAATTGGTCGCCTAGATCATGCGATTTAACACCGCTAGATTATTTTTTGTGGGGCTATGTTATGTCTCTCGTCTATGCGGATAAGCCAACAACAATTCTAGCCTTGGAAGACAACATTACACGCGTTTTTCGCGAGATACCAGCCGAAATGCTCGAAAAAGTGACCCAAAATTGGACTTTTAGTATGTACCAATTAAAAAGTAACCGTGGCCAACTTTTGAATGAAATTATCTTTAAAAAGTAAATGGCATAATCCAATTTATCGGCTCAAATGAAGATTTCATACAGTTTTGTAGTTTTTATGCGTTTTTTTAAAGAAAAACCAAATTCTTAAAAAATCACGCTTTAGAATGGTATAACCGGAAATAATTAAGTCACACCTCTTTTCCCAGTTATACCATTCCACAACGTACGAAAGATTTGTTATGTCAGAGCGGATATCGTGCGCTATCTGACCATGAAGCATTAATGCGATAATTAAATGAACATTGCAATTGCAGCAACCGGCCTTTTCCAAGGCTAAGAAATGTATTTGGAAGAGCATAATAAATGGTTATTACTAAACTGCAACTGTGGTTTGATGCTGCTGCAAATGCTCAGCAGTGTGATGTTAATTACGATTTGTTGATACTGTGAATAACAGGCGGTACAGTCATACCTCGATATAAGGCAACCTCGATATAACGTAACTCGATATAACGTCACTTTTACCTCGATATAACGTAACTTTTTTAAACTTTTTGGGGTGTATAATGTTCCGAATAAATGCTTAAAGTAAGTTTTGAAACCAATAAGTACCGTAAAACGGGGTGAAATTGACAATATTTTTTCAATGTTTTGTGACTGGTTATTAGGGTGTCCCAAAATAAAATCGATTTTGAAAAAGTCAAGGTGCTCAACCCTAAATTGAGAGATAATGTTATTTATAGCTTTTTTGTAGAACATTTCGACTTTCTAAAAGGTCGTTTTCAGGTTGCCCAAACGTGATTTATGAAAAAATGACTTTTTTAAACTATAAACCCACTCTTTTGCACTTTTCTCAATTCTGTTCGATTCCTACATTTTTTCGTACATTATTTTATTTTTGTGGGGTTGTTTTTGAATATTTTGCCTGGTTTGGTTCAGCATTGTATTCAGTTTTTTGACTCCCAGAGCCCATTAAACATCACACAAAAAATATTTTTTCTAATAATTTTTAGATAAAACCCTTCAAAACACAAATAAAAAAAACTTTGGGCAAGAACTAAAATTTTCATTGCAAAGCACGAAAATTTACATGAAAAAAGATACTTGATATCTTATCGAGGAGCTGAGATATTGGCATTTTTCTATGTGATGGAAAACTATGCATTTTAATAAATATGTTAAATAACTGTTTTATTTTGGGAGATAAAAATAACAATGTTCAGAAAACAAAAGCATTTTTGGATGGCCGATAACTTAGTAGAAGGTTTCAAAATTTGGAAAAATCTGCGAAAAAAGTTAGAACGAAAATTATGATTTTTCGTGCCTTCTAATAGAAAACTCAATGTTGCTCGTAATATGTAAAAGATAGAAACATGATGTCTTCAGTAAAGTTTCTTGTTTTAAGATAACCTAAAACTTTGTCGAAAACTCCTTGCGTCTATCTCATTCTGATTAAAAAGTAAATTTTTTATTTCACTGATTGGTGGATTGATCACCCTTCTTTCTACGTCAAAAGATGCATTTTTGAATATCCTGAAACTTCTTCGAACACGCCTCATGGCTATAATCAACATTTGAATCACTATTTAGGAAATCATACGCACAAACGGCAAAATAAAACACTGTGCAATGCAGATATTGAGCTTTAGTGGCATTTGATAAAATGCATAGTTTACCATCACATGTAAAAACGCCGGTATCTCAGCCCCCGATAAGATATCAAGGATCTTTTTTCATGCAAATTTTCGTCTTGAATTCCGCTTTGCAGTAAAAATTTCAGTTCTTGATCAAAAAAATTTTTTATATGTGTTTTGAAGGGTTTTATCTGAAAATTATAAGGAAAATTCAGTTCTTTGTGATGTTCAGTGGGCTCTGTAGGTCAAATAATTGAATGCGATGCTGAACCAAACCATGCAAAATATTCAAAAACAATCCCACAAAAATAAAAAAATATATGGAAAAATTTCGGAATCGAACAGATTTGAAAAAAGTGCAAAAGAGTGGTTGTGTAGCTTGAAAAAGACATTTTTTCATAAATCACGTTTGGGCAACCTGAAAACGATTTTTCAGAAAGTCGAAATGTTTTACAAAAATGCTATAAATAACATTGTCTTTCAATTTAGGGCTGAGTACCTTGACTTTTTGAACATCGTTTCTTTTGGGACAGCCTAACGCAGTTTATTTTATAGCAAATATATTCGGTAAAATATGAGCGAATGGGGCTTTGCTATTGTTCAAGCAAACAGATAGCTAGACTATAGTATATACATAATAGCCCGAAGAAATATTTTGCTCAAAAAATGCAATACCAAATATAGCAAATATTTGCCTTGTTGCCTGCTTAACACTCAGCTTACGTTTCAACAAACTTAAAGTATTGGAAACTCCAGTTTCTAATGAAATGTAGCAAGAGATGGAATTGGTGATTTAATAGTATTGTGGTAATCAAACATCAGCGATAATTCAGCGGACTTAAGCATAATTTTACAGAAGGAAATTATGTACATTATTTGGGTTTAACGGAAAATTGTCAGTGGATCCGAAGCGATTGTTCAATGACATAAAAACTCTGTAAGCTTCTCTTCTGCAATTTCTGATGTGAACTTAAATAAGTTTTGTTTTTCAATTCGTTTTTCATGCGAATTGATAACGAAATTGTAAACGATTTTTTGATACTTTTTATTAATACACTTTATTTGAAGTCCCATTTATGCTAAGAATTTTTTTCTCATTCCTGGTTCCCGGGTTTTCCCGGGAAATTAGGTTTTTCATTCCCGTTACCCGGGAAACCAATTCCCGGGAATATTGCAAACCCTAGTAGGATCGTAGCGCCTGTCCTATACACTAACAGTTGGCCGTGAAGTCTGTATATAATAAAATAAGGGCCGAGCTCCGACAGCGGAGTGTAGCATCGAATTGGAAGCATTTTTCTATATATTACTGTGAATATATAGTTGTAGCTGAAAACATAGTTAATTGAACAAATAATTTGAGAAAAGTAGTACTTTTGTGAATAAATGCAGAAAATCAAGTTTAATTTTAAAATAACTCGACAACGAATGCATTTCAAAAGATGATCACTGTGTACTCGTGTTGAGAATTGTCTGCAACTGGATGCCAAACAGTTATTTCATAACGATCATAGGTTTTCGAATTACAACGCTTAAAATAGAGTGTATACATGGATTCATCCATAATTCGAAGGATTTATTGGATCCTGAGGGGGTGCTGGAAACCCCAAAGACAGGTTCGCGTGCAACCCGTCAATAGACAGTTAATTGTTACATCATATACATGTCTCTAAATAGCTTTTGATCTATAAGTCATAAAATTTTACAGAGAAGGTTCGTTCAATACCACTCTTGAAATTTAACCGACAGTCCTCTTGCTGGTTACTATAAATAAGTGGGTTTTTAATAGTTCTACATTCTACTTTCATGAACGAGGCTTGAAAGAAAAATATTTACGTGCGGTACGGCATACTCAAAACGTGCCACCTGGTACTTATTGTCTTCTATACCTATACAGAACAGCAGTTTTTCTCGTTTATCCTGCACTTACCTGTTGATTGGAGGCGAATTATTCGTGCCAAGTTGTGCCCCAGCAGGCGCCACAATATCCGTTCGTAAAGCAAAGTTCTGTGGCAGTTTCCTGTGTAATCCACCCACGGCACTTTTTTTCCCCACTACCTCCCAGCGACGGTGTGAGAATACTTCCTGTGTAACTCAAACAGTTTAAGTTCGCTTGTCGCAGCGTGTTTCTGTTCTATTTTCTGACTTCTTTTGTCGTTTGCTTGTTTTTTTTTTTCGTTCCACAGCCATCCCCGTACATCCGAACGGCAATTAGAAAAGTTTATCGTCGGCCCCAGGAAGTCAATCAACAAGTGATAATCAACGTCAACTGGTGTCGGCTGGTGAAGGGTGGCATCCGGGGACAAAATGCGCGCCAGCAAGCTGAGCCAGCAGTTGTATAGCGACCCGGTCGAGATGTGGCTTTGGTCAGCGACAAAACCAATTAATTACTTCAAATTTGCCAATCAGGCTGCTAGCGATAACCGAGCCGGTCACGGTTTCTACCCTCGGAGGCTGAACCTAACGTCGGCGGTCGGGACCGTGCTGGGTGAAGTCGTTACTAACGGCAATGGCGATGGCGAGGAGGAGAGCAGTGCGGATCATTTGATGACCTTAAACAACTATTGGGCGTTGCTTGCCATTGTGCTTGTGTTCGGTACGGCCGCCGGGAACATTCTAGTGTGTCTAGCGATCGTATGGGAACGACGACTGCAGAATGTCACTAACTATTTTCTGATGTCGCTGGCTATTACCGATCTTATGGTGGCACTATCGGTGATGCCACTGGGAATCCTGACACTTGTTAGAGGTGAGTACATTTTTATCTCCGTTTTACAATTTTCGTTTGCTTTTAAAACGATTTAACCCGTCCCAGCCTCTTGGCTGGCCGCATAAAATTGTGTTTGAGTGTCGGGTAAACTTTCTGAATCAAATTCATTAAAAGCAGACTTTGGTACCCATTTCGCAGATGTTGCGGTAAAAGTTTGAAATAAACGAGTGCGTCTATCGTGGCAGATTAGCGGATGGTGAAGCAAATTTTTACTGCCTTTTCGATGAATCGTCTCGAAACGTGCGATATCGCGTATCAGCTATACTATTATCAATGTCGCTACATAAACAGCTTAAATGACTAAAACGATAACTTTTCAGGACATTGGACAGGTCGTTGTTTCCTAAACACATTACCGCTATTGCCACCCAACATTGCTACTGAATGCAGTGCTCATTTCGAGGGGATGAAAAGCTGTGTGCGAAAATAAACACCGCATTAGGAAACTTTTCCAAACATCGAACCACACTTTTTCAATCCTGTTATACGACAATATATAACTGTTGCTAAAAATAATAAAGAAAAACTTCACGTCTGCTGTTTGCTAGCATCGATTGTACGTAAACCGAAAAACAATTCCAGAAGCTTTTAGTAGTATAATGGCGCTAGTGGGATGGAATCCAGAACATGTTGGTCAGCGGCTTCCAGAGTCTGTAATAAAAAACTTTGGAACTAAATGGAACAAATTATATGCATGCATTCTGGTACACGGTTTGTTTTATATGCAACGTAAAACTTAGTTCATTGTTCACGAAGAAAGGAGTTCAGGATAGATATGACTTTCGCTGAACTTTAGACCTCTGAGTCATTGGTTAGTTATAATCCGTTGCAGATGCCTTCATAACATTTTTTGCGATGTGGGCTTCATCATTTATAACATAACCAAGATGTGCTGCTTTAGAGCAAGTGAAGCAGCGCGCAATTCTATTTATAGCTTTGAAACTTTACTGCGTTTAACCTTCTTTGCTTTTAACTTTATGTTTATTCCCTCCAATTGAAATTCGCAGAAACATATGTATTACAGTTAGACGTGTGTCCGTTGTTTCTAACGGTAAAATTATAATGAAATGAAACATATTATTTTGACACAGGATTATGCGTAGCTATTCTTTTCTTTAGTATACAGAATTACATTTTGTGAAAAAGAAAACGAAGGTTTAACATTTGGAGGGAAAATTTTATATAATAATAGAGCGTTTGAAGTCGAACTGGCACGAAAATACATAATGAAAGTTAGTATTCGGAACTCACGTTTTTGGCCTAGGAAATTGAGCGTTTTTCACGCATGGAATAATTTTTATTAAACTCGAGAGTCATTTTTCAAAAGAGCGTTGATATTTTAGCATACAGTTCATGTAAATTTTAGCATACATTTCATTTTATTTTATAGAAAATTGTCTAAAAACTAGCTGAACTAGAAAGGAGTTATAATTAATATAATTTTGTAAAAATATAAAGACCAAAAAAAAAGAACAAATAAATTGAACAGCAAATTTTTAAAATCTTGAACTTTTCCTTTAGCTTTGTAAGAATGTGTGAAAACTATAAGTTATAATACTATAAATTAAAGTTCCGACAGGGCCTGAGGAATATAAGCCTTCTATGATTTCCTGACTCAGTGGAACATCAGGATACCGTGCTGGATCGAAACCCGTACAGTATCGAAATCCGTACACCTTGATGTTTTTCTTCAGTTTTAAGCATTATAAAAATGAAAATTCATATGATAGTTACATGTACATGTCCGTTGAGCTGTTGGCCTTCTGTTAAATTAAATATGCGCCAGTAGGCCATGAAATAAAAATATTAAAAATGAAAAATCAATCGTGTATCGGTTTTATTTGTCATTTCGTTGTGCCGTTAGAGAACTTACTAAGGAAACGTTCTTCAGATGAAAACGTTTTTCAAGTGGGATATAACTGTTTTACTCTGTGAATCTTTTTGAAATTGATGGAAAAGGTAAATCTTTGTCATTTTCGAGCTGTATATTGTCTGGTAAATAGTGTAAATTGTATTTATTCAACAAAAACTGTGCCGTACGGATTTTGATCCTTGTTAATTGCTTGAATCGAAATCCGTACAGCGTGTGTATCATGCATATATTGTTGAACTTTCTTCTTGTTGTCAGCATATAATGGAAGAAAACAAGTATAAATATACAGCAAACAATTTCGAAGGAGCTGTGACTGATGTGCGCAAGGTAAAGTCGTACCGGGAAGCTTCGAGAGGTTCCGGCGTTCCGATTACTACGACAAGGAGTGCTGCAACGAAACGCTACGGAAATTGTACTATTTCAGCTGATATAAAAAAATAGAAAACCGTGTGAAACTTTTGGAACCAATTAATCCTCAAAATATATATTTTCTTAGATTGAAAGATAAATTATAAATAGAAGATGTACATTTTTGTACTTTTATATCTATACGGATTTCAATTCATTGATGTATTGACTTTGACCCAGTCTATATCGCGTGTGTGTGGATTCCGATTCAAAAGTGTACGGTTTTTGACTTGTGTACGGATTTCGATTTAAAACGTGTTCTATTTAAACATATGTTTTCGAGTTTCGAAGAGATTGTAATCATTTTGCTTGAAAACAGTGATAAAATACAAGTAGACCTATAAGTAAACATGTCAGTTTAAAGCAATATGTGATTTCATGATTTTCTATTGACCGTCGAAGATTATCATGTGCTTAGGTGTACGGATATCGATCCAGCACGGTACCCAGTAAACAACGAATCAGCAATTTAAAAAAATATGTTCTTTCAGTTCTAGAATTTATTTTAGTTAGTAGTCGGCATCGAGGATAAAAAATTTGCTTTTAATTTTTAAGACACTAGATTTAAATGGCACCGTTTAACTTTTTTTTTTGTATTGTGCCGTGTCAAATGAATGTTGTGAACAAAAAATAAATAAATTAAATTGAATGTCACATAGTTAAAAAACGTCAGCAAGATTTTTTAAATGTCTAGATAAACATTTCAAAAGGTCCTATCTGCGTACATCGTTTTTCCGCAGCGTCTTGTTATTTTGGTAATGGTTCAGCTTTAGTAACTCTCCCAAGCGATGTTTTTGTTCAGAAGGCTAGAGTAATCCCTCCGCTATCAACTTGTGCAAATAACGTGTCATAAAAGGTGTTTAATAAGTTGTGGTGATTGAATGAAAGTGATCGATCAAAAAATCGTTCAAAGCAGATAGGACCTTTTGAAATGTTTCTCTAGATGTGATGTTTTAGAGCATATTTTATCCATATCAATGATGCTTGATATTGTAAAATCTTACCCAGCAAACGGTGCTCGTCCTGATTTAGCACATTTAACAAAAATATAACTGAGAAATTCAAAGTAGGAGCGGGGGCCTAGTGTGGTTGGTAACGTCTCCGCCAACCACGCTCGACGCCTGGGTTCGAATCCCATCGCCGACATAGGTGTCGATGGTTGTGAGGTGGCGTGATCCACTCACAACCAACCAAACTGGTCTAGATTCAATCCTAGCCGACACCGGGAGATTTTCTGAGGCGAAAAATCTCTGGGATCACGCCTTTCATCGCATGAGGAAGTAAAGCCGTTGGCGCCGGTCCGTTAATAAACGGGTCGTGAGTTAGGGTCCTGGGTGTGGAGTCGCCTCCCTGAGCGTCGGTGATTGGCCACAACAGTGGCGGAACTAGACCGACGGAAAACAAGCGAGAAAAAAAAATCAAAGTGATCGACAAGATTCGTAATTCGTGTCGATCACATTGCACATTGAGCCACAAATGAAATCCAGCAGAGCAAAATTCTAGCGCTCTCAGGGTTCTTCCAATCGGTTTTTGGGCTTCTTCAAAGTTTTTTGGTAGCCCAGCCAGTTTTTTAGTAGCCTAGACCAGAATGGCGTCCAAAAAACGAAAATCGATTTTTGAAGTCCTTTTGAAATTCAATAAGGCAACTTCCGTTTACTAGAAAGCTGTATAAATTTATGGAAAAAGTTTAAATAATACCTAATAATAATATTTTTGTAATTGACATGACGCCAAGTAACACAAAATGGGTAAATGACGCCAAAAGTTATGAATTGCAAACGAAAATATTCAATCATTGAGAGTGCTACGAGTTCCGCTTCGTTAAAGTGTACAGTTTTTAATTTGTTTTTTTTTTTTTTAATTTGCATAATGATGATTACTTTCTGTTTTGACAATTAATGCTCTAGCCGAAGAACCACTTCACAGGAAAATGGTCCTCTCGAGCCTTGATAAAGAATATATATTATTCGAAACGTCGGTGTAAGAGAAAAATATCGTTTTCTTTTCACATTTTAAGGACTGCGAAGCCGAAAGAAACTCCCCCAACATTTTTTAAGGAATAAAACTTCCAGTTTTGTGAGAGCTAAAATCACTTAAATACCGAATTTTTTTGAACAGGGTGACACTATAGTTATCTATTTACTTACCTTCAATAGTGACAGATCGCAGGGATCTTATACTTAATAAATAAAACGCCTTTACAAAGCTGGTGATTCGTGCGCCTGTGCCACACACACACCACGTCCGCGATTCATGTTCATATAGCGCCACCGGAAGGATCAGCGTCCTGTACATCGCAAATTTTGTACGGATCTGTAGGCTCCCAAGCTGACTACGCAATCTGTAATAGTTGTTATCTATCTGTTTCTTTTTCTTGCAACTCATCGTTACCATTAATGTATCAGGATAAAGAAATATATCAACCACTTCGAAAGTATTCCCGTCCATGACCACCGCAGCACCAACGACCATAGGTCTACCTTACCACGCTCTCTGCCATTCACCATATACTTCGATTTGGTAGGGTTTGTGGTAAGTCTAACTCTCGCAGTTGCCTTTCTTAGCGCCGTAAACGCTACCTTCACAGCTCTACGATTAATAGCGATGATGTCTATGTCGTCCGCGGCGCCTGGAAGCAAGTGAGACTTTGTGATGATGGTACCCATGTACATCTGCAGTTTCAAATTACTTACATTACATTACTTTACTTTATTTGGCGTGACATCATTAAGATATAGCCCAATGAACAAAATTTCTCCAATAAAATCTGTTTCTGGTCGCACTTTTTCAAATCCACGGGCATCCAATGCTTGCCAGGCTTTGCTCAATTTGGTCGAACCGTCCTGGCGCGCTAGGCTCCTTTTCGTAGTGTACAAACCGGATTCCCAGTTAACACCAGTTTTTCAAGTTTTTGAGGCTTAGGTAGCCGAATTCGTCGATGCCGAGGTATTTCAGGAGGCAACGAAATAAGAGCCCGATGGGGGCATTTAGCCCCACCCGAGTGCTGACAAATTATTGCCACACAATTGCAGGCGCGTGACGCCTCGATCAGACTCTTTCTACACTATGAGCCAAGTCTTTTGCCTCCGGCTGTCGAGTCTCACGTCCGACGCTCCAGTATCGCCAACTCGTCAAAAGTGAGTAAGGTATCAGGAATCAGGAATGAATCCCGAGCCTGGCCACCAAGACGGCCATAAGAGGGGCTCCCGAGCTGTTCCAGGTAGTCATGCAGAAGTGCCTGGATGAATGCCTCTTCCCGGAGAGGTGGAAGCGACTAAATGGCCCTATTGCCAAAGGCTGGGAAACTCCGTTCTCCATTTTGCTTGCACCCTGTATTCCCTGGTACCGCCGTTAGGCATTGCTTCAGGGAGAAGGGTGAGTGTGCTTTCAATGCACCCCACCCCAAAATCTGTGTCAGGTGGAAGTTAACTTCCCCATGGCACCTCTCGATCCATCCGGCTATCTCCGGGATGAGTCGGTGTGTATATGTACATTTGGTAGAATTGGACCATTCCCGCTGCCACCTGGTCATCGAAGTTGACCTTCTGTCGGTTAGAGCAAACGGAAAGTGAAATAAAAGTGTAGTGTGAAAGTGTGTAAATTCTGTTAATAGCTGTCAATAGTTCATACACTATTGAAATTTAACTTTTAGGAGACTGCAAGTTGTGTTCTCGAAACTTGTCGAGAATCTGTCTCAAAGTAAACATCTGGTCCATTGTAGATCGCCCCACTCGAAAACCGCATTGGTATTCTCCAACAGAGGCTTCCTGCAACGGCCTCAGTCACTGGAACAGGATACGGGAGAGAATTTCGTAAGCGGAATTGAGGAGAGTTATGCCTCGATAATTACTACAGACGAGTCCATGTCTCTTCTTGTAGATAGGGCATATGAGTTCTTCCAACCAGTCCGTAGGTAGTTGTTCCTCAGACCATACCCTTAGGATAGTCTGGTGAATTTCACTACACAGCCGCTCGCTCCCAACTTTGAAAATGTCAGCCTGTAAGCTGTCCTTCCCAGTGGCTTTGTGGTTTTTTAGCTCTTTTCAAGTATTTTTCGCCTCATCCAATGTTGGTGGGTCCACAGCTTGTCCGTCCTCCTCAATTTCCATCCTGTTCCCCTCGACGACTCTCCTACCTTCCTCACCGTTCAACACTACTTCAAAATGTTGCTTCCAACGCCTGGCCACCTGCGATTTATCGCTAATCAGGTTCCCCTCCCTGTCATTGCACATGGCAGGTACTGGCATGGTCCGGTTCCTGATTCCGTTGATCGTTCTATAGAAGCTCCTCTTGTCGTGCCTGGTGAAGCAATTCTCCGCGAGGACTCACGTTTCTTACGGCGATAAAGCCTCCTTTCGGAAACTCTTGCCTCCCGGTATTTCTCCCGCATGTGACGCGTTACATGATTAGCTGCTACTAACTGTTGGCGTAGGCTTGGTTCTTTTCTTCCGTCACCTCTAGACACTTAGCATCGAACCACCCACTACGCGTGGTTCCCGTTGTCATGCCTATCACTCGCGCTGTTTCGCTGACCACATCATAGATGTGCTTCCACTGCTCGTTCACGTCCACTCCAGCTGGTTCACCGATCCGTCTATCAACTTTCCGAAAATACTCTGCAGCAACTCCTTTCGTTGATAACCACTGGATGTTCAGACGTATCTTCCTCGCAGATCTGGATTTAAATACGTTGGATCCGGGCGCGAATCTTGCCTACCACGAGATAGTGATCCGAGTCGATCTTTGGCCCTCGAAAGGACAGCATGTCTATGATGTCTGAAAAGTGCCGACCGTCGATCAGCATGTGGTCGATCTGGGAGCAGGCCTCTCCATTGGGGTGTCTTCAGGTGAGCTTCCGAATGTTCAGACGTGCAAAATGGGTACTACAGATGGCCATTCCCCTGGCCGCGGCGAAGTTCACTAACCTCAAGCCGTTGTCGTTGGTGGTAGAGTGAAGGCTTTCCCTACCAATAACGGGACGAAAGAACTCCTCTCGTCCGACTTGTGCGTTCGTATCTCCGATGATGATCTTTATGTCGTATTGTGGGCACTCTCCATACGTTTTCTCAAGGAGCTCATAGAACTCCTCGTTTCATCGCGGCCGGATCAACCGCCCGGAATTCACGTTCTCCGGTTTTAGGCCAACGCACCTCTTGTATGGCTGCTACCTCCACTTTTGCCTTCCGTAGCTTTCTGGCCGTCATACATTATTTTCATTCTCTTGTTATCACGGTATAATTTTTAACACATTATTGTTATTTATTTATTTGTTTTGTCAATCATATGTAGATGTTTTACATTATTTTTTTAACTATACATAAATATAAAACAAGCTAAGCTACTTTAGCAGCTACTAGCCCAAGTAACACACAAAACATGTTAGGAAATAAGTTACAATGAAAGTAGCCATATAATCGTACTACAAGTGCAATTGTAAACCTGTGTTATTATATTGTGTTGGAAGTTGTTCATCAGTAATAGAACCGCATTTCGCAAATAAGCTCACTTTTTTCTGGTTTTGGAGATGTTTTTAATAACACGAGTTCAACAATAACAATCTCCTGACTGTGTCTCTTCGTAAGCCTTCCGACCATTTAATAACAACACTACGTACCTGTAAAGTGCTTTTCCGTAGGGCTAATGTCGTAGAATTTATTTATTAGTCAACGTAATTACTTGATCAAAATAATATTTCAATTATTTGAACGATTTATATATTTTTTCGAAGCGGATCAAAATACGATATCAGTAGATAAACAAACGCTTGCGGTGTAACCGAAATCACTCCAATTTTGCTATCGTATATCTAACAACGATTACTAGTTTTGTTAGATTTTATGTCCAGATAACCATGAAACTATGTGAAAACAATTTTAATATTCCAGCGAAAGAAACAACTCATTTTGAAGGTTGAATACTATTTTTTATCATCAATTTATAGTCCATAAAAACTGGCACTGATTAAAACGATTGTCGATCTAGTTGCACTGCGTATAACAACACATTTGCGCATGCACTGGTTAACAATTGTTCTAGCAACAGATTTGCGTATTGTCGTATTAGTACCCGGAATGTATTTAGCCACTTCATTCAATCAAGTTCGCTTGCTTTCATGCAGTTATGTAATACTTCATATAGTACTTCATATAATACTTCATATAGTACAACGTGAGTTACTTGGGAGGTAACTCGGAAACAGCCACAGAACAAATGGATGCTCCAGTACCAACCCGTTTACGAATTTCCTTTGCGCTTCAGACGATCAATTCGACTCAATCTCCCCGTTGGTGCCAGGAAGGAGATAATCTTGCCATCCGTATGCTAGCGTTTTAGGAATAAAAATGTAGGTGAAAATTTCTGTTTGCCACATTTCACACCAGGATTTCGAGGGAAACTTTCAGTGGGGGAGGAGCCTCGTAGACTATGAAATGGCATTGAAAAAACTTGTCACAAAATCGTTCACAAGTTGTCATATTGTTTGTATACTTTGGTGTCGGCAGTGATGGGGAAGAAATGCAGTGAAAGGATACCTTACCTTACCTAACAGGCTAGAGCCGGGGTGGCTCGTGCTGTATCAAGAAGTCGTCTCCATTCAACTCGGTTCTGGGCTGTATGGCGCCATGCTCCCAGGCGTCTTATCACTCGTAGGTCACTTTCAATCTGATCAAGCCATCGTGTACGCTGTGCTCCTCTGTTTCTGGTGCCGGAGGGGTTACTGAAAAGGGTCGTTTTAACCGGGTTGTCGTCCGGCATCCTTGCGACGTGTCCGGCCCATCGCAATCTGTTAACTTGGATCAGATGTGCAATGGGGGTCTTTCCTAGCAGCGCGTGCAGCTCATGGTTCATGCGTCTACGCCATTCTCCGTCTTTAGTCTGTACTCCACCGTAGATGGTTCGCAGCACCTTCCGTTCGAAAACTCCAAGGGCGTTGAGGTCCTCTGAGAGCAGTTTTGTCGTCTCTAGCCCATAGAGGACTACCGGTCTAACAAGTGTTTTGTACAGCTTCAACTTTGTTCGGTGGCGCACTCGATTCATGGTCACGATCCTCTTGCTGGCGCTTTTTACGTCTCAGGATCGTGGTCATGTCGTTCCTTGCCCGTCTGTATTTGACCAGGTTCTCTCTCGTCCTTACCCTCAGGTAATTTACCCAGGTCCGGTTTTTCTTTGATACCGCTGCCTGGCATTCCCCATTATACCAGTCGTTTCTGCCACTCGGCGCCTCTGTTCCTAGTGTCGTTGTCGCGGATTCCCTAATGGCCATGCGGATCATGGTCCAGCCATCCTCGAGAGAAGCTGCGACGAGCTCCTCTGCCGTGGGTAGTGCCGCTTCAAGCTGTTGTGCGTAGACTTCAGCAGCTTGCGGGTCCCGTAGCTGCTTGATGTTGAGCCGCGGGGATCGGCTTTGTCGTGACTGGTAGACAGTCGACAGTTTTGAGCGCATACGCAAGCGGCTTTGTGGATGTCCTTGCGGGGGAAAAATGTACTTCGGACTACCATTCCTCGGGTAGCTGCTAAGTTGACACATCTTTGGCCGTTGTTATTCGTTTTGGTGTGCAGACTTTCGTGTCCGATCACCGGCTTATACAAGTCTTCCCTTCCGATTTGAGCGTTCATATCCCCGATGACGATCTTGATGTCCCGATCTTGAGAAGGCTTCCTTTTCGCCATTGGGTTTTCCTTCATGCGGGTAGTGTACATTGATGATGGAGTAATTGTAGAACCGGCCTTTAATTCTCAATACACACATCCTGTCGCTGATCGCCTGCCACTTGATCACACGACTTTGCTTCTTGCCCAGCACAATAAAGCCAGTACCCCGCTCATTTGTTGTGCCGCCGCTCTGGTAGTACTGGGCCCTGCGGCTACACATCCTCCGTACAGTTTCTCCCTTTCGACAAATTTCCTGCAGCGCCACGATGCCGAAGTGACGGGGTTCCAACTGATCCAGTAGGATCCTGTCGCCACCCGGGATGTTCAGTGATCTACAGTTCCATGTTCCGAGTTTCCAATCAGTGTCCTTTTTTCGTCGCCTAGGTCGTTGCCGATTGATCCGGTCCGTTTCTTCTTCTTGATTATTCGTAGTAGAGTGTTTTTGCCATGCTACCTTACTAGGGTGGCGATGGCTAGTCTCGCGACGGGGCTGCCGCCTTGGATTTAGCTCGCGAGACACCGCGTTTCATGATTCAGCCGCCCGCTCCGGGTCAGACGCTGTTGTACGCCGCCCCTTACATGGGAAAACAGCCGCGTACGTTCCCCCTTCCCAGTCAGCATACGACCAAAGTTTCCACCGGTTGTTCCACCGGGGTTGGTTCCGGTCGGCACCTCGTGGAGGTTGGGATAGCAGTTGCTGGACAGAGGTGAATGACCACAATAGGGTCTCAGGTGACACGTGCACAACCATTTACCAACCGCAGTGAAAGGATGCTTAGTTTGATTTTGATTGATTAGTTTAAGTATGCTTATAGTTTACCTACGAAAGTCGTAGATGACCGTACGGGTCAACAGGACTATAGCACGGAGCAGCAGAAGAATTTTTACATTATTTTCACTCCCTGGCTGCTGCAAATCTTACTCGGAGACGACGAATGGAAAATTTATTCCTAAATTTTTGCTACGTTATACGAAAATAGTAATAATAATAGTCATCACTTTTTTGTGTCATTTTTTTGTATATTATACTTATCCAACGACGTATTATTTATTACATTTCGTGCCGTTGCATGAAATCATTCTCTTTTAAACGTCACATGCTCATATCTGTTTTTACAGAATGGTTTCCAGTATAGCGAAGAAAGATGTAATCCTATGTCCACATAACTTTTCGCTTGGAAATCAAAAACAGGTTTTATCGACGCAATTTTGTTATATTTTGTGGCAGCTTACCTTGTATCCATTATGCACCACGTTTGTGATCTCCGATGTCTGTATCTCTGTACTAGGTGAATAAACTCGTTATTTATATTTCAAACTGCTGCGAGTTTGTTCTCATTGAAATTTTCAATCGGTACAGCTATTTAATTTGTTTGGAGAACACTGAGTATGATTAGGGATACCATCCGTCCTGATTTAGCAGGACATGTCCTGATTTTGAGAGCCGTTTGGAGCGTCCTGATTTATTTTTCATATTTTAGCATTTGTCCTGATTTTTCTGAATGATGTTCAGAAATGTTGAAGATTGTTCAGTACTTTTACTTTGACTCTGGAACGAAACGGACTCATTCTGAACGATTTTTTTTCTTTGGTTGAATTTTAACGAGAGAAATTGTCTAGTAGTTGCAATCCTCAACTATCTGACTTTTGGGTCGTAAAGCTATTCAGCGTTTTACGCATCATAATGGCGGTCGCTATAATGCGTGTTCGTAATATGCGAACCTCTCTGCTTACGTCAGTTGTGGGATTTCTGAGGGATAAGCGACACAAATGTTGCCAGATTTATTTCTCTTTTGATAAAATACGTGAAGACTTCAAATTGACGTAAGCAGCGTTGTCAAAAGGGTGGGTGATTTAATACGAACTCTGCATTTTAGCGTCCGCCATTACGGCGCGTAAAAAGCTGGATACCAGTTTTTATTTATCATTTGAAAAAGCCGCGTTTTCTAGTAAAACGTGATTTTTAAAAAATGTTTATTGTTTTCCTTCGATTTTTAAATGAAGCATAGAATACTGCTCGAAATGTCCTAAATGACATTTCGCACAGGTATATGGGAAAGACAACGATAAACATTTTTTTAATAATCACGTTTTGCTCAGAAAATTGCACTCTTTCAAACTGATATATATATATACATATATATATAAATCAGAATACGGTGTAAAACTTTATGACCCAATTTTGAACAATTTACGTATGCTGCATTTTTTAGGTATCTACTAACGCCTAAATAATCAAAATTTCAAAACGGGATCGTCCGAGAAATAGTTTAGATAAATGAATGAGTGTTTTGACGTATTTTGGAGTGCAATCTCAAATTTCGTGTTTTATTTATTGATACCTCAACAACAACAAAACCACCGCATATCAAATTTGTACCGAAAAAAGTTGTCCTGATTTTTAACCCCGACCAAATGGTAACCCTAAATGTGATGATTTCATTGGGTATCAATATCTAACAAATAAATTTGATTAATACGATTCACAACGCTGTGAGAGTTTGCAGATATCGGTTTGTAATCGATCGAATGGAATCGTAAGCAGATAAACTCACATCGATAGTGATTGTTTTTTTTTTTTGTTTTCATTCAGAAATTGCTTTTGTAATTTTCAATTATTAATATAGAATACCTTTTGTCGGTGGATATAAATTCAATTCCGGAAAATTATATTGATCACAGCTGTGCTGCGGCTTCTGTTCTGTAACAGGAATTACCATCAATAAAAATGAGAGAAAAACAACTTTTTCTTAACAATATCATTGTTATTGTTTAATGTGCTTAATGGCAAACTTAATTTCCCCATTGGCCTGGAATACATCAGTGGAATAATCAAAAACAACCCACCAAACGCTGCAGCCTAACAATTAATCAATTTCGAGATTCTCTTACAAACTCGACATCATAATTAATATAATTTGCCAGCTACGCGTTCAATAAGAAAACTTTTTTTCTCCATAAAACTCCACAGTCTGGATATCGCATAAATAACCATTTGGCTAGTTTATATTATCCCTCGCGAAAAGAAAAACCCTACTGCGCGCGTTTTTGTTTACCAAATCACTAAAGCAGTTACTAATCATTGCGTCATTATCATCTCGTTTAGTATGTTTGCAATTCAAATGAAGCGCCACTAGTTACTGAGACAAACAAAATAAGGCCGGCTCCACAACATTGCAGTGCGGTGCTTCATATATATTTTTATCCTACCAGAGGAGAGGGAAACGCACGGCTGGCAGAGTTCCCATCGCTGGTGCTGGCGATGGTCACTTCTGTATTATCGCGTATAAAACAATGTCCGTAGCACGTAACCTGCCGCTCTATGTGCCCTCGGGAAAAGGTAAACGTGAAGTGGAGAATTAGTGCCGTAGATAAAGCGCAGTTGATTTTTACGACCGTAACTCATAGTGAAGCACCGGATATCCTGGCAGTCAGATTTGCGTCATGGCGATCTAATGCGTCTATCAATACGTTAGCACCTTTGTATATGATAACAACACATTCCGTTTAATGTTTCAGAGCTGATAGATGAGATAGAATCGATATACTTTCACTCTTGATGTGTGATGAGAAAAAAAAACAGGGGAAAAAGTACGGTCAAGTCCCTCGCGAATTGTAGTACCTAACCTAAAACAACATTTTCTCGGCGGTAGCGTTAAATTGTCAAACCTTTCCGGTCTGGCACCAGAGCGTATCAGCGTGCGATTTTTCCAACTGAGCGAACACTATACGAAGGAAAACTGGGCAAAGTTGTGCGGAAATCCACATTTCGCAGCTTTCTGTTCGCCGCTCGTTTTGGACCTGCTCTAATACATAGTGGGATTATTGCGTGTATCTTCAATCGCCGAGTCACGACATGGTCGATTGAAATACATTGCCAATTGATAGTTTCATGGGTGCAGTGCAGGGCAGCTTTTTTGGGAGCAAAGATAATTAAATTTTCACACAGCACATGAAATATTTATAAACGTCAAATGAAAAGTAATCGCATAGGGTATTTTCCTTTCCGAAAGAGTAACACGATAATGATATGCTATGGAACAAATGGGATTGATGGTGTCCTGCCAATTTAACATGCCACGTTACCGTGAGAATCGGCTGATTTCCTCCAACCAAAGACAATTCCGCACATCCCTCATCCGCTGCTCTATCCACACACACACACACACACATGAAAACATAACACCGAGTATCGTTCTGTGTGCCTTATCAACAATTCATTCTGATTGGAGATCGTTTGATGTCGTAATCTGTCTGGGGCCGAAGCGGGAAAGATAGCACACTGCGACTTTAGTCAACTTCGGTGGGTTCAGATTAGGAAAAACGATACAATCAGCAGAACCGAACTGAGCTGCTGATCTAATCTAAATTGTGGGTTAACGAAGCATAATCAAATCAAGCTTCGGCGGAAATGGAGCTTGGAATTTTCCGTACCTCTGATTGTTTTATATACATATGTTGAAAATCGATGACGGGTGCAGAAGTAACATAGAAATTGCCCTCCGGTCGTCGCACGGATTAGCTTCCGCCAAAGTTGCTAATTAGGTTGATATCCAACATTTGTGAGTTCGTGTTCGAGTGACACTCGAAGAACTGAACATGTATTCAAAGATGAGGATGCTTACAACAAGTGGCGAGGGAGATTCCATCGGCTGACTGAATCATCCAAAATGGATGTATTGGTCGTTTATTGTCTGGAATATTTAAGTTCTCGCTGCTTCTAATTTGATTCCACATGTTTTTCTCTTATTTAACATAAAATCGATAGTCGAGTGGAACGGCAGAATGAAAGATATTAAATGCTTAAAAATTTGTCATTACTGAACAGATTTTGGTTAGAGAACAAATTATTGTAATCTATGAAATTAAATTCTAAATTAATTTTTCACAGTAAAATGGTTGAAATTTGCAGCCAATTTGATTATAATTCAAGCAATCGCGTAATACAATCCAAGAACAAACGATGAAATGTAATATAAACGGCAGATTGTTAGAGAAAACTGAACATTTTTTCGTCGTTTTCTATCCGCAATTTTTTAGCAAGTGCAAGTTTAGCAAGTGCAGTTTAGCATATTTAAACACCTTGATTTCGGGGCTCAAAAAAGCGTTGTTGATGTTGTCACAAAAGTGACTCATGGCAAGTTTGTTAATTTTCTGGTCGTTGCGAATTTCAATTTTATTGTTTCTTCTCAAATAGAGCAGTAAATATCTTTTAATTTAATTATCAAACGATTCTCATGAGTTTTGAAACTGCATCAATTTCATCTGTAGGCGGTTTTTTTTTATTTATTTAGTTATTTATTTATAATATATGTAACTTAAGGAATCTTCCTTTTTAATTTAAGTTTAATTTTATATCTTTATATAAATACAAGTTTCTGTTTCGAGATTGCATTACATTTTACAATTCATTTTACTATTTCATTGCATGCGATCAAGGTACCTAAGTAAACCCTATTGGAAGCTAACGACATTTTCAGTTGATTTTAAAGTTGTAGATAAACTATTCCAGTAAACAATGCCTCTCACAAACATTGATTGTTCATATTAGGCGGATGAATGTATCGGCACCACCAAACTCATCGTTCTAGTATTACTCGTAAACTGGAGTTTGGTAAATAAGTACTAATGTGGTTTCCTGGATTTAATAATTTTGTGAATGTAAATGCACGTTCTATAGCAAAAGAATTTATCAAATCGACACCCTATAAGCGATTCGTGGTAACGTGACACACTAGAATACCTATTCAGATTGTACACATACCTGACACATGAGTTTAATGCAACCCTTAACCTGTTAAGTGAAACGGATGAGACATTTGTGTACATAAATTGTCCATATGTGAAATATGGAAGAATCAGCGACTTGAACAATTTTATTTTTGTAGTTGTGTCCAGGTGCCTTGCTACCATATTCAGGCGCTTCAAAGTGCCGTAAATTCTGCCACATTGAGAATTTATATACGAATCCCAAGTCAAATTTGAGATGAATATTACATCGAGGTTTTCTAATTTATTGAAATTTATTGAAAAACCATCAAAATTCAATTTAGGTTGAGTAGGTGGATTTTTATGTTTACTAATAAACATCGCTTTAGTCTTAGAAGGGTTTACCAAGAGTAGATTGCTTTTAGACCATCGAAGAACCTTTTCTAGATCATGATTGATTTTAAGGGCAATATCCTCTATATTGATATTACTAGCGACACCTAAATAAATTTGGACATCATCGGCAAATATATGAATGGCACAAAACTCCAGAGATGATGGCAAATCATTTATAAATAGAGAAAAGAGTAATAGGCCCAACACTGAACCTTGTGGAACTCCTGATTCAATTGCACTGAATGAAGACAAAGTGTTATTGCGAACAACAGGCTGAAATCGTCCATTCAGGTATTGATTTGATTTTGATTTGATTTGATTTATTCAATTCATCCAACCTTTTGTGGTCTTGATAAATATAGGGATGGGAAAAAGCCCATATGAGCTTAAACAACACATCCATTCTTAAACGAGCCTAAAAAACCCATCATCTTTTTTGCCTTTCTCCTAGAAAGGTATAGCAATCACTGGAAAAACCAAAGGTATAAAAGTGGTCTCAATGGCCGAATGTCATATACCACTCGACCCCTTTCGACGAACTGAGTATTTTCTGTATGTATGTATGTATGTGTGTATGTGTGTATGTGTGTGTATGTGCAACTTTTTTTTCTCACTGACTTTTCTCAGAGATGGCTGGACCGATTTTCATAAAATTATTTGCAAATGAAAGGTCTAGGTTGCTATTGAATTTCATTGTAATCGGATTTTTGGTTTAGAGGTTATGTATCAAAATGTAAAAATCATGAAACATCAATATCTCAGAAACCACACAACCGATTCCAATAAAACTGGTTTCAAATGATCGAGCTGTCACCAGAACCCTTAACTTTTGAATTTCGTTATGATGTGTGTATGTGCACCTTTTTTTCGCACTCACTTTCCTCAGAGATGGTCTGACCAAACCGATTTCAATGAAATCAATTGCGAATGAAAGGTCTAGTTGCCCTGTAAGATCCTATTGAATTTTATTGTAATCTGATTTCTAGTTTAGAGGTTATGTATCAAAATGTAAAAATCACGAAACATCAATATCTCAGAAACTACACAACTGATTTGAACAAAATTGGTTTCAAATGAACGGGATACCTTGAAAACCCTTCAATTTTGAATTTTATCAAGATTGAACATGTGGTTCAAAAGTTATGGATAGAAACGTGTTCTGGAGACTATTTAATCTCACTCATGTTTCTCAGAGATGGCTGGCCCGATTTTCATAAAATCAGTGTCATATGGAAGGTCTTGTTGCCCCATAAGACCCTAATGATTTTTTTTTACAAACGGATTATTACTTTGCCTGTTATGTTTAAAAATGTGAAATCCAGCTATGAAAAGAAACATATTCCGAAGACAACTTGGACTCACTCATTTTTCTCAGAGATGGTTGACCCGATTTCCACAGAACTAATATCAAATGAAAGGTCTAGCTGCCTCATAACACCCTATTGAATTTTGCTGTAATCAGACTGTAACTTCGTCTGTAATGTATCGAAATGTGAAAATCACGAAACTTCATTATCTTAGAAACTACACAACCGATTTGAACAATATTAATATCAGATGAACGGGCTAGTTAAGGGTTAACTGATGAATAATGATTGTACACGAGGTTTCAAAGTTTGGCTGCCCTATACGTTACTTTTTCATTTGATTGTAATCAAACTTAGCAATCGTTATGTGTTAATTTGTAAAACAACGAAAGTCTATTATCTCAAGTATTACACGACTTATTTGAACATAACTAGTGTCATACAAACGAGTCATCTCTCAAACTCACATTTTTTTTTTCTGTATGGACTTCCACACTGCGACCAGAATCGTAGATCTATTGTGAGATATGCCCGGGTGTCTGCTGTATCCCGCACTTCTGTTAATAGCAATACCGCTATTGAGAAGTGGCATGCTTATTATTATTGTTCATCAGTGCTTGTGTGTAATGTGATACTCTTCCTTACACGTTTACTGTTGTACTATACCAATACTCGTTCCTCTTGCCAAATATCACCAATTAGAATTCCCTGGAGAAGTTTCGTTTTATTGATAAGAGGGACTTATTTTTTGTTAAGAGGAAGTCACGCAAAGGTACTGTAGATTTCAGCGTAAAGGAAGGGTAACTGGTGGGGAGCCTGAGAATAAACCCATGCTTAAGTCCTTTTTGACATCGGATGGCCTGGTTCTACTAAGATTCGAACCCACGACCATCCACTTGACAAAGCGGACTCTGTAACCTTGCGGCTACGCAGCTCCCCTTAATTTACAAATAACAAACTTCATAACAATTTGATATGCTGTTCAAAAGTTTTGGAAAGAAAAGAAATTCAAAGACTATTCAACACTTTACCTGCTTTGATCAATATATATGACCTCAACATGATTTAAATGTGGTATCGTACTATCTGAACGTTCCCGGTATCGCTCGTGATTAAATTGTTCGAAATTAAGAGTCATTTCTTTTATTTCGCTATTTCTTAAGCACTAACATTACGTCAAATTTCATATTTTATACTTTAATTACAACATCAATATTTTAGAACCAAAAGAGTGAATAAACCTTTATTGGATTTAAGCATTCATGTAAATCTATTTTTACAAATAATAAGTTTGAATGAGAAAGGCTGAGTCTGACCGCTAGGTGGATTAATTTAGGTTTTTCTGCATATATCGTTATTCGACAAGGCACAAATACATTTTAATGTTTAACGGCGCCAATTATATCTGATGACTTAAAAACTAAAAGCAAATTTTTTATCCTCGCTGCCGACTACGAGCTGAAATCAAGTCTATCTTAAAACTAGCATGTATTTTAAATCAGTGTTTTGTAGTTAAATGGTCGTCTGATGATCGTCGAATGGTCATGAATATGCAGTAATCCTCGGGTCCTGGTGGTATTGTGCGGGGTTTAGTGCGGAGTGTGTCGCTGAGCACGAAAGGCCTTGGGTTCTCAGGTCCTGGCGAATTCGTGTGGGGTTCAGTTGCTGATTCCAAAATCGAGGTCCACGACGTGTTTTTGCCGTTTTGTTGAATGTGGGTGGAAAGGAATGGGACTAGACTGGGGCATGGATGGATTTCAGGAAAATGTATATAAGGGACATGTAGGGTAGGTCGCGACTCGCCAAGACATCTCGAACAGGAACAGCTAGCCCTCTACCCTCGGCCCGGAGGGAAGCTATTAATTTAGACCTGTCGTCACAGTGTACAGGGCATGACCAAACAACGTGCTCTATGTCGTGATAACCTTCACCACAGGCACAGATACCACTCTCCCCGAGCCCAACACGACGGAGATGCGCATCAAATCTGTAGTGATTGGACATAAGCCGAGACATCACGCAAATGAAATCTCGACCTACATCCAACCCCTTGAACCACGGATTCGTTGATACCTTGTGTATAATGGAATGTAACCACCTTCCCAGTTCCCCTCAGGACGAAGAATTTTGCCAACTGATGATCGCATTCTGACGTACAAGTGCAAAAAATTCATTAAAAGCAATTGGTCTTTCATAAATGTCACCGTTTGTTGCGCCCACCTCAGCCAAAGAGTCCGCTTTCTCATTGCCCGGTATCGAGCAGTGAGAAGGGACCCACACGATTTTTCGGATAAAGCACTCAAATGTTCCCGTATTTTCCACAAGAAATACGAAGAGTGCTTAACACCTTTCATCGATCGGAGAGCCTCAATAGAACTGAGACTGTCCGTAAAGATGAAATAATGGTCCGTGGGCATTTTTTCGATAATCCCTAGGGTGTACTGAATTGCAGCTAATTCTGCGACGTAAACAGAAGCAGGATTATCGAGCTTATGGGAGACGGTTAAATTGTTATTGAAAATACCGAAGCCAGTGGACCCATCAAGAAGTGATCCGTCAGTGTAGAACATATTGTCGCCGTTGATGTTTCGATATTTATTGGAAAAAATTTTGGGGATCTGCTGCACGCGTAAATGATCCGGGATTCCACGAGTTTCTTCTATCATGGATGTATCGGAAAACACAGAAGAATCAGAAGTATTTGATAAGTTGACACGATTTAGAATATTCGAAGAAGGGTTAATATTTTGGGACATGTGTTTGAAATACAATGTCATAAAACGGGTTTGAGAATTAAGTTCGATTAACCTTTCAAAATTTTCAATCAGGCGTCGTACACAAAATACGTAACGCATGAAGGGGGGGGGGAGGGGGGTTGAGTCTGCGTTACTTATTGTTACATAGTGGGGAGGGGGGGGGGGTGTAGTAGAGACAGTTACGTAACTGTGCTGTTTGCTCGAAATTGAAAATTTCGAAGGGGGGTCAGGCTGATTAGCGTTACGTAAATTTAGAGGGGGAGTCATGTCAAACGTTACCTATCGTTTCATAGGGGAAGGAGGGGGTCTGAAATCTAGATTTTTAGCGTTACGTAATTTGTGAACGACGCCTCACAGGACGGTTCAAGACCTCAAATTTGATAAGAATACGAGAAGACAGGCTCCAATTTTCAATGTTAGAACTCCAGCATAGACCTCCAAACTCTTCGTATGGGTCGATTGCATGCAATCTAAGGCGATACGCAAACAACGACATTGTATTCGCTCCAGTTTGATCAAATGTGTGTTTGCTGCGTAGCGGAAGCAGAAACACCCGTGCTCAATTACAGACAATATCGTTGTTTGGTAAAGCCTTATAAGGTCTCCTGGGTGGGCTCCCCACCATGATCCGGTTATTGTACGAAGAAAATCTTCTCTTTGCTGACTTTCCTTCATCAGATATCTAACATGGCAACCCCAGGTGCCCTTAGAGTCGAACCAGACACCAAGATACTTATGTACCAAAACCTGAGAGATCGTTTTACCCATTAATTGTAATTGGAGCTGAGCAGGTTCATGCTTCCTAGAAAAAACTACTATCTCAGTCTTCTCCGGAGAGAATTACATACCTAGCTGTAGAGCCCAAGCAGACAAATTGTCCAAAGTGTCTTGCAATGGTCCTTGCAAATCGGCAGCTTTGGCTCCTGTAACAGAGACCACGCTGTCGTCTGCAAGTTGTCTTATCGTGCATGAATTTGCCAGACATTCGTCGATGTCATTTACATAAAAACTGTGAAGAAGGGGGCTTAAACATAAGCCCTGAGGAAGACCCATGTAGCTAATTCGAAAAGTTGCCAAATCGCCATGCGAAAAATGCATGTGCTTTTCGGACAACAAATTGTGCAAAAAATTGTTAAAAATTGGAGAAAATCCTTGTCGGTGAAGTTTACCCGAATGAATGTCAATAGAAACGGAATCAAAAGCCCCCTTAATGTCCAAGAACGCAAACGCCCTTTGTGCTTTGCGAGCATACGCCAGCTGAATATCTGTTGAAAGCAACGCAAGACAATCATTCGTCCCTTTGGCACGGCGGAAACCAAACTGAGTATCTGATAGCAGACCATTTGATTCGACCCAGTGGTCTAAGCGACGGAATATCATTTTTTCCATCAATTTCCGGATACAGGATAGCATTGCAATCGGCCTATAAGAGTTGTGATCAGATGCTGGTTTTTGGATGGCGATCACCTTCACTTGCCTCCAATCCTGCGGTACACTGTTTTGCTCCAGGAACTTATTGAACGAGTTCAACAAGCACCTCTTGGCAGTGCCGGGTAGATTCATCAACAAGTTGAATTTGATTCTATCTAACCCAGGCGTGTTATTGTTACAGGACAGGAGGGCAACTGAAAATTCTGCCATCGTAAAAGGTGATTCTATCGCGTCGGAGACGCATCACGAACAATGTTTTGCTCAGGAAAAGAGACCGGACATACTCTCCTGGCAAAATCAAATATCCACCTACTTGAAGACTCCTCGCTTTCGTTGACCGTTACGCGATTCCGCATTCTTCGGGCTGTGTTCCAAAGAGTACTCATTGATGTCTCCCTCGACGTACCGTTTACGAACCGACGCCAAAATCCGCGTTTCTTTGCTTTAGCCAAGCTTTTAAACTTGGTATCAAGCTCCGAGTAACGTTTAAAGTCGTCGGCACTGTCTGTATCCCGGAAGGTCAGATACACGTCGGATCTTTGCGTGTAGACATCGGAGCACTTTTTGTCCCACCACGGAGTGGGAGGCGGTTCTCTGATCGTTACGCCGGGGTATTTCTTCGTTTGGGCTTGCAACGCGGCGTCTAGAATCAAACCCGCGAGGAGGTTGTATTCTTCAAGTGGTGGATGATGTTGAATCGACTCGACCGCTTTTGAAATCATTTCCTCGTATAACTTCCAATCGACATTCCGTGTGAGGTCATATGGAATGTCAATTGGTCGCATGCGGGATGACCCGTTAGTAATTGATATAAGAATAGGCAAATGGTCGCTACCGTGAGGATTACCTTCCATGTGCAAACCAACCGCAGCGACGTCGAACATAAAGATAGATCCAAAGCGCTTGGGCGCGCTGGAGGTTTCGGGACACGTGTCATTTCACCGTTGTTCAAAATCGTCATGTCGAAGTTATCGCAAAGGTTATAGATTAAATATTAGCAGTTATCATTAGAGGGACAACCCCAAGTCACGCCATGAGAGTTAAAGGCTCCCAGAATCAAACGTGGCGAGGTAAGAAGTTCTATTAAATCAAAGAACAGCCGTTGCCCAACCTGTGCTCTGAGAGGAATATATATTGAGACAATACAAAGTTCTTCACCTTGTATTGCCATTTGACATGCGACAACTTCGATGCCGCGAATCGAGGGGAGGTTATCGTATTATGAAATTAAGAAAGAATAGCACTTTTTAATCCCTAAAAGTACTCCTCCATATAGGGTGTCTCGATCAAGGCGAATAATATTAAAATCATGGAAGTTAAGATCGATATTCGAAGTAAGCCAAGTTTCGCAAAGGGAAAATGCATCGCATTTGGTTTTATTTATCAAAACTTCAAATGAATCAATTTTTGGTGAAATACTTCTACAATTCCACTGTAAGACAGAGATAGAATCCTTCATATACGCAGATGAATTAGGCATCGAAGGATACGATCGCTGCAAGGAGGGGCCATTGAGCAGTCAACTGCTTCAAAAATGTTCTAACTGTTGGGAGGAATGCTGTGAGAAAAACTTTAATTGGATCGGGTACATTGAAAGTTTCAAAAATCCAGTCCACAATGTCAGAAAATTTCACCAGTCCAGCATTTGATTTATCAACTGGATGTGCAAAGGAAACAACTGGGGTTTTAGTTGTTCCAGGAAGTGCTGGGAACTCCTTCTGAGACTTTAAATTTGCAAGTCCAGGAGGGGTCTGCTTCGGTTTTTCCGCTGCAGTTTGTTTGTATCATTCAATTCACTTTGGGAAATCTTAGGACCTTTTCGGGGAAGTTTAGGAGAGGAAATATTTTTCCTCTTTCTAGACTCCTCAAGATTGGCGTAAGATGTTCCCGCTGGTGAATCGTCAGAATCGGTTTCATCAGAGGACAACAGATCAAAAGGGTTTGATGTGATGGGAGAAGTGGTAACGGTCTTCTTCAGCATATCAGCGTAATTACGCTTCGAACGCTCTTTGAGAAACCTCTATATTTTATCCCTGCGCTGCATGTACACCACACATGTCGAGAGCTCATGCTGACTCTCCCCACAGTGAATGCATTTTTCAGCATTTTTCTTGCAGGAATCATCCGCATGATTCTCCCCACACTTGCCACAACGTGCCTTATTGCAGCAGTAGACGGCTGTATGGCCTAACTGCTTGCAATTCAGGCAGTTCATGACGCGGGGCACGTAGAGCCTCACAGGGAGACGAACCTCTTGGATCGAGATGTGGCTTGGTAGTGCAGACCCGGCGAACGTAACTCGAAACGAGTCTGAAGGAGTGTAAACTTTTTTGCCACCGACGAGCGATACCGACCGCAATTGCTTGCAGTCGTGTACCTTCACACCAGGGCATTTGCTATTCTTAAAGTACCCGGTGGCACTTTCCAGAATGCACTCGACGGACAGACTCGAATCGGTCACGACACCGTCGATCCCCACATCTCTAGGGGGTACATAGACACGGTATTCCCGTGTAAAGAGCTCGGAGCAAGCTATATAGTTGGCCTCTTTAAGGTTATTGACCACGACACGGAGCTTGTTAGACCTGACTTTTGTGATTTCTGTCACGGCCTTGGACCCTTTCGTCAGGTCTTTCGCTATTTGTAAATGTTCACCGATTTTCCTCCAGGTTTGGGCCTCATTTAAAGAACCAGTGGACCCGTCGATCCGTCTGGGTAAAGCCTGGGACGAGGATTGACTAAAGCAGGGACAATTGGGGGGGTGAACAGGAGGGACAGGGTCGGGTGGCTTTGGAGACGGGGGATCGGGGGCTAAGGGACCCACATCCATTGCTCTCAAATTAGCGCAACAGTACAGTGGCAAAGAATCACGTACCTCTTCTTCTTTGTTGTCTTCAATAGCACGGTCACCGAGTCCTTCGGTGCTGGAACGGGCAGCTTGGCAGCGACACAGTTATTGCACAATAGCAGGATGACCTTCACTGCGGATTATCGCTCTGTCTTCACACCGCACTTCGCACTCTTTGAAACGTGACCGAGTAAGCTGCATGCTTTTTTTTCGACTTCTTCTACACAGTAGCGATATTATAGTAAGACAACCACCAGTTCTCATGAACACCCATTTTCCTGGATCGACAGAGACCGAAGAACTGATTAGTGATGGGTCGCGGCAGGAAAATTCGAGACATATGGCGTCTAGGGAGTCCATACGGCTGGCCCGTCGACTGTTCACGGAAGCTTCAATAGGTTGGGCTCTAAGCTCATTCGACCCTATGAAGTCTCCAAGTCCAGACGGCATACCACCCATCTTTCTACAAAAATCGGCTGCAGTTATCATGTCCGAGCTCATCAACCTTTTCAGAACCAGCTATATCCTGGGCCATATTCCGGATAACTGGCTGAAGGTGAAGGTAGTGTTTATCCCTAAAGTTGGAAGATAGGACAAAACCCTACCTAAAACTTTCAGACCCATAAGTCTGACTTCATCACTACTCAAGTTGATGGAGAAAATAATGGATAAATATATCCGTGATGAGTTTCTTAAAGACTCCCCGCTGAATAGGAACCAACATGCCTATCAAAGCGGCTAGTCAACAGAAACTGCTCTTCACAGCTTAGTGACGTTGATTAAAAAGTCCGTGAGTTATCAGGGGACGGCGCTTTGTGCCTTTCTTGATATTGAAGGGGCCTTCGATAACACGTCCTTTGCATCAATTGATACGGCTCTTTCTCATAAGGGAATCAACCACACTTCAAAGAGCTGGATACACGTAATGCTCTCTAGCAGAGTGATCACAGCAACCTTGGGAGATTCGTCTGTTACAATGTCGGCGATCAAGGGATGCCCGCAAGGAGGGGTTCTCTCGCCCTTGTTATGGTCACTAGTTGTCGACGCACTTCTCAACTAGCTTTCACAGCTTGGTTACGAGATCATTGGATACGCCGATGACATCGTCCTCATCGTCAGAGGTAAAGATGACGCAACTCTGTCGAGCCGAATGCAAACGGCTCTGAATACCACCATGTCATGGTGTTTACAGGAGGGTCTAAACATAAATTCCTCAAAAACAGTCCTAATTCCATTCGGCAGACGAAGGAAGATCTCCATCACTCCTCCAATACTGAATGGAGTTAGACTGGGCTTCAGCAATGAAGTCAAATATCTCGGAATTATTCTGGACAAGAAACTGAACTGGTCTGCACAACTGGATCATGCCGCTAAGAAAGCGATCTCAGCGATCTGGGCCTGCAGCACTCTGTTCGGTAACACCTGGGGACTGAAACCAGACTTGGCACTCTGGTCTTACAAGACCATTGCCCGACCAAGAATCACCTATGCTGCCCTAGTGTGGTGGCCTAAGGTGAACGAAGTGACTGCGCAAGCCAAACTCAAAAAAATTCAAAGACTTGCATGTCTTTCGGTTACCAGCGATATGCGAACAACTTCAACTGCAGCCATGGAAGCTATGCTTTGCCTACTGCCTCTACAGCTTCATGTGAAAAAGGAAGCAGAGCTTGGCGCTCTAAGGTTGCAAAGGAGGAAAACTATACTTGAAGGGGACCAAATCGGCCACCTTCGCATACTTAGGGAGTTCAAACTAACTCCGCTATTAACCACAGTCTCCGACTGAATGGACGTTAGGAACAACATGGATATTCCATATAAAGTGATTGAAACAAACCGCTCTATGTGGAACAATGGAGGGCCTAATCTTCCACCTGGCATCGTCAGTTTTTATACGGATGGCTCGTAAATGGGATCCCTAACGGGATCTGGTATATACGGACCCGGTATCAGGGAAACGTTTTCCCTGGGAAAATGGCCCACCGTTTTTCAAGCAGAGGTGTATGCCATATAGATCTGCGCAAAAATATGTCTGCAACGCAACTACAGACATGCGATAATCGGTATATTCTCGGACAGTCAAGCAGCACTTAAGTCCGTCAAATGCGCTTCCAAACTGTTTGGGAATGCATTGAAACTCTACGGAAACTTTCCCGACAGAATTCAGTTTTTCTGTTTTGGGTGCCCGGACACTGCAGAGTCGAGGGTAATGAACACGCTGACTACCTAGCAAGACAAGGATCAGCTCAGCGGTTTATTGGCCCCGAGCCGTTTCTAGGTACGTCCATTTCCGCTATCAAAAGCAAACTACTAACTTGGGAAAGGCTAGAAATAGTATCCCAATGGCAACAGCCACAGGGTTGTAGACAAGCTAAACAGTTTATCTATCCGAACCCTGGAAACGCCAGAAAGCTACTTAGTCTAAATCGTAGTGACCTACGGATGATCACGGGACTCCTTACCGGACACTGTCCCACTTTTTATCGTTTGAAGAAAATCGGTGTAGTGTTGAACGACACCTATCGATTCTGCAAATCTGAACCAGAGAGTTCAGAGCATTTGCTTTGCTCTTGTGAAGCTCTTGCTTCCTCTAGGTACAACTTCTTAGGAAGCTACCTTTTAACTCCATACCAAGTGTGGAGCTCTTATCCCAAACAGGTAATTAGTTTCATCAACTATGTTGTACCTAATTGGGGTACAGGTTTACAACAAAACAGTTCTACTCCATCAATGAGTACGAGCAATCTGTAGCCTGTGCACAGCAATCGTGGCCCGCCACAAAAGACAATCAGCAAGAATGTCGCAGTGGCATTTCAGTACCCAGTGCCCTTCAGGCATACAGAAAAAAAAAGACAACCACTTAATGCGTCCGTTTTCACCGAGCGTTTGAGACGGAATGAACCCATCATCTTCTCGAACATAAATTACAAATTATTCATACATATAACACAATTATTTGAACTATAAATAAAAAGAAAAAAAAAACAAGTCACAGTTGGACAAACTAAAAATTAAACATTTCAGGATGCCTTTTAACTTCTTCAGCCATAGACCTAATGGGCTCATTCATGCCATAGTTGGTTCGTTGGAAATTCAGACGAATCAGGTTGAATTGTCTGCTCGGACGAGATGGGCAGTGAAGTTGTAGCTGAGCTAACAATGCCGGTGTGTCAAAATTTTAAAAGCGGTGGTTTCGTCGTTGTTCAAGGGTTTGCAGACCTATCAGAGCACAACTATTCCCGTACGGTGAAAGATTATCCGGATCTCTTCTCTGATGCATTTTCACATAGCTTAAGCATTGCAAAAAATTATTCCCGAAGAGTGCCTGTTCGGTGCATTAATTAAAAAAAAAACTTTTTACCGGTTGTATGCAGACCCAGACCACTGTGCGACGCCCCGTTCTGCTGCTTTATCACCATTGTAGTAGATATGGTATTTGAAAGTAGTATGTGCAATAGAGTCTACTGCATGGAATTCCATTTCTGCGAGGAGGTTCGCTGCGAGGAGGATTGCCGCGATTTCGACTCTCTGCCGCTGTAGTTCTCGAGCAAGCAAGCCAGCTCGCGCCGGTTTATTGTGAGATCGGAAGTTTCAAGTACCCAACTTCGAATCGTTTACCGTTTTCTGTTTACGTGCTCGTAGCCTAGGGACTTTTGCGTTGCGTGTTCTAATTTCGGTATGCTAACTTATCAGGGTCTTGAGTGTAGCTGACGGGTAACAGCATTTCTTGATTCAGCTGCTCACTCCGGGTCAGACGCTGTTGTACGCCGCTCCTAACATGAGAACACAGCCACATACAAGCCCCTTCTCAGTCAGCATACCACCAAAGTTTCCACCGGAAGTTGGTTACCCGATATCCGCTATGGTTACTCATACCCCGGTTGATACCTCATGGAGGTTTAGATAGGAGTTGTTGGACAGAGGTGAAGGACCACCTTGGGTCTAAAGTTACAAGAGTTATATAAATCGGTTTATTCTAGGTGACGCTAAAGATTACTTGAACTACTTCGTGTTTTTTTCGTTCCGTTTAATCCTTTTTGATTCCTAAATTCATTTTTCTCCTATGGTTTATAAGTTTATATGTTTCTGTCTTTCGATTTACTCTAGGATTTTTCATACTTTCCATTTCAACATGAAGGTGAGAATATTTTACTTTCTATGTTACGTAGCTTGCAGCTTGAATCCATTTCTTCCTGAAGTTTTTAGCTACTTAGTTTTCTATCTAGTTTAATTTTCTATTTTGCTTAGTTTTGGTTTTCAGAGCTTTTTTGTTGTCTTTGCTTAGTTTATCTAAACTATTGGTTTTCATTTGTTTTTTGTTTTGGCGGGGGATCTATCGTAGTTGGTAACATCTGTGCCAACCACGTGTCAATGGTTGTGAGATGGCGTGATCCACTCACAACCAATCCAACTGGTACAGATTTAATCCTAGCCGACACCGGAATATTTTCTGAGATGAAAAATCTTTGGGATCACGCTTACCATTGCATAAAGAAGTGAAGCTGTTAGCTCCTGACCGTTAATCAATGGAGCGTAATTCAGGGTCCTGGGTGGAGTCACCTCCCGGGCGTTGGTGATTGTCACAAAAACAATGGCGGAACTAGACCGACGGAGAATGAGCAAAAATAAAAGAAATTTGTTTCGATTATACATATTCTTGTTATCTGTCATTTTCGCTTCCTAAATATTTATTTATTATGTTTTCAATTCATCTGTTTATTTTATGTTTATTATTTTTGAATTTTTAGTTTACCCTATTTCAGATTAGTTTGATTGAATACTGTTAAGTTTCCCCCCAATCAGGACCATAGGCCACAACAGGGTAAAATTATACTGCTTTGATGAATTAGCTTATATGAAAAGTTTTGATTAGATACCTGGGAACAAATTCGCAGAAAAGTAAGATTGCTAAAGTTCCGTTTCCACCCTTTCGTAACTGCGTGACACCCGAAAGTCATTTTGAATTTTCGCATCCCAAGAACAGCGTTAGCATGATGAAATGTATCAACAGCACCAGCAGCATCTTAGACTCCCACGCGACGGTATCACACCTCGAGCTGCTTCCCCAGACGACTCTGAATGAATATTTCATTTGTTTAATTTGAATATGATTATATCGTGCAGCAAATCCTTTTGCCTCTTACTGCTCGAGTGGTGGCGAATTCCGGCCGGTGCCGGAATCGTGCCGAACGGGGAAACAAGCATCAAAAACGACTTCGTCCGGTGTCCCGGGTGGCACATTCTTTTTTCGAGGCGTTACGTGGCACACCTGCTGTTCTCCGTTCGGCATGGAATGATGTTTTAAAAGAGTTGAGAGACGGCACAGCAGCTGTACCAGTAATGCCATGTCCCAGGAGGGCCCCAAGCACGTTGCGTTATGTTTTTTTTTCTCGAACGAAATGACGTGAAATCCTTTTTAAGAAGAGAAAGAGAGTGAAAGCGAAAGATTTGTGAATCAGTGGCAGTTTGAAGATTGTGTCGTTTCCAGTAACCGGTTAACAGCCATGTATGCAAATATCATAGCGCCAAAATTTTACTATTTTGGGCGTCCGCAATCGTCCGTCAACCGTGATAAACTGCATTGAAAAAAGGCAGCACTGGTTTCATCTGTTTACTTGGTTAGGAAGTTTACCGTGGCTGGCGTTAGAAAGCAACAAACTGAACATTTCACACCCATTGAATAGACTCCCCATAGTCTGAACCATCCCCTCCCCTTCGTGCTCTGTTAGATGCGTACCCCGGCGCTTCAGTGGATGGCATAGCAAATACATCACACGAAGCGAGCTTTCCTTTGAAATGCAAATATGTTTACGACTATTGCTTCGTTTCAAAGGTATCGATACTGCCACCCGCCCTCAAATGGCTATGGGAAAACTTGATTTTCCAACTCTTAACACATTTATGGATGCGCGTTATCTAAGCTGTTGCCAGTGGTTTCGCTTGATACGGGGAACGGATCAAGCACGACTAAAGACTTCTTCGTTGGCTTCGAAACTATCAAAGTTGTCAGCGAAGGAGGAGAACTGAAAACTGGCACTTTTTGTGATCAACGCTCAGACTGGTGAGATGATTGGTTTTCCAACTTTTCAAGATGCTGTGTGTGCCACTCAGATCGAAATTAAATGTTAATCTGTTTACCAAACGACATTTAGTAGTGCTTGGAAGAATTTACGGAACAACAAAGAAAATCGGTCCTACTTTCTTTTCTCTTCTTATGCTCGCTTTTGATTCGAGATTTTGAACGAAAACGCAAACATTTCGAGTAAAGAGCTAAACAAAAGCTGATTAAATTATACGACGGAAGAACCTATGTCAAAATGTGTGATCATTCTGGCTTGTGAGCGCTGTGTCGTAAAAAGTTGCAATGTTTTATGACACAGCTCTCACAGTTTAAATTTCGACAAAACATCTAAAGTTGACACATTTAAGTTCGCGTTTTATATGAATTACTATATAGATTCCAGTGGAAAAACTTAATTCACAGACTTGTTCAGTTTTTTGTCCCATCAAAACATTTTGAACAACATTGAATTATCAAGAGTTATTTCAAGACATGTGGTGAAACACCAACCGGTTTGGAAAGGCAAATTATAATTGTAGCGGAAATCTATGAGAGAATGAAAATAAATCATTTCTTTCGTCTCAATGACAAAAACAAAGCAAAAACCAATTATTATGTCAAAATCAATTATTCACTTTAACGTTTTATGTAAAATACAAACAAACGCAGCGAAGTAAACAAATCAATCTTGTGTGTCGTCCTCTACCCGTGCTACATAAATAACGTACCGCTTGATGGAATGTGATCACGATGCCCCACCAGCAGGCCTCCAGCAGCAGAGCGCAGCGCAAGGATGCATTTATTGTTAGCCGGAGCACAACTATGGCTGTCGCTGTTACGCTCGAGCGCCGCACAATAATGGAACGAGAAACTTTGTTGCAGTGTCTGAGTGACTGAGCTTTCGCTTCCCTTCTGGTACTTTTTGACCCATTATTCAAAGTCAAGGATTGCGATACAATACAATATAGAACAGTGGACTGCCATTGAGCCATTCATTGGAGGTTGGGTGTCAGCTGGAGCGCGCGAAGGCCAACCGACCGATACACGCTCTTGCGTTGCAGACGAAAGCTTCATTGTTGTATCCTCCATCGAAACTTTTCTCTTACGTGAAAGTTGAATGTTGCCGACGATTGGCGCAGATGTTTGTATATTTGATTAATTTATCATTCATTTGATTGAATTATCGATTTATTCGGCGCCGATGTTTGGGGGGAAATAATTTATATAGCAAATATTTCAATGGTTTTTATTTTACCCAGCAGGCAGCCACAGGTGAGAGCGTCTGCGTAATACGGCTATTATTTTCCCTAATTTAAAAGTTTTCTCAGTCATCAAAGTTTTTTACAACCATCTCGCGCTTTGCCAATCAACATAATTTCATGTATTGTTACCAATGCAGAAATATCTTTCGAATGTGCTACATGAAGTAACAAGAATATTTATGGTATATAAAGCCCATTGTTTGCAAGGACGAGCAGCCATAGCATAAAACACATAAATGTTTTATAAATAACTTTGATGCGTGAATGTTTCCTTATACAATTTCAAAAGAATTTAAGCCCAACTATGCAGAAATGCCACCGATGGAGTTTCCTTTTGCGGCACGGCGCTTGATTGCAACCGCATTCATCGTAATTTTTAATTATTCATGCTTCACTTTTCGCTTGAGGAAAGGATGCCAAAAGCGAGTCGTCGTCATTTGGCCAAGCGTCGACAGCAGACTGTATGTGAAGGATGTATTAATAATAATATCAAGAACGTCACGGCTGACAGCTTATTTTAGCCTGAAACAGTTGGGAGTAGGGTTTCCGTTTACAGAGAAAAAAGGCTTTTCATTCCTTCCTGTACACACAATAGGAGGACAATTGGAATAAGTTTTATGGTTATTTAAATGCCACTTCATCAGAAAGTTTCATTTCGGGAAGTCAAAAAACCAAACGGAAAACTTTGGATAGAAACATTCTAAAGAGTGAGTTCTCTGTTTGAATTGCGTCGAAAAGTTGCTGAAGTGTTTTTTCGTTTGACAGTTTTAGATTTGTACAAGCGTCAAAGTTGTTCTGCTACAGTCAGTTTCGAGACACGTTGCGACACCTTCCGAGAAGTGTAGGTACGTGCAATGTTTATTTTAGTCTGTTCGGTAACACTAGATAGCAAGCTTGTACTGCGTGAAACGGTGCCGTTAGTAATGCTTACACTAGTTTTATCGACTATTAAGAGTTCAGTTTTCAATACACGTTATCGATTTTTGTAATACCGGAACACATGACATGAATCATTGATGAAGCCAGCTGCACTTTGATGAACTTTGGAGCTTGTTGAATTGTTCATAGCTTCAGTGCTGGTGCGTTTCACTGGTAGGAAAGACAAAAAACTACATCCAGCTTTAGTTCATCAAATATTTGAGCAAAGATATATATTTTTATTTAGTTTCTCGAAAACGCACTGTTTATGGAATTGCTTTTTCATTGAGAACCAAAAAGATGAACAAAGACTCGAACACTATCTTGTTGCACATATTTCTATTTGTGTGTAAAGTAATTGAAACATTTATCAGTTTGTGAGAATAATTTCAATATTTTGAACCTCGATTCATTATACAAAACCAACAGCATGCGTGATGTTCTTCTCAATAATTGGAAAGTGCAGATTGAGTATTCACCATTCACTGCTTGCCCAACATGAGCGCAAGACCATTTTCGCACCACACTTCGTTCTTGTGCTTTGTACTGAATTTCTGCCGCTCGCAAAAAAAAAATTCTCTTACTGCTTACATCACAGCTGGGTGAAACAAGAGTGATGAATCAAACTAGTAAATACACCGTGGTGCGCATTGCTGGGATAAATTCGATAAGCAAACATGCTTAACAGGCTACTACATGTTATTTAAGTTTCGAGAAGCTAAGCAAACAACGCAAACTACTTTGCTACCTAGGTGTTCCCCTCGTTTCATATATGCTCAAGAAACACGTGAAAGATGTTCTCCTGACACAGGCAACAGTAGGGGAACAACGGGCAACACGGACAGGGCGGGTTAGATGGACCGTTGCTCATTTCTATATAAACAATTGAAATAACCACAAATCATTTATACCATTTACATACCAACAGGATTCCAGGAGTTTCGAGATATTATGTAGATTGAAACAATAGTTAGTTATTTGAAAAATAATCAAAATAAGCTCACCCTCAACAGCAAAGCAATGTGATGTAGTTTTCGCCGTGTCGAATTTAAGCTTCTGCTGCGGTAAAACTTCAGTAAAATATAGTTTTTTATGACATTGGAATAATTAAGCATAATTGAAACATGTGGGTGAAGATAGTTTAGTGAAAATATTGTTTATTTGGAAATCACATCGATCCAAAAAAAAGTTTGCCTCTTGGGCAAAACGGTCAGTTGTTGTGTGGGCAAAGAGGGCAGTCTGAGAAAACGACGATAGCACCATTTATTATTCTTTTTTTTCAGCATTTTTAGCATGCGAGATGAAACCTAAAGTCATCAACTCTCATTTAAAATAAAAATCAACATGAGAAACGTTGCTAAAACCTATAAATATACTACATGTAAATAATGTGAATGATTCCATCTGCGCAGCGGACGGTAAGCTTTAAACACGTGCTTTTTTGCGCAGTGCGTCGTCCCGTATAGAAAAGAAATTTGCTATAGTCTTTCACAGGTCCGTTTTACCAGCACAGCCGATTCATTTGAAATGTTGTGAAATAGTGGTTTTTCGAGTTTGTTTTTATGTTAGTGAAAACTAATATAAAATCATTCTAAAGAGGAAAGGTGTGCATTATTCCATGAAAAGCACTAATCAATGTCGAATATCATGAATATCGTTGGTTGGAATGTTGCGTTTTGAGCAGAATAATGAATGATTTCCTTATGGTGACCGTCTTGCCCGTTGTTCCCCTACTGCACCGAGCAATGTATGAATAGAGCGCTGGTTATTCGTCGTCTATCAGTGCAGAAAAACACGATATTCATTTTTGTGCAGTCAAGCCAAGTGAAAACTACATTGCCGCTGTTGACGCACAGTGAGGCGTGGAACGCAATCGAATTGCCGTTTGAATTGTCTTCTTCTTTCTTTTCTTCTTGTTTCGTATAGCAGTGAATATCAGAATTCAATATGATTTTTCAGGCGCCGCAAAATACGCTGCACCGCCGAGGACAACAAAATGCGTTGTTTATTTTTGAACTCTACACTCTGCTTTTTTCAGATTTATTTAAATAACTGAATATAGGGTATTCAAAAGACAATAGAAAACCAAAATGCTCCGTACAGATCTTTGAATAGGTAGTTAAACGAGCTGTACTGATGATTATATATTACTAGCTAAATGAATTTAGTCCAATATGACATTACTAGTTGCATCCCGCGGTGGCGGTATAGAGGAAAACCAAATTCATTTCATCTCGATATTAGAGTTTTGACATTAGTATTTGTATTTTTCAATTGAAATTTTTTTTCAATTAGCATTTGCAAGAAAATATTACATGCCATAACCTTACTTCTAATTAAACAACGCTACGCAAACATTAATTGCTGAGGCTAATGTTGCGCATCACTTTAGCCCAGTTTATTTTCGAAGATAACAGACATATAACTTTCAAATATGGTATCTTCGTTGTTCTTTGGTTTCTTGAAACTGATCATTTTTTTCTGATAGATTCTGTACTGTAACCGCACGCGTAGCGAAGCGTTGGAAGAGTTACGAACTAAACTCGAAACGGTTAAGTTTAACTCGACACCCCTAAGGTAGGTCGACTTTAAGCTAGACAACAACCAATCCACGCGAACCGGTTGATCCTTTACCGTGAGCAAAGAATTCCTCTCAAGACCTCTCAAAGCGGTAATCTGATCCAGCCGATTAGAAGGCGACACATGTTGGCGCAGGATATCGCCGAAGAACTCGGCGGTCAATATAGATCGATCAGAGAGACACCAGATTATTCGCAGATCGACCTCCAAGTTAGACAGACGAAATTTAGTTGGCGTACAAAGTGATCACAAGTAAAGCTAACAAGAGTAGATTATAAGTACAAGGTGCAATTAGTGGAGAAAAGTTTAAGATAATTTAACGATAATTTAAGTGGCCTCAGAGGCAAGCGAAAAGTGCCACCATACCGGCGGGTGTAGTGTAATTCACCCAGAGCAAAAAGGTAAAAGTGCTATACACAAAACCGGCATGGTCTAATGTCAATCATTGTCGTTCGAAGATCAAAGCCTTCGAACGAAGGTTTTTATTCCGGACAGGTCGTAGCAGCATCCTCAACGTGGCGTGACAACATCAGCGATACGATAAACTGCCAGTCCGACACACAGATTCATTCTGCGACCTTCTGTGGTTTTTGTAGACCACGTGCATCGGTTCCTGATTACCTTTGGCGCCATCGCGCTAGCTCCCACTGCTATCGGCTCGAACACGCAGTGCGGCGAGCGGTCACTTAGAACCAAATCCGCCCATCACGCCACGTGGCCAACCGGCTTGTTGGTCCGTCGATAACATCTATTGCTTAGCGGTCCTGACGAAGGACAGGTTTGTCGAACGCGTTTTCAACACCTTTGGCGTTCACGTTGTGTAATCGGCTTAGTTCGATATCCGTGCAACCAGCATCGACAGTCGGCCATCCGGATGGATTCGGCCTGGTAGTGGAACTATCGGCCATTGCAGCGTCAGCGTCAACACACCTTAAACAACATGCGCCAGCGTCTCCTGTCGTCGATTCCATCGAAACAAGCAACTGATGTTGCGAGTTAAGGTCAAAAAAGAACTATTAGAATTAATTCACACCATATGTATTCTACACACTACTAACCTAACTAAACATCAAACAACCGAATAAGAAGATGATCAATACAAGTCGACGTTTCGTTTTTAAACTACACGTGTCGTGTTAGATAATTAGTTAGTAGAATTTGAGTCCTCGTCAGATTTTTCGTTCGAGTCTTTTTGAGATTGGTCCCGCGATCGATAGACCCGCTTTGAGTGAGTCAGCTGGGCAGGCCTCATAACACGCGATTCCGCATCACGCTGTAAGGCGTGTTGGCGCTTAAGCGGATTTGTAACCTTTTACTTAGGGTATTGGTCGAGGTTGTTTAGGTCAGAAGGGCGGTCTCGCATTTTTCGTTGAGTTCCGTTTTGATTTAGTATTTGGGACTGTTTCCCCTTCTGTTACCGGTTCACGGTGTACAGGATACTTCCGGCCCAAACATTATAGAAGGCAACGCGGTTTCAGTATCGTTTTGTAAGTTTCGCGTTATTCTCGGGCTTGCAGCCGGGATTAATCTGTTACAGTACACTGATAAAATATTTAAATTGACCTGAATTGAATGTTAACATGTTCGTAAACTTCTATTTCAATTTCAAATTTTCTGTGAACATACATTTTCTACTAAAACTTTAATTCGTTATCGATATTTTTTCCACGAGCCTGCAGAAAAAAAAAATTATGTGCCATCTTTGCCGCTTTGTGATCGGTGAGTGAGCCAACTTCAACACGACAAATAGATATATAAGAAGTTTAATTTCTACTAAATCGTACTCAATTAAACATTTCATAGAAGGTTGCCTTTTCGCGTATTAAAGAAAATTCGCTGTATTAGAATGAAAGGTAGCTCTAGACCCAAATTTCTCCCTAAATTTGGTTTCTGAACCATTGTGAATGTTAAAAAGAAAATTTTCTCTTCTAAGATAGAGTGCTACAAAGGAATAATCAAAATACAGACCCCGTTCGATTTTGGCAAAACGCCAGAGTTTTTTCTGTTGCCAAAATCGAACCATGCCATTAATGAACGGTCCTTTTTTCATGACCTTTTTAACTTTTGAAATGGTCAAAGACGACATTAACAGTAAAAATGGCCACCAATGAACTAGTTTTTGTTCCAAGTCGTTTGAGATGTCGCTTGAATTTGGGCTGACGACCTAGATACTTGATATTACTACCCAAACCAAAATACCTTCCTTTTGGAAGATGTTGAGCTTAAAATGGTTAAAATAAATCAAGCCAACTACAAGAGTAAAACGAGCTTAAATCAAACATGGCTTCAAAATAAAAATATAAAATTATTGTAGTACTACGTCAACTATGCGGTCGTGTCTTGGATACAACCCTCCTACTATTTTTTTACGTGATACCGCGTTAATTCAAAAATATGTACGCGGATTTTCGAATTAACGCGGGTTTTTTTACCAAAAACGTCAAAGTGTTTATTGAGTAATAGAATAAGTGTTTAGTAGTTTAGTAGGGTCATTTTTAAATCCTTTCTCGGTGGTTTACTTTACGCAGATTTTCAAAATAACGTGGTTTTTAACGTGGATTTTGAATCAACGCGGTTTTTCATTTGGGTTGTTTATTTTACTAGGTAACCCCCGCTTAAAAAACTGACTGTATAGAAATTTTTCCTTCAGATGCACACGTTGTCAAGTTTATGCAAATTATATTACTTGTAGATGAAAATTAAGTAAAAATTATAATCATTTTACGATTTAAGAAAACTATTAAGCAATCTGGAATAATTTCCACAAAATTCTCCCTGGAAATTTTTAAGTTCCCTTTTCTTGTCATGTTCATCCAGACGGATCAACAGACCCTCTTGTCGTATACTTTCGACTCAAAGCATGATTACATTGAACATTGTTCAAATTTCGAATTTCGGTCATATTAGAGCAGTGGTTCCCAATCAGGGGTCCGCGGCCGGCAAGGGTACCGCGAGGCTCATCTATGGCAAATTTGACAGGTAATTGACATTTTTTAGTACCGTAAACTGGAGTGACTTTGATCACTTTTTTTATTGTATCTTAAATATTTTCAGAATGTACTAAAAACAATATTGTTTGTTATTTTTAAAATAAGCACTGGCATGCATTGAGAAAGATTCAGTCACTACTTCAAATATTTAGCAACAATTTTGCTGTTTTTAAATATGCTCTAAAAATTTTACACCAATCATAATTCCGGGGTGACTTTGATCACTTCATTGTTTTGATGAATTTGGAGTAAAATTTTGCTACTTTCACTAAATTGAACAGCCTAAAACGACTTAAACGAGTTTGGAAGCCATTCACATTCTACGTGAACAGTTTATGTTGGCGAATGTCCAAGATTCATACAAATTTTTTAGAATATATATGAATGATTATCCAGTCCACTGAAAGGGATGGTGGTCTAAAATTATAAACAACTAGTCCACGAGGAATGTGACTTATGCAATTGTCCAAATTTGTTCCATGTCCATGTTATTTCACGTATTGCGTTTTTGTTAAGAAGAAATATGTAATACGCTGTGGAGATAATCAGGACTCAACATTGCCTTCGAGGAAAAACTTGCAAAAATAACAATGAAATGCATTGTAATAATATTTGTATATCTTAAGAACTAATCTGGGAACAAAATAAAAAAAACTTTACGTATTTCAACTTGTTGTTTTGGATCTGCTAGAACCGATTGTTTGTGTGCAACAAAAATCGCCAGAAATACACTTTATTTTCAATTAATATTTTAGCATATAAAACACTGTTCAAATAGCAAGAAATGCATAAATAGTAGCAATGCAGATATATTCACACAATCAGTGGAGATTACAACAAATCCCAAGCACTACGAGCGCTTTTTTACCTCATTTTCAAAAAAGAGGTACAGTGATTAAAGTCACCCCAGTTTACCGTAGTTCTTCGTATTAGGACCAAGACGTGAAATAAATTAGACTTGCAGGACAGTATGACAGTATGAACAACGCAGCCTCGTACTGCAAACCTTGCATCTGAAGTTTTTTTAGGGTGGCCTCGAGGATCTCTGTGCTTTGCAAACGGGACCGCGGAGCTCTCTGTGTTTAGCATGAGGGGCCGCTGAACCAAAATGGTTGGGAACCACTGCGTTAGAGGGCCTTGACCGAAATTTCAATAGTCTTACCAAACAAAGTCAATTACCTAAAAAGTGAAATATCTTGTTGCAAGCTCTTCACTTAAGATTATCGCCTATATGTTGGACCGACTAGTGAGAGCCTTTTATGCCAATCCTAGGGAATCTAGAAATAGAAAAAATGGTTCCTCACCTGCACTCAGAGATGCCAGTATTTCCAGCAACATTTAAAGTCCCAGTTGTTTATCTTGCCAGTTGATGAATAAACGGTAAATTGGTGAAATTTTGTGACTTCGTGGACCGAATTTCCGAAATTTTCTATGTATCTGACTCAATTAAAAATTTTCCTACGCCATTCGTTTGTTAGATCATTGTTGAAGCAGTTGGTTTCCCAATGCATAATGGTCCAGAAACAAAAATAAGGGGGAAATTTGGATCTAGTGCTCTATAGCAATATTTTAGAGACAAACTTTCTTCTACAAAGTTGTTACATATGCTAAAGCGCTTATAGAAAAAATATCCTTGAAATCTTTGAGTAGAATTGAGATATTCACGATGTCAGCATTGCAAACTGTTTCTCTTAAAAAGCCCTAAAAGCCGTTCAAAAACAGTTTCAAGATAAAAATTAAAATTGAAAGGTTAGAGCGCAAAATGTGCTTTTTTCTATGTAAATCGGATGTTTTCAAAGATAGAGAAAAACTTTTTTTGAAAAATCACTTAAAATTAATGAAGCTTTAATATTGTAGAACAACTTTTTCTTCTATTTTAGAGAAAAAAAAAGTTGGATACTCAACTTCATCGAAAATGTTGGTCACCCTAATTGTTGATAATTTTTCTATAAGCGTTTTAGCATATGTAACAACTTTGTAGAAGAAAGTTTTTCTCTAAAATATTGCTGTAGAGCTATACTGCCCATAAGAGCATAAGAGTCTTATATGACTTTAGGCAAATTTAGGTTTATGCTGTCAATGTGTCTTAATTTGTTCAAATTTTCATATGGCTTGATGAAATTTTCAAGTTTGTTCTGAAAATTACTGGAAAAATACCAAACTTTGCCTGTCCCATATTGAAAATAAAGGCTTACGAGTCCCATCCCAAGTATATATGTATTCAATTGACTTTAAAAACAACATTTCACGTTTGTTATCAGTTAAAAGAAAAGAATTCACATCAAAATATCATTGACTCGAACAAATTAAAACACAGTTCATGTTTGCAAAGTTCAATTAAAAAATAAGCTAGAGATATAAGAACTGATTAAAACTTATGTCTATTTTCAAAGAAAATCGGAAGATAAAGTGAAGTTTTTTTTTGGAAACTGTTTCCAGAAGTTCTTCTTAACATTTGGGATGTGTGGAGTTAAAATGTTCATGAGTGTGACCTTACAGTCTGCATCAATTTCTTGTGGGCTTTCTTAAGAAAATCATTGTAGACTCTAAATAGAACGAGCTTTCGTCTATCAGCTGTGGTTGCTCTGTGATAAAAACATGCACTGATTCATGTTGCAATCCGTTGAAAGCAAATTGCTATATTGCAATTCGTATGATTCGGAAATGTCGGAGTAAAATAAACTGTTCACATGAAAGACACAATAAGGAATAATGATAAATACCTTGGCCGTCTTAGAATGCGTGGAGACTGATATGCTTTTATTTTTTGTGTATAGCGAGAAAATATAGGCAAACGAGTCCCATCATTTATTTCCAAGACTGGAATTCAGGCAAAAGTTCTTAGAACTCATGGAAATATACAATGTTCCTCCTCATGAACATACAGTTGAAAAAAACATACTTTTAGTTAAATTATAGTTATTTACCTTAAATTCAAAAATAAAACTTCATTTGCAATTTTCTCAATTGTGAGCATTTCAATATGGGACTCTTATGCTTTTATGGGCAATAGAGCCAAATTTCCCCCTAATTTTTGTTTTTGGACCAATGTGCAATCGTTGCAGCGATCGTACGTGATGACTAATTCTCCTGCTGAGGCAAAGGATTTTATTTCTGTGATTTACCAAAAATTGACTGATTTGAGCATTTCCATGCCATATGACCTATCGTCGAATATCGACTATTTTCAATCATGTTAAGGTTTGTACAAGTATTTCACTCAGAAAAATGAGTATCGTCATTGCGCAATTTTTTCATACTCTAACAGGGCGTAGGCATTTTGACATAGAATTTATTCAAAGTATTGTAGCTCAGAAACCTTTTGGTTATACAGAAAAATTGTGTGCGAATGATTTGTAGGTAACTGATAACACAGACAGTGTATGTAGCGAAGCGAAAAACGAGCGAACTGAAAAATATGATACAAACAGCATACAGACGAGCCTTGAACACGCAAGATTCTTGTTTGCAGCCTCATCGAATTGAATTAACTAGACAGTGGTATCCCTCCAATATCTATAGTCATATCACATTCCATGGCCGCTTATTTGTGCTGCAGGTTGATGGCAAATTTGCCTGAAATTCCTTCGTCGGAATAAAATGCCGATACTAGACACCTTGTTTCCCGTGAAAAAAAAAAACAACGACGACCACATAGCAAGGAAATAAGTAGAAAACAAAAAAGAATAGCGATAAAGTTTACCTTTCATGGTAACTATTTGTGATTGGGACAAGGCCAAAATTAAAAAAAAAACTGGAAATTAGAAGAAAAGATCAATCTCGTAAAAGATTTGATTCCGTACGTAGGGTGCCTGTCAAAGGTAGCAAGAAATAAAGTCAAAATCCCTCAACATTGTTCGAATTTTGGTAGACCTGACGTCATGTTACAACACTGTGACCGAAATTTTAAAGGTCTAGCCAAATAAGGTTCGTATCATGGTCAATGACCTAATACACGATACAACTTATCTCGAGCTCTTTACTCAGGAGTATCGCATTAAACCGACTCGGCAAATCCATATCGCATGCCAATGTTGCCGATGGTTGCCGTAAATCGCACGCCGATGAGGTTTTTAAAGTTGAGAGAAAAACTGCAAACTACGTTGATCTTCAGCATATTTTCAGCCGATTGTGCTAAAAAAACTTTCTTTTTTTAAGCAATCAGAAATGTAGTATCACCGCCTTTTTTCCGACAAAGAAGCCAATCTTATTAGAATAGGTATACAATGTCCGGTCTGATCGAGAGTGCCACAAATTCGAGATATGGGAGTTATTTTGGATAGTGTACTTTCTATCAAACCGCACTACAACAGAATTATCTCTGAAGCTAATCGACAGTTCAGATTTATGTTCGAGATGGCCAACGAGTTCCTCGGTTCGTTTTGTCTTAGACCACTGTATTTCTTTCTAGTTTCTATCCATATATTCTGCTCTGTAGAAGACGTAGACGTAGATTCTCCGGTTGGTTGGGTTGAAGACTCTCTCTAGAAACTGTGCATAAGTTTTAAAATAAGCATAAAAGAATCAAGTATCAAGCATCACTGTGGAAAATACAAGATGGATCTTCGAGATGTGAAATGATCAAGAGTAAGAAACCAGTTTTTACCCCTTAAATGTAAGGGAGCCTGATTGGGATTGTTCATTGTGTTAGTATTACGTTATCCATTACGACAGATGGATTTAAATGAATTTTAACTATTTTCTCAGCTAAGCTTCCCGAAAAAGGTCCTAAGACTGGAAGTGGGAAGGATATAAGTCTGATAAGGTACCCGTGTACCCTGCCGAGCACGTAACGTTTAAAGGTGCGAAAAATTCTGGTGACTGCGTCGCTTCGTAACTGTTCGCTACTGCATCAGACGATTCGGATCACGAGTGCTGTTGTTTACTGTGCTGATGCACTTTTTTGAGCGTGATGCATGTAGATCCCTAGCCTCCTACTTCTTCATCCATGAGTCCTCCCGCTCCTGCACCTTCTGCTTTTCCTTCTCCTGATAATTCTTTAGTTCGCTTTTTCTCCCAGATTTTACCAAGATGGATAAACAGACCCTTTGGTTGTATACTTTCGGCCAAAAACTTAAAATGTTTAAATTTCAGAAGACCTGACGTCACGTTACAGCGCCGTGACTGAAATTTACAACTCCAATCAAATCGAAATTGTTTCGGAAAAACTGAAGCAAAGACGAGGGAGCGTCTTGGACTTGTAAAATTGAAGTCCCAGAAGGAGTTCCCAGCCCTTCTAAATATCGTAAACCCCAGTTATTTCTCTTGCACATCCAGTTGATGAAATAAACGCTGGATTGTTGATGTTTTCAGATACTATAAACTGGGTTTTTGAAATTTTCGATGTACCTGATTCAGTTAAAAATTTTTTCATAGCATTCCATCCAACAGATTTCACATCATTCCATCCAACAGTTATATCAATGTTGACTGCACAATGGCCCATCCTTGCAGCGATTGTATTCTTCGATGGCTAAATTATCTTTTAAGGTAAAGGATTCTATTTCTGCCTTGGAGTGAAATTGTAGAAGTTTTGTAACAAAAATTGATTTATTTGAGAATTTGCTTGCCAAATCGCTGATCGTCGAACATCGGCATTTTTTATTTGAACGAAACTTTAAACTTAATTTGAATGAAAGCTTTAAACGCCAATGTCTTGATCGTAAGTTGTCGGTTACCTCAAGCTTGTGGTATATAATTTGGTATATCTCTTCAACAGTAAATTGATGAAAAGTTGAGTTGAAAACTAATCATTTTGATTTGGTTTCGCAGCATTCAATCAATCACCTGCTCGCTTTTAAAGCTATACTATAGAATGGAACTTGCTATGTGTCGTTCAAAATGCATAAAATGTTATATTTACTAAACAGGTCCTGAACACTGATGTCTAACTCGGTTGGTAAAAATTTCAATCAAAATCTCGCTTCTGTTTCTGATTTTTATTTTAGAGCTATCACATAACTAGCTCCGTCTGCAATTCAAGTTCTCACAGTTTATCTCAGTTTTGCAATACCAATGTAGGAATGATGAATCTCATGTCGTGTTGGCATCCAGCGGAGCCGGATCAATAGAGCTCTCATACGCGCAACAATATAAATCGTATCTTGTCGTGTAATGGCTTGGAAGGAAGACAATCAAATTGTTCTCGTGTCGGATGGAAGCAGATACCAAAAGTGCAACTGTTGTGTGTTGCATATTGCCGATGTGCGACTGGGAGAAAATTTTGTTCATGCGTTATCTAATGGCAGACATATATATCAAAATTTCTTCTGTGATGTCAAACTATAACCGTCTTTCTTCAAGACGTTACAACATTTTCAATAAAGTGCTATGAATTTTTCAGAGTGGATTCAGTATTGTTAGCAGAACATACCGAACTTTTTTAATTTAAAAACGGATTAGTTTCTTAAATACCGCGGATTATATACGACATCATCGAATAATAGTGAATATCACGCTACTGTGCATTTGCAGCGGCTTCTAACCATAGTTGCAGTTTGAATGAGTTCAATAATTTCGTTTTTCAAATAACTGTGATAGCTTTAAAAAAAGCCGATTATTGCAATTGAAAGTTTAATTCAGTTATTGCATAAAAGCATTCTGGTTAGACTGCGTACGATATCCGCACTGACATAACTATTTAACTGTAGAGTTTGATAAATAATAATTTACGCAGTCCCATGTCTACCATGCAGTTGGGTCTTTGATACTTCTCTCCTATTCCTTCAAATTCAAGAGTAATTTTCAAATAGAAGAAAAATTTTCTGCTACAAAGTTGCTACATATGATGAAGCGCTCATTGAAAAATTATCAAAAATTAGGGTGACCAACATTTTCGATGCAATCAAGTATCTAACTTTTTCATCTTTGTAGATAGAAGAAAAATTTGTTCTTCAATGTTATAGCTCCATTAATTTTAAGTAATTTTGTAAAAAAAAGTTTTTCTCTATCTTTGAAAACAATCGCTTTATATTGAAAAAACATATTTTACGCTCTAACTTTTTTATTTCAAGTTCCATCTCAAAACTGTCTTTGAACGACTTTTAGAGCTTTTTAAGAGAAACAATTTGCAATGCTGCCATCGTAAATATCTCAAGTTTACTCATAGTTATTAGTATTTTTCATCAACAAATATGCGTTTTCATTTGTATGTCATTCTTTTTGGGGCAAACATAAAAAATATCTCTTGGTCTCATTTTGAAGGGCATACTTGACTCTATAAATGGAGGAACTTTTAGAAATATATTATTTTTTAAATTTGAGTAAATTCAATTTAAAAACAAGCCGAAAATTTCAATAATTTCATACATTATGCATTTAAAAGCACCCAGATTTATTTTTTGGTATTTTTTCTTATAACTTGACGTGATTACCTTTAATTTGACCCAAAAAGATCGAAAATCGATCAACTGGTTCAAAAGTTATGAATTTTTTTAAATAACATACATCGAATATAGCCGTGGAGGTCACCGATGTTTTCATCATAGCAGTGTAAAATATAGGGGAGGAGTACCAGTTATGGCAATACCTAAAAAATGTACCAGTTATGGCATGAACCAGTTATGGCCTATGGAGTTTAAATGGAATATTGCCATAACTGGTACCATTGCGCTTATGCGATATAGCCATAACTGGTGCACTTGCCATAACTGGCTCACCTACCCTAGATGATTAAAGGTTAAAGTATTCGGCGTTAAAGACGTCGTATACTGGGAACGATGCTTATAGATCACATAAAGCATTTTTCAACAAAGCAAGACATGAACATTGTGTGAACCATGATTTACGATAACTTGTAGCAGTATTACATTCCTATTGTTTTTGCCTTTCTCCTAGAAAGGTTTAGCAATCACTGGAAAAACCAAAGGTATAAAAGTGCTTCAAAGGGTCGAATCTCGTATATCAATCGACTTAGTTTGACGAGCTGAGCATTTTCTGTATGTGTGTGTGCGTATGTGTGTGTGTGTATGTGTGTAAGTGTAACGCTCTCCCAATCTCACTCGATTTTCTCGGAGATGGCTGGACCGATCTTCATGAAATTAATTTCAAATGAAAGGTCTAGTTGCCTCATAAGACTCTATTGAATTTCATTGCAATCGGATTTTTAGTTTAGAGGTTATGTTTAAAAATGTGAAAATCACGAAACATCATTATCTCAGAAAATACTCAATCGATTTTAACAAAATTGGTTTTGAATGAACGAGCTAATTAAAAAACCCTCAACTTTTGAGTTTCATGAAGATTGAACTTGTGGTTCAGAAGTTATTTGAAGAAACGTGTTCTGGAGAGTGTTTAATCTCACTCATGTTTCTCAGAGATGGCTGAACCGATTTCCACAAAATTAGTGTCATTTGAAAGGTCTAGTTGCCTCATAAGACCCTCTTGATTTTTTTGCAACCGGACTATTACTTTGCTTGTTATTTTTGAAAATGTGAAATCCAGCTATGAAAAGAAATATATTCCAAAGACTACTTAAACTCACTCACTTTTCTCAGAGATGGTAGAACCGATTTCCTCGAAATTAGTGTCAATTGAATGGTCTAGCTGCCTCATAATACCCTATTGAATTTCAATGTAATCAGTCTGTTACTTTGTCTGTAATGTATCAAAATATAAAAATCACGAAACTTCATTATCTCCGAAAGTACACAACCGATTTGAACAATATTGGTATCAAATGAACGGGCTAATTAAGGGTTAATTGATGAATTTTATAGTGATTGAACACGTGCTTTAAAACTTGTGAAAAGAAACATGTTCCGGTAGCTTTTCAAATTCACTCGTTTTCTCAAAAATGGCTGGACTAAATTCAACAATCTTAGTGTCAAATGAAAAGTTTGGCTTTCATATAGGTTCCCATTTTATTCGACTATAATCGTATTTTTATTCCAACCGTTATGTATTAAATTATAAAAACAACGAAAGTCTATTATCTCAAAGATCACACGACTTATTTGAACATATCTAGTGTCATTTTAACGGGTTGTCTCTCGAACTCACAAGTAAAAAATTTCATAGCAATTTGATATGTGATTCAAAAGTTATGAAAAGAAACGAAGACTATTTAAAACTGTAACTGCTTTGATCTAAACATACGGCCTCAACAAAATTTAAACTTGGTATTGTGCTATTCGTACGTTCCTGGTATTGCTCGTGATTGAAATGTACGAAATTCAAAGTCATTTCTTTTATTCCGCTATTTCATCAGCACGAATATTTTACTCCTAATTATTAATTTTTTAACTTTTTGCCTTTCTCCTAGAAAGGTATAGCAATCATTTGCAAAACCGAAGATATGGAAGTGCTCCAAAGGGCCGAATGGCATGTATCACTCGACTCAGTTCGACGAGCTGAGCATTTTCTGTATGTATGTGTGTGTGTATGTGCAGTTTTTTTTACACTCACTTTTCTCAGAGATGGCTGGACCGATTTCAATGAAATTATATGCAAATGAAAGTTCTAGTTGCCCCATAAGACCCTGTTAAATTTCATTGTAATTGGAATTTTATTTTAGAGGTTATGTTTAAAAATGTAAAAATCACGAAACATCAATATCTCAGAAACCACACAACCGATTTCAACAATATTGGTATCAAATGAACGGGCTATCATAAAAACCCTTAACTTTCGAATTTTATATAGATTTATATAGACATGTGGTTCAAAAGTTATGAAAAGAAACGTCTCCTGAAGACTGTTTAATTTCACTCATGTTTCTCAGAGATGGCCTGACCGATTTCCACAGAATCAGTGTCATATGAAAGGTCTAGTTACCCCATAAGACCCTATTGATTTTTTTGCAATCGGACTATTACTTTGCCTGTTATGTTTAAAAATGTGAAATCCAGCTATGAAAAGAAACATATTCCGAAGAATACATAAACTCACTCACTTTTCTCAGAGATGGCTGAACTGATTTTCACGAAATTAGTGTCAAATGAAAGGTCTAGCTGACTCATAACACCCTATTGAATTTTACTGTAATCGAACTGTAACTTCGTCTGTAATGTACAGAATTGTGAAAATCACGAAACTTCATTATCTCAGAAAGTGCACAACCGATTTGAACAATATTGATATCAGATGAACGGGCTAGGTAAAGGTTAACTGATGAATAATGATTGAACACGAGGTTTCAAAGTTTGGCTGCCCTATACGTTCCCATTTCATTTGATTATAATCGAGCTAAGCAACCGTTATGTATTAAATTGTTAATAAAACAACGAAATTCTATTATCTCAAAGACTACACGACCTTTTTGAACATAACTGGTGTCATACGAACGAGTCATCTCTCAAACTTACAAATAACAAACTTCATAACAATTTGATATGTGGCTCAAAAGTTATGGAAAGAAAAGAAAATCAAAGGCTATTATAAACCATACCTGCTTTGATGAATATATGTGGCCACAATATAATTTAGATGTGGTATCGTACCATTTGAATGTTCCCGGTATCGCTCGTGATTGAATTGTTCGAAATTAAGAGTCATTTCTTTTATTTCGCTATTTCTTGAGCATTTACATTACGTCAAATTTCATATTTTATACTTCTATTACAACATCATTATTTTAGAACCCAAAAAGTGAATACACATTTATTAGATTGAAGCGTTCATGTAAATCTATTTCTACAAATTATAAGTTTGAATGAGAAAGGCTGGGTCTGACCGCTAGGTGGATTAATTTAGGTTTTTTTTATTATATACTTCTCAGGCAAAATCTGGCAAACCAAAAAAGCAAGTGGAACATTGATGGATGTTCAAAAAAGAAGAAGTAAAAACTAGTGATCTTTTTTTTTTCAATATCCCTCGCGAAAAAACCTGATACTTTCCTAGAAGTAATCCCTTGATAACTTTTCCCTAGTTAAATCTTCGAAAAAAGTATGCAAAGTTGCCTAGTTCAGCCTGCACAGCCACAAATTTCATCTGTTCGAGTGGGCACAAGATCCATCATTATATAAATTAAATACATTGTACCGGAACGGAAACGGGAAGAAACTTGGCTTCTATTTTTAATGTTGTCGAGAAACAAACCTTAAAGCACTCTTGATGGAATCTGTGATTTGTTTGTTCAACATTTCTCGATTGATTCAAGCCAACTCCAGGCACCGTCAGGCAGAGTAAGCCCAGAGGGCAGTTCGAGACCTACATTTCACTTGATTAATCTGTCTAGTCTACAGTTTCCCGACAACGATTTTTTGGCAGCTACAGTAAAGAGCGTTTTCATCTTCTGAACCAGATAAAATGTCTGTTGTTGTACTCAAGAAATGTACAACATTGCTGTGTACACAGCTTGGAATTATCGTCGATTAATCATTATCACTGCCACGGTTTTTATCATTGCAGAAAAAGTCATTTCAATTCATTGTCTGCAGTTCCCTTAGTTATATATTACGCGTTTAGAACAAGGTTTGCAAGTAGATACAATTTGCAACGTTCAAAGACAGTATTTGGTCGTATTGATTAATTAGTGAAAATTGAACGGCTTGGAGCTTGCCGTAATGATACCTTACAAAACGGTCTTCATCAGTGAAATCGGGAACTGCCGATTTCAAAAGATTTAGAAATTTATCTGTTGTGAGTTCTGTTTTGAAAGTTTATTGTTTCATCGGGTAATATACAATGAACATGTGAATCATGAAACGATTATCCAAAACTCAAAAACAGCTTAAAGAGTTTGTGCTCACTTTAAGTGAAGCAAAACAACTCCTGGGATACATCAGTTGCAACATATGCAGTTAGAAACCTCTCAATCCTATCAAACCTCACACTATTGGCGTGACTAATTCCTGCTACGCAGTCTGTCCATAACAAAGCTCGAACGAAAAAAAAAACTTTATTGCATGCTAACGCCGACTCACCCCCAGTAATTATATCACGGCCACATTTATCGATCGCCCACAAATTCAATTTGTACGCTTCAATCTGCAGCAGGCCAACAACGGCGGTGCTTGTGGGAAAATCCTAAATCGTCCTCTTCTCACTTAACATCTGCTTCGTTGATTATCTCAAATCACCGGCACAGCGTTAACGAGCCGAAAAAGTGGGCGGAAAGTGCGGGAAGGGGACTGACTCCTGGGGAGTACAATTTATGCATCCAAATCTGATCGTGCTGATGCCGGCGGTATTGACGTACCTTTTCACATTACTCATCTTACGCATTTCGGTGCACCTGGTGGTGCTAGGGGCGGTGGTTAATCCGTGTGAAAATCAAATTGTGTTATCTATCTCTGTCTATCTGATAGATAGGAAACTCATGCCCCCATCCACTGTTATTTGACGACGTAACGGTGAGTGTGCTTTGTTTAACCAGAAACCACGGTTCGGGGTGGGATTGATTTTCGATCTGAACTTTGCGCCTGTTGAAATTTTGTTAAATTATTCTTTTCGCGTGCTGCAATCCACTTTTCAATAAAAAAGGTAAAGCTTTTATACAACTTTCGAGCTTCAAGTTTTTGACCGTTACTTGAGCGATTAGTGCCATGCTTGCAGATTATCCGCCAAGGGCCGAGCAGTTGGGTTATTTAATTAGATTCTTCACGGTCGCTGAAATTGGACGCTTTGCAGCACCTGCTGAACGATTAGTTTATTAGGCGAAACCAAAACAAAATGCCGTGTCAGGTTTCAGTTAACGTTTCACTATCGTTGGTTGTGCGATTTTTTATTAAGCTGTAAAGCCGAGCTTAACGAAGTTACGACTTTCCATGCAGACCTGTAGAGTTACAGTGGTTTCCTTGCGGAAATGGTGGAATTTAGCGAGTATTTTATTGTTGTCTAGTATCTATTCGACTGAACTCGTTCGCCTAAAAGACGCGGCTTCTCCGTCATGAAAGGCAATGTCAGAGAGCAGTTAACCAGCTGGTTAATAAGAGGGGAAAATAAAACCGAAGCTAAATCGTAACAAATTCTGCGAAAGCATGGTGAAAGTAATCCTTGTTTAGAACCGTAATACAGGATTAATGATAAACTCGGTGTAAAGCTAATGCTAAGCATAATTGTTCTCATTACCACACTGGGCAGAGGGGTAGTAATGGCAGTAAAATATTGGACTTTCCAAATTGTTTTCTTGTTATGGAACTGCTGAACTTCTCACTTTCTTCGCACAGGAGATGTACGAATTTTTTTTTTCGTGCTTCTGGGAATTAGTACGGCAGTTTTAAGGAAACTTGCACATCAATAATTCCTGCACATTAATAATTGACCACAAAATCGGTGTATTATATAACAGAAGGCCACGATATGACAGTTTCGATGGCATACACGATAATTTGAATGTATCGTGATAAGAGTGCACATAATGAAGGTTTGAGTATTGCAAAAATTATTAATATAACCTTGTACAAATATTTATCACTGTTCATCAATATATCGTTACCTTTCTACTTTATTGAAACAAGGTAAAATGACAAAAATCCAGTGCATAAGGAGGTTAGTCGCGAACAACTGATGCTACTAATACTACTTATTCTTTTAATTTTCGTAAGATTCCTCAACTTTTCTGTTACTATCCTGAACATAAATACAATCATCAATGGATCAATATATTGAACTACGCAATATCATTAGTTCCAATTGTTATAAGTTCGAAGTAAACTTCTCCTTGACAATAATTCTTTGAATGATAGATGCTAAAATTCCGAGATACAAAATAAATCATTAGTTTATGTCAATAACCTTCATCTAACACTAATAAAATAACTAATGAACTAATGAACTAATGAATAAACTAATAGAACGAATGTGGAATTAATGTGGAGGCCCTGAAAAGATCAAGATTAGAATCTGGGGTTCGATTTCCGACCTCCGAATATCATCCCAGAGTAAGGTTGCAAAACTCCTCCTCATACCCGAAAACCTTTGTACAAATACAAAAGTACATGTTGCACGGCTATCGTGGAAGACGGTTTCAAGTTAACAGAGTACAAATTTTCCTGCCCCACCTTGCCCACGCTTATGAGATAGAGTAAAACTTATATATTCTCGTATCTGTTCACTGTAATCTTTTTAGTAGTTTTTGAGTCCATAGGAAACAGGCAGACAGACAGATAGACAAACAATAAAGTCTGCTGAAAAGCAAAAACTTGGTGCTACATTCCAATTCGGAACTTGACCTTCTTTTTTTCATACACAGACTTCGCATCCAACTGTTTAGTGTACAGGACAGTCGCGGGGCAAGCGATACAATCCTACTAACACTAATTCTTTATTTCACTGGGTGCGTGGAACTCTATGCGGGAATTGAGAAACGATATTGCAATTTGCGATGCAAGAAAGAGATTCCAGATAGCTCCAGGGGGGTCCTGGGAATAAATAAATTCGCTATAACAGTCTCTCCCGAGCCGAAGACTAGCTGAGAGAACAAATCTCACTATGATTTATATTTCTAAAACAGTCTTTATTGAAATAATGAAGCCCTTTTGGAAACTTAGGCTCATTTTATTGCTAAACAAATTCCTTATAGGTAAACAGATGCAGTTTATGTCATACTCTAGCTTCAGTAGACGCGTTTGCGAACGCGTTTTGTAGTTTAAAAAGACTTTAGACGCGGTTTTCCTTCGACGGTTTTTCGAGAAAACTCGTGCAATTGAATGTTTCGTTCCCCTTCCCATGTTTTACAATAGAATTATGTCTCACGGTGACATAGAAGAAACGTCGATAGCGTATTGTCCTAAAGAAAAATGCAGGGCCATTGTGACATTGTGAACTAGTAGCAAGCAGACTTGCCACAGCGCAGCCGGCGGTGATTTTGTGAGTATGATTTTTGAAGCACCTCTAGTCATTAGATAGCAGCATTCCATAGCGGACGGACCACCATAGGAAACCGACGGATGGCAATGGCAAAGGAAGATCGTCTTCTTCAGCGCTAGATTTAAGATCTCCCGTCTATGTGTGAAGCGCTGTCATACAAGCACATCTGTAGCATTGCTGAACATGTTCAGACATGTTAGTGTTTTTTTTTCCGGATCTGGTGTGTTCGCTTACAGTCGTTAAGGCACTGCTAATAGTTAGTTGTCCGTGTGCTGGTATCGTGTGTTGTAATATGTGTCATTTGCATGCTTGGAATGAAAATAGGAACAGAACTAGGATCAACCCGTGTCATAGGCAAAGTATAATCCGAAATGACGTAAATATTAAACATACTTGTCATGGCACTTTTAAGCGCCTATAAATTGTTGAATTGAATTTTTTTCCTCTACTCATCAAAACGTTACTAAAAGTGATGAAAGTACATATTAACTTGTTGTTTCTATTTTGTTGTTATTTCTGGCTTCATAACATGTTGCTAAGAGGCCTAATCCCAGATCACTAATTAACATAATCATAAACTAGCCCGGTAATCGAAATATGATCGCATTTAATGAGAAACAATTTCAAGAACTTTTATCGCCACTTTTTTTAATTGCTTGGAATAAATGTGAAACTGCGGTCGCACAGATCATAATTCACAAGGTAAGAAAATTCAACATTGCTCCAAAAATGTGTTAAGGGCCCGGAGAAGGGCCGATTGTAATTTATAATGGGCAAGAGGAATGAACCTATTTACTTCGAGCTGTTGTATTTCGGTACAGCTCTATTCAGGCTTTAGCTTCGAATCCAGTGTGCTTGTTTAGCCGGGAAGGTGTTCTGCTGAATTTTAAAACTATTCTGCTCCTTAAGGAAACGGGCAAAGAGACATAATTCGATTAATTCCCCGTTGTGTCAAAATTAAAACTAACCGTCCTCCTAAGGATGACCGCCTTCAATTGAAAATTGATTTTTTTCAATCGAAAATTAAAATTTTTTTCAATTGAAAATTGAAAATTTGACATAAAATTTTCATCGAGCGTGACCTTCTGATACCTGAACAAAATTTTACGAAAAGTCGACAGTGCATCAACAATAGGGTACCAATGGAATGTTTAAGCAAAATTAGATTTTCGAATTTCGTTCAGTAGTCATGGTTTCCATTAATTTCCCATGGAAGGCAATTATATAGGCTCATTTGCAAAAGTAATTCCACGCCCTTGCGAGTGGCATTCCGAGAGTTTACCGGAACACTCTCCATGGTGGATATGCGTGTAGGCATGTTTTTGGTTTCTTTCTTCGTTTTATTTATCAATTCCTCCTCAATTTTCGCGTCAAGATTGTTGAGGTAGGTCTCACGGTTCTGGTTTGTCCAGAAATTCTGGATGGGATGCAGCTGGGGAACGTTGGGTGGGTTGACTGACCTGGGTACCGCATCGATTTTCAGCCGCTCCATCTCCTTCAACAATTGCTTCGAGTAGTGAGCCGACACCAGATCGGGCCAGAGCACCGCGTCTCCGCCCCTACGGTATTTCTTGATAAACGACGAAACTTCCGGCAGGCACTTCGTACTATAAATTTCCCCGTTCACGGCCACTACGGATCTGCTAGCTGATTGTCAGCCACAGCAGCACCTTCTTCGGGAACTTGGTGTGTAAAATGAATTTTACCTTAGAGGTCACTTCCTTCGTGGGTAAAGTGAAATATGGAGTGCCCTGCCAGTCGTTGTCATCCAGGGTGAGATATGTCTCGGCGTGGACCACCATCTTCACGTTGCGATTCGCCGAAAAAATCGACTCGACCATCGAGCAACTCCGAGACCAATGGACGGGACTTCCATTTTCTGATGTCCATGTTCGCCAGGTTCTTTTCCACTGTTTGGCCGGTTGAACCGACCTCCCGATCAAGCGTACGCAGCGATGTAGCCACTTCTCCCTCGGTTTTCCTCTTCAGTATTTTTTGGAGCTTCTTGTCGCTCAGGGTCGTCGGCCGTCCGGAACCGGTCTTTCTTTCGATGCTCTTATTGTAGTCCAGCAGTACCAAGATGTTTTAGATACCGGAACAAGCGTAACCGGCGTCCCTTTTCCGGACGAATTCATATTTTCGACGCGACGGTGTAACGTTCTTTGATCGCGCACACTTCTGAAGTAGCTTAACTGTTTTCGCCATAATGATGAGAGTTTGAGTCATTTTTTTCTGCTAACTCATGGGTTACTTAATTGATGCTGCATGAGTAGTTTCGTCAGTGCGTGTAAAGGTGAACTCATGAAAAATTGGTCTTTTTTGAGTATTTTTTTTTCAATGCTATCGTTAGGGCTCAACAATTTTGTCTTCTCGAAAAAAGTTTCCATCCAAAATTTGAGCTTAATCGAACTTCTGAGAGGGTTTCACTTACAGTCGTGAAAGTTTTACATTTTTGACCACCCTAAAAATGCACAAGAGTAGCTCTTGAAGTTTCAGAAATCGATTTTTACCGATAGCAAATCTCTTAGAAATTCATGAAATGTCGAGAACTGATGTTTTTTCATAAAACTTTGTTTCAAAAACAAAAATTAAATTTCAGGGACATGGAAACTTTTGCGTTGGGAGACTCGAGCTACACCAGAACACACAAGAGACACTCCCAGCTCGAACATTTCCTTTATCGATCAAAAAACTGTAACTTCGACCACTTTGAGGCTCTACTTCCCAAAGTCCGATTGAGCTCAAATTTGGCATGGGAAATTTTTACGAGAAAACAAAACTTTAGAACTCTATCGTAAATGTATTTCAGAACTCTATCGTAAATGAAACATTAAAAAAAATCCTTTTCTCTGAGTAACGTTACAACTGTACATAAGTCTGTAGATTAATAATCTCTCGCTCAACGATATCTATCAAAAAATCTGTCGCTCGCAACAGTACTTTTTTTTGGTTTTGTCCGATAGTTCCGTGTGGGTAAGTACCCACATGGATATTTTCCGAGTGGGTACTACTACCCATACTACCCACATGAAACGCAGGCCCTGCTCACAACTCCTTGAAAACCAGATAAAAATTATTTTAATGTTCATTAGGTATCTCAAACATGGTTTTTATCGGGGTGGTTAATTTATGTTTTACTAGGGTGGTTCCAATCACAATAAGAAATTGCTTTGAAGTGGTGTAGTAGGAAAAAAGCTCACATTTATTTGATATGTTAGACTTGGACCAGCCAGTTTCCGTAAGGATGGTGGCGATCATGAAAGCCATTAAATTTTATGATACTTAAAGGAAAAGAGAAACCTAACGTTTGTTCAAAATTTTTATGAAATTCCCCATTTAAAAAATAATGCCAGGCATGGCGCGAGTAAAGCAATGTTAATGACATAAGTTTTCTGCTATGATAGCTTTTTCCTATTCAATAAAAATAAAATTTCATTTTAATAGCTTTAGGAACCACCCTAGTACAAAATAAACGAGCCACCCTCATGAAAATGAAGTTTGAGATACCTAATGAACATTAATATAAATTAGATCTGGTTTGAAACGAGTTGTGCGTCTTTTAAGAAGCCACCCTAACTAACACGCTGAGAACCCTGAGTAAGAATTACCAGGATTGCTATAACTCGGTGACGGAATTGTTAGAGGAATCGTTTCTGCGATACGTATAGAATCTGTTCGCATCGCATACAGGAAACCTTTTCAAGAATCCTCAAAAATCTAAACGAATCGTGAGAGGAATCGTTTCTGCGATACGGACAGAATCTATACGAATCGCATATGGAAAACCTTCTCAAGAATCCTACAGAATCCAAATGAATCGTGAAAGGGATGGTTTTCTGTGATACGGACAGAATCCGTTCGAATCGCTTATGGAAAACCTCAAGAATCCAAATTTAGGAATCTCGGCGACTCGGCAACAGAATCGTGAGAGGAATCGTTTCTGCGATCCGGACTGAATATTTTTACGCGGTATTTTGAATGAACGCGTATTTTTAGGCGCATTTTCGAATCAACCATGTTTCTTACACGGGATTTCGAATTACCGCGGTTTTTCAACGCAGATTTGATTTCCGCGTATTTAACGTGATTTTTAACGAGGTACGTTTTCCCAGCGTAAAACATAGTATAGCATAAGACTAAGGAAAACGTGTCGTAATGTGTCTACCTCTCATGCAGATGAAATTGAAGAATCTAACCAACATCATAAAGAATATTATACTCATCACGAGACGGTAAACTTGCTCCCGTTTTGCATCAAATTGCGTTTCTGAGAAAGTTTGTTATTTCTTTCTCCGAGTGTTCTTCTTCCTAATTTAATCCTGTAAATTGGTAATTCTACTTTACATGTATACAAAACCTATGTCTGGAATTGAAATTGACCAAACAATCGTGTAACTGATGGTTAACAAATAAAAATTTTTCTCTTAAAAAGATTCTGATGGTGGTTATAAGTAATAACCGAAATATGTATCTGCCGACGATTTCAGCGGTATTCGATTCTTTGTAGTACTAGTAGAATTAAATGGAAATGTTGCATATTCTCAATATCTAATTCTACTCTACTAAGACGCTCAATGTAAAATTTATTATATTTCAGCCAAACTAGATTACCCTCTTTTTGGCTTCCTCTGATCTGAATTTTAAATGATATGATTCAGAAAATAGTGCTAGGTACTAATAGTTATCGTGGCAAACTGGAAATTATCTACAGGTCCGGGAATCACATAATCGTAGATTTCAAAATGGCGTTTGAATTATTAGAGGAAGAAAAAAAAATTACGTTTGAAGTTGATTTCTGGTTTCTGGGCATAATCGCAATTCCGAAAATACCCATGTTGGAGAGGTATTTGCCCAATCAGGCTGTTTTACAGAAGCCGAAACTCACCATTTTGAAATTTAAAATGGCATCCAAGGTCGATTCCTGGCCTCTAGATATCATCCCGGTATGCTTGCCATTCTCCTCAGTATGTGGAAAGAAGAGAGAAAAAATCAGCGAGCATTTCTCTTTTAGGGTGTGCCTGCGTGTATCAATTCTTTCACCACACTGCTTCTTTCTGCACTTCGAAGTGTCTCTACCACTTACAAAAGGATATACACACTTCCAGCTCACCCCACATTTGAGAGAAACAAGAGAGGTGAATAACTTCAAAGAGAATACGCAGAAGTACACCACAGTGTACACTGCCGAGAAATCAATTTGACAAAAGTGTAGTCCTCGTGTAGTTACACCGCAAAAATGAATGCGACATAAGTAAACTCGACCAGCACGATCAATAAACAAACTGTAAACTGTGTAAGATAGTACACCATTGTTCATTGTCTCTCAAGCGAGAGAGAGAGAGAGAGATTTCAGATTACTCCACGGTGCTTTTTGAAAGCTCAACAGATACACATGGTCCGTCGTTCTCTTCTAGCATGTGTGTTGATTTGCTTTCCAGTGTGAGAGTAGTTGTTTTCACAGTGAAAAAAAATTCTCTTACACTCTAGAGATTTTCTTGGGAGAAACGACAAGCCTGCATCCCGGTTTCGAAAATACTCATGTTGGGTGATATTTAACTCGTGATTGGTCGAAATGTTCGTCCAAAACATGGTTCAAAAAATTTTAATAGTACAATAGTTTACCATAAAAAAGTTACATTTTCCCGCATTTTGGTGGACGCGTAACTAATGTTCCAACCGATTGCTGCAAAAGGACGTAAATCCGGTGAAAAATCACCGAGCTATAATCACTTGAAATTGGATAAAAATACTCCATTTTCAGATCCAAACTTTTTTCTCTCTTAAAGTTTTAGATGTAAGGAAGTAGAAACAAAAGACAAAAAAGTAATATTATATCAGGGCACTGTGAAGACTAAATTAGTCAAAATAGAATAGAATTTTGAGTTAAAAAATTAAAATTAGAGCGCCTATATATTAGAGAAATATTAAATGCAAAGTATCAGTAATAAAACCAATTAAAATGCGAATTTTATCACCTAACGGTTCGAAAAAAACCTCTCTCGTATGCATATTTGATTATTCAAAAAATTTGATTTGATTGTTCAAATAATAATTAGCACGAAAATGCACTCCAATTCTGAAAGTATTTTATCAAATGTCGATGAACACTGTTTAATTGACATTTTCAGCATCATTCACATCAAACTCAAAAAAAAAAAACATTTTCCTCGTTCTGTATTGTTTTTCGTTGAATTCATCCAATTGTAAAGTGGAATATTCCAATTCAACTGTTGAGCTTAAAAAAATTAAATCATAAATAAAACTGTTATTTACTTATTTACATTATATGAAACAATCGTTAGATCACATTGTTTGTTGTAATTCACGATCCACATATAGTCTCGGAGATAATTGAGTTCTGTCATTTTTAGATTTTCATTGTGTTTAATCTTAAAGCATGATTATAGTGCAATTCGAAAAACGGAATGGTGGAAATTAGTTTTGTTTTCTCGGAGAAAAGTGAGTGAGCCTGGAGAGTGTTACATACAGAAAATGTTCAGTTTGTCGAGCAGAGCCATACCGTCTTCTGGACCTCATTTAGAAACTCGGATTTTATATTGATTTATTTATTTTTCTAGAAGAAAAGAAGTCAACTGTTAAATAGGACGAATTAGTCTAACGATTGGAAACATTCATTACTCGCATTTCCGAATGCGTTGAGAGTCAATATTTTGCAAATTTTTACATGGCGAGGATGATACAAAATTAGTTAAATTGGTAGCATCCTAGGTGCGCATTACAATCAGCATCTCCCACAATCAAGAGAGAATGTTACTCTCTAAGCTTTTTCACACGTTGTTGATGATGAAATCATCAATCATGTCAAAGCCGATAGTTGATTTGAGAGTAGTAAAATAAAGCATAGTGCATGCCTGCAATCTCGAACTGTAGTAACATAGAGTTTTGTACAGACAACTTAAAATTAAAATAAAATGTTAACAACAATCGTCAAGACTGAACACTGGAAATCATACTACACAAAAAAGTTAGTTGGCTTGAAACTGTTTCTCCTAAAATTTGTCAAATATAATAATGATTAATTATGATGATATTCAGTATAATATAAAGTCGAGTCGCATATTTGCCTTAACTATTTGGTTTTGTTGCTGAAAAAGTTTCAACTAACATGGCTCGCATCTAAAAACTAAACATTCTTCCTGTTAAGCTCGGTTACGAAGGTTACAATAGAAAAAAAAAACAAAACCAAACGATATCCTGCGGAATAGAGATTCAGCTATTCGAGAATTTATTATGACTTTCGTGACTGGCACGTCAATTACGTGTGATATATCTGCGGTCGCCTTCACACATCAGCGCACCCGCTTTCTTTCATCATTTTTCAACGTTCACCCGACACGAGGAATTCCGAATGCCACAGCGCGTCACCACATCTTTGCAATTATCTGGATCCGGAACCGGTAACGAATGACCGTGTCAAAATGTGACGCACGGTTCGGAAGGTTCACAGGTTATCCCCGGGAGAACCAAAACACCAGAAACAGGTCACACCGACTATGTTTGGGATTCGAAAGTATTCCCATAATTTTTGTGCCATAAATCACTTCCTTTTTTTCCCACCGGCTCCCACCGGACCGACCGAAACCGTAGGTGCAAATTGAATGAGTCGTTGTCTGACAGTACTCCCACAACGATGTTGTAATTGCGTTAGAAACTCACCAGTAACTTTAGAAGCTGTGGGCGCGTTGGCGGTGCAAATCTTCCGATTCCCGGCACTGCTCAACGCGGGCAACGTTCCGGTTTCGCCAGAAGTCGCGTCGCTCTACCCACGCACTGTGCACTGCATAATGTGTTGTCGCGTACCACCAGTGCTAAGGTGTTGTATTCTCAAGGGAGGTAACTCTTCCATTCAATCCGGGAAAAGCAGCAAACCATTTTCTCCACAGAGCGCCCGGTACTCAACAGCTAGCCCAGTTGCCGTCTTGATGGATTGCGTTTTGCGGGTTGCGTGATAGCGAGCTGTGAAGTTTAGTAGAACAAGCGAGGAATTAAATTAAGGAATTTCTGATTCACAACCGCTGAGCATTAAAGTCGCAGGAAGCGGAAACGGAAAACGGAAGACAACTGGAGAAAATAATTACGCTCGGCAACAAGATGATAGGGCTGCACTGCGTAAAGAGCATGCAAGTGTATTCTTTCAGCACGGAAAGCATTTTAGTTAGACCGGATTCTGTGGGTGAATTTTAATGTTTCAACTGCGACGGAAATGAAAGAACACTCCTATTTCAATGCTATAACAAAAAGCGACGAGTACATTTATGGTCAGTAAAATTAAGTTCCCAGAAATTGGTGTCGTGCTGACATGCAAACTTTAAACCAAGGCAACAAACCGGCTAGCTAATGGGCCCATGATGCCGCGGGGCCGTTCTAAGTATTTCGTTAATTTCGGTATGAGAACTGCCCGTTAAAATGAATTGCCATCACGCACAGTCACGGGCTGGTATTTTTAGCAGAGCGGCTGATGCACCCGCTGTAAAAAGGATTTTTTTTTTTTGTTAACAGAAGAGCAGTAGCGCTGTCACGCTGTTGAATGATGTATTTTCAAGTAATCAGTAATCAATCTTCGATCTATATTTGGAGTATTTTCATTTGAAATAGCGACTGTTCCGACTGTTTATAATAGAAATCAAGTTTTTTACTAACACAAAGTCATACATAAATCGGGAACTAATCAAGCAAATGGATTCAAATGCAGCATGTGAAGGTTTTTGGGTACGAGAAGTGTTTCCATGATGGTTTAACATATATCACTCCTTTGAAAGGGGCTTCAATACAAATAATACACAAATTTCTGCATGACTCGATAATTAATAAAGCAAATGAAACTAAAATTGAAATGTGTTTTAATAGCAATTGGTACTTTTTTGAATTGAGCTGATTTTGAGTAGAATACATAGAGCCCCTCATTCTTCCCACCTGGTTCTGAGGTGCGATGCTGGGCTAACAAGCCAGTCGTCGTAGGTTCGAGGCTCGGTTGGGGATAGACTGTAAGTGTCAGTCGGATCGTAGCGCTAGCCCCGCAATTGTCCTGTACACTGCACACAAGTTTGTGTATAAGAAACGAAAGGTCGAGGTTCGAATCGGGATCCAGTACCAAGGCTTTGCTTTTACATAGAGCTCGAGAGATACAACATGGCAATTGTAATATTTATTTGAAATTATTTAAGAGTTGCCTGGTTGTCGTCGTAAACTAAGGAGTGCAGCAACGGGGACCGGGTATTAGCTAGTTGATTAAATAAAGAAAAACGGGCGGGACGTGGTTTATATTATTGTTACTGTCTCATTCTAAAATTCATATCTAAAGCCAACCATTGAAAAAGAATCTTCCGCTAGAACTTGCCTGGATTATAAACCTTGTTTCGATTAAAAAGCAAAAACACTGAAGTTTATACTTCGTGTCTCTTCTCGACATGGAATATGTCATCGATATTACGAGTCGGTTTCATTCTACAAATCGAACGATGATTCGGAAATTCACGTAATTATAATGTCAATAGTCTGAGTGCTAACGAGACTCCTTTGTCTGTATCCAATAAGCACTTGTTCACTGTAGAAATTTTGAAAAGTTCAGCAACAAAAATTAAATAAAAGCAAAGAAAACACTTCTTTTCAAAGGACTTTTTTTCACTTTGACTAAATACGCGCCTCTTGTTGGGCTTCCAAAATTTATGACGTTTGTATTAAACGTTTACAATGCGGGGTAGCTTTGCCATTAAATTGCACAACATGAATCATTTTCATCACACATGTCTGCCAAATTGATATTGTAGGTTTACACGTAATTCGAAATGTTCTCGTCGTGAAACGAAATTGTATACTCTTGCATGCTTTTGTTTTTATTAAATAACAACGTTGCCGTGTAACAGAGCTGTGGATCTCGATTCGAGTATATCTTACATCATTCCAGCAGTAGTCACGTTGCAGTGTGATGCGAACGGACTTGCCATCGATTAAAACATTTCCAACTCAAACAGCTTTGATGTGGGCTAGAGCTTTCACTCCTGCTATGGCACGCGAAACAACTACAAGGTAACAAACGATTTAATTCTGCGACCCAATTCAAATTAAACAAGCTTTTTTGAGTTTCATGACCCTTTGCCACGCTAAACAACAACAACATTCTAGGAATTATAACACTCTCAAAGAGTCTGCTGTAAGCGTAGACGAGTGCTTCCGTACGTTGTAACGTTTCCAGTATGCGGCTACTTTTACTGCAAGCGTTATTGCCGGCTGATATGCTCCTCATTCGTACCGAATCATGTACAACGAGGATTATGGAAAATAAAATGCAAACTAGTCCTTTACGAACCGGTGTTCCACCACCAACACATGATGGTTGCCGGGTAAACCACATTCGGATGCAAATACCGTTTAATCCCATGGCATTCAGTGTTGAGAAAATAATAATAATAATAATAATAATAATAATAATAATAATAATAATGGGTGCTCGTTGTTCGATCGAATGAGATGGAAGGGTTCAAAAATGGACGATTTTCATGCTGTTTTCCAGTCGTTTGGTTTTTTTTCTTTTACCAACCCAACTTCCCAGGTAACACACAAAACATGTTGGAAAATAATTCACAATGACAGTAGTCATATAAGAATACTATAAGCGCAATTCAAAACTTGTGTTGTTATATTCTTGTTCTCGAGATGTTATTTCATAGCATAAGTGTATTTAATAGATTATCGAATATAAACTGCTGCTGTTTATCTGTAAGTTATATTTATGATGTTATCAAAACAGTAAAAAAAACAACTTGAAATACAACATTTGTGAGAAGTTGTTTTTCATCAGTAATTCAACTACATTTCGAACACAAACTCCTTTTTCTTGGTTTTGGAGATGTGTTTCAATAACATGAGTTGAACAAACAACAACTATGACACAAATGACACTTGTCTTAAAGTTGTCATCCAAATGTTTTCACTATGTATTAGAAAAACTGTGTATAAAATGCCCAGCCGGGGCAGCCGCGCGCGTTCAATATTATATGCCTAAAAACAATACTACGTACCTGTAAAGTACTTTTCCTATTATTGGTAATCGAAAACCAACGTAAAACTACTTGATCAAATTGTTAATGAAATTATTCAAACGATTTTAATTAACCTATTCGAAGTGGGTCAAAATGCGCCATGAAAAAGTAAACAAAATGCTTACAGTGCAACCAAAATCAATCTGATTTTTGTTACCGTATATCTAACAACGTTTTCTAGTTTGGAATTATTTTATGTCTAGATAACGTTGAAACTTTGCGAAAACAATTTCAATATTCAAGCGACAGAAACAATTAATTTTGAAAGGTTGACCATTGCTTCTCATCATCAATTTATAATTGATTAAAAGTGCCACTGACAAAAACGATCATCGAACTGGTTGCACTGCGCGTAACAATACATTTGCGCATGCGCTGGGTAAATGTTGTCATAGCAACGCATTTGCGCATGCGCTTTGTTATGGCGAATTCTGACCCACGAATGCGCGAATTTCTTCATTGCACTGGGTCAGTGCAGATCTACCCAAGGAAAAAAAAGAACATTGCGATTCACTACACATGTAAGAAAGAGATGCCAGATAGTTGTTTACGAACTAAGCCCATGCGGTGGTGGGGTAAATTGACTCTTCGCAATGAAATAAATCAGTGGACATTCTGTAATGCATAATCTATTTTCCACTGATTGACAAATAGAAAACAGTATCCAATGAATGGCGCATAACTTTTTCAGAAGTAAAACGTAATGTTTCACTATGAAATTTGACGCGCACGTAAAACTTTGTATTAAAAGCATCAAATGGTTGATTTATTATTATTTCTTATTTGATTATTCGCAACGCCATAATGACTATTTTTTCCATTATTGGTCCTGATATTAATCAGTGTCGTTCTGCAATATTTTTATTTTTAAGTTTTACGCTTGCGTCAACGATGTTTTGATTAGTTAGCAATTACAACTTAAAAATAACCTATTTTCAACGTATTTCTACCGTATTGGTACTCGAGATGTATTTTACAGCTTCGGTCTAACAAGTTGGCTTGCTTTCATGAAGTTTTATAATACTTCATAAAGTACCAGTACTTGTTCTAGTAGCCTTTAATTTTTGCGCTTTTCTGGTGATAGAGATGTCATGGAAAAGGTAATGTCAACTGAAATGTATAACTGCAGGTTGTATTAGAGGAGTTATCGCAACTGCTCTATAACAACGTGTGTTACTTGGGTTTCATAACTGTGCTATTGAATACAAGAGTTATCTTGCTAATGATAAATGTTGAATATTCCACATTCCCGCAACTTGCATCATGTTATGTTTCATATTCTTTTTAAATATTTTCAATAGTCATACTATAAAATAGCTATTGTAACTACAAATATTTGGATGACTAGCCCCGAGTTGGGGTGAAACTCGTCCATTAACTTGCATAAACCACCATTTCCCATTCTGCATATGGTGAACTTACAGTTTCCAGGATCTCAGCATACATCCATTGTCGACTCTATCTAAAAACTTGATATTTCCTTCACAATATTTATATATCATTATTGTGTACTGTGGTTTCAAAGCACAGTCCATAGAACGGCGAACATCATCCAAGTAAATTTACTTTTGTTTAATCAAACCATAGAACATTCCGCAATTTCCTTGGCAATTTCGGGTTCATTCCAATCTAGATTCTAGAAGATTCTTTAGCGAATTTCAGTAGAGCTTGGAGATACTTCCGTGTGAGAATAGAAATTTTTCTTGGAATTTTCAATGCAGCCTTAAAAGGATCAATGTTGGACAACCGTTTGATTGTCCTCCTTAGTTGTGGCTTTCCGGGAACGCTCAGTTTCCAGCATAAAAACAAAATTTTTGATCTTCCAAGAAAGACTGCTCGTTGGGCTCTACCGGACTCAGCCATTTGTCGAAAAACTGTTCGATGTGTTTCCGTGCAGTGAGATTTCCGTCCTAAGTCGTTATAAACTATATCTGAAATGTTGAAACAAGTACCTACCCTTTTAGTCCGACAACGGCAGAAATGAGATTTACTCCAGAAATGAAGTGATTGTACAAAATCAAGTAAAATTCAGTCTAATTGTTTTGTCCCGCGATTTTCGAATCTTGCATAACTTACGATTTGTCTGGTTCAAAGTATGTGTCAGTTTGTCAAATTAGTACACGTGCTCGTCAGTAGGTGTAGTAAACACTTAAATAAATTGACGCATAGTAGGCTTAATAAAATTTCGATAGGCTGTTCTTATTGTTTTGTCTGATCGGAAATTAATCCCATGAGCTATTTTAAAATCTGAAACAAAAGGTCGGAAATCAATTCCAGACGAATGAAAGATATCAATTTAAACACAAGATGGCGAGTTCAGGATCCTAAGAGATAGCCTAGTTAGAATGGTCAAATACCATCCAACATGAATATTTTCGGAGTTGGGATGTTGCACAGAGGTTTGAATTCAATTCCAGACGTTTCAAGTTTCAAAATGGCGAGTTTCGGTATCTGGAAAACAATTTAAAAGGCTAAATACCACTCAATATGGGCTTTTTCAATATCGAGATATTATCCAGAGGCTAGAAATAGACATCAGACTTCGATTTAAAAGTCAATCTGGCGATCGGTTCAATATAGCTAAATACCATTCAATATGACTATTTTCGAAACCAGAATGATTCCTAGGGAGAGGGAATTCCTCTGAACTCTAGAAGTCATTTTGATTGCCAGAATGCGGGCGAATTCTGTCAAATTCGAAAATTCCAGTAACTGAGATGATGTCCGGAGGTCGAAAGTAGACCCAAACACAAACACCATTTTTTCAACTGGAAAAGGATGATACCTCGAGTTTTCGATGACGTAGAAAGTATCTTCAGCAAATCTGTTCAGAATGTCAAGGGCTTCTGGATAGTGGCAGTTTAGTACAAAACTTCATCGTCATGTGGCGTTAGAGTGCACGAAATTCTTCCTCACGACTCCGGCCTCCTAGAAAGCTGCAGTCTCACGATAGAAAGTTCTGAATGTTACACGTCACGTAAAATATTATCTTATTTAAATTTCAGTTGGTTCTTACGTAAACCACGATTTGGTTTGCAAAATATTAAGGGGTTATATATTTTTTTGCTCGAGAAAAAATAGCAAAGTCTGGAAGGTTTTTTTTAAGTATGTAGCACCAGACTTGGCTTTACCCGTCGACTCGCACGAGAAGCAGACTACTCGATTCGCGCGAAGAGAATTTTCTTCGCCCGCCGTGATCACGCATTAGTTCGGAGGTGCGCGTGTGTTATTTCTCGAGTACACGGCGGGTGCACCGTGTAGATGAATGAAACCAAACGGGAAAATTAAAACCCTACGCTCTTTTATATTGGAATGCCCACGAACCATTACTTGTCGATGGAAATGGCAAAGACTCTCCGTACGGGAACATCAGAATGTTTTATCCGAAAAATCTTCTTAGATAACTGAGTGTGGATCTCTTTTCATTTTTCCATTCCGGGCAATAAGAAAGTGGACACTTTGACTTAGGAGGGTGCAACAAATGGTGATATTAATGATAGACCAATTGCCTACAGTGAGTTTTTGCAATTTTCTTGTCAGAGTACACCTTTAAACTGGCAGACCTCGTCCTTCCACTACGGGTTAAACGCACTTGTACTGCGAATTGGGCTCACGGGTAGTAATCATTGCGTATGTGGATTGAACCATCATGACAATGAGCACCTACGCGGTTTTTGGTACGCGGCACCAGATCTTTTGGATACCCTCAGGTTTCGAGTAATACAAACCTTTGTTTCAGTTTGTGGTATCCTGGATCAAGGAAACAAGACCTGAATGATGGTGATTTATGACTTCCGTAAACCAGGGTAAGATTGTGCCATACAAACCCATTGTTTGTCAGCCATCTCATAGCGATTACAAGATCAAACTTTCTTCAATAAGTTTTCTCCAATATTTAACCAAGAAAGACAGGTTTGCTGACCCGAAAGAGATGGCTGACAAGTTACGGGTTATATGACACAATCTCACCCCAACTGGCACAATCTGACCTCGGCTGACGGTACTTGGAAAACAACAGAGTGCTCATCAAACAACAAATCAAACCACTGATTGAAAAAGAACATGCTAGTTTTAGTTTTGAAGTCACTTTTAATTCGTTTTGTCCTTATAAGATATCCAGTGGATAAGCATCGAACGACGTGAACCGTACGTGTTTACCCCTTCGTTACTCTCACTATTTTTTTATCCATACCACCAAGTTGTCACACTGACCTGAGAATCCAAGAAAAGGACATCTTCAGTGTGAAAAGGACAAAGAATGCGAATAAATGGCAAAGAAAAGTTGCGGTCGTTTGCAAAAGGCTGTAAAAAGTTGCAAAACTAGAGTTCAGTACCCGTTTTTCATATATACATTTATTGTCATATATCAGTTGCAATTGCGCTCATCATGTAGTGCCCGATGCGCTTTGGCCAGGAAATCTCCGGAGTCATTTTGCTACTGTCGGCTCGTCTCGTCAGACAGAAAAAATGCTTCAGATATTCATTTGTTCTTCTCTTTGAACGCTGGAAAAATTACCTTGGCTTTGAAAATCAATCACACTAGCTACGGCAATGATATGACGGCCGCCGCGTGCCATCGTTCGGCTTTGCGGAGCGAAATTCCGTTTTCAGGTGTAAAACTTCGGCTTTCTCTTTTGCTGAAGTGTAACCGATTCGTTTTTCTTTTGCAAAAAGTATAGGAGTGAGCGGTTGCTTGTCAGGTGTAGAGTAAATAAATAGTGCGTAGTGCAAGTGTAAAATACACCTTGCTCTTCGGTCGCCCGGAGGAGAAAACCAAGTCTGTGTAGCACCTTTTTATTGCATAAAAGTAGTAATTTTCTTAAAGTTCAGTTATTCAACAACAAAAAAACACGTTGCTGAATATCTGGACGATCGTTTTCATAAGTATTTTATTTTCAGTGCAAAATGGAACGTTTTTCCCGAAAAAACATGTTTTGAGCGCTGAAAATTGCATTAAAATGGTTTTTCGGCAAAGTTGAACTTCGTGTATTAAAAATCAAACGTTCAACGACCGGGGAGTTCAATAACGAACACCAAAAAAATAAGATGAAGAAAATCGGTTCAGTAGTTCCACCGTAATCGTAAACACGGCAAAGTAATTTTTTGAGAAACACAACTCCGAGATAAACGCGTTTTAAGTTTGCTTATGCGGCCATGACGAGGCGCGCTTCAAATGCGGTTTAATAGGATCTTTGAGACAACTGGACCTTTCGTTTGCAATTATTTTCATGAATATCGGTTCAGCCGTCTCTGAGAAATCTGAGTTGAGTCATATACGATATTCGGCTTTTCGTAGCATTATTATACCTTTAGTGTTTGCAGTGATGGCTGTACCTTTCTAGGAGAACGGTTTAACTGATGTTTTTTTTCGACTTTCCACAACCGAGCTTTTCGTTTCACACTACAGTGGACCTAAGTGAGAAAAAAAAAGTTTACAGAACATTGATAAATGGTACGAAACGATGACATCTGTTTGCTGCTAGAATATTGTATTATCAAATCCTTGTTATATCCAATATGAAATCGTTGAAATTAACATTCAGGCACCTTCAATGCCTTCAAATTATACGACTTGCATAGCCTGTATTATATCTCCGAATATTTGATACTCGCTTCTAAGAACAAAATATGTTCAGTGTAACTAGAAGACGCTATGTCGATAGCTCGTAAAGTATGGAAATATTATAATTAAAAATCACATACAGCCCCCTCACAATTATAAATCACTTAAGAAGATGTATGCATTCAAAAAATCATTCCTGGCCAGTTTTATTGTTTATAAGTAAGTAAGGAAGTCACTATATTTTGAATTCAAAATGGCATCTGGAGTTGACTTCCGGTCTCTGGGCATCATTACGCATCTGGAAATACTCATTTTTGGAGGCATTCGGCCAGATTTTGTTTTTTTTTTCAGACACCGGATGTCACTATCAAGGAAATCAAAATGGCATCCGAAGTCGTTTTCCGGTCTCGGCGCATCATTCCGGCCCTGAAAATACTCATCTTGGATGGTATTCAACCTTGTTTTATTTAATGGCAATAGAAGCCTCTCTGGAATCTATTCCGGAAGGACAATTTTAAAGCCACATCACTTAAACACTCAAAAGCTAGCAAATGGCCTGTGGAAGTAATTTTAAGAACTTTGAACCAATAATTGTAAGATTCTGGTCAAATATGCATATAATTCCCCAGTTTCGGAATATATCCCTGACAAAACGGATATCCGGCTATGAGAGAATTTTTTCGGGGCACTGCTAACGCTGATTTGAAAGTAGATAAGTTACTGAATCTTTTGGTGCTACAAGAAGCAAATCAAGTATCAAGTATCGAGTGAAAATTGCAAAAATTACAAGTACTTTGATTTGGAGCACCCAAGAACTCCGTCGAACACATAACGGTTGAAGTGAAAGGTTTCGTATCCTAAGAATTCTCCTAAAACGATTCTCCTTCAAGAATCCTAGCCCCATAGACAGGGCATTCCTGAGGATTCCTTTTTCAGAATTCCTCATCAAGGATGCTTCACGATTTCAATGTGAGGAATCCTAGGGAATCCGAAAGATTCTCATTACACGATTCTCATTCAAGAATCCTAACCCCATAGACAGGGCAGTCTTTAGGATTTCTTCTTAGGATTCCTTATCAAGGACGATTCACGATTCCAATGTGAGGAATCCTAGGGAATCTGAAGGATTCTCATTACATGATTCTCATTCAGGAATCCTAGCCCTATAGAGTGAGGAATCCTAGGGAATCCATGCGAATCTTATGTGTTCGTCCGGGTAGTTTACTTTATTGCTTGGTTTCACGAAATTCCGCGGAAGGCTAAATTGTCGCGGGGTGTTGCGTCACACTTTAACGATAAACTTTAGACCCGTGTTTTTGTTTGGTCCATTGGGTGCTCTTATTTGAATTAGGGTCGTCCAAAAATATTATTCAATTTTTTTCGAAGGTTTGCTAGTATTGACTTGTATGATCAATTAATTATCTTTTAATGACAAATTGAAGAAATTACAGGCCTTACAAGAAAGGTAAGGGGACGTTTTTTTTGCTCTGTTTTACGGATTTGGGATTGATCATTTTTCAGTCCTTTGAACAACGATGTGCAAACCGGGACCCATAAATTTGAAAAGGATGGTAAATTTCCCACAAGCTGTTCATTAATCGATCATTCTAAACTGTTTTGCAAGACTGTACGGTACACATGAGTTCTTAAATAGATGTTTTTAGCCCTTCCTGAATAAAAAACTGTTTTATTTTTGGCAAACTTTAAAAAATGACAAAAACTTACAGTAGGTTTTTTTACACTCATTCATTTTACACGTTTTTTACGACGATTTTCTCAATTACCCGGACGAACACATAAGATTCGCATGGATTCCTTAGGATTCCTCCCATTGTAATCGTGAAGCGTCCTCGATAAGGAATCCTGAAAAAAGAATCCCCAAGAATGCCCAGTCTATAGGGCTAGGATTCTTGAATAAGAATCGTGTAATGAGAATCCTTTAGATTCCCTAGGACTCGTCACATTGGAATCGTGAATCGTCCTTGATAAGGAATCATGAAAAGGAATCCTCAAGACTGTCCTGTCTATGGGGTAAGGATTCTTGAATGAGAATCGTGTAATGAGAATCCTTCATATTCCCTAGGATTCCTCACACAGAAATCGTGAAGCATCCTTGATGAGGAATTCTGAAAAATGATTCCTCAGGAATGCCCTGTCTATGGAGCTAGGATTCTTGAATGAGAATCGTGTAGTGAGAATCCTTCAGATTCCCTAGGATTCCTCACATTGGAATCGTGAATCATCCTTGATAAGGAATCCTGAAAAAAAAATCCTCAAGGCTGTCCTGTCTATGGGGTTAGGATTCTAGAATGAGAATCGTGTAATGAGAATCTTTCGGATTCCCTAGAATTCCTCACATTGAAATCGTGAAGCATCCTTAATGAAGAATTCTGAAAAAGGAAGGCCATGTCTATGGGGCTAGGATTCTTGAATGAGAATCGTGTTAGGAGAATTCTTTGGATACGAAACCTTTCATTTCAACCGTTATGTGCTACGGGATTCATGGGTACCCCAAATTAAAGTACTTGTAACTTCTGCAATTTTCATTCGATACTTGATACTTGATGTGATACTTGTAGCACCATATTTGAACAGAATCTCACAATTAATGGTTCAAAGTTCTTAAGATTACTTCCACAGGCCATTTGTTAGCTTTTGAGTGTTTAAGTAATATGGCTTTCAAATGGTCCTTCCGGAATAGATTCCAGAGGGGCTTCTATTGCTGATAGAAACCATTAAATAAAACAAGGTTGAATACCATCCAAGATGAGTATTTTCAGGACCGGGATGATGCGCCGAAACCGGAAAACGACCTCAGATGCTATTTTGATTTCCTTAATGGTGACTTCCGGTGTCTGAAAAATAACAAAATCTGACCGAATACCTCCTAAAATGAGAATTTCCGGATGCGTAATGATGCCCAGAGACCGAAAATCAACTCCAGACGCCATTTTGAATTCAATATAGTGACTTCCGGTTTCTGAAAAAAGGCCTAAAATGGCCGAATATCACCCGATATGGGTTTTCCCGCAATCGGGATGATACCCAGAGACCAAAAAACGACCCAGACGCCATTTTGAATTCCAAAATGTTGTCTGAAATCTATTTCCGTTCTCTGGGCATCATACCGATTCCGGAAACACTCATATTGGGAGGAATTCGGCCAAATATTTATATTTCCCAGAGTCCGGAAGTCACCATTTCAGAATTCAAAATGGCGTCTGAGGTCGTTTTTCGGTCTGGGGGCATCATCCCGGTTCCGAATATACCAACATTGGATAGTATTTGACCTTGTTCTATTTAATTGTTTTTATGGTCACTAGAAGCGCCAGTGGAATCTATACCGGAAGGCCCAAAATACCCAAAACCATTTGTATGGCCTGCTAAAGTAATTTTATATATCTTGAACCAATAATTGTTAGCTATTGTCCAAATATTCATGAAATTCCTCAGTTTTCGGAGTATTGGATTCCCGCGAATGAGAGAAATCTTGGGCACCGCTGACGCTAATTTGAAAGTAGATAGGTTACTAAATCTTTTGGTGCCATCGAAATTAAATGAAAATCACAAGAATTTACAAGATATAAGAATTTTGAGCACAAATCGGTTAAAGTCATAGGTTTCGTATCCGAAGAATTCTCATAACACAATTTTGACTCGAGGGGTTCTCGAGTCCCATATACAAGGTATTCTTGAGGATTCTTTCGTCAGGATTCCTTATTGCGGACGATTTACGATTCCAATGTGAGGAATCCTAGGGAATCTATGCGAAACCTATGGGTGCGACTAACGTATATATGAGTTTATTCTAACCGGGACGTCAGTCATGTCGAATAGTCTGTCCTTGTTAGAGTCAGTTGTTCAAATTTGTAATTCTGTTCGCATATTCAAAGAAGTTTGTTCGCATTCTACTAGGTCGAAGCTCGGCTTGATGCTAGAAGGACGCAAGGTCCATGTACAGTCGCAGTGTTCAGTTTACTTTGGTGATACCTATATATATTTGATTTCTGGTCTTTCTGAATTATATCATTTGAGGTTCAGATCAGAGGAAGCCAAAAAAGGGGAATCTAGTTTGGCTGAAATATAATAAATTTTACATTGAACGTCTTAGCTGAATAGAATTAGATATTGAGAATATGCAATGTTTTGATACTACTACATTTGATACTACTAGTACTACAAAAAATCTAATACCGCGAGAGTCATTTTCATTTGTTAACCATCAGTTACACGATTGTTTGGTCAATATCAATACCAGACATAGGTTTTATATACTTCTAAAGTAGAATTACCAAGTGACAGGATTAAATTAGTAAGTGGAACACTTTGAGAAAGAAATAAATAACTTTCTCAGAAACGCAATTTGAAAAGAAATAGACACATTACGACACGTTTTCCTCAGTCTTATGCTATACACTCAGTTTTTTTACGCTGGGAATACGTACCTCGTAAAAAACCACGTTAAATATGCGGAAATCAAATCTGCCTTGAAGAACCGCGGTAATTCGAAATCCCGCGTAAGAAACATGGTTGATTCGAAAATGTGTCTAAAAATACGCGTTCATTGAAAATACCGCGTAAAAAATATCCTCGTAAAAACCGCGTAAAAATATTCTCTCCGGATCGCAGAGACGATTCCTCTCACGATTCTGTCGCCGAGATTCCTAAATTTGGGTTTTGAGGTTTTCTATAAGCGATTCATACAGATTCTGTCCGTATCGCAGAAACGATTCCTTTTACGATTCATTTGGATTCTGTAGGATTCTTGAGAAGGTTTTCCATATGCGATTCTTATAGATTCTGTCCGTATCGCAGAAACGATTGCTCTCACGATTCGTTTGGATTTTTTAGGATTCTTGAAAAGGTTTCCCGTATGCGATTCGCACAGATTCTGTACGTATCGCAGAAACGATTCCTCTCGCGATTCCGTCACCGAGTTATAGGAATCCTGGGAATTCTTACTCAGGATTCTCAGCGTGTTAGTTAGGGTACACGGCTTATGCGTTTTTTTTTTTGCAACGCTTTTCGTCCTCGAGTAAAACTGTAACAGTAAGGTCAGTAGGATGTTTTTACACGGTTAAATTTTTACAGGATTTTTTTTCACGATTTTTTCGTCGTTTTTCCAAATTACGCAATTTTTTTACGTAGAACTACGTTTTTCTTTAGCCTACCACATAAGGATGTAAATAGAAAAAATTATTACCGAAAAGGGGACAATAAATGTCCCTTCTTAAATGCTTATAAATCGGTTTGTTTTAAACCGATTTCATTGATTCTTGCAGCAAATGATTGGAAAATTATACACGCATCCACCCAAATGTAGAAAAGTGTTGATTTATTAGGCGAACTATAGTACTATTGAAAATTGTCAAGCCCTGTTAAAACGAAAATAACGTCCTCTGATTGGTCGCTTGCCTTTCCCTGAAAAGGTCGACAGAATAGTATAACTAGTTAGCCGCATCGTAGCGAATTGCGTAAGTAGCAGCAGCGGCTTGCGCCAGTAAACGATTCACATCACGTATCTGAGCAGCAGCGAGGTAGCACCAAACGTCTCGATATACCAGTTAAGGGCTTCGGCCTTCTTCCCACAATATAGTTTTGCTCTATCTTGGCAACAACACATTCTGTGCTGAATCCAAGAAAACACAATCTGTCGTGGCCGTCTTATTTACTGAATGCGAAAACAGCAAAATGCCTTTCTCAAGGCAAATTAACAAATAATTGCAGGTCAATAACTTTTTGGTAATAACACAAGCATTCTGTGCTGGTTCTAAGCAATCAAATTCTGTCGCGATCAAAAAATTTACTTTATTTATTTACCCAATCCCCCCACTTTTGGGGCAGCACAGAGGCTGCGATCAGCATAACCGATTTAGAACAACAAACTGCTCTGTTCTGTTAGAACACCTTAACAAAGGTAATTAATTCGATTTCACAGGAATAAATTGAAGTCGATTCATCTCACAATAGATCTACGATTCTGGTCGCAGAGAGGAAGTCCATACAGAAAAAAAGTCAATTCAATCAATCAGCATGAACAGAATTTCGTAGTCTTCCAGCTACTCAGTTAAAACATGATGCAACACGCAACAGCGAGCAAACGAAATCGCTTGATGTTACAAACCGCAACACGATACGGGTTAAAATTGTTGCGTGTGTGAGAGTACCATCAGTGTTTATTCGCTGGATACATAAATCAAATGCGAATTGTGGAATAATTCGTCTAAAGAACATTAGAGAATGGTAAAACTGAACAAAAAGGTGTGGCCTATTCCGAAGCACCCTTCGGCTATAGAAGAGTGTTTCTGGTAAAACCAGCTACATTCATTAGTCGGAAGGTGAGCTGGCTAGACCGTCCATAACGTTGACAGCAGTAGCAATACAAATCAACAAGTATTGGAAGGTTAATAATTTTTTGACAACTCAAGCGAGCAATCTGTGCTGGATACTAGCAATTTAAATCTGTAGCGGCCGTCTAATTTACTGAATGTGGAACAGCTTTTACAGCTCGTGTTTTCAGTGTCTTTATTCTCCCACTGTTGAGGCAGCACAAAGCGAGCATTAGTAGACTTTATGTCACTAATGAAACACTTACAATGCATTTGTTAATAGTGTGCGTAGTTCTACGTCAGTTATGCGGAGGGTAAAACTTGTTAATCCAAATGGGAAATTACAGATATTCGAAGTTAAGCTCAAAATAATGAATTGCGAACATAAAAATCATCGAAACTGTCTGACACAAGCCTTAGACGCGCCTAAACTATTGCACTGGGTTTGTATGTGACTTTTTCTAGCTCCGTTTTCATAACGTCCCATAATGTCACATGTTTTTTTGGGTCATTAAAAGATGGCGTCTTTTCATAGGCCTGGTCTAAAAGCAACATTCAAAGTGCTGCCATAAATCGATATATTCACCGATTCCCCTGAAACTTTGGAAAAAGATTGTTAAGAGTGTAAGAAACCACGTAAAAATTTAAAACAAAATATTGACAAAAAATATTGACATGAAAATTCTAGATTTTTTTTCCCTCCGACTACTGTACAGCTCAACAGTTAAAACACCATGGTAGCTTGAAGATTAATTCCACGACAGTTCCGGTTGTCAGACTCAGGATTTGATTAAAATATAGCCTTGATGGCTATAGTAACATTTCAAAGTTACGGGATTTTTTTATACAAACTGTGAGTCCTTCAAAAAAAATCTTCAAGAATATGGGAGCATTTCCATCGAGTTCAGACTCTTCGTGATTTCCACGGTCATGGTCGCAATCTTCTAAAAAACTGCCAGGAAGAAATTCACAAAAAGAATATAATTTTAAATTATATATGAATCACTGCATGCAAATCTATCCTCTAGAGCGCCATGTTATGTACTGAATGAACACCTTGTTGCGCTCGTGCTATTATGATTATGCAAGTGTACCATTTTCCAAATAGACTGCGAATTGTTCCGAGGATAGTTTATTTTCCTTCCATTGCTGACAATTCCAGTTAAGCAACGCATGTTGAAACATATAACGATTGTTAATATTTGAATTATTGCAAACTTGTAACATTATACACCAGATCTCCAATCATTCCGGCATAACTGCTCTAGTTAATGAGGTTGAATCCCTGATTGTAGAAGTTTACTTGGAATTCCTGCCGATTCCAAACCAAATCTGTTCGCTCTTCTATGTTTCAATATTTTTCCTAATTAAATTTCATGATTTTTTTTTTCTGTTGGTACGAAAATGAAGTCCTGTTCACGTTGCCAACCGCTCCCCCGTGTATTCAACAGCATCAAATGTGCTCCAATGCTTCCATGGCAATTATTCAGTCGAGTGTACTTCAGCTTAACTACTTTCTTCAGACGCTCGACGCTTGAAAGGCTAGCCGAAAGAGTGAAAAACTCATAAAGCATGAACTTAATTTATATCGAATATCTTTTGCGTTGGCAGTGAAAGTCGATGAAATTGCTAACTTGTATCCTTTTGCTGTACTCCGGCGGGGCGGTTCGCAATCTATCGCATATGGTGACTAAGGAGACAATGCTATACGTCGGTGGAAGGCAATGTTTCGAGCATCGACTGCGAGAACTGCGAAATTTCAGCTCAATTTGTCTTTATTCGTTTAGAATGATAATATGAGAAATGTCTTCGATTCAGAAGAATTTAGAATTTATGAATGAATGTCGCTATTATCCTAGATTCAATGTTAAGATGTTTGTACACAAAAAAAAAAACAATTGCTGTGGCTGACTGAAACAGAAGTAAAATTGTGACAGCAAACCTTTTCAAATGAAGGTCAAGCACGCGTATCTAAGCTGTTGTGATTTACACCTTCACAATACGAACCACTCCGCGAAAAAAAAGGTCCTTACCAGCAGCCTTACCGTCGTTGTGGCTTAAAGATGGAAATGCACAGCTTGAAAATCGGTTTTCACCAAGCTTCACGGCCAGGCGCCCACTTGGGTGGCAGCGCACAATCGGAGGGTAAATCTTCCGTTCGGTTGAGCCAATCTGTGCGCTTTTGAAATGGGAGAAGCGTTGATGGGAATCTAATTTTCCGAAGCGATAAATCGGGAAACTTTTCAGTTGGAAAGCTCACTTGCCGTTAGCCCGGTACCGGTCGTTCGGCCGGTAATTTTCCAACTCCACCAGTTGCGTGCTTTCAGCTACGGTACTCCGTGAAAAGTCGTAAAATGCGGTGAAATTAACTGCGTCCCGATGTTTGTGCATCTGAATTTAAGAACGTCGTGTCATATGCACGGAAATACCGAGTGGTCATAAAACTGATAAAAACTTCAGCACTAAGTCGTTAATTTTCAAATACTAACTTTAGCTGGCAGTGTGCGCAAATTTCTCATTAAACACATATTTTTAATTATGGGTTGTTTCCGTTCGTCATTTCGAGCGAATTTAAAGGAAATTTATTTTCGTCTTAAATGTGTCTGCAACAAACACTATAGAACCATGCTGTGCCGAACACGCATCAGTATCGGACGTGTTTGGTGATCGCTCCAATCGAATATAAAACTAAAGACGCGTGAGCAAGTGTTGGTATTGTTTGCCTGGTCGAGTGAAGGTTCAAGGTCGCCCGCCTTTGTGCAACTGTTTCGCATCGTGGCTGTTTGCTGGTGCGTAAGCCGATTTGGCTGCTAAGTGATTTGTGCTACAGCAGTGGACGAGAATCTCAACACAAAGGAGGAAAAAGAAGAAGCCAACAGTTGACAGCGAGTTGTGTCGCTGTGCTGAGGGATCACACACCCGGCTCGCTGCTGGTGGCTGTTTGGAGCTGCTGTATTGGTGCTGCTGGCTGTAAGGGCTGCAGCTTCGACCGTTCGGACAACCAACCCTGCTGAAAGGAGAAGTAAAGAGGTACGTGTTCTGTCGGCGCTAGTGCGCTAGATTTAGCGCGATGGATGTAGATCCCTCGCCTCCCGTGCCACCATCCCCGAACCCCTCCGACCCTGTCCCTCCTGCCAACCCTTCCTCTGTTAATTCTCCAGTCCCCCCTCGCCCCAGGCTTTACCCGGACGGATCTCAGGGCAGCTTTACTGTTTTCTTTCGGCCAAAAGCAGGACCGAAATCGAAACCGTTAAACATCCTGCAGATTTCGAAAGACCTGACGAAGGGGTACAAGGCCGTGACCGAAATCTCCAAGGTCAGACCCAACAAGCTCCGTGTCGTGGTCAGCGACCTGGAACAGGCCAACGCTATTGCTGGCTCCGAGCTTTTCACACGCGAGTATCGCGTTTATGTACCCGTACGAGACGTGGAGATCGACGGTGTCATAACCGATTCGAGTCTGTCGGTCGAGTGTATCTTGGCAAGCGGTTTTGGCTGCTTCAAAAATGCTTTGTGTCACGACGTAAAAGTAAAGATCATAGATTGCAAGCAATTGCGGTCTGTGTCTCTTGTCAACGGCACAAAAATGTACACTCCGTCAGACTCGTTTCGTGTTACGTTTGCCGGATCTGCTCTCCCTAGCCACGTCTCGTTCAACGGGTTCGTCTGCCTGTGCGATTGTATGTACCCCGTGTTATGAATTGCACCAATTGCAAGCAGCTAGGCCACACAGCCGCCTACTGTTGCAATAAGGCACGATGTTGCAAGTGTGGAGAAACTCATGCGGACGATTCTTGCAGTGTAAATGCTGAAAAATGTAATCACTGCGGGGAAAATCAGCATGAGCTCTCCACATGCCCGGTGTGGAAAAATGGATTCATTTAAAGTTTTAATAAATAGAAACAAATGCGATGCATTTTCCCTTTGTGAAACTTGGCTTACTTCAAATATTGATCTCAACTTCCATGATTTTAATATTATTCGCCTTGATCGAGACACTCCATATGGAGGAGTACTTTTAGGGATTGAAAAGTGCTATTCTTTCTATCGTATTAACCTTCCCTCGATTCCAGGCATCGAAGTTGTCGCATGTCAAATGACAATACAAGGTGAAGAGCTTTGTATTGCCTCAATATATATTCCTCCCAGAGCACAGGTTGGGCAACGGCTGCTCTTTGATTTAATAGAACTTCTTCCCTCGCCACGTTTGATTTTGGGAGACTTCAACTCTCATGGTGGGGCTTGGGGTTCCCCTTACAATGATAACCGCTCCTCTTTAATCTATAACCTTTGCGATGACTTCGACATGACTATTTTAAACAACGGTGAAATGACACGTATCCCGAAACCTCCAGCGCGCCCAAGCGCTCTGGATCTATCCTTATGTTCGACGTCGCTACGGTTGGATTGCACATGGAAGGTTATCCTCGATCCTCACGGTAGCGACCATCTGCCTATTCTTATTTCAATTACAAACGGGTCAACTCGCATGCGACCAATTGACATTCCGTATGACCTCACACGGAATGTCGATTGGAAGTTATACGAGGAAATGATTTCAAAAGCGGTCGAGTCGATTCAACATCACCCACCACTTGAAGAATACAACCTCCTCGCGGGCTTAATCCTCGACGCCGCGTTGCAAGCCCAAACGAAGAAATATCCCGGCGTAACGATCGAAGAGCGGCCTCCAACTTCGTGGTGGGACAAAGAGTGCTCCGATGTCTACACGCAAAGATCCGACGCGTTTTTGGCCTTTCATAAGGGAGGTATACCCGACGACTATATACGGTATTCGGAGCTTAATACCAAGCTTAAAAGCCTGGCTAAAGCAAAGAAACGCGGATATTGGCGTCGGTTCGTGAACGAGACATCGATGAGCACTCTTTGGAACACAGCCCGAAGAATGCGGAATCGCGTAACGGTCAACGAAAGCGAGGAGTCTTCAAGTCGGTGGATATTTGATTTTGCCAGGAAAGTATGTCCGGACTCTGTTCCTGCGCAAAATATTGTTCGCGATACGTCTCCGGGTCACGACGCGATAGAATCACCTTTTTCGATGGCAGAATTTTCAGTTGCCCTCCTGTCCTGTAACAATAACACGCCTGGGTTAGATAGAATCAAATTCAACTTGTTGAAGAATCTACCCGGCAATGCCAAGAGGCGCTTGTTGAACTTGTTCAATAAGTTCCTGGAGCAAAACATTGTACCGCAGGATTGGAGGCAAGTGAAGGTGATCGCCATCCAAAAACCAGGGAAACCAGCTTCTGATCACAACTCTTATAGGCCGATTGCAATGCTATCCTGTATCCGGAAATTGATGGAAAAAATGATACTCCGTCGTTTAGACCACTGGGTCGAATCAAATGGTCTACTATCAGATACTCAATTTGGCTTCCGCCGTGCCAAAGGGACGAATGATTGTCTTGCGTTGCCTTCAACAGATATTCAGCTGGCGTATGCTCGCAAAGAACAAATGGCGTCTGCGTTCTTGGACATTAAGTGGGCTTTTGATTCCGTTTCTATTGACATTCTTTCGGGTAAACTTCACCGACAAGGATTTTCTCCAATTTTGAACAATTTTTTGCAAAATTTGCTGTCCGAAAAGCACATGCATTTTACGCACGGCGATTTGGCAACTTTTCGCATTAGCTACATGGGTCTTCCCCAGGGCTCATGTTTAAGCCCCCTTCTTTACAACTTTTATGTAAATGACATCGACGAATGTCTGGCAAATTCATGCACGATAAGACAACTTGCAGACGACAGTGTAATCTCTGTTACAGGAGCCAAAGCTGCCGATTTGCAAGGACCATTGCAAGATACCTTGGACAATTTATCTGCTTGGGCTTTACAGCTAGGTATCGAATTCTCTCCGGAGAAGACTGAGATAGTAGTTTTTTCTAGGAAGCATGAACCTGCTCAGCTTCAAACACAATTAATGGGTAAAACGATTTCTCAGGCTTTGGTACACAAATATCTTGGTGTCTGGTTCGACTCTAAAGGCACCTGGGGTTGTCACGTTGGGTATCTGATGAAAAAATGTCAACAAAGAGTGAATTTTCTTCGTACAATAACCGGACAATGGTGGGGAGCCCACCCAGGAGACCTTATAAGGCTTTACCAAACAACGATATTGTCTGTCATTGAGTACGGGTGTTTCTGCTTCCGCTCCGCAGCAAACACACATTTGATCAAACTGGAGCGAATACAATATCGTTGTTTGGGTATCGCCTTGGGTTGCATGCAGTCGACCCATACGATGAGTTTGGAGGTTTTAGCTGGAGTACTACCATTGAAAAACCGCTTCTGGAGCCTGTCTTCTCGCATTCTTATCAAATGTGAGGTCTTGAACCGTCCTGTGATTGAAAATTTTGAAAGGTTAATCGAACTTAATTCTCAAACCCGTTTTATGACATTGTATTTCAATCACATGTCCCATAATATTAACCCTTCTTCGAATACTCCAAATAGTGTCGACTTATCAAATACTTCTGATTCTACTGTGTTTTTCGATACATCCATGATAGAAGAAACTCGTGGAATCCCGGATCATTTACGCGTGCTGCAGATCCCCAAATTTTTTTCCAATAAATATCGAAACATCAACTGCGACAATATGTTCTACACTGACGGATCACTTCTTGATGGGTCCACTGGCTTCGGTATTTTCAATAACAATTTAACCGTCTCCCATAAGCTTGATAATCCTGCTTCTGTTTACGTCGCAGAATTGGCTGCAATTCAGTACACCCTAGGGATTATAGAAAAAATGCCCACGGACCATTATTTCATCTTTACGGACAGTCTCAGTTCCATTGAGGCTCTCCGATCGATGAAAGATGTTAAGCACTCTCCGTATTTCCTGGGGAAAATACGGGAACATCTGAGTGCTTTATCCGAAAAATCTACTCAGATTACCTTAGCGTGGGTCCCTTCTCACTGCTCGATACCGGGCAATGAGAAAGCGGACTCTTTGGCTAAGGTGGGCGCAACAAACGGTGATATTTATGAAAGACCAATTGCCTTTAATGAATTTTTCGCATTTGTACGTCAGAATACGATCATCAGTTGGCAAAATTCTTGGACCAAGGGGGAACTGGGAAGGTGGTTACATTCCATAATCCCCAAGGTGTCGACGAACCCGTGGTTCAAGGGGTTGGATGTAGGTCGGGATTTCATTTGCGTGATGTCCCGGCTTATGTCCAATCACTATAGATTTGACGCGCATCTCCGTCAGACCCGCACGATACTCTCAAGGCCCGAGGGAGACAACCCAATATGCCAGTCCGTAATATCTTGGCCCAGCAGCGGAACATGTGCTTACCTATGGCAATGAAAACCATCATGCAGTAAACCAGTGCTTTTAATGCAAAATATTATAGCTTTAAGTTACATTTAGTTTCAGCTCGTAGTCGGCAGCGAGGATAAAAAATTTGCTTTTAGTTATTAAGATACTTTAGAAAGTAAGCTACCAGATATAATTGGCGCCGTTAAACATTAAATTGTATTTGTGCCGTGTCAAATAAATTATAGATGAACAAAAAAAAAACACTATAGAAGAATGTCACGCCAACTCGTGTGCGCTCTCGGATTTCAGTTTGATTATTTAGGAAACTTAAATACTAGACGAATGTTTGAAAAGTGTCCAAACTTTTGACGTAGGATAACGCCTTACTACAATGAGTTTCCATACCGAATGACCTATCGTTTGCATATGTATTTGACTTAGCAAAGTGATTCTGCTGTAGAAATTTTTTTTTTCAGACTCAACAGAAATTTTCTAAAAAAGATTTAGCAAACTATAATTGTTCAGAAATATTTGTTTGTACAGAAAAATTGACTAAAAAAGAATTGCAGTAAACTAATAATGCTTTATTAAAAAATACACCGAAAAAACATTTTCCAAAGGAAATTATAAATAAACACTACTGTTCAATTTAAAAAAAATGATTTTATTATCGACATCACCAAACTCACAGAGTAATCTAAAATAGGGTAACTAGCAGAGCAAGCAAAGTTTTCGTTTTCTGAAGGGTGAATTAGAATTTTTTCTGGAAAACTCAATCAACGTTTTACAGCCTCAGTAATATACGCTGGAGCTCATTGTAAAGTTCCGGGAAAGCAGGCGTTAAAGTTAGGCCGCTAGGGAGCATTGTATAAAAACGTCGTTAGAGTACACATACACAAATACCAACCAATTTCCTGCCACGATGGTTCTGATTACTCAAAAAACGCCGACCGTGTTTGCTGGCCGCATATAAGTTGGGTACAGGAAGCGTGATTGTGAAAAATTCAACTCATTCCCAAATTGTCACCTTCAGGCGAACAATTTTTCTACAAACCGGTCCCAGAACAGTTTCCACTAGCTCGGAGCAGTCTTTTTCTGCCTCTAACTTTTCTCTCTCTCCATGTTTCCATCGAACAACCATACTTTTACCGAAGCTATTCACAACCTTTAATGTGGATAATTGAATGTGGAAGCGAAGTGGGTGCACGGGCCATCAACTTCTCACTCCAACCCCCTTTCCCAAACCTCGCACCCCCCACCATTCTTCTTCCGTGGCCACACAGCATGACAGACATCAGCTTGGTGGTAGTGTCTCACTGGGTCACGACTCATGTTACTTCTTCATTTTTCACTTTCCCAAAAGCTTAAATTTGTAACAAAGCGTGAGCTGCATAAATGGGGACTTCCGCTGTCATCATCACGGCTGCCGGGTCGGTGACGGGTCGAAAGCGGCCCCCAAAAAAAGTGAACGGGATCACTTTTCCAGCCGAGTTCCGAACCCGTTCTTGTTCAAATCTATTTGACGATCCCAATCGATTTTATGAAATAAAAAAAAACTTGGCGAATCATTTTCTGCATATTAAGTTTGCCTCGGGCAAATTTTCATTGGAAGTATTTTGCATTTCGGTCCCTTTTCCTCATCAATCGTCGTCCCAGCTGAGCCGGGAAAAATGGAAGATGCCCGGAGCAGATTTTTGCCTGGTATGCCGGCTCAAATTCCTAGCTCCCGAACAGTGGAGGCTTTATTTACTCCCGGGGTGGGATGAATAAGTGGAGCATCGCGATAGGAATTTACTTTCTCGGAAATGATAGTTTGCAGGCATAATGATTGATTATTCGAGAGGCTGAGGAAAACCGAGGACTCTGAACTGTTGTATTTAAACTGATATTTGGGAACTTTTGATTGAAATATAATAGGGTGGGAGTTCGTTGTTCCAGTTATGGGGGATTGTCCGTTTCTGTTTCGTTAGCAAATGTTCTTTCGCAAAGGAATGTTGGCGGATTGTTTCTCGGGTTATATTTCGACGCTTAAAGGCGTCAAAGCTAAAAAAACAAACTTTTTTGTGTTGTCTTCAACTGGTTAGGTCAAACAAATCGTAATATTCTCAACTGACAGAATTTCATTAGTATTTATAAACGACTTGTCATTCCCCTGTGAGCAGCTAACATCCATTTTCTCTAGTAATAGTGGTACTGCTAAAGCTTCAGTCTAGCCATAACGCTATCTGAATTTGATTTATTCTACGACTAGTGTCATACACGGAGTATGATTGATTACTATCGTCATCCATTCTATAGGAGAAATTACGCTCATTTTTTGTTCGAGCTCAAAATATTTCGATCAGCAGCAGGGTCATAATATATTGTTGTCGTAATTGAGGTACAGTTGTTTATTTTCACAGGGGAAACGAAATGTATAGATTATGTACCATTCAAATCATTGTAAAACAATGCAATCTACCTGAAAAAACCTAAGATTTTTTTTCATTTTTCAGTCAGTCAACTGTCAGTCTGTTATTGACGAGTCTAATACAATTTGTTACTAAGAAGGAATCTCTTTTCGTTTGGTTTAAATTCCATGCACGTTTTGAAATACAAAGGCAATGACTTTGTCTTTGCTGGACTCTCAAGGCAGTAAATATATGTTTAACTTTCAATTGGAAACTTTTTTGCACACTCACGAGTCGTGAGTCACGTGTTGCTGAAACTCGTGTCGAGTTTGAAGAAAGGTTCTATTCTGATTAGAATAGAATGACTGTTCAGAAGCTCTGTCCGAATTTTGCCCTGTTTAACCCTTTTCACAGTTTTCAACAATTCTTTTGGTGTCTTCAGAATATTGATTAGTTCTGGTGTTAGTTGGTATGCTAACATTTTCATGAGAACCACCACAAAATATTGTTAGGAAGCTTTTGTATTTTTTTTATCAAAAATATGATATGAAAACATTTCTGACGTTTTAAGAGTGATTCAAATGGATTAATTAGATCGAGTCAGTGTTACAATATATTTTGTTTAGTTTGAGTTTAATCCCAACTGGAACCACTCCAATTTACCAATTATGTGTAAATATATTCCTATAGTTTAGATTAGTTGGTTCACTCGCAGGAATTTCAAGCTAATAAAATAAACTGGATAATATAGTTAGATAATAGCATTAATTTGTATGAGTTCATCATCCGTCGTAAATTGGCCATTATAAAGGCCTTGGGTAGCCAACATAGGAACTGTCTTATTTGTAAACTATTTATACAAAATAACATCATTTCCTTCTTTAACCGCAGTTATATATTATATACTCTTAGTATAGGCGAAACGTTGTGATGTATGGTGAACATGGTAGCTTGTGTACCACTAGTGTCTATATAAAAACGCTTTTTTTGTGTGAAATCAAGTGCTTCAGGTGATCTAGTGCTAGTGATCCGACGGCCAAATTGGAAATATAAACGGATGAGTAGAAGTGTATTTGCATGCTTTCGATTTATTCGTTTTTTATTGATTTAATTTGTGTCAGCGCCGATCATCGCGTCTATATCACATAGACGCTACGGCTGCTGGTTGAAACATTCATTGTTATATTTTTGCATTGTTCATTGCCTTTAGCCTTTGCCGTTGCTGCTGGACGAGTCCGGCCGGCGGTTGTTTGTTTGTTTAGTATGGACTGTGCAAAGTGTGGTAATGTAGTTCGTGTTAGCGACGATCCCGTAGTTTGTGTGGGCAAGTGCAAATCTCGATTTCATCGAGTTTGTACGCCGCTCACTAAAATAGCGGCGAAAGTCGTTAACGATAATGAAAATATTGTTTTCAAATGTGCTTCATGTTTATCGGCCCAAGAAGACGGCGGGAAAGATGATGCTATGAGTAGTGAGCTGACGGAGATCAAGAGTGTATTGTTATCTTTGTCTCAGTCGCTCACAGATACTCAAAGCGGAATCAAAACCCAGATAAACAGCGCGATTGCTAATGGAATCGAAAATATTTTAAAATCGCTCAGCAACTCTCTTCGTGAGAGTATGGCAAACATTGAAGCCAATGTTGCCAAAAAGCTGGATGATTTTAAAATGAATTTAATTGCTAATAATAATGATCGGGATAAACATGCTGCAATGAGCAGAAAAAGGTCTAGAACTGAGAGAACGATTCACTCTGAGTCGGACTCTATTCCCAACAAGAAAAAAATTATTTCGAATAAGCGTGACGAACCAATAGAAGATGCGGTCAAGCAAAATGACGAGGTTTTTATTTCTGAAAATGCTTTGACATACGCCAACGTTTTGGCGGGGTCGAGTGGGAATGCAAATAAATTGAAGCGTTTGGAAAATCGTAAGACTCGGCCGGTCATTGTGATTAAACCAGTCGAGTCTTCACAATCTAGTGAAGATACTAGATTTTTTTTGAAAAACAATTTAGATCCGAAAATACACAAAATTAGAAACTTTAGAAACGGGAAAGCAGGTTCGATAATTGCTGAGTGTGCCATAGGGGATAACATTGAGGTCGTGAAAAAGGATATTGAAAGCAATTTAGGTGAAAAATATAATGCTGTTATTCCTACAAACGCTAAGCCTAAGTTGAAAATTGTGGGAATGAGTGATCAATATTCCCCCGAAGTCTTTATTGACTTGTTAAAAAGTCAAAATAATGACCTCGGTATTAATGATGTCAAAGTTATCGCGCAATTTGTAAATGCAAGCTTCAAATATAATAAGTATAACACAATTATTGAAGTTGATAAGGACACTTTTAACCACTAGATGACTGCTGGTAAAGTAAACATTGGGTGGCATAGGTGTTCGGTTCAAGAGGCCGTTTATGTTCTACGTTGCTTCAAATGTGGAGAATTTGGACACACGCTCTAAGTGTAGCGAAAAACATAAAACATCGGAATGCTCTTCGACTGATTTTAATTGCGTAAATTGTTTGAAATCTAATAAAGAATTTAATTTGAACTTGGACGTAAAACATCCAGCATTTAGTACAAAGTGTCCGGTATATCGGAGACTGTTTGAAAAAAGAAAAAGCAACATGTTGTTAAGTAAATAGCAACTGAAGAAAATGCAATGTGAGAGGAAGTTAGAGATTGTTTACCTAAATATTGCTGGTTTATCTACAAATTATGCCGCTTTGCGGCATCTTGTGGAAACAACACGTCCGATGTAAGTGTTGCTAGCTGAAACTCATATAGTTGAAGCTGATGCATTTGATCAATTTAACATTCCGGGTTATGAAGTTGCTTTTTGCCTGTCACACTCCAGACATACAGGAGGGGTTGCTATTAACGCCAAGGAATCTATTAAATTCAACACTCGGTTAAACGAATGTGTTGAAAACAATTGGTTCCTGGGTATATCAGTTAAAAAAGGCATGACGATGGGAAATTTTGGAATTGTATACCATTCCCCCAGTTCAAGTGACCAGCGGTTTTTGGAAATTTTAGATAACTGGTGGGAGATTTTTGTAGATTTGAATAAATTAAACGTTATTGCTGGTGATTTTAATATTAATTGGCTTAATGAACCAAATTCGAATCAATTGAAGCAATTAGCAAATTTTTTCAATTTGAGACAAACGGTTTGTCAATACACAAGAATTTCCAGACATTCTCGTACATTAATAGATCACGTGTTTTCAAATTTTGATAATGTTCATTCTTTTACAGAGGCCGATTACAAAATTACAGATCATGAGACAATTTTTGTTTTTATCGAGAATGACCGAAACCATGATAAAGTAAAGATAAAGTGCTGGAACAGATATTCGAAACAAGCAGTGTCTCAACTTGTTTCGAGAAGCTTGGATTTTCAACCAGTAACTGGTGATTTGGACAATAAAGCAGCTGTTCTTACCAACACGCTGAAAGAATGTACCAATAGTTTAGTTTTAGAAAAACATGTAAACTTGCATAATGCAAACAGCTGGTACTCCTTAGATCTTCTGCGTTTGAAACGAAAAAGAGATAAGTAGTCTGTTTCCATATCTGATTAAATGGTTTAACCCTCCAGTTCGGGTGTTGACACTCAAAAAGTACACATCTCTCTAACATGAGATAGTAGTCCGGTAGTGTTTTATAACGAATCTAAACACAATAGTTGTCATAACAGGTCATCAGTTTTCCATTACTGGCGAGACAGTATTCAATGTGTTTCTCTCTGCCAGCTGTGTGTAATACTTCGAGCTTCTTCTTTCAAATCTCTCCGAGGAAGAATGAAGATCGGTGACGGTTCCACCAATCGCTTCGGGTACAAAATAGTTGAAGTGATCGAGCTGTTAATTTTCGTGTACGCAAAATCCTGTAAACATTGCTGCGAATGTATAGCTCGGTCATTTGATATTGAATAATTATGAGGAAAAGAATCCTATCGGATGTAGAGCTTTGTAATTGAAGGAATTAGTGTATGGAATATATTCGACAACCTTTAATAAATTGGCGTAGTATAATTTGTAAAGAAGGAAATGTCAAGGAAGAAGTAACAAAATTTTATAAATAAATTAATCAAATTATATCAGAAAATGTACCACTAAAAAAAGAAGACGAACGAACACCAACAAATATCCAGTGTGGTTTAATCCACAATTGAAGAACCTAAAAAATAGGAAACAAAATGCACATAAAATATACAAAAAAGACAACAATAGCGAAAAGCTTCAAAATTACCAAGAAATTTGCTGTCAACTTGACGCAGCCAATAAAATTGCACATGAAGAACATAATCGTAAAATCGAACATCAAATCAAGTCTTGCCCTAAGAACTTCTTTAATTACGTAAAAACCAAACTAAAAAGTAACAACTTTCCATCACGAATGCATCTTGACAGTAATGTAGGACAAACTAGTAATGAAATATGTAGTCTTTTTGCCACTTTTTTTCAAGAAATTTACACCACATATGAAGAAACAGATCGCGACCGCGAATACTTCTCGTATTTTCCTGAATTTTCGAATTCTTCATCTGTCAATCAAATATCTGAATTCGAAATTCAAAACGCACTTAAAAATTAAGACGCTACGAAAGGACCTGACCTGACAGAATAGCTCCAGTCAGGTCCAGGACCTGGACCTGACAGAATAGCTCCAATTTTTCTCAAAAACTTGGCAGAAGAACTATCTACACCCTTACAACACCTTTTTGGCATGTCCCTGAAGAATGGAATTTTCCCAGAACTCTGGAAAACTTCATATTTAGTGCCAATTTTCAATTCGGGCGCTAAATCTGACATTCGTTATTATCGTGGAATTGCCATTATTTCATGCATTCCAAAATTATTTGAATCAATAATTAATTAAAAAAATCTTTCAGCAAGTAAAACACTAAATTACAACTCAACAGCACGGCTTTTACAAAGGCCGATCAACTATCACAAATCTTTTGGAATTCATAACTTTCACTCTGACTGTAATGGACAACGGTAACCACGTAGAAGCTCTTTATACGGACTTCAGCAAGGCATTTGACAGAATCGACATACCATTATTGCTCTTGAAGCTCGAAAAATACGGAACTGAAACAAAATTTTTGGAATGGCTGCAGTCATACTTAACAAAACGAACACAAATAGTCCGCTTTCAAAATTCCCTTTCAAACCCAATAGAAGTAACTTCTGGGGTTCCTCAAGGTTCCCACCTGGGCCCTCTACTTTTTATATTATACGTTAATGACATTTCCTTTCTTCTTAAGTCAATACATGTGCTTGTATATGCTGACGACATGAAGCTCTTCATAGAAATAACCAATTCAGAAGACTTCGAAATATTCCAGAATGAAATTAATGTATTCTACACATGGTGCAACAAAAGCCTATTACAACTCAACATCAAAAAATGTAATTCAATAGCCTTTAGCAGAAAAACTGTAACACCACCTACAAACATTTTGTTGAGAAACCAACCAGTAAAAAAATGCAAATCGTAAGGGACCTAGGCGTAATCTTAGACTCCAAACTTACATTCATAGAACATTATAATACAATCATCAACAAAGCAAATAGTATGCTGGGCTATATAAAACGCTTCGGCCACAATTTTCAAGACCCATATACAATCAAACTATTATATATTACATACGTCCGACCAATTCTGGAATACTGTAGCATTGTATGGAATCCTTATATTGCCACACATGAAGAACGCATTGAATCTGTCCAAAAACAATTTCTTTTGTACGCGCTTCGTAAGCTAAATTGGACAGCATTTCCCTTACCATCATATGAAGCACGCTGCATGCTTATAGACATACAAGCACTTAAAGAACGCCGCGATCTTTCAATGCTTTATTTTATCAATGACATTATTTCTCAACGCGTGCAATCTACTAAATTATTATCACAACTAAATTTTTATGCACCCAGTCGTCAATTAAGAAATCGTAAAATATTTTCGAAAAATTCTCACAGAACAAACTACTCAAAAAATGGCCCAATAAATCGCATGATGCGTCGCTATAATCTGCACTGCGTAAATTTCGACATCACCATGGGCATAAATCAAATAAAAAACGACTAACTACTACTGACTTACTGCGGAAATAATGTATAGAATATAAGAAAACATTGTATTATTATAACTGTAGTCTAGATTTGCTTGACGAAATAAATAAATAAATAAATAAATAAAAGGTACAAGCAGTTTTACAGAAGTAACAGTAGCGATGATTGGTATAGGTACACCGCGGCGCGTAACATGTATTCACGGTCCTTGAAAAAGGCACGGTGTGAATATATACAGCGGTAGATTGATCAACATCAAAATAACAGCAAACAGTTATGGAAAATTTTAAAAAAACTAATGAAAAGTAAAGATTGTTGCCCGCAATCCATAACTTTTAATGGCTTAGAAGAATAATCGGCGCGAGTAATTGCAAATAAATTTAACAGTTATTTTGTTAACAGTGTTCAATCGATCAATCAAAGTATTGATTTAGTCAATGAGCCTGACGAAATAATACAGTCGATCCATAATAACTGTAGCTTTGATGGTTTTCATCCAATTACTTTTGCAGAGTTGAAAGATATTTGTTTTTCTTTGGAGAGATCGGCTGGTATCGACAATTTCAACGCAAAAGTAATACAAGATTGCTTTCATGTCATTGGACACGATCTGCTGGACCTTATTAATGAATCGTTGCGAACGGGGCACGTGCCTGAAGTTTGGAAGGAGTCGCTTGTGGTTCCTATCCCCAAGATTAATGGGACGGATAAAACCGAAGAGTTCCGACCCATTAATATGTTGCACACATTAGAGAAAATTTTAGAACTAGTTGTAAAAGGCCAGCTGATGGATTATTTAAATAGTTATGATTTGCTAATCCCAGAGCAATCAGGTTATCGAGAGGGGCACTCTTGTGAGTTTGCATTAAATCTGGTGTTAGCAAAATGGAAAGAAAAAATCGAAGCCAAGGAAACTATTCTTGCTGTATTTTTGGATCTAAAACGCGCTTTTGAAACAATTTCTAGGCCCTTATTGTTACAAACATTGGATCGCTTTGGTATCGTAGGGACAGCATATAAATGGTTTGAAAGCTATTTGTGTGCTAGAACTCAGAAGACTCGTTTTAATGATTTTGAATCGGATTCCATTGCTAATACACTTGGTGTACCGCAAGGAAGTGTTTTAGGGCCCATTTTGTTCATAATTTATATTAATGACATGAAGCGAGTTTGACGGTTTTGCGATATAAATTTATTTGCCGATGACACTGTTCTGTTCATTGCAGCAAAAAATCCAAACGATATTGTAGCACTTTTGAATCAAGATTTACATTATCTGGCGAATTGGTTCAAATTTAAACAGCTTAAATTAAATATTAGTAAAACGCAGTACTTGATTATTTCTTCTGCCAACTCCAGACCAGACGTAAACATTGTAATTGATGGTGAGACGATTGATCGCGTGAATGAAATAAAGTATCTTGGAGTTATTATTGATGACACGTTAACTTTTAAGTCTCACATAGATAATGTCATCAAGAAAATGGCGAAAAAATACGGTATCTTGTGCCGTTTGAAAAATGAATTGACTGTTAGTAGTAAAATTAGTCTTTATAAGTCAATCATTTCACCACATATTGATTTTTGTTCATCCATACTATTTCTTGCAAATAATACACAAATGTTGAGACTGCAGCGCTTACAAAATAAAACAATACGATTAATTTTAAGATGTAATAGATACACTTCCTCGAGTTTTATGCTGGACGCATTGCAATGGCTTTCTGTGAAGCAAAGAGTTTATTTTTTGACAATGGTGTTTCAATATAAAATTTTAAATAACATGCTGCCTCGCTATTTGTGTGATCGGATTGATAGAGGAAGTGATTTTCATAGGTACAACACTAGAAACGCGGTTGATGCTAGAACACCACATTTTTTAATCGGAAGATCACAGAACTCTCTGTTGTACAAAGGAATTAACTTTTTCAATTCGATGCCAAGACAGGTTAAACGTTCAGCAACAATGGCGGAGTTTAAAAGGCTTTGTATTTCACACATAAAGTCTGTTTTGTAGACAGATTATATAGAATTTTTTGTAAATTAATGACGAAGATTGTAAAATTTAAATATTTTTTTTTCTATTTATTGGGTACATTAAGTTATTATGTTTACTGATGATGATGGATTTTGTTTGAATAGAGTTATATAGTATTAAATAGTAGAGTTAAAAAAAAAGAGTCGGCTACACATGTTTGAGCCATGCGCGCGAAGACTGACATAGACAATCTGGATATTGAATACATCAGGTTTCGATCCCTGAAATTGAAACAAAAAGCATGTCGGGTTGATAAGTTGCTTTTTGGTTTGTAATAGTATATATGCTGTTATTTTCATTTTCTACATTTATCTGTTTTTACGATTTAGTACAAAGGGTTGGGAGAAAAAACTGAAAAGGCTTGGGTTTGCCTGTGGACTGTAGAGCTCGTTATCGAGAATTATAGAAACATAGGATCTCTCTCGTAGTTCTGGATCGTTATCCAGAACCAATTCTGATTAATTACGCTCCTAAATGTCAGGTTCAATTCCTAACCAAGTCCAGATAATTTTCGGGTTGGAAACGTTCTGGATGAGCCTTGGATCAGTGTTATTGGACAATCGTTTTTTTTTTAATTTATTTTCAAATTATTGGTATTCTATTGAAGGGTTATCATGTCTGTATTTATAACCAGTCTGTTATTAATTTGTCAACTGGTTACATTGTATGACTCTATATAATATTTTACTTAGATAAATCGACCAGCTCAAACCGATGTAGGGGTATGAGGTGGGACCATCATCATCATCATCATCTGTATTCCCGGTTTAACTCTTCCAGTTGTACTGTTGTACATTATGCGATAGGTACTTCTACCATATCCAGGAATTTGTTTTCAGTGACCATTCCGAAAATTACATTTATCTTTCCGTCCTTTCACAAATGACGCGTATGTATTCAAACGTACATATTAACATTAAGCAAATTGGTTTCGCTGCTTCCCCACAGTAGAGCTCAGCTCTGTGCAAATTCTACGCTAAATACGATGCCAGCGGACGAAGCTTTCGCTCGCCATTGTTCGTAACGCTGGACAGATAGAATGAAGGGAAAATTGCAAAGCACCTGATATTCATTCTCTACACTTCGGGCTAACGTCGAAATAAATTTCAATTAGAGCTCGCTCCACAGGCCGTTCCCTATCCTTTTCCCTTCACCACTATATTTTGCCATTTCCCAGATTGGGCGAAGCTCACAGATTTTACATGACAAAGCATCCTTTCGAAATGGAAAGTAGTTTGTTTGATCTTGTGCGGACAATGGAAGTTTTTCAGTACGAACACTCACTACATTATTTTCGGCAATCTCAAGTCACGTACGCCTTATCTGAAGTAAAGTTTTGTCTCTTTCCTCTACCGAGCAACCTGAAATAGATAAAATGGAACAATGAGCAATGAAGCCTCTCGCGTTGTAAGGATGTCGATTTTGTAACAAGAAGGAAATAATTTACCTGGACATCGAGTAGCAAGGACTTTTATGTTATGTAATTAGTCTCAACTAATCTGGAAGTATTTTTAATATTGACTTGGGGTGGCTGAGTGATATACTGTTAAACATTAATTTTAAGAGAAATTTTCTGACATTTATAAAATAATTTCGTTAAATGTGATAGGTAAACCGAACAACAGCTCTACTATGTACTCGAAATGTCGACGCACGTAACTTGGTACCTGCATAATTGAGTCCGATTTGGAGTGAGACGTTCGAGAGGTATTTGTCCTGAATTCTTCTTCCCAGTGGAGCTTACGCAGATTTTGCTATTACCTTCCAGATAGGGACAGATTGCTGAGTTGACTGTTTTAATTGGGGCAAGGCGGGGTGCGTACGTGATTAAACGAAAATGTTTGCCCTGCGTACAAATTGATGCGCAGGAGATAGATACTGTACTGTGTACCAAATCTGTCTCATCCGATAGGTGAGCTTGTGGCTCGGTAGCTTGCATATCAGTGCGTGCGAAGTGTGATTGAAAAAGTCTATTATTCACTCACACAGTGTCTAACAAGAAATTCGTCCCGGTGAATAAAAGGATAACAAATTTGTGCTAATAGATGGTAATACAATTACGAGAGAAACAAAATTGGTTACATTATTATCATGTGCATGGGAAATTTAAAAAGTTCGACAGCTCTCAGACTTTTCTGTGAGAAGATTCTGTGAATTTTTTTTGCGATAATTAGTAGAAAAACTTTCGTTTCAATTGAAAATTAAAAAATTACATCATTACATTTAGCCTATAGGAATATCTTTACATATCTTCTGGCAAATCTGAAATGGTGGGAATTGCATCATTTACAAATTAATTATCACATTCCGTAAATTTATATAAGAGTCATTACCATTGGAAAACTTCTCCTCTCAACGTTTCTGGTGAATGTAGAAAGTACCACACCTATTCCTACGTCCCAAAAGTTGTGCGAAAGGTGGGTACCGCATTTGATGAAGTTATGTGACGTGAGAATGTTTCTAGTTTGGAAATGTGAAAGCCAAAAAACCAGCTTTTCCGACGAATTATAATCGTGAACAAAACTTGGGCCGAGCATTTCACAAGTTTACATGATGAAACAATTTCAAAAGGGTTTGAACGATGAAAACTGATTTCTAGAAAGGCAAAACTAGTTCCATCCGTGTCTCGTGGCATCGATTTTTTGAATGAGTTGGTTAAATGCGAACTTACTGGAGCTTTATAAGATTAAAACAAAATAAAAAATGGAATGTGTGCAAAGCCACGACCCTAAGATTGACGTACTTGAGGACACCTGTTGTATTACTTGCATTGTTGCATTCGAGAGTGATAAATTCGAAGCGAACTCCTTTTTTCAATCATCCTCAAAATTATAGACCATGATTTAGTACAAGCTGAATTTTGGCAACAAGTTCTTAGGAACTTCAAATCACTATCCAAGCATTTCTGGTCCGAGTAAATGAAAGCTTCACCAATTACATAAAGCTCATGGCCAAAAAGGGCCTTTGACATGGTCATTAACACAAATAGAAAAAATGAAAATTATTCGATATGGTCCCTCCTACAGAAAACCTTTGTTAAAATTCAATCAATAATTGAAAAGTAGACAAGACTAACCTACGCTTTTCAATTATCTCTTTTCTATTTCATAAGACATCTGATCGAATTGCGTACGAGTTTGAACCAAGCGAACATTTATCGATTGAAATTTACGTCCAATTTAGTATTTAGTAGTCATTTTTGTGATCCATAAAGTGGATTTCAAAATGACTTCCGGGCACTATCCTGGCTGTAAAAATACTGTAAAAATACTTATTAGATTAGGGTTTGAAATATTCCCGGGAAACATGACTGGAAAATCTCATTTCCCAGGAATGACAATTCTGATGAACAGGGGAATTTTTTAACAAAAGAAACCAAAATAAAAGAAAATGAAACAGACCTACATGATGTTCATGATGATGTGTTGATGGTATGATGAACAATTTAAAATTAATATTTCTGTTCTCGGGATCCGGAAAAGGTATTATCTGGGAAATCGTTTCGCCTGTTTTCCAGATACTTTGAATTTTAAGATGACGTCTGGGATCGACTTCCAGTCATTGGGCATAATCTCAATTCCGAAAATACTCACATTTGGAGATTTTTCCCAGAGCCCATCATAATAAATTTTAAAATGACGTCTGGGGTCGAATGTTGGGCTTAGAACATCATTCCTGTTAGGGATATATCCATATTGAGTGGTAATTCGTCGTTTTTGGTTGTTTGCCGGAAACCATGGATTTCAGAAAGGCATCTGCAGTCGATTTCCTGCCGATAGATTTCAGACATACCCATATTGAAGAGACATTTTAGGCAGTTTTTTAGACACCGGAAGTCACTATCTTGAATTTCTTAATGGCGTCTGAAGTTGATTCTCGGGTGACTCTTGGATATCGGAGTAGAGCGAACAGGTCCTTAAGGCTTGAGGTTGAAACGACTTGGGATAGATTTTATTACGCAAATTGTAACAAAAAAATACGTGATCGTAACAGCGATGCTGTTGACTCTTTTCTGCGCTGCGGCGATCAACATTCCTCCTCGACTTCGCAGGTCTTGATCCCGATCACGTCCTGCAACAACTTTATCTTGGCTCGTCTCAAGGACTTGGTGAGCAGGTTTGCTTGCATCCAATTCGTTGGGCAGTACTGGATTCCAACGACACCATTTTAAACCAGATCCTTTACAAAACAAAATTTATTGATACTGTTGTGCTCGGATTTACGGGAAGATCGGTCAGCTCCTGTCAGCGCTATGCAGTTCTGACTGTCCGCATATTTCTGGATTAAAGAGGTAAGGACTCTCCATGATCCAGGAACAGCTTCCGCAACCACTGGGTCTTTTGTTGATATTCAGCTTTTTATTGGAAAGTACCAATTAAGTTTGTTTCGGCAAATCCATGTTAACAGTGAATTTCTCAAAGACCTTCGAGATTTATGACTTCTGACTTAGAACTATGTGATCTGTGATGTTTTCTGAGCATCCTCGTCAAGAACGAAGTGACGAGGATGCTCAGAAAAAGCTCGATGTCTCCGTAATAAACCGCCTTGAGGCACCACCGTAGGGACTTGAAGATGTACGTGTACTCCTTTTCGGTTTTGCAGGCAATAATTATGTAATCCATATAAGTTGGTAGTTGGTAAGATTGAACACCCGTGTGGAACCACTAAACAGTACTGGAACGCCTCAATGCTGCATCAATTCGTTGATTCAAAACACGCGCAGGTGGTTTCAAACCACTTACGGACTTTTTTTTTGGTCGACGAACGACATTCGGATCCTTAGTGTCGTATCCGTATGCTTGTATGAATTACCACTTTCCAGCACGGTTGCCTTCATCAACAAGCTCCTCCTTAGCAGCAACCTTGGCGTCCTGATACTCAGGGTTGACTTTCTCTCGGTGCTCATCGGAGTACCAGCCGTAAACTCTACTCGAATGTCTTTCTTTGTATATAACTTCCGAAGTCTGTTTCCGGTGTACTCCCCTCTACGATCTGGTCGAAATACTTTTGGTTGTCTTTCAAACTGATTTTGCGTTGAACGGACATGCTTACGAATTTAACCCTCTGCATTTTTTTTTAATACTTAGAATTTGCTTTATTTACAGTTTTATACATACATAGTTATATAACTCCTCAAAGAAACAGTGTTTTTATTTTCGTCAGGGACTTCTAGATTGTACATAATGTATCTTATAAACCTTTTCAAAACTTTTGATTTTGTATCTCTTGAACAATTAATTGTGGGAAATTGTAATTTTTCAAAGATTATATTTGGTTGCTGACATATCAAACGTTTTTCTCTAATAATTTCTTGCCAGATATTGTTTACTGAATTGCATGATGAAAACTTATGTTCTATTGTTTCACATCGGCCACATGTTAGACAATTTGGATCAATTCTTCTTTCCTGACGATAGAGTAGTTCATTGTGATATAACTTGCCATGCACTAGCAGATAATAGATAGATTTTTCATCTGAAGATAGTTTTTCATCATTGATATTTTTCCATATAAGTTTCCAGTTTCTGGTATTCCTAGTAGTTGCTCCAACTGGTGGTAGTCGGTTTAAAGAATGCTGGTAAATCTGCTTCACCTCTGGGTCATCTTGAATTTGTTGCGGGATCCCTTGAAGACCAGCTTTAATGGTTTTAATGTGTAGAAGGTCAGCTGGTGTTTGTATTAGTTGGATGTATCGATCTAGAGATGGTGTTACGTTTATTAAACGAAGGTACCTGTTTAATAGTAGTGCTTTTGCCTTGAGCTCAGGTGAGTTTAGCCCTAGACCTCCCTGGTTTTTTGGCGAATTATTTCGATCATTTTTACTCTTTGAGCAGGTACTCCATTCCATAAAAAGTAACCCATTTGTTTAGTAAACATAGCTATGAACTTATTTGTTATTGGAAGAATTGAAGATAAGTACCATAGCTTTGAACAAATGTATGTATTAAGCAGAATTACTTTTTGTTTTATGTTTACCAGAGGTGGACGGTGAAGCCTCAATAGACCATTCACGCTACGGTAAACTGCTTCCCAGTTTTGTGCGACTGTGTTTTTTATATAATTTTTGAAGATGACACCAAGTACTTTGACAGCATCCTTTTTGGTTATTCTGTCCCAAACCGGAAGCTGTCCGCCGATTTCCATAGCTTCCGTTTTCCGCATGTTCAGCTTCGCGCCAGCCGCCAAACCAAAATCTTCAAAGCACTGCAGAATTTGTGGAATTTTCGCGGGGTTTCTAATTATTACTGTAATGTCGTCGGCATATGCCACTACACATTTGGGTGGGGAATCGTTAAATGGAAAAAACGAAATTAGATAGCACAAAGCCAGAACCTTTTTTTTTTTTGTTCTGTTTGGGGCCCCAAACAATCCTGAATTTATTGCAAGTCGATTGGTTTTGTCTCCGCTTGGCGCATTGCACTTTAAATTTATATGGAGATTTGTATGGAAAAACCAACTTTTTTGCATTTTCCATTCTAAAGAGCTCAAAATGGCTCAAACCATAGGTTTCATGACTTCAAATGATAGGTTTTTTGATGCTTAACAACTTGGCCGAAGACACTAAAGAGCTAGAATGAGCCAAAAAAAAAATACTAGAGCTGTTCAAAGTTGAGTATGTCGAAATTTATGTTGCAAACCATTTTTTCTGCCAACACTGCCAGTGTACCGGCGTCAGTCAGATTTCCACCAGAAGTCTGAAACACCTCTGACCTCTGAAACACGTTGTAGATTCTATCTACGCCTATAATATTGACCTAAATTTGATTACTTGATCCAGCTGAGTGTATAAACTCATTACGACAGGTTACTTCTAATGGGAATCCTACTGACGCCGGTACATTGGTAATGTTGGCAGAAAAGAAGATTTTCTGCATTTAAATCGACATACTCTACTTTGAACAGCTATAGCTCTTCTTAGGGACATCCTAGCTCTTTTGTGTCTTCTACAAAGTTGTTAGGCATCTAAAATTCTATACTTTAACATAATGTAGTGTATTATAAGAGCATTATTGAGCTCTCTAGAAAGGTAAATGCAAAAGAGTAGGTTTTCCCATATAAATTTTCATACAAATTTGAAATGCAATGCGCCAAGCGGAGATAAGACCAATCGACTTCAGGTAAATTTAGGGTTGTTTGGGATCCCAAAAGGAATCAAAAAAACTTGGTTCTGGAAAATCGATCATTTTTCCCCACCCTACTACACGTTCTCCAGGATCATTGCATATTTCAGCTAGTTTGTCTAAGAGTGGCTGCAGGTATAGTACAAAAAGTAGCATGCTTAATGGATCCCCCTGTCTAACAGACCGCTTTATCTAAAAGTGTGAAGTGGTACGTCCGTTAATCAAAAGCTGGGACTTTTCGCGGGCTAACAAGTTTGTCAGTAGATTGACAGTAGTGGGTTAAAGCCCATTCTTCTAATATTCGACAGTAAGTATGAATGACTGACCCTATCGAACGCATTGCTTAAGTTAAGAGCGACCACTATTCCGGCAACTCCGTCTTGTTTTGAAACTGCAATGTGATCACGGATCACACATGTTGCTTCAAAGATTGTATGGTTTCCATTACAACATTTCTGGTGCTCGGAAAGTACTAACGTCGATATGCGTTCCATTCGCTGCTTCAATACTCTACTGAATATCTTGTAATCAACATTCAGGAGTGTTATCGGTCGAAACGAGCTTATGTCGTGACCCGCACGTTTTTTTCGAACAAGTACGATCACACCATCTTGTAGATTCTCTGTTATTCGTCCGTTTTTTATTTCGTTTAGTACGAGCAAAAACTGTCGTTTAATAATTTCCCAGCATTTTTGGTAAAATTCTTTGGTGAGACCGTCTTTACCCGGAGATTTGGTTGCTGCTGAATCTTTGATCGCCGAAAAAACTTCCTCTTTTGTTAGATCAGCCATGATTTCATTGTTCTCCACATTATTTGGATCCAGGAAACGTCTTGAATTGAAACTGCCATCATCTTCAATGTCCTCTTCGTCGAAATGATTTTGATATTGTTGAAGCACATATCTACTAATTTCTTCCTTGTTCGTTACTCTTTGACCATCTATGTCCAAAGTTGTGATTGTAGTTTCACGTTGCCGGTCAACACGATCTGCGATTTGGAAGATCGAGACATCTTCTCCTCCGAGAAATGCAACATTTTTATGTTTTCTCGATTCTGAAAATTTCTTCTGCTTTTGCAGCATTGTTGCTTTTATTTTTTTTATTTCTGTTGTGCAATCGTTGTTTTTGTGTTCTTCATATTTGCGATTCAGACAAGTGTAGTAAAATCCCATAGTGTTGTTGAAAATACGTACAGCAGTCGAATTTTTCCACCTGAAGAAAGAAGCAATTTTTTGCTTTGCATACGAAGTCCACCAGGCAATCCAAGAGTCGTAATTTCTTTTTTGGCGAGTCCAATAATGCTATTTTGACCGCAACTCAAGCAAGTTTTCCTCATTCAAGAGGTGGTTATTGATTTTCCAGAGCGGACGCTCAGTAGCTATTGCAATAACTGGCAAAACTATCCGGGAAACAACAGCTCTATGATCGCTGAAGCAATTTGATTCTAGTCTACAGAAACAAACATTTGGGAGGCATGCCGGAGTTATGTATATTCTGTCGATTCTAGACATAGATCGACCCCGCACGAACGAATATTCGATCTGCTGATTGAACTGCTTCCAAACATCTTGCAGATTTGCGCTGTCACATTAACGTTTCAGCATCAGGCTGAAATTTGAAACACCCGTTGCATCGCTTGGGTGGATGACCGAGTTAAAATCCCCCATCATGATAGTATGAATGGGAAGATTTTGCAAATAAAAAGGAACGGTCTGATTAAAGAAATCTTCTCTAGTTGATCTGTTGTTTGATCCTGACGGTGCATACAAATTAATTATTCTAACTCTATTTTCAGCATTTCCCAGATCGATGCATACCACCCGTGAATCTAAGCTTCGTTGTACCCGCCTGACTTCTATACTATTACGTACAGCTATTGCAGTACCTCGTTCTGCTTCGTTAATATTAGTAATCATATCGTATCCCCGAATACAGATACTGTCACTGACTACTTCTTGCATTGTAATTATATCTAAATCTAGTGTGCGCACGAAGGATCGTAGCGAATTAATTTTTGTTGTATAATTGATTGATGCGAAAGTAAAGGAATAGTTTGTTAAAGAGTTCCTTTGCTCCATTAGAAATTAAAACGATTACTTGCCGTCGTATTTGCTCTTCGCGGGGCGTCGAACTCGCATGCTGTCCGAAATTGTGTGCTCATCGTCTGATATCTCCATCGTTTTCTCTGGTTTCCTGGAGAGAGAACTGGATCTGTTGTTGATCGGTGCGATGCGAGAACGGTCACTCACAGTGGTCACAATCTCGTATCCCTTCGTTGACTTGGCGTTGTCTGCTTTTGGTACAGTTGCTATATCGGCGTCGGTGTTTGAAGTCTTCACGGTTTTCTCGCGGTGCTCTGGATCAAGTGGTGCAGCCGGTCGTTTGTATAGTTGTTGTGCGGTTTGTGGTTGTGACGACGGTTGGTGTGTTGCAAATGTAATTGTTTGTACGTTCGGTTGTAGCTCGGATTCTGGTTGCTCTTCCTGGTTGTCTGGATCCCTCGATTGTGCCAGAACTTGGGAGTAAAGTGATGATTTGTTTTGCGATGAGAGTTTTGCCCGGTTTTCCGAGCAACTTACTCCAAAATGTACCTCCTGGTTGCAGTAACGACAGGTTTGTATTTGGTTTGTGTAAGTGACGTGCGAGCTGTAGCCTTTAATGTTCACAAAGGATGGAATGTGGCACTTCATACGAATGCGAACAACCCGGATGCCGCTCGAAATCGAAGCGAAAAATTGCGATTGACACATCTCATGTTTTATGGAAATGATGTCTCCGTAGCTCTCTAGATACTCGAAAATCCACTCTTCGGGCATGTTTGGTGGCAAATGATGCAGTTTTACGTGGGTACCTCCATTCTCAACGTAAAACCGAATGCGGTGCGTCGTTCCGTTGCTGTTTATTGCATATTTGTTGTCGAACGCTTCCACAACCGCGTGCACTGCATCCTTTTCTTTCATCTCAACGAACACTTCTCCCTCGATCCGATCAATCTGTATGGCAGCCACGTCCATCGGTGTTAGTTTTAGATTTTTGGCGATGAAATTGTAGATGTTTTCATCCCTCAGCTTGCGAATACCTCGAATATCGATGACGAAATTTCGTTCCCTCAGCGAATCCATGATTGCAGTTGGGGGCTTGATCCCAGGAACAAGCTTTAAACCCCTTGAAATATCGTTCTGTTTTAAATAATAGCGATCTCTTCGAATAGCGTCCATCTAGCTTGAATGCTCAGAGATAACTCTGCATTGGGCTTAGATTTCACAAAATATATCAAGGTATACCGTTGGCTTTTCATTTTCTTTATAAGAGTATCACTACTGCGAAAACAACTGCTCGCACACTGGTGGGTAAAGCGACGTGCTTACTTGAAAAGAGCAGCGAATCATGTGTATCTGAGTAGCTTGCAAAAAGAACACCATGGAAGAATCTGAAATGACTCTTAATAGGGATAATAGACTGGTGTGAGCTTTCTTACACGAAAAAATATTACGCACAATAACTGCACAATAGAGCTCACTGCAGTGCTTTTACTGTGTGTCTCTTAAGTATATATCAAAAGAAGGGAGCATCTGAGTAGGAAAATAGATTGCGTTGTTTGCTTTACATCTCGAAACTTGACAAAATTAATTAGGATATCGAAACTGTCTCAACGGCGTACTTCTGTATATTTTCACTAGAGTGATTAACCACTCTTGTTTTGCTCAGCTGTGGTGTAAGAAGAAAGTATATTAATTTTTCTGCGAGTGGCAGAAACACAGCACAAAGCAACATAGAATAAGAAGTTTGGTGCAAAAAAATGCTATACGCAGCTTTCATACTAAGCAAGAAGTGAGCGCTTAATATTTAAACATCTGAAGCGAATAGCAAACCTAGTACCGGTTGTGATCATCAATCATAGTCTTGTAAAATTTATAGCTACCAGGTGTCTCCGTCAAGGGTTAGCACTATGAACGATATCGACTTACTTCTTCGACTTTTTCTAAACACTGAACTTCCTTCTTGTTTAGGAGCGTTATTTACTCTTTTTAGCGTTATCTTTGTCTTATGTTCACGATCGTCCAAGCACACAACAATACAATCTCCGACTCGTTTTCCAGTGTCATCCGTCAGCTTTATCTTGACAATCGCCATCGTCAGATTCTCCTCATTTCGGGTATTCCGGGCCACGACCAAGGGAATAATTTATTCCGGAAGCCCCCGGTAAACCAGCACAACCTTGAGACATTCTAGCTTTACAAGCCCAGCATTCTCCAACCGAACGTACAGTATCTTAAATACAGTGAAATACGCCTTCAGCCTTCATATCGTCTCCAATCCTGTGGCTGAGGGTCGTTATCTGGTCCGGAGTTACCACTTCTGTCATAGGGTCAATTTGCTATGTTGGTCTTCAGTGCGTTCCAGATAGCTTTTTCGTCACCTGCCTTCCAGAAATTCGTTACCGGGTCGAGAGACGTGTCCGAATCCACCGAATATTACGTCGCTGCAACGCTTTTACACGATCATCATGTCGATTCCGACAACAGGCATCATCTCGATTTCGAAAAACACCAATATAGAGTGATATTCGGCCAGTTAAGACTGTTTTCCAAAATGGGATACCATTTCTTTGTAGTTCAAAAAGGCGTGTAGGGTCAATTTTCAACCTCTGGATATCATCCTGGTTCCAGGAATGCTCATATCGGATGGTATTTGATCTAGTCTCGGAATTTTTTAATAGCAGGTACATTAGCAACCTAAAATTACAACTTTCCGCATTTTGATTGGATGCGAAGCTAATTCTCCAATCAATTACTGCAAAAACGTTAAAAATTAACCGAGATATGAGCATTTGAAATTGGACAAATTTTATTACATGTTCCGATTTTATATGTTCATATAGACCTTCTCTCTCTGGCTTATTTTTCGGTATTTCACTAGGAAATTGAGGGTAACGGAAGGCATAGATTATGTGGTATGAGAGCCTGGCCGTTGCTGCTTCTTCCAGTTTATGAAGTGCTTCTGTTTTTCAAAAAAAAGGGTATTTACCCATCTTTATAACTACCTCAACCCATTCTTATGGATTCTATTATGTGGAGATCCAAGAAGTGAATCAGAAATTTTTTAAGGACTGTTAGTGTTGAGTGGAGAAGAATTGTTTGGGTAATTTCAAACGGTAAATTCAAAAATGATAAGGCTTATATTTCAGAATTTGCAAAATTTATAGTATCAGTACAAATCCGATTTAACTTAATTGTAATGAAATATTTATCTAAAAGCCACGACCGCAAGCTTAAAATAAACTGCCCACCGTAGTTTTACTACCAAGTAATATGATAATTGAAAAATTTCTTTAATGTGTCTATTGCAGTATAATTACATAAGCCCTTTCGATTTTGATAGTGAGCGAACGGTCACAGAAATAATCAAACGCAACCTTTCAGCTGGCAACCAGTCAATGCGCTATTATTCTGCGGCAACGGGACTCAAGGTTTTTCTGCCTAAAAATCTATTGTTTTGTTTGTGAATATACGTTTAATCGCTTGCCTGAATCTGTCTTCTTTCGGAAATATCGAAAGCCGTGAGTAATCTTGTATTTTTGATTACTCTATCGGTGAAATATGAAAAGGTTAATCGACCATTTTCGATTTGGTTGAAGCTATCCTAGTAATATTTTTTCAACAAGATTTTTTTTTTGAAAAAAGTAAACTTGTGTAAAAATGGTTTTAATGAACAAACAGCCAGGACGGTTTGTTTGATCAGTATGACGTCTCCGGCAGAGTTGAAAATAGTAGTCTTTCACTTCCGAAAAAACACTGTACACACTGTAAAAAAATTTAAAGAAAAGATAAAAAAATAGAATTAAAAATATTTTTTTTTAAATTTATTTAAAAAAACATGTATTTTCCTGCAAAATCCACTAAAAGTAAGCTAAAATTTGATGGTTGTTGGATCATGGAGTGATAGAAATATCACTAGCTCGAATTTTGTAAAGAAAATTTTTTTTGGGCAGTTTATATGATTAGTATAGAGTTGGTAATTTTGTTCTTCAACAAAAAAAAAAAACACCTCTAAAAATTAATAATTATTATTATACTCTATACCCTATATTATTATACTCTATACCTATGCCCTTGAAAAAATCATACAGACAGGTTTAATGAGTTTTTATTTTTAGCTTAGAGATAGGTATATTAAAAATTGAATATCTCTAAAAACCCCAATTTCGAAAAATCTATATATTTTGAGAACCATAAAAAGTTACCTAAACATTGATTTGAGCTTGATAATCAAAAAATAAAAGAAGTAAAAACTTGTAAATTTTTTTGTTCAAATTTCTTATAGTGTATATATTTAAAAAGAAAAAAAAAACAAGTACAACTTTTTCAAAGTCACTATACCGATAAAATCAACCGTTTTGGCCCTAAAAATATTTGTTATCCTTAGAAAAATGGTAGGCGATCTTACCCCGCATGAAAAAGATCTGCACATTTTCAATGAATTTTTAAAATTAAAAAAAAAAGCTAAAAAATAAACAAAAATATTACAGTTCTTCTTTTTTAAATATGGGTATTGAAAAGAAGAACCTCTTGGCGAAGGAAAAATGAAATTGCAGCCGCAACTTTTTTTTTCTATAAACAGAATTGCTTAAAAGGGCGGTCTTACCCCGCTTACCCCTACATAACGCTGTTGCATTGCTTTCAAGGTATAAGGATAAATTTGAAGCCAACTGCTTCTTTACCACAAATTTTTTTCAATGATACCATAGATTAGCTGTGTGTTTAAGGTAAATAAAAGAGATGGTCGGGTTTCGGGTTTTCAAATTTAAAACCTAAACCCGACTCGTACCCGTCAGATACGGGTTTTGCAAATTTTCGAAAGTGTCGTGTTCGAGTTTGGTGAAAAAAAATGTATAAATTTGGGTTTGAAAACCCGAAATCTGACTAGAAAAAGTATAAAATCTCGGATGCGGGTCGGGTTCGAGTTTCATAGAAATAAAATTTTCGGGTTCGGGTCAGGTTCGGTTTTCAACTGGAAAAATAATTCGGGTGCGGGTCGGGTACGGGTTTGAAAATCATCAAACACGACCAGCTCTAGTAAATAACTTTTATCCAACACTAATAATATAGTGGCCCTGAGAAGATTTTAAATGACATATGGGGTCGATTTCTGTCTTCTGGATTTTATCCCGATTCCGGGAATACTCATAGTAGATGGTATTTGACTTATTTTGGCTTTTTGCTGCAACCTGAAGCTACAACCTTGGATTTCAAAATTACACCTGCAGTTGATTCCAGACCTCTATTCATCAACCAGGCTCCAGAAATACCTTCATTCGGTAGCACTCGGTTAACATTGGATGTTTTTCAGTAACCGGAAGTCATCCCCTTGGATTATAAAATGACATAACACTGATGGGTGGTATTTGGTCATTTTCGGAAACCGGAGGTCGCCATCTTAGGATCGTTGCTTTTCACAATATTTTCATATGATATCAAGTAGAGGATTTTTTCTTGAATGATTTGATACCAAATAAAGACAAGTTAGTGAACTACGGCATTGGTCATCTTCAAAGTTCCATTTGTAACATATGTTCATTACCAGATGACAAAAAGCATCTCATTATGGGATGTAAAAATGCACATCTAGTATAGACATGAGCCAATGAAGTACTACGTAAGCATTCAAAACTAAAGTTTTTGAATGCAGAGAGTATTCTTGCGTGGAAAGTTAACCCAAAAGACCAACCACAAAAAGCTGTCTTGTGGATAGTTTATAGGGCTATTAGTTTTTATTTTTACAGAGAAGGTAATCTCTTTGTTTACAAAAAAAAAACAGGTGAGAGAAATGCCATTGATGTATGTATGTATTTAGAAGACATTTTGGCAAATACTGTAATTTTTAATAGATGTAAAGCAGTAATGTTGTGTAACCAAGTAATGTAAAAATTATACTGTTTATATTAAAAAACGCGTATAAAGGGGATTGTTTTGGTACTGATTCATGACAACTTTAAAACACCTCAAAAAAGGAAATAATTTTTATTGGTCAAGGTGCAGATCATTGCCCTATAATGTGATTGAAGTTGCGAACACCAAGTTTCAGTGCCTCTAATTATATGTCACTTTTTTCTAACGCTTACAGATTTCATTAAAGAGGTACGCGAATTAAAATTTTTACATATTCGAAGAAGAAACACTTTAATGATACAATTTTAAGTAAAGTAATTTTTAGAAGCCTTCTTTTGAAAGTTGAATGAAATTTTTGATAAATTTCAATAAAAATTTTTTTCCTGCAACTGTTGACCATGGCTAGGTTTTGAATAGGTTTGGTATTGCACCGCTTTTTCCAGCAATTGGCCAATACCTCCAATAAATCGTGTCATGTTGTCTAGTAAGGCATGAATAGACAAGCCCACTGTTCACATACACTAACGAGCCCCGCAAAACGAGGGATAAATTGGTTACCACATCATTTGTAAAATATTTCGCTTGGACACGTGCAGGTTGTGATATTTTAATTTAATCAATGAAAATCATGGATCTAAATAATTCCTAAGGTCGTTTTTGAAGAAAAACGATCCAATGATTTCACCAATCCATGTCCAACGTCCAACGTCCAAATGTCCAACGAAATAAATTTGGTGCAAAATTTGGTAATAACAAATCTAATTGTAATTTCGTTGGGTCGATTATGACGACAATGAAATAGCCGTAACAGACAAAACACATTCTTCACATAGCACGAATTTTGATAATAAATTTTATACTGAACCAATGTCGTAAAATCGACAAATGACGCTTGAGCGCATTACATACCAGTGCTGCCAGAAAAAGGTAACTGAAAATCAACCTTTATAGTAATTAAAATTTTCCTTCACACTAACTTTAATAATCAATACCAAAAAAATTGTGAAAAAAACATTTTCTACGCGCCTGTTCTTACGTTAAGGTACGCAGCTCAAACCCATCCCGAATGGTAATCCTGCTTACGGTTATGGTACCTGCTACGTATGGCGTCTTCTATTATTACTCAAACAGCAACATAAAATTTCTGATTATAATAAAAACTTCCGATCATCCAATCTTTAACATCGACTAAGCTATTAAGGTATGAAAACTGCGCCAACATTAAAGCCTGATTTCAGGACCAACTCTTCTAGCCGTAGCGAAGCTTTTGATTATATAACTTTACCCCATCCACCCTGTTCACTCAATCGCAACTTGATTTACTAGGGACCGACTGTTCCGATCTGGACGGTGGTAGGTAGGTCGACCATTTCCCAGTAGGACAAGAGTCTGGACTGTGCACCAAACTTTTGCCAGCATGGATGGATGGATGGGTGGATGGAAGGGCAAACAAATCCCACCTTCGATCAGTGGTTGTAATCCTTGCGGTTCTCGGATTTCTCTTGGTTTTATCATTAAAAACGCATGAGTGAGAATCAATTTCCAAACACAAAATTTATTAGTCCCTCGAAGCTGGGTTCCCACTCTGCCGGTTTCCCGTGTGTCGAACGTGCCGGTGTATGCGTGTGGGACGGAATGGGTTTGGCTTAACGTTTGCAGCTGCCGCGGTGAGTCACGAGCGAAAGTTACACGGGATGTGGGGCGGAAGAACGATACAGTTTTTTTTTCGTTCCAGCTTATCACAGGACCTGAAAGTGTCTGTGCTGTGATGGAAAAGTACATTAAAGTCAAAATTTACTCCACTGCTGCGCCGATGTTCTTTCATTCATATTTAATTGCCCGCGACACTGACGGATGGATGAAAGTTTCATTCCGGGTGCTTTCTCCGTGCAGGCAGCGAAACCGACAGAAGGTGAGCCATATTAGTGGGCTAAATTTGGGAGTGCTTTTGATTTTCACCTCTCGTATCGGAAAGAATCCGAGTAAAGTTATTCCTGCAGGATTGAAACCCATGGAATAGTGTAAATTTAGGAAATAAATGTTGGATTTGGATCAGCTTCTTCCAATAAATACCATCTTGTATCCTGTAATGTGTATAACACATACACGCAACCAAGGCTGGAGGGTTGAGGAAAGTTATGTAATCGGTAATTTATAACCATCAATATTGCCTCCCCAAGAGTGTAAGCTCCGTACAAGATAATTCTTTCAGTAGTAAATCCCATGTTTGCGGAGGTGAGAAATCGTTGTACATCCAAGTTCGAGTATGCAAAAAGCGGTGTTACTTCGCACTCACGTTGTAAACTGTGTGTTATATGAAGAATTCACCCGGTGAATAAATTATTCATATTTTGGAGTGTTTGGTGCCAGAAGATATCCCTTTAATTATTCAACATTACGACTTGTTTAACAAATTAATAGCTTCGACAGAGAAATTTCAAGTTCTTTTCCTCCTGCTGTGAGCTACCAGAAGAAAAGGTACTAAAATGTACAACACAAAATCCGTTACAATCAAACTGACAATGTTCCACGAAACCAGGAAACTGTTAACAGTATGACCGAAAATTTTCCTCCATCTTTGTTCACCATCACGGCATTGGCATGGGCTCAAAAAAGGGTCCACTTAAGAACTGACAAGCCGCTCAAGTTTAAATCCATTTCGCATTCCAGTAAAATATTCCGTCCAACCGCCATCCACCCGGACTATTCCACGTTGTTTATGTTTGCTTGCAATATGTTAAGTCCCGTGATGCCCTTGAAGCCGAACTCCGTTCCGGATAATAGCCCGGAGAAAACAGTCCCACAAGTGCGAGCTTCACAGTTACACCTACCGGATACAAAAACGGCAATCGGATTAGGCTTTTGCAGGTAGTGTTTTTGTTTCCGACGGGCATTCCCCGAACGAACGGGCCCGACTTCCTTCCGGGCAGCTTAATGGAAATGGTTGAATAACTTAACGAACGGCAGAAATATGGTCGCTGACAGGGCGATAATTTGTTGCCTTTGCAGGCGGTTGATCTGGTAGGGAAGTGGTAGGATAGCAAGTTTAGAAGTGTTTGCAGCACGAAAATGGTAGCCTTTTTTGATGTTGCAGCATTCATGACCAGTAGTGGGAACCGCTAAAATTAGTGTTGCTTAATAACGATTTGGGGCTCCAACGCAATGATGCTCACCACTAAACTAAAATGAAAATACTTGATTCTAATTGGGAAGACAATTTGACGCACAATAGAGATGGTTCAAAATATCTTTAAACGTTACAATATTCAAAGTAGGTCATCTTCAGTTACTTTGAAAACACTGTCTAGCACGACGTTATGCAAAATTTCGTAACGCAGTTGATCTTTCTGATATTGTATCTTTCGTTTTCGAGCTTGAATGGTCAATGATGCAATATAGGAATTTCCAGAAACGTTATGATGTCCAGAAGTCAGAATCGGACTCCAAACGCCATTTAGAAATTCAAGATCCAAGATCCAAGCCCGGACGATGCCGAGAAACTAGAAATCAGCAGCAGCCACAATTTCAAAATTCAAGATGGCAACTTCTGGTTTAAAAAAAAAACAACTTACGAATAAGGATTCGCTTCGAGCAATCAACGGACGTGGACGCGTTTGCTTTTCACTCCGCAATTAACTTGTTCATTTAGTTTTCACACATTTACAGCGTCACGGGTTTCCGTCGCGGTAATTCATATCGTAACTCTTTCGCATCAAATACTAGCGCAAGTTATCATGCCGTGCGTTGTAAATTTATGCCCCATTAACGGCGACCACTTTCTTTGGAAGTGCGAATTTTGCAATAAGACACATCATGCCACGTGTGCTGGCGTACAACGACACCGTGAACTTTTCATCACCGCATTTATGGTGCCGCTGTGTACAGAATGCCAACAAATTCTTCGAAAGGAAGATGCTTCATCAACAGAAGCAACTTTTGAAGCTCATCGACAGACGGACGCCCACTATCGTATTGTCGCGACATGAGAAAACTCTACTTAGTTCGATAGCATTATAGGTAAGAGTCGAAAACCCATTAATGGACCCATTTTTTACTATCACATGCGGCTGTCAAAAAAATTGGTAAATTTAAAAATGTGAAATGGGCAAAATTGTACACATTAGGAAGACATATTCTTAGGAAAAAAATGAGTCTTTTTTACCCATTAATGGGTGAAAAAAAAACTTCAAGTATCTTTTTAGTTTGCTCTGTCGATTTGTTCGCACGCGTTACTTCTACGATCTGTTTTGTTCACTATTTGTCAATAATTGCCATGGATGAACTTAAAAACAGACTCGTCGTTTGAGAAGTTCCAAGGTAAACAGTATCTAATATTATGTATTGAATTTTACAATGTGAGAGTTTCTTATATTAGGTCTAGAATGCCCTATCTGGCTGCAATACCTTTGTCACAGGTTTTTAATCACCTAATGAAAACTGATCGAACAAATCAACACAAAGTTCCGATAATTATAAATACACTCACGATCAACCGTCATTTCAAATAACGTGCAGTATTCAACCAAACGTTGGCTGCGTCCTGTTGTTTACATCCAAAAGAAACAGATGCTGTCATTTTTTCTAACATTTAATGCGAAATTTTGAAAATGCGTGGCCTTTCTCCCGAGCAAAGAAAGCGAATTGTGCACAAATGAGGCACCGTGAGTGGTCTTTCTATAAGAAAATTAGCCAGAGAAGAAGGTATAAGTGTCGGAGCAGTTAAAACCGCATTGCGGAAGTATTGTGAAGAGTGCACATTTACTGATGCCCCAAGACGTGGTAGAAAACCCGGGCCTGTTGATCCCACAATGGACAAAAAGGTTAAGGAATACTACAAGCGGCATCCTTCAGTATCAGTACGAGATGTGGCGAGAAAGCATGGAACCTCGGCGAGTAACGTTATGCGTGCCAAGGGAAGAATGGGTCTGCAGACCCGTCGGAAGCAGAAGCAGCCAAAACGAAATCCAAAACAAGCTGAATCTGTGAAACCGAGAGCTCGGAAGCTTTATGACAAACTTCTGACCAAAAAATGGGGTGTGTTATCATGGATGACGAAACCTACATAAAACTGGACTATAAGACTCTGCCAGGACCGCAATTTTATACATCACCAAAGCCATTTACACCGAAAAATTCGGCAAGAAGGTAATGGTTTGGCAGGCCATTTGTGAATGTGGGAAAATATTTCGTCCATTCATTACGAATGACACAATGAATTTACGTGAAAGAGTGTTTGCAGGAAAGGTTGTTACCCATGGTTAAGCAGCATAACAATCCTCCAATCTTTTGGCCCGATCTTGCTTCCTGCCATTACTCTAAGGATGCACTAGGGTGGTATAAAACAATGTCACAATGTCAATGTCACATGTGTCCCAAAGGAGATGAATCCTCCAAACTGCCCTGAAATTCGCCCGATTGAAACTTTTTGGGCTTTGACCAAGGCAAAGCTGAGGAAATATGTCAAACCAGCGGACAATGTTGAAAAATTTAAAAAAAATTGGCTTAAAGTGGTAAAAATGGTGGGAGAACACACTGTGCAAAAGCTTATGAGTAGTGTTAAGAGAAAAGTTAGAGAACTCGCGTATCCTACGAAAAATAATCCCAACTTGAATTGAAACAGGAAAGAGAACACTTATTATCTATATTTCAGAATAAAATGACCCGAAAAATCCTTTTTTTTTTGTTTTATTCAAGAAAGAAGATGTATTTATAACTTTTGGAACAGTCTATAAATAGACTAGTAGATATGTTTAATGAATCAATTGTTGCAGATAATTGCGATTCTGACAATTGATAATAACAGATAAAATACTCCTGTATTCGTAAATAAGAGTTATACATTTGCAATTAATCAAAAATAATTGATTTCACTTCCACTTTTTTTACTTTTTTTAGTGATAATAACCAAATTTCCTTATTTTCATGGATACAGTTTTTTTTCATTAATAGGTAAAATTTCACCCATTTTCTTGAGAAAATTCATTTCTCAAAATGAGTGAAATTGTACCCAGTTTTTGGTATACCCGTTAATGGGTAAATCGAGTTTACCCATTAAATAGGTTGACTCACTTTTTGACGAAATGGTTGAAAAAGTACCCTCTAATGGGTTTACCTTTCTTACCGTGTTGAGCACCTGCTCAATGACGTTGAAGAAACTTTGCCGTTAATTAATAAAAGTAATCAAAACATGTGTAGCGCAGTCGGACAGCACTTGAAGTTGTACGGCAATCAATTGCATACGACGTTGACAGCATTAGTGAGTCGTGTGTTGACGAACGGACAATGAAAGAGGCCGAGTCATAGATGCTTCATCAAAATGACGACTCAAACCTTACCGAAATACCTGAGAAGGAGGCTGCTGTTCTCTAGTCCTTAGGTGGCTAATAAACGTGGTGCAAAACCTCATAAAAAATCATCAGGAAGAATTAGCAGAAAAATCACCCCACCCGAAAGCGGGCCACACATAGAGAATTTTGAGTAACTAATAAGGCATTGGAGTCCACTTATGATGTCAAGCAGCGTTCAATTTACTTGGAAATGTGCGGTCCATAAAACTTAGCCATCGAAATTAGCAATGCATTTGAAGTATTTAATGTTAGTTAGCTTGAAATTAAGTTTCAAAGAATTAGCTTAGTTACCGTGAAACAAAACTAGCATCAGACAATTTTTCATCAGTAATGCAATTGGAAAAACAAGCTAGCGACAACTCCGAAAATATGCAATCTTTTTGCATTCTTTACAAGAAATCTAAGCCATTGTTGCGGCATTAGATTCAAGTTAATCATTGTACAAAATTTGAACACATTGCTCTATTTTCCCACCTATATCCTACAATCAAAAAACGGTAAATTTAAGCGAGGCTGAACAGGAAACATTGCCCGTTATCGCTCTCGTTAGGAGTCTCTTTTAGCAAGATCAATAGATCTCTCCTTTTGCGCACCGTTTAGCAGCCAGGGAGTAAGAAGGAAGTTGGTATTAGAGTATAGAGTCAGTTCCAATCAATTCAATATCGGATTAAATACAAATTAATAATCGTCGTTATATTTTACATCATGGTTATACTGAAAAAGGACAATAAAATTCAGTTTCAAATAGGCCAATTTGTGGTTTATTATATATGGGTCATTCCATGTCAAATGTCCGAGGAAATGCATCGACCATCTCCGATTTCGACAAAAATTTGTGAGTCGATGTATTTTGGGCCGAAACTTATAAATACAAAGTGTTGTACCGATTAGTGGACCTCTCGGCCAATGGGATCGCCTTCACTTTTGCGAATTTAGCGAAACACCTTTTTTAATTTGCAGATGTCACGGGACCTTGAAGAGCTACATATAGCTACAAGATGTGGAATCGAACTATGTAGTAAATTTTTTTCTGCAGTGTTGCCAACAATGCATTTTTTTCGATTCCAAACTTAATTTGCGATTTCCTCGAAATACCCCCCTTCGATTTTGATTTTGACCACGCCAATGTGTTTAGCAGACGATGTTACATAGGAATCACTTATCAACAAAAAACAATTTGGAATTTGTCTACCCACGAAAGCGCTTCCATAAATATATTGCTGCTATCTTAATGGTATCCTAGTAGGCGTTTGTGTAATCGAAAAGATGTTACTTAGAGGAGCATCTGTTAATGATGTAACGCAAAAAATCTCTTATAAACCTATGTGATCGAGACCAAAGCCAGTCTGAGTCATGCCTGCGAGTGCAATACAACAACGGAAGGTGCTCCGCAGGGCTAAATTTTTTCGAATTAATGTCTATCTTTAACAACGGCTTTTACCCGTTAACATTAAAGTTCATTAAAGGCAGACAGTGTGTGCAGCCGGGGAAGCGAAAAATAAGCGAACTAAAAATATGATACAGATTTGGAAAAACATACCGCATCCAGACGGGACTTTAACTCACAGTCTGCCTGACTACTTCACTGGTTGTCGGAATACTTCCTAAAATAGCCAAATTCTGCCTAATCTGGTTATAGTACAACATCAAATTTGAAAAATGTTGGGGCCACATATTTTGATCGTTGCTATAGTTTTAAACAATCTCCGAGCTACTTTTCTTTCCATAACTTTTAAACCACATGCTTAAGCTTTATTATGGTTTTAAAGCAAGTTAATTTGGTCCATTGAAACCAACTATGATCAGATCGGTTGTGTAGTTTCTGTGGTACCTAATTAGGTTATGTGGTTTTTGCAATTTGATACATAACGGACAAAGTTAAAGTTCTATAACAGTGTAAATAAATAGGATTTAATTGCGCAACTAGATCATTTATTCGAGACTTATTTAGTGAAAATCGGTCCAACCATTCTGAAAAAATTGAGTGAGCTTAAGCAGTCTTTGGAATAGTTTTTTTTTTCAAACGCTTTCGCGTGCTGGAGGATTAGGTACACATGTCGCTTCCCCAGTATTCAAAAGTGTCATATTGAAGTCGTCGATTAAGTTACAGATTAAAGAAGATCGGTTGTCGTCGTACAGCGACCCCCATAGCGAACAGTGAGAATTAAAATCTCCCAATATCTAAAAAGGCGCGGGAAGCAACTCTGCTATATCAGTAAGATGCCTCTGTTGAATCCGCGCGGATGGAGGGATTTATAACGAAACAAGGCATAGGTCTTTTCCATTCATATTCGTTTGAATGGCAACGACTTCAATATTCGAGATCGAGGGGAGGTCGATTCGGAAGAAGGAATAGCACTTTTTAATCCCTAAAAGTACCCTCTACCGTGTGAGTCTCGATCTCGACGAATAATGTTAAAATCGTGGAAATTGAGTTGATCGTTTGAATTGAGAAAGGTTTCACAGAGCGCAAATGCGTCACAATTGTATGTATTTATTAAATGAGAAAATAAATCGAATTTGGGGATGATACTTCTGCAATTCCACTGTAATACAGTGATAAAATTCCTAACCTCTTTCGCCGTATTAGTCATCGAAAGATATGATAGCTGAAATGAAGGGCCAAGTTGCTGCTAGTTGCTTCAAAAAGGTTTTCACTGTCGGAAGAAGGGCAAGAAGAATATTTTGTAGGGGATCTTGTATGTTGAATGTTTTAAATATCCAGTCCACAATATCAGAAAATTTTATGAACCCTGTTTCTTTTTCATATTCTGATCGAAAAATGGGTGCACGAGGGGTTTTTAGTGCCCCAGAAAGCGGTGGGTACTCCTGGTTTGCTTTAAAATTTAAACCGGGAGGTACTTGCTTCGGTTTTTCTTCACCGCTTCCTTTTTGTGTTGGCTTATTGGTCATTCCGCTAGAGGTTATCTTGCGACCTTTGCAAGAAAGATAAGGAGAGTTGATCATTCTCCTCTTCCTAGATCCTTCTGGCATGGCATAAGAACACCCTTCGACGGAATCGTCAGATGTACCCTCATCGGTTGGCAAAAAGGAAAAGATGTTTCTTGTCGAAGGTGGCTCAGCACTCTTCAGCATTTCTGAGAAAGAGCGCTTTGATCGTTCCTTGAGGGAACGCTTAATTTTTTCCTCGCGCTGTTTGTACGCGGGACACGCCGAAAGGTCATGCCGAGTTGCTTCACAGTAAAGACATTTTTCAGTATCCTCACTGCAAGCGGTCTCAGCATGATTGCCTCCGCACTTGCTGCAGCGTGCCTTGTTGCAGCAGTAGGTGGCTGTATGACCTAACTGCTTGCAGTTTTGGATATGCATGACCCGCGGTACGAACAGGCGTACAGGCAGACGAACCCTGTCCAAAGAGATGTAGTTCGGCAGTGCGGATCCGGCGAATGTTACACGAAGGAATTCGAAGGGAAGAATTTCTTCTTCCCTTCTTCGATGGATACTGAATGCAATTGCTTGACATCCAGTATCTTTACATCTTGAATCAGGGGGTTCTTGAAGCAGCCAACCCCGTGACGCAAAATGTCATCGACCGTGAGGCTTCCTTCGGTAACCACACCGTCGATCTCCACGTCTTTGGCAGGGATGTACACGCGGTACTCTCTCGTGAAGAGCTCGTAGCTGGCAATTGCGTTTGCTTGCTTCAAGCTACTCACAACAACTCGCAGTTTGTTCGGT